>NW_022681474.1:77778117-78391584 GCF_009764315.1 Trachypithecus francoisi | reverse complement strand
TTTTCTGCGACCTCAGTCCTCTAACGGATCTAAAATGAGTTGTTGATAGTCTGTTTGTACAGCATTTTTCTTGTAAGGATGGGAGTGATGACTTCCAAGTTTCTTACATGCTCAAATAACTGACATTTTTTATTATATACTTACCCCATGGTGGTAAAAGAATGCTATAATTTTTGGATCCACAGAACTAAAGTACTAGGAGAGGGAATTTTTCACAGGAAAGAGGGTTGCTACTGGAAAAAAAAAAAAAAAAAAAAAGATAGTCTTCTCTGCTATCTCTGCTAGACTCTCTAAACTCGCTTCCTGTCTCTGGAGTCCAGACACACAAGCCTCCTTTTAGTTTTGAGCTTTCACTATGCTTTTATATTAAAGACTTTGCCTACTATGTCCCTTTTCCTGAGAAAGCACCTTATCCCCTCAATTACCTAGTTAACATCAATTATCAAATCATACTTCTTACTGAAGGTCAAGTATCACCTCTAGAAGAAATCTTCCCTAAGAACAGCCTACATATAGTTAATTCTGTGAGCCCTTTTCTTACATCCTTGGAACTCTTCCTTCACATGACTCTTCCTTCACAGTTTTTAGCCAGATAATATATTACAGGAAAACAGGGAGAACTTGATTTGGCCATTCACTCTTACCTTTGCCTAGCCCAGTGCTGGCCAAATAATAGACTCTCATTATATATTTTTTGAATGAATTAGTACATCCAAGTAAAATATTGATGTTTTGGAATTATCTAAGACTGTTAAAATCAGTTAAATATAGTTAATGTGAAACAAAAAAAGTAAACAAAATTAATGTAATATACATGCTGATGTTACTATTTTAGATAAAACAAAATAATTTACAAATTCTTTTCAATAATTCAATTAATGTTTATGAGATTTGATTGAAAACAAATCTACAAATGCTTTGTTGTAAATAAAAGGTAATCCTTGTAATAAGTAAAAATAAATTAACATAACAAGTATCGATTTACAGATAGACAAAAAGTGTTTTCTAGATGAAAAGAGGATTATTAATAGTTGACATAAGAAACCAAAAATTAGTTCAACAATTAGTCATGTGGAAATGTCAAATATTGACATTAATGTGATAAAACAAGAGTTTCTGCAAATAACCTCCCATTCCTGATGTGAGTCTTTCACGTCATTCTATAGTTCAACTAGTTCCTAATAACACAAAAACAGGAAAGATAAAATCCATCATTTTTCTTTTACTACACAGATCCCTCCTGTAGCTGTCATACAGAGTGTGATTTATGACTTGCAAGTTGTGCTGTGGAGCTTGACAAGTAAGTTTGATTTCATTTAATATTTTCATTAAACCATCTTCGATCTTCTCTTTGACAAGAATTTCACCTATTAGTGTTCTCAAAATGTAAAATGGGTAACTTAATGAGAACAAAAGTTGTACCCTAAGGTATACTTGCATTAGCTACATACTCGCAATTAAATCTTAACAGTTCAAATATACCCATTTGTAATAGAATCGAACAGTTTTCCTCTTGAATTGTTTTAGACACCAGAAATTTTTAGTCCTAATAAATAATGTTTAGCTTCCTAGTCACAAACCAAACAGAAAGCAAACTTCATCAGTTTAGAATGATTAAAACCAACATAGCTGCAGTATTTTTATCTTTGTTTTAAAAATTTGTTTAATCAATCAGTAAATCAATCAGAGTGGACCATTATGTAATCCACAGACCTTGAAATAACGAAGATATATTTCTCCACAGATAAATATTTATATATGGTTTTTAAGATGAATAGAAATTATCCTGAAGATCGTAAAGAAAAAGTATACCATATAATATAGCAAATAAAAATAATAATAGTTATTAATTTTTCTGCTTATTATGTTCCAGAATCTGTACTAAGCATTTCAGAGGATTATTTTACTTAATTCACACAATAATCCCTTGAGAGATGTACTACAATTATTATCTTTAGTTCACAGTTATTGAAAATGAGACACACAGAGGTTAAGAATTTTGTCCAAGATCAGGCAGCTAGTGTGACTCAGCAAGGGCGTAATTAAGAAAAAATATGTCTTTCCTATCTTACGGAAAATTTGGAAAAGCAAATATCTACATTCTCTTTTTAATTAAAAAAATATAATATTGAAACAATACACAATCCTTTGTTGTTCAGACTCTATATTATTATTATCTCTGCTGACAGCAAAAGCTAAGAATAGGAAGTATTTCTGACCCAAGTTGGTAAATTATGAATCAACCCGTTAAAAAATCAGAATAGGCTAACAAGTGGAATTAAATGTAATTATTCTACATTATATATAGAATATAGAAAATTTCTTATTGTTATAATTTTACTAAGATTCTACCAGTTTCAACTGAAATATAACATTTCAAATCCAAGCTTGATAAAAGAACTTGGCATGAGATGTTTTCATAGGAAATAGTGACAATTCATATTTTTAAAATTAAGTATAAATGAGATATATTATTTCTTTATTTCATTTTCCTTCTAAAAGTTATTTTTAAAGTTTTAATTTTTCGAAGTTGATAGCTATTACTAACTCTTTTGGGCAAAATTTTTTGAGATAGATTAATTTATAAAATTAGGAAGAAACTAAAGTAGTTGTGAAAGTTTCTAAAAAGATAATAAAGTAGTTGTCTCTATGTTATAACAGAAAATGAGAATGTGAACACAGATCATTTTGACTCTCAGAGTTTGTGTTTTCAGCAAATATTACCCGAATATTGATATATAAATTAGAATTCCCCAAAGGAAAGCATTTAAAAATGTTAAAATTAATAAAATGAACTTGTCCTTAGTCTCAGGACAATCTCCAGTGGATTCAATAGAGCATCTGCAGTTTTGTTGAACAAAGGTTTCTGCGATATAGACTCATGGTGTGAGCTTAGTGGGTCACATTCTTTTTTACTTCTTGGAGCTTTGGGAGGCATTTATAAAAGAGCTACTGTAGTAGAAGGACTGAGTTGCATCACCCTGAGGATTTATGTTTCTACGGGAGAATCAAATTCACTCCAGTATAGGGATTTACTAGGTTTCCCTAGCCTTATTAATAAAATACTAGTACAACATGAAATATGCATACTTTGTCATACAATAATCCAATTAAGACACTATTTTTTACAGCAAAATTCTTTACTAACACTAGTTGCAAATCAAGTGAAATTACATTGGCAAGAGGTGATCATACTGCTCTGCTCTCCTACTCCCGCCTTCTCCTCCTACCCCAGCTGAAAATACTTGCTGCAAATGGCCTTTCATAGGAGACTTTGACCTCAGGGTGTAGAAAGGGAAAGGAAAAGGTCAGATATATATGTCTTGTCTATAACTTAAATTTAATACCTGCCCGGCGCGGTGGCCCATGCCTGTAATCCCAGCACTTTGGGAGGCCGAGGCGGGTGGATCACGAGGTCAGGAAATCGAGACCATCCTGGCTAACACTGTGAAACCCAGTCTCTACTAAAAAATACAAAAAAATTAGCCGGGTGTGGTGGCTGGCACCTGTAGTCCCAGCTACTCAGGAGGCTGAGGCAGGAGAATGGCGTGAACCCGGGAGGCGGAGCTTGCAGTGAGTGGAAATGGCGCCACTGCACTCCAGTTTGGGCCACAGTGGGAGACTCTGTCTCAGAAAAAGGAAAATACGTATATATATATATCTAATACCAGCACAAAAGCCTAAAAGGACAGATTTTTAGAGGGTGTTGGCAGGAAACTCTTTGCTCTGCTATCATCTGTTATAAGCTACTTTCTATACATTATTTTTTCAGCTTCTACTCTGCTACTATTCAACAGCAAATGCAATTTGTTATATTGTGCACTTTAACACCATGAACAGCATCTTAATTATTATTGAAATGTATTACAAGTTCACAAAGAAAACAGCATTTTGTTTCTTTAGTCATCTACTTTGGATGAAAGTTTTATTTAGAAAAGAATAAATGGGAAAAAAGATACATTAAAAATAAAAATTGCATTTTTTTTAGATCAAATATACCAATTTTAAGCATTTTCATAGACCTTTATAACCAAAATAAACAAACATTTAAAGACAGATGATTTAATTTAGTAATTTGCTTCTTGAAAAATTGGAATATGTGTTTTAGATAATGCATATATTTCCGTTATTGAAAAATAAGTTTTCAATAGTTGGCTGACTTCATATGTAACTTTTTGCAAATAATAATACCATTTTAAACTTATTCAAGGATTTGAGGTGTTCTTAAATATTATTTTGTAACTTATTTTACTCCCTTAAAGTAAATATTTAAGCCATCGTAAAATTGGTATGACATAGTATTCGGATTGTCCTTTGTAATATTTTATAGTATTCACATTTGTAGTTAATCACAAATTTGATACAATTTAGCCAAACCTTCAATACATTTATGAAGAGAGCACTAGGGAGACTTTATACAATGGAATAAAATAACAAAATGTGCTGACAGCATTCTTCCACTCAAAGAGGTATATATATTTTTTAATTCTATCTAATTTTTTTACTAATTTTATTTTTTAGTACTCAATGATGGGGAAAATTACTAGAAGTGTGATTAAGGCTATTATAAGATACATAAACCATATGGCACAAGCATTCTTAGCTGAACTTTATACTCCACATTGTTTACGAACTTAGTATGCCAGCTTTTTTTAAATGTGGTGGCATCTGGTATTCCACACTTATATGTCTCTGAATCCCACCCTTGTGCTGATGCCAAGCTGAACTGAAGCAGGGATGAATTTTTCTCTTACATGGAAACATGAATATATTCCAAACTGGAGTGAGCTCTCACAAGCCGTTCGCCTATGGTAATTACTTTGTGCCTTGTAATGGGTCACATAGTATCCTCAAAAAGTTTTGTCTGAGTCCTAGACCCTCTCCCATCCCAGTACCTGTAAATGTCACCCTATTTGAAATAGGAGCTTTACAGATATAATAAAGTTAAAAATCTCGGGGTGAGATCATCCTGAATTTAGAGTGAGTTATGGATATGTATATATGCATATATATATTACATGCATGTGGAGGCAGGGTGTATATAATATTATATATATGTATTATGTATGTATATTGTTTATATATATGTGTGTATATATAGATTATATACACCCTGCCTCCACATGCATGGCCTCCCTTATTATCAGTATCCTCCCCCAGAGTGGTACAACTGTTCAAATTTACTCACCTACATTAATACAATGTTATCACCTGGTGGTAAATATACATAACATAAAAGGTACAACTTGATCTTTTTAAATTCCAAAACTCAGTGATATTGAATACATTCACAATATTGTATAACTAACATTGTTTTCATAACTTTTGTATCATGTCAAACAGAAATTCTGTACCATTAACTCTTCATTCCCCTTGCCCCAGCCTCCATGCCCTGGAAACATGCAATCTGCATTCCCTCTGCATGAATCTGACTATTCATGATCTTTCATATAAGTAGAATCATATACTATTTGTCCTTTTGTGTCTGGCTTATTTTATTTAGCATAATGTTTTCAAAACTTATCCATGTTGTAAACATGTATCAGAACATCATTCCCTTTTTATGGCTAAATAATATTCCCTTGTATGTATATACCACATTTTGTTTATCCATACATACAGATTTGTTTTCACTTTTTGACTCTTGTGAGTAAGAATGAGTGATGGTATCTGGCATGTGCATGCAGCCATTTTCTTACTAAAGACCAATAGTATCAAGTACTCTACTAATGGTTGCTATTTATCTGATTAGAATCCAGAGTTCCAAAAAGGTTAATTCTTATTTTTTTTTTTCCAGTTTAATGGCAGTTTTTATGGAGGGATTGACTTCTAAAACTTCCTATTCCAATTTTCTAAAATCCACTTTAAAAGAACGGTTTACATTGTGTGCTTGTAGGATGAAATTGATAAAAAATCATTTTGCAAACTTTCAAAATTGCATCACAGAGATAATGTCTTTGAGTATTGGGTGTTCACATATTTGGCATGTTATAAACAACTTTCTGGAAGATAAAGGTATTTTATCTCACACTTAATATTAAGACAGGAACCAGTGTGCTAGCAATGGCTTTTGGGTTTCATGTGATATATTTGCATGTAATAAGTTTTTAAAAGTTAAAGTGAAAAGTCCTCTCATACAAAACAAAATAGTTTTTACTGTTATGAGAAAGTAGTTATTAATTACTTATAAAACACGCAAGTATCTTTATGATATTTGGTGATTTTTCTCCAGTCATCTTGTGTTGTTAGTGGAGAAAAAAATAGGGATGCTCTTTATCTATGAAATGTGAAAAGTAGATACACATTTTAACTATATATGGTTTCCCTAAAAATTCTTCTTCTAAGTTTCTAATCCTCTAAAACGATCATTGATATGTACAAATAAATATTGATGATAGCAACTGAAGGATCATTTTTGCTGTTATCTGAAATTAAAAATACTGTAACAGTCTACCAATAGAGAAATGATTATGTATATTATGATACATAGCATATGTCCATATATGGAATATGTACCAAATGTATACAACAAAGTCAATGAATACATGATTATACTAAGATGGATAGGCATGGATCTACATATTACTGTTTGTACATGGTCTTTCCCAAACAGAAATAAAATGTAAGAAAGAAGAAAAGAAAAATAAAGAGAAAGAGAATAAAGGCGACAAAATAAAATACAAACCAAGATGCATAAGTGGTCTCATCTTAGGACTGGAACACCAGTAAAGCCTGTCTTCTCTGGAAAAAGTTTAGGTCTCTGAGGTTTTCTCAGTGCATCATAATTGACAGCAGCAGGAATGTGATTTTGCTAGAGGCAACAGAAAAGCAAAACTGTCTCAAGATTGTACCATTAATCCAAAGGTTGAACTCTCTTACCTTACTGTTGGTGCTTTCTGTATACACATCTCAAAGGACTTAGGAAGGTAGAAAGGATGGAGGAAGATGGAAAATGTAGAAAATTAGAAAATCGGGTAAACTTAAAAGGTAATAAGACTAACATTCATTCATCCACATTAAGCTCCTACCTTGTACCGCATTTTGTTGTAGGCACTGCAGATACAGCAGTGAAAAAAGAAAATAAAAAAAAAATATGACTTTTTGGAGCTTACATTCTCTTGGAAGGAGATATATAATAACATAAATAATTAAACTGTATAATATGTTAAGTGTTGCTAAGTAAGGAAAGTAAAGCAGACAAAGCAAATAAAGAACATGAGGAGGAGATAAAATTTTAAGTAGGGAAATAAGGAAGGCATGATGGAGACAGTAGCATTTGAGTGAAAGACTTGAAGGAGGTGATATGGTTTGACAGGGTCCCCCACTAAATCTAAAGCTCGAATGGTAGTTCCCATAATCCCCATGTGTCATGGGAGGGACCTGGTGGGAGATAATTGAATCATGGGGGCAGTTACCCCCATGCTACTGTTCTTGTGGTATGAATGAGTTCTCGTGTTTTCTGATGGTTTCATCAGGGTTTTTTCCCCCATTTTGCTTGGCACTTCTCCTTGCTGCCACCATGTGAAGAAGGATGTGTTGCTTCCCCTTCCACCATGGTTGTAAGTTTCCTGAGGTCTCACCAGCTGTGCAGACCTGTGACTCAATTAAATCTTTTTCCTTTATAAATTACCCAGTCTAGGATATGTTTTTATTAGCAGCATGAAAAGGAACTAATCCACGAGGTAAGGAAACAATCCAGGAGGAAATTTGAAGACAGGTGTTTTCAGTCAGAGAAACCATGTACAAAGCATCTAATGTGAGAGTGCTATGGTCTGAATGTTGACAATCCCCCCAAATTCATATGTTGAAATCTAATTCACAATATGCTATTAAAAGTTAAGGTCTTTGAAAGATGATTATGTCATGAATCCAGAGCCTTCATGAAGGAGATTGGTACCTTTATAAAGGATGCCTGAGGGGGCTGATTTGTCCCTTCCACCATATGATGACTCCACCATCTGAGGAAGAACATGGGTCTATGAACTAGGAAATAGGGCCTCACCATATATGGAATATGTGAGCACCTTGATCTGGGACTTCGCTTCCAGAACTGTGAAAAACAAATTTCTGTCATTTATAAGCTACTTAGTCTATGGTATTTTGTTATAGCTGCTCGAATGGACTAACACAGAGACAATTCCCAGCCTGCTCAAAGAGCACCAGGAAGTGTTGGGTACAGTAAAGCTGGAACAGAGGCATGAGGGGAAGAGCAACATGGCTGTGATCAAAGAGGTGTGCCTGGTGGGAAGCATGAGTAGAGCTGTATAATCTGTACAATAACGACTCAGAGCGGAATTAGAAGTCCTTTAAAGTGGATGAGCAGAGTGGCATGGTCTCTATTATATTATATTATATTCTTGCTTGGGTATTGAGAATAGACTGAAGGTGAGGGCTAATGCAGAAGCAGGAAGGGGGATAAAAATTCAGATGAGACATGATGTTGACTTGGCCTGGGTGGATAACAGCAGTCAAAAAAGTTATTTAAATGTTTTGAAGGTAGGTTTGCTGAGAAGTAATTTTGGAGGTACATTACCAAGACTAAATTTGTATTTTATGAAATGAACATATTTAAGGTGTATACCTTAGCTTTAAATATTTATGCACTCATATTCACACCACCCATATTAAAATAAGGAACAGTTTCACTACCGCAGAAAATCTTCTGGTGCTTGATTCCAGTTAATAACAACCATTGGTCAAAGGATATTCTACTGTGACCATAGTTTTCTTTTGCCTCTAGCTAAACTTAATTTGTCTGGAGTCATATAGATTTTAGGCTTTTGTGTCTGACCTATTTTACTCAACATGATGTTTTGGAGATATATCCATGTTGTTTGATGTGTCAATATTTTATTTTTTATTGCTATGTATTATTACTCTAAGTCAATATCATAATTTGTTTATCTCTTCTCCTCTTTATAGATGTTACATCCAGTTTTTGCCTACAAAAAAACACAAACTGCTATGAATAATTTTATATGTCTCTATTGTGTGAATGCACACCCTCATTTATTTTTGGAATACACCTATAAATTGAATTACAATGTCATTGGGTATGTATGCAGTTTAACTTTATAAGAAATAGCCAAACTTCTTTAAAATATAGCTATACAATATACTCTCCCACCACAAATGTATGAGATTTTCTTTGTTCCATAACTTCTTCAAAATTGGTACATTCAGTTCCCAAATTTTTTTCTTAAGAGATGAGGTCTTCCTCTGTCACACGGGCTGGAGTGGAGTGGTACAATCATAGCTCACTGCAGTCTTGAACTCCTGGGCTCAAGCTGTCCTCCCATATTGGTCTCCAGGTATTTAGCCATTTTAATTTCACTAGCACTCTTCAATATGTAATGACATTTCATTAAGGTTTTTATTTTCATTTTTCTGATGACCAACTGTGTTCAGCACATTTTCTTATCCTGATTATCCACTTGACTGTCTTCTTTTATGAATTGACTGTTCAAGTGTTTTACCCACTTTTAATTGAGTGATTTGTCTTCTGCATAAAAATTTATACGATTTATTTATTCTCCATAGAAATCTTTTGTCAGGTCTATGTATTTCAAATATTTATGCACTCATATGTTATCTCACTGTGACATTTCTATTCATTTTTAATTGGGATAAAAGCATAACTTGTGATCTATCCTCTTAATAAGGTTTTAAATGTACAATATAGTACTGTTAAGTATAGGCGTGATGTTGTACAGAAAATCTCTAGAATTTATGCAACTTACACAACTGAAACTTTATACCCATTGAACAGCAACCCTTCTTCCTCCTTCCCCTAACCATTCTACTCTCTATTTCTATGAGTTTGACTATTTTAGAAAGCTTATATAAGTGAAATCATGCAGAATTTGTCCTTCTGTGATTGACTTATCACACTTAGCATGATATCCTCCAGGTTCATCCATGTTGTTGCAAATGGCAGAATGTCCTTCCTTCTTAAAGCTGAAAATATTCCATTGTATTTATACACCACATTTTCTTTATCCATTCATGCACTAATGGACATTTAAGTTTTCAAATTTTGTTTTTTGTGAGTGATGCTGCAAAGAACAGGGGTGTGCAGGTAACTCTACCATATCCTAATTTTCATTCTTTTGGACGTATGCCCAAGAGTAAGATTGTTGGATCGTGTAGTAGTTCTAATTTTTGTTTTCTTGAGGAAATTCCATACTGTTATTCAGTGGCTGAACCAATTTACATCCCAATTTACAACAAGAGTGTACAAGCGTTCCAGTTTCTCCATATCACTGCTAACACTTGCTATGTCTTGTTTTGTTTTATAATGGTTCTCCTAATGGGTAAGAAGTGATATCATATTGTGGCTTTCCCAAATATCATTAGTCATGTTCAACATGGCTAATGATATTTCTCTGATCATTAGCCATGTTAAACATCTTTTCATATACATTTTGGCTATTTGTATGTCTTTGAAGAAAATTTATTCAGTCACTTTGCCACCCTTTTTAAGTTGCTTTTTCTATTGTTGTATAAGGAGTTCCTTATATATGTAATGAGGTTTTTTGAATAAATGGATATGTTTAATATAGTAAAAACATTAATACAATTTTTATTTATATGTTTAATACATTCTGTGCTCCAGAAAAAAATCATTGTTTATCTCACCCAAGATCACTATGATGTTCCTCAAAGTATTCTTCTAGAAGCTTTAGCATTCATATTTAGGTCTGTGATCCATCTTATATTGAATTTTGTGAATGATATGAGTGAGATATTCAGATTAATGAAAATGCTAATTGTAAGAGATTCTCAGGTCCTAGCCCAAGGTTTTGTATATTAGGATCTCTTGAGATCTAGGTTATTTAAAGGTAATAGACAATCAGTATTAATGAATTTGTTTTCTTTTTCTACCTGGTGGTTCTTAACGTTTGTTCCATATCAAAATCAAGTGGTTTGCTTACTTGCTTCATTTTGTCCTTGCTTTTAATAGCACTGCCTCAATGATACCTTCAAAAATTCTAATTTGATAACCTGAACATCAGGATTTTTGGAGGGGGAGGGGACAGGGTCTCACTCTGTCACCTGGACTAGTGTACAGTGGCATGATCATAGTTCACTGCAGCCTCGAACTCCTGGACTTGAGGGATCCTTCTGCCTCAGCCACTCATGTAGCTTGAATTACAGGTGTGAGCCACCATGCCTGGTGACATTGGGATTTTAATGGGTCGCTGGATGAGTCTAATATAAAGCCAAGTTTAGGAATCACCGACAAGCTCCAGAAGCCTGGAAAAATGTGTACATGAAGATAGAGGTTACTGTTACTCTCTCCTTGGAAGAAAACACCTGAAAAGATTTATTTATTTATTTATTTATTTATTTGGAAACAACATTGGAAGCAGTTTCTGCTCTGCCTCTTTAATCCCTTGGCTAATACAATGTTGAGTTCTGTGCAGTCTCTCTATTAAGTCTTGTAGGGTGAATACATCTTTACTTCAATTTTCATCCACTTTATCTTCATCTCAGAGAATTATTATTTGAAAAAAGTTCTCAATATCAAACTAATTAAGTAAAACACATATAATACATTGTAATAATTCAGCAAATATTGTTTGTGGTGTCGTACTTACTTTACACTTGTGAGAAATTTAAGGAAAATTTTAAAATAGTTTTACATTATTTTCATAGAAGAATCACAGTAAAGTAAGAACTCTGCAAGTCCACATTTTACTACATTGCATTATTTGAAAAGAAAACTAATTTTGAAGTATCTGATTATTTCAAAAGACAGTTCACTATTATTTAGTGAAAGGAGTTGCATGCGAAGATTTGAAATAGAATTTTTAACATTGACTTAGATACTTTCCCTAAATGTATTAGACATAAAAGTAAATGGTATTTATATATTATTTTATAAGATGTTATAATTTTAAATTTAAAAGTCTATGTAGCTTTTTCTGAAGGAAGCTGTTCTACCATTGCAGAAGCAATTTGGGGGCATTTCTCTTACTCGATTGACTCTTTTCTTATCCAGATGCTATCCATTTCAAGATTGCACAAACTCCACTTCTATAAGGAAACTCAGCCCACAAGGCTCTCATGTACATCAGTAACATCTATATCTTTATTGTACCACATATGCCTTGCCCTATCAGATGAAATTGTATACCACAAAGTCAGGATCATATCTCAACTCTTCTGTAAACTCCACAATGCATAGCATAGTGTTACCCATGGAGAAAATCAAATACTTGTGATTGAAATGGGTTAACAATCTTCTCACATTAAGGAACATACTTCTTTTATTGTACCTGTTGTTATGCAGGGTGTAAGATGTATTCTTTTCTCCAGAGTTGATATCAATGGCTAAAAAAAAATGAAAATTGAAGATAAATTGGGAAACAATGTATGAAAGTCAGAACTATGAAGTAAATTTCATTTCATGGTTATTTGGTAGAAATACTAGGTTGGAGGGTATGGTTTACATTTGAGACCAAATTAAATATTATTTAATAGATTGCTTTCATATGTAGTTGAAGGGAAGCGTGCAATAAAAACCTAGCTTGACCAAAAATCTGACTTGCACTTGGCAAAAATTGTGATGGACAGAGAGAGAGAAAGAGAGAGAGAGAGAGAATGAAGAAAGAGAAAGAATAACCTGTACCCTGTGGGAAAGTCTTTCCATTCCAAATGACACAAGTAGAGAATCTGATGAATCTGAGCCTAGGAAAGTCAAAAAGGAAGCAGACTGGTATCCAGTCATTGAAGACAATAAACCTGAGCACTAAGAAGACATGACTAAATAAATGTCAGGTTCTGAACAATTAAACTGGTTACTTCTCTTACCCTGAAGTAAAGAGAGACTGAAAATTTCTTCCTCAACTCTCCCTATCAACTTAATACCTTGGAGTCTAACATAGTTTTCCAAATAAAAAGATAATGAGGCAGAAGATGACACCTTGTTTATTAAATTTTCTAGTTCATATTGAATAGTTCCATCTGAACTTGAAAGCCAAGGTCTCAGGGAACCATTTTTAATGTGCTTTTCAAAGAGCTCATATTAAAATAATTATTTTATATGTAGTTAGCAAATAATTAGATATGAGGCTCACAAATGAAATATTTATGTTCATACAATATGGCTAATGTATGGTAACAAGAGTATTAAATTTATAGATCTATGATGGGAGAATTACTAAAAAAAAAATAGTAGGTCTCCTAATCCATGAGCATTGAATGATTTTCCATTTGCTTAGATTATTAGTTTTCAGCACACCAATCTTACACACATTTTGCTAAATTTACTTCCAAGGGTTTATTTTTATAGTATTGTGAATATAATTATTTTATTAATTTTTTTTAAGAGAGAAAGTGTCTTGCTCTATCTACCAGGCTGGAGTGCAATCATGTCTTGCAATCATAGCTCACTGCAACCTTGAACTCCTGGGCTCAAGCAATTCTCCTGCCTCAATCTTCTGAGTACCTAGGACTGAGAGGTGAATGCCACCATGCCTGGCTAATTACAAAAATAAATAAATTTGTAAAGAAGAAGATCTCTCTTTGTTTCCCAAGCTAGTTCTGAACTCTCAGCCTCAAGTAATCCTCCTAACTTGACCTCCCAAGGCACAGGGATTACAGGCCTGAGCTATTAAGCCTGGCCACTTCCATTTCCTGATGGCTTTATCAATGTTTTCTTCATTGTGTTGACTATAACTTCCAGTGCAATATCGGATAGAATTAGTGAGAGTGAACATTATAGATATTTTTGGCATGTCACCAGTTTTGAGGGGATGACATGCAGTCTTTCACCATTAGATGTGCTGTAAAATATAGTGTTTTTGGTGGTTGTTGTTGTTGATGTCCTCTATCAGGTTGAAGAATTTCTATTATATTTTTAAAATTAATTCATGTTAGAGTCTATCAAATCCTTTTCCTGCATCATTGAGATAATCATTTCATTTCAGTTCCTTATTTTATAAGATAGCATATTACATTAGTTACTTTTTAAATACAAAAACAAACTTGCATTTCTGGGATTAATTTCACTTAGTCATGGAGTGTAATCATTTTTATATATGGTTGAATTAGTTTGATAATATTTTATTGGAGATTTTTGTGTCTATATTTGTGAGGTATATTGATCTGTAATTTTATTTTTATTTTTTTCTTAAAAAATTTTTTTTTTCCTTTCTTTCTTTTTTCATTTTTGCTTTTGAATATAGGCCTTATAACATGAATTGTGAAGTTTCTCTCTTTTTCTATTTTCCGAATTGTGGGTATCATTTTTTTCATTGAATGTGTGAAATAACTTACCAGTGAAGTCATGTAGTCCTATATATTCCCTTATGGAAGACTTTTAATTGCTAATTAAACATATTTATTCAGATTTTCAATTCATTTTTGTTTCAGCTGTGGTACTTTATATAGTTTTAAGACTTTGTATCTTAAATATAAGTTGTATACTTTGTGGTCACAAAGTGTTTTATAGTATTTCCCTTATAATTCATATATTTGGATGGGGTGGGGGAGGGTTGGTAGTAGTAATCTTTGTTCCTGATTTTGGTAATCAACGTGTTATCTCTTTTTTCTTTTCTTTCTTTCTCTCTTTTTTTTTTTTTCTTTTTTAAGACAAAGTTTCGCTGTTGTCACCCAGGCTGCAATGAAATGGCAGGATCTGGGTTCACTGTAACCTCCACCTCCCAAGTCCAAGTGATTCTCCTGCCTCAGCCTCCTGAGTAACTGGGATTACAGGCGCCCACCAACACGCCTGGCTAATTTTTGTATTTTTAGTAGAGATAGAGTTTCACCATGTTTGTCAGGCTAGTCACGAACTCCTGGCCTCGAGTGACCCACTCACCTCGGCCTCCCAAAATGCTAGGATTTTAGGCGTGAGCCACTGCGCCCAGCCTTTTTTATTATTTATCATGTAAATATTTCTCAATTTTGTTTATCTTTTCAAAGATTCAAACTTTGGATCATTAAACTTCTTTATTGTTTTTTATTTCATTTTCTATTTGATTGATTTCTGCTCTAATCTGTATTATTCTTCATTTTTCTTGCTTTGTGCTTACTTTAGTCTTCCTTTTCTAATTTCTAAAGTTGGGAGAATGAATTATTAATTCAAGAACTCTCTTTTTAAAATAACCTTTAAATTTTGATATAATTGTAGATTTACTTGCAGTTGTAAGAAATAATATAGAGAGATGTCTTGTAACCTTATCTCAGTTCTCCCAATGGTAACATCTTGCAAAACTATAGTACAATATCATAACCAATATATGGAGATCGATTTAGTCAACATACAGAATATTTCCATTACCATGGAAACCCTCATGTTGTTCTTTCCTAACCACATCCATTTTCCTCTTTTTCACCTCATCTTTAACCCTTGACAACCACTAATCTTTCCTCCATTCTCATAATTTTGTCACTTCAGTAATGTTATATAAGGTAAATTCCACATTGCATGATCTTTTGTGATTAGATTTATTTACTCAGCATAATTCTCTGAAGATTTATGGAGGTTGTTGCCTATACCAATAACTCATTTATTTTAGTTGCTAAGTAGTGCTTCATTGCATGAATATAATACATTTTGTTTAAACTTACTCACTCCTTCAAAAATGTCTGGGCTGTTTCCAGTTTGGGATTATTAAAAATAAAGCTGCTCTGAATATTTGTGTAAAGTTTTTGAATTAACATGGTTTTTAAAAATTACTCTGCTGTAAATGCCCAGGAGTGAAATTACTGAGTCATAATGTCATTGCCTGGTAAACTGTTTGTTTGCTTTTTAAAGGAAATATCAAATTGTTATAGAGAATGACTTTGTTATTTTACATTCCCATCAACCATGCAGCAGTTATGTAGTTTCTTTGCAGCCTTGCTAGCACTCAGGGTTGTCATTATTTTTTATTTTAACTATTCCCTTGGGTATATATTGAAATCCCACTGGGGTTTTAATTTTTCATTTCCCTAATGGCTAATGATGTTGATATCTTTTCATGCTCTGATTTTCCAAACATACGCTCTTTTCAGTGAAATGTATATTCATGTCTTTTGCCCACTTTCTAATTTAACTTTGTTCACTCTTAAGTTTTGGAGTTCTTTATATATTCTTGATACTAGTCTTTTTCAGACACATGGCAGCAAAAGGGGAAGGAAGGATCACCTTTTTATTGTCAAGTTGAGATGAAGATCAAGGTTCCCCATTTGGCCTCCTTTGCCACACAAAAGTACATACTCTGTGTTTTTAAGATAAAGTAATGAATGCCAAGAAAGAGTCAAATTTATTTATGTACTTATCATAAAAATGAACTATATTATTTAGATAATCAGAAAAAAATAGACAACTTAAAACAAGGCAGAGTGAAGGAGACTGCAACTGTGGTTCTGCTGTCTTCAACTCTCATTGCTAATTGTATTCCTGAAATAAAAATCATGACCAAGTAAACCAGGACAGTAATGTTTTACCCCATTTTAAATTACTGAATGGGAGTCGTATTGGTGGCAATCTTTGTTTTGGTTAAGTTGCTTTGTTACCTAAGGGGGTTTCATAAGAGATTTATTTCACAAAATATACATGTTTAAAAGACTGCCATTTGGGGCACAAGAATAACCAAAATAATCCCTTCCAAAATGTGTTTTCTTTTGAAACTCTTGATCTTGTGTATATCTAGGGTTGGGAAATGAAATGGATGGTACTTAAAGATAATGTATAGCTGGGACATAGTTGTCACATTTTTCTTATTTGTGCTTGACCCATATCGAGCTCTGTGTATGAATGGATCAATACTAGCCATTATTTGTTGTGCCAATAAGCAGTGGCAATTTTGTGGTGGTGATACTATCACAGTGGGCTAAAGAAGGATGTCAGGTTTGGGGTTTGTTTGTTTTCTCTCTTTTTTGCTTTATCTTATAGGTTTTGTGTTTTTTTTTTTTTTTTCTCTCTTACCAAAAGCTGGTCCTCCATTGAAAATGGCTTCTTTTACCTTTCACTTATATTCTCTGAAGTGATACTGGACCTAATTTTTTTCAAACTTATACTAACATTTATAACAATTATCTAGAGAAGCAATATGGTATGATGGTTATAAGATAGCTCTGATTTCAGAGAGCTTATCTTTGAATACCTACAATGGATCCATTTGAATCACACAATGGATCCATATAGTAACTGTTAAAATGTTCTCTGCCTGAGTTTCATCTTTCATAAAATAAAAATAATAGTGTCTTACTTGTAAGCTTCTCATGATAATTAAATTGCTAATAGATATATGTCACCAGAATACTATGCCTTCAATAAATGATAACAATTATTATTATTGTATTAGAAAAGTTCCTTCTTCTTGTCACTCACCTGCCATTAACCTATAGTGCCTTTTCTGTAGCTCACACACAGTTCTCTGTACAGCCATCATGAGCAGCTATATTATATTCATTTCATTAACTGTATTTGTTCAAATCATTGCAGGGCTCCTACTAACCTATGTAATCCTTAGAGCTCCAAACAATATTTTCGTATCATTATCTTTCTACCGTTTAAAATTCCCTTGACTTTAGCCTTAATTTTCTCTTTGTCTGCTCTAACCTGTACTGTTATTTTTATTAGATTATTTAAAACATTTTTTCTTCAAGAAAGCCTTCCCAATTTATCAGTATCTGACTCAGAACTGTTTTAACTCAGGCCCTCTTACCATTATTTGATATACATTTATTTATAATGAATGGTATATTTTAATACATTTTCTCTGTTTTTTTAACTAAATAAGAATGTTCTTGAGAAAAGATATTTATTCCTTCCATATTTTCCTATAAACTCAAAAGTCTATTAAACTGTTAACTACATAGAAAATACATAGTATATGCTGGAGACAAACTTATTTATAATAAAAATATCTTAGTATCTTTATATGTGGATGATATTAACAAAATTTTTCTCTTTAGTGATATTACAATTGCCTTTTAAAAGGTCTTGTTATTCATTAATGTCTCCAAGTGCTTTCCAATAATAACTGAGAAAAATATATGAGTGAACCTTGAGAGTTTCACAGGCTTATTCTACTTCTGAGGTGAGATGAGAAGCCATAGACTATCTCTCAACTGTGATTGTGATCATAATTGATCTCAGAATTAAAAGAGGAGTTCTGCTTTCCTAGGTCTTAAGCTTATTGTTCTTTATTACCCATTATTTCACACTTTGCAAATGACTGGGCATTTTGCCAGCAATCACAATGAATAAAATGTGGCTTCAGTGGCCTATTATTGTGCTGAATGTCTTTGCAAGTTGCTGGCAAACATGGTTTTATTTTACATACTGTTATATGAAGTACTTTTTTAAAATTTATAGTTTGCCAATTTATTCATACATTTCTTAATATCTCATTTTCATTATTAACACATTTATATACAGTGCTTCACACTTATCTGTAAAATAGTGAATTCTACATCAAAAATATTTACCAAGAGCACTAGTGGATAAAGTGACTATACTTCCAAAGCAAAAATCATCCCTCTTTAATTTATCAGTTTAGATGGAAAATATTTAATGTTACTTGTAAATAATGGACCAACAAAAATCCACCAACGCTACCTTTTGAATTTTTATATGCAAAATAGAGTTGTGTTAGACTGTCTGGAAACTGATGGATCTGCTCTATGTAAAGGCATGAGGTGATCAGGAATACTATATTCTAAGGATATGGGAGTTTTGAAAATTCTCCCATACGATATGAATGGGGAATGCATGTGTACTTGTTTTTATATATATTCTATGCATGTGTACACATTCATTAACTACTTTCTGTGTTAGCCTGCCACAGTGGCATGAATGCTGGGAGAAGATACTGGACCCCTGGTTCATAGACAAGGCCTTTATTTCTCAAGGCACAGCAATGGGCATGAGTTCCTCATTCTTATTGTTCCTTTTAACCCAAAAGTCTAACAAGACAAAGTAGAGGAACTTGGGTTTACATCAGAGCTGAGTTACTCTAGGCAGAAGGAGCCCAATCATTTTATCATGAGCTATAAACAAACCTGCCCAGGATTTGCCTTGGAGGGAGACATCTTTATTACCAATAGGTAAGAAAATCTATTCTTGCTTTAGGGGGAAATACTTAGTCTTTCAAAGTTGTTCTCTATGCAAAGATCCTTTAAAAGATAGCCTAGTGCAGAACAATATTGTGCAGAAATGCAAAAGACACTTGGAAGACTGTCTCCTAACACCTATCAAGTGCAGAGTACTGCACTAGGTATCAGGGAAAGAAAGATGAAATTATTTGGGCTTCATTGAAATTAGCAGCTCACTTAAAAGAAGCATGAGTGGAAAGTTAATTATGGTAACACAGGAGAGGAAATGTTACCATAATGTTTACAAGTCTAGGAGGTCAAGGAATACTTCTCAAAATTAATACCTGATAAGAGTTTTGTTGTAAACGTTCTCAAAACACTTCTATGTACATGTGTCTTTCTTACTCTCTTAGGGGTTCTGGGTTATACAAAAGTCAAGAATTTCAGGGCTTTGTATTAAAAATTGCTCAACATATATTTCTAAGATTTGTTTGCTGTCAGTATCCTCCTGTAGCCAAAATTTCTTAAGGTTTCAAGATTATATAAAGATAATGAAAACTAATCGGATTTAGACACTTTGCTTAACTAGTAGGATCTTGGAAATTATCTTGAAAAATATAAGAAGATTTTAATAATAATTTTATTTGCAAACTCTTGCCCATGGCAATAATGTTTTATAATTTTATCTCCTTCTATTCTCACTTGAATATACAATGTTCAACTAAAATCACTTATAAAAGAAGTAGGAATATAGGAATGAACTATTTGACCTTTGGGGAATCTTATTTCTTATCTTGTTGCCTATGGCCTCCAAAGAGGAATTTGTAGATTTCTATTTCCCTGCAAGATGATCTATTATGGTGAATTATAACTTCTATGTCTCATTTTATCTCATAATGGATAAAGAAAACGTAGAACATATACACCATGGAATATTATGCAGTCATAAAAAAGGATGAGTTCATGTCCTTTTCAGGGACATGGATGAAGCTGGAGTTCATCATTCTCAGCAAACTAATGCAGGAACAGAAAACCAAATACCACATGTTCTCACTCATAAATGGGACTTGAACAATGAGAACACATGGACACAGGGAGGGAAATGTCACATACTGTAGCCTATTTGGGGTTATGGGACTAGGGTACTAGGAGAAATATCTAATGTAGATGATGAGTTGATGGGTGCAGCAAACCCACATGGCTCATGTAAACATATGTAACAAACCTGCACGTTCTGTAAATGTATCCCTGAAATTAAAGTATAAAAAAATTCCGGCCGGGCGCGGTGGCTCAAGCCTGTAATCCCAGCACTTTGGGAGGCCGAGACGGGCGGATCACGAGGTCAGGAGATCGAGACCATCCTGGCTAACCCGGTGAAACCCCGTCTCTACTAAAAAATACAAAAAAACTAGCCGGGCGAGGTGGTGGGCGCCTGTAGTCCCAGCTTCTCGGGAGGCTGAGGCAGGAGAATGGCGTAAACCCGGGAGGCGGAGCTTGCAGTGAGCTGAGATCCGGCCACTGCACTCCAGCCTGGGCGACAGAGCGAGACTCCGTCTCAAAAAAAAAAAATTCCATATTTGTATATTTTGATGTACATATTATATCAGTATAGCTAGATATGTAAAAATTTTAAGAGTAAATATATATAAAACATATGTTAGTCTTTGATCAGAATTGTATTTCCAATATAAATAAAAATATCATTTAGAATATAAAATTCCTGACTCTTCAAATGATTTAATATTTATCAATATTAATGATAATTATTTAAATGCTCTCTGGCTGCCCATCACCATAGTAATAATAGGAATAATGGCAGCTAATTTTAGTTGATTACTTCCTAACTATGGCCCAGTTACAGTGAAATAAACACTATTAGATACACCCCATCAATTTATTACAGCAAGCCTGTAAAACATACTGTATTACTAAGTCAGTATGATATATGAAAAACTCACGGGAAGGATATGTATAAAACTTGCTCAAAGTTATCCAGCTAATAAAAGGCTAGGACAAGATTAAACACCTATGTAGTTTTCTTTCCTGAGCTGAAGTTCCTAAATCCTTGGCTGCATGGTCCCTCATTCAAGAGTCCTAAATTGGCTAAAATGTATATGACAGAAAATTCACAGAATCCTTTCCTTTTACTTTTCCACTACGAGGGCTGTTAATGGTCCCGAGCAAAAGGACAAATTTTTTTCTACTTGAGATAAGAAAAATATAGAGTGTGACAAAAGGTATTCTACTAATATAAAAACACTTTACCAGGAAAACTGAGAAGGGGGCTGTTAACCTTTGGGGAAATGTAGGTCTTCAGTGGATTCTTGTTAGAAACATCAAGACGTAGAGAGAAGGTTTTCATTTAAAAGCCTCCTCCATTCAGCAAAGTATATTCTGATTCCATTGTAGTATTAGGCTCCTATATAGTTATAAGTAACCCCATGTGGTTTTAGAATTCTTAAATATTCACACACATAATCATCTGAAGAATGAATAAATCCATGAATGACTAAACAAAGTTTGTTCCTATATCATTTTCAATATCCTTAAATTATGCTTACATCTGTAAATCTGTTGCCTCATTCTCAAAGCACATAGTCTGCAACTCATAAAAATAAACCCCTGTCAGCCAGGCACGGGTGGCTCACGCCTGCAATCCCAGCACTTCGGGAGGCCGAGGTGGGCGTATCACCTGAGGTCAGGAGATCAAGACCAACCTGACCAACATGGAGAAACCCGCATCTCTACTAAAAACACAAAATTAGCTGAGCGTGATGGCGCATGCCTATAATCCCAGCTACTCGGGAGGATGAGGCAGGAGAATAGCTTGAACCCGGGAGACGGAGGTTGCGGTGAGCCGAGATCACGCCTTTGCACTCCTCCTGAGCAACAAGAGCGAAATTCCGTCTCAATAAATAATTAAATAAATAAACCCGTCTTCCTAGTGCTTTATGTCTACAGTCCAGAAATGTTTTACCTACCTCATCATGTATCACTTGTTGTGACCTGTTCCTGTTCTTCATTGCGTCTAGCCTCCTAAATCATCTTCCTAGTTTTGGACTAACTTAATCCCGTAATCCCATAAAGTCGTTGCTAAAGTTTCAACTTTGAGTAAGTTCCTCTTTTCAGCACCATGTATTGAACCCTTCTATTAATTATGCTGTCTTTAATATATCTTCCTTGCTTTGAACAGACTTCTGTACCATTCTACCTATAGGTCGTTCTAGCCAAATTCCACCTAAAACGTTCTAAATAGGCCGGGCATGGTGGCTCACGCCTGTAATTCCAGCACTTTGGGAGGTCGAGGCGGGCGGATCACTTGAGGTTGGGAGTTCACTATCAGCCTGACCACCATGGAGAAACCCCATCCCTACCAAAAATACAAAACATTAGCCGAGCACAGTGGTGCATGCCTGCAATCCCAGCTGCTCGAGAGGCTGAGGTAGGAGAATCACTTGAAATCAGGAGACAGAGGTTGCGGTGAGCCGAGATCGCACCAACCTGGGTAACAAAAGCAAAACTCAGTCTCAAGAAAAAAAAAAAAAAAGTCCCAACTAATTAATTTAATATGGGAGAATGTGAGAAACAGAAAGTAAAAAAAAAAAAAAAAAAAAAAAAAAAAAAAAAAATTAGAAAGACCAGAAATAATCTCACTTTTTCGTGAATTTGTTAGCTTTTTCTGAGCTCCACTTACAGTGACTTTCCCATTCTTCCCTGCACACTGTCAACACATAAGGACTCAAATTAAAACGATGTATATGTTTACAGTCCAAAATTTTTAAAGAGAAAGGAGAGAGAGAGAAGAAAATGAAAGAAAAGAAAGCCAAAAAGGAAAATATAGCTAAGGTGAACTGGTGAGTTTCTACTCAGAATCCTTATTATTGAGCATGATGTATTTTGTTTTCTTAATTTATGTATAATGAAAATGGAAGGGAAGAATTAGAAAAGATTACTTTAGCTGATATCATTAGATGAGAAAGCTGGTACCTGTAATTGTGCATAAATCCCCAACCAGAAGCAGACACCCTGTAACTTATATCACAGTTGCTGCTGTCGTCCTTTGCAGCTTCCTCATAGTTGCAATAATGCCCCCCAATGAGGTTTATTGACTGCTGCATATGAAATCAATTCTGTTAAATGCAGATAATGAACACTTCTCTTACTAATTGCTTGCTCCAATTCATCATTTCTTAACAAGCATCAGGAGCCAAGATAAAGCACTGCTAGATGATGTTGAATGGCACCTAAACTACTGAGGGCAGGGCTCAGCCCCACCTCACACAGTTCTTTTGCCATGGATCCCAAATTAAACGCTTTCCTGATCAAAGAACACACATTACTCCCTTATCCATCCATCATCATTTAACTACAAATGCCACTGTACATGTCTCTGAGCTCTTTCCCTCATGGTGGAAGAAAAATGACATGAACAATTAGAAAATACCACCTGCTCAGTGCTTAATGCAGAGAAAAAAAACATGAACGTAGAGTTTGAAATTAAAAAATCCATTAGCCTGTGCTCTGTACATTGCTGATATAGTAAATTAATAAGCTTTCTGTACTATGGTGTAGCTCTTTAATTCTAAGAATAAAAAAGATTCCGTTATGTCACAGGACATCTATCGGGATGGTTAAAAAAGTCCAATCATGGCCGGGCGCGGTGGCTCAAGCCTGTAATCCCAGCACTTTGGGAGGCCGAGACGGGCGGATCACGAGGTCAGGAGATCGAGACCATCCTGGCGAACACGGTGAAACCCCGTCTCTACTAAAAAATACAAAAAACTAGCCGGGCGAGGTGGTGGGCGCCTGTAGTCCCAGCTACTCGGGAGGCTGAGGCAGGAGAATGGTGTAAACCCGGGAGGCGGAGCTTGCAGTGAGCTGAGATCCGGCCACTGCACTCCAGCCTGGGTGACAGAGCGAGACTCTGTCTCAAAAAAAAAAAAAAAAAAAAGTCCAATCATATATAACTGAAGAAAATATAGGTATTTTAGTGGAATAAGAATGTGATAAATGAAAACAGAAAAATAATTAAATATCTTCAATGTTACTTAAGTAAATAGAACTAACAAATATGTATCATGGAAGAGAAGGTAGTTCTGTAAAAACACATAAAATAACTTTCTAAGATGAAAATTTTACATACGTAAAAGCATTTGTCAAAGAAAGTAATAATAATTCCATTCATGCACTTGTTCACGTATAACCAGTAACTTACTTGTGATGTCACAAAAAAAATTCAATCATCAAATGGAAAAGCAAATTTTAATAGGTAAGAAACTAGTAGCCTTTAAGCTGACAATATGTTTGTTTGAATAAAAAATATTATTACTTTAAAATAATCAATTTAGCAAAATACAAAAAAGAAAAGAACATTTCACATGAACATCTTAATTTTTCGTATGTGTTTAAATATCAGGACATCTACTCATGTTCTTCATAAATGGAGTCATAAGTTTTAGTAGATGCTGCCATATTTAGGCAGGTTGTCTTCTCTAATTATCCTCAGTCCCCACCATTCCAAAATGTCCCCAGTAGAGATACTACTGACATTTGTCATTTATTGCCATATTTAGCTGTTTCACAGTCAGCTTGCCTTCTTTACTTTAATTTTTATATACCGTGTAGGTATCTCAGTGTTTCACCCTTGCTGTGAGACAGCCATAGATCCCTTTTCACCTAGTTTTTTATTCTCTTTCTTTTTCAAACTTATTTTCCCTAAAAGAAGAGAACCTATAAAACTCCAAATAGTGTATTTAAACTCAATCACATCTAGAAAACAATGCTAAACTATTCAGAAAGAATGAAGAGAATAAATGAATTCTTCAAACTGAGAGCTAATGAATGCCAGCTCTGAAAACAAAGTTCTTGATTCCTGACATCTGGCCTACTGTGCCTAGGAAGTATAATCAGTCACTCTGACTCAGTCATTTTAATAGCTGAAGTAAATTACTTAACAGTTAAACATTATATACTTAAAATACTTAAAGTAACTTAAATATAATCAAATAATTTCACTTTTCAATTCCAAATAATGAAGTGTTTTGTTGTAGGATATTAGATCTTTCATGAAAGAAAGTAGTCTCGTAAGTCTAAGTACAAATTTCGAATGTAAAATAAAACTGATCAAGTCAGGGACCAGGTTTGGCAAAAAGTATTACATGATATGACTTGTAAAATGTCAGTTATTGTGAGCAATTTTAATAAGACCTCATCAGAGCGTATTGCATGTACTCGTAACGGGGAAAAGAAGTACGTATATCAGCATGTATTGACTACTTTATACCCATTATACATCAGGCTTTTTAGATTCATTTTACCATTTAATTTTCATGGACTTGCTGGGGATAGGGTATTGTTATCATCCCTATTCTTTAGTGAGAACTGAGATTTACAAAAGAATAAGTAAATTTTCAAAAATTACTTACTAACAATGTATACACAGACCATTTCCAAATTCATGAGGTAACTGCTGTTTTAGTTACTTTGGGCTGTTAAAATGAATTACTGTAGACGGGTGACTTAATCAGAAAATGCTTGTTCTCACAGTTCTGGAGGCTGGAAAATTTAAGATAAAGGTGCTTCCACATCCAGTGACTGATGAGGGCCTGTTTCTTTGTTTGCACATGGCCATTTTCTCATTATATACCGTCATGGCAGAGACTGAGAGAAATAAATGATCTCTTTGGTGTCTCTTGTTATAAGAGTACTAATCTCATTCACCCACTAATTACCTCCCAAGGGTCCACCACTGAATATTATCACATCTGGGGACTAGGGTTTCACCATATGAATTTTGAAGGTATATAGACATTCAGTTTTAGCAATTGCTAACAATATTACACTTACACAACCATTTTTCTCACTTAAATATTTTCAATCAATTATTTAATAAATGGAAGCAGTGGGATTACTTCGTTATAACTGTAAGAATTTATCTGGGAGATAACTATGTGTGTGCGTGTGTGTGTGTGTATGTTTATCATGGGGGAGAATTTTGTGAAGTAGATGCAGTGGATTGAGAATCTGGATAATAATAAAATATTCTACTGATGCTGATGATTTTAATGTAACATAGGAATTGCCTGTCTGCTGATTCAATCAGTGAGTATTTCAGTATGAGGCATACTTGGTGACTAAGCTTTCACTTGGTAATCTGAGGTTAATATTGACATAGAATTAGAGTTGTAACTCACATAAATTCACACAGAAACATTTTTACATCGCGTACAGAATTTTATACATATATCCAAGAAATTAAGTATATGGTGTTCACCTTTCTCCAGGGATTTATAGGATAATTAGACAAACTCTTCTGACAATTATAAAAATAAAAAATGAAATAACAAGTGCATATTCTGAATTATAAAAATCACTCAAAGTAGCAAAAAGTTTATATCTTTGATCCAATAACCTATTTTAATTTTCTTTTTAAAATAAAAGCGTTAGAAGCAAAAAAATAAAAATAAAAATAAAATAAAAGCCATAACTAAACCAAGTATAGATAAAGGAAATAGGAATGAGAAAGAGTGTATGTGTGTATGTATGTGTGGGCATGCCTATAGGCACAGTTGTGTGTGAATTTAAGTGAACACATTTGCTAATTGAATAAAGCCATTAAGTGTTTCTATGTGTATATGCATGTTTGTGTTGTGTTTTGGAGTTGTTACTCGGCTTTTACAGAATATTCAAATAGAAAACCAAATATGATTGTCACCTATATTGCATAAATAACCAGAGAAAAGTCACTTAAATAGCCATAAAAGAAATGTTGAAAATAAATGCAGAGAATAATATTTAGAGTAAGAATGCCCAAATGTATTACAGTCCCCAAAAAGCAATTAAACAGAAGAAATTGTTTAAAGGTTGGAGGCCGGGTGCGGTGGCTCAAGCCTGTAATCCCAGCACTTTGGGAGGCCGAGGCGGGCGGATCACGAGGTCAGGAGATCGAGACCCTCCTGGCTAACACGGTGAAACCCCATCTCTACTAAAAATACAAAAAAACTAGCCGGGCACGGTGGCGGGCGCCTGTAGTCCCAGCTACTCGGAGGCTGAGGCGGGAGAATGGCGGGAACCCGGGAGGCGGAGCTTGCAGTGAGCCGAGATCGCGCCACTGCACTCCAGCCTGGGCGACACAGCGAGACTCCGTCTCAAAAAAATAAATAAATAAATAAATAAATAAAAATAAAAAAATAAAGATTGGAAAGATTTAAAGAGTTACCATTAAAATTTGAGTTGGATGTTACTCCATGAAGAGAATGTATACTTAAACACTGCTACCCTGTGCATCAGAACATACTCACTTTGTGGACAAAGATATAAAGGCTCCGATATTGGACCTGTTGCTGGTTAGAAATGCCTTGATAAATGGGATCTAATTAAACTAAAGAGCTTCTGCACAGCAAAATAAACTATAATCAGAGTGATAGGCAATCTACAGAATGGGAGAGAATTTTTGCAATCTGTCTGACAAAGGGCTAATATCCAGAATCTATAAATAACTTAAACAAATTTACAAGAAACAAACATTCCCATCAAAAATTGTGCAAAGGATAGGAACAGGCGCTTTTCAAAAAAAGACATTTATGTGGCCAAAAAAACTTGAAAAAAAACTCATCATCACTGCTCATTAGAGAAATGCAAATCAAAACCACAATGAGATGCCATCTCATGCCAATTTGAATGGCAATCAATAAAAAGTCAGAAAACAACAGATGCTGGAGAGGATGTGCAGAAATAGGAATGCTTTTACACTGTTGGTGGGAGTGTAAATTAGTTCAACCACTGTGGAAGACAATGTGGTGATTCCTCAAGGATCTAGAACTAGAAATATCATTTGACCCAGCAATCCCATTACTGGGTATATATCCAAAGTATTATAAATCATTCTACTATAAAGACAAATGCACACATATGTTTATTGTGGCACTATTCACAATAGCAAGGACTTTTGAACCAACCAAAATGTCCATCAATGATAGACTGTATAAAGAAAATGTGACACACATACAGCACGGAATACTATGCAGCCATAAAAACAAATGATTTCAGGTCCTTTGCAGGGACATGGATGAAGATGGAATCCATCATTCTCAGCAAACTAACACAGGAAGAGAAAACCAAACACTGCATGTTCTTACTGATAAATAGGACTTGAACAATGAGAACATATGGGCACAGGGAGGGAAACATAACACACTGGGACCTGTCGGGGGTGGGGGGCAAGAGGAGGGATAGCTTTAGGAGACATACTTAATGTACAGGACAGGTTGTTGGGTGCAGCAAACCACCGTGGCTGATGTATACCTATGTAACAAACCTGCATGTTCTACACATGTATCCCAGAAGTTAAGTATAATAATTTTTTAAAAACGAAATGTCTTTGTTAATATTTCCCCCTTTTTCTTGATATAAATTTAATTTTCAGCCTGGTGGGGCATGGTGGCTCACACCTGTAATCCCAGAACTTTGGGAGACCGAGGTGGGAGAATCACCTGAGGTCAGGAGCTCAAGACCAGCCTTTCCAACATGATGAAACCCTGTCTCTGCTAAAAATAAAAAAAATTACTACTCGGGAGACTGAGGTAGGACAATCTCTTGAACGCAGGAGGCAGTGGTTTCAGTGAGCCAAGATTGTGCCACTGCACTGCAACCTGAGCGATAGAGTGCGGCTCCGTTTAAAAAAAAAAAAGATAATAATAATAATAATTCACAGTTGTAAGCAGCCTAAATTTAAAATATTTCTTAAGAAAGATTGAGACTTTATGTTTTAAATAATTGTATTTTATGACAGAATACCTACACACACACACACACGCACACACACACACCCCAACAAACTAAAGAACATTTTCTGTTATATATCAAATTATAATTTTATTATTGTGGTTAATTTTATTTTGTCTTTCTCTATCTCATCAATTTATCTATTACCTATCTCTTAATCCATCCATTCATCCTTCCATTCAATCTTTTATTACTTTTAATATTTTTAAATAAACTGCCTTGTTGCTTTGATTTTTATTAATGTAGACTGGCAAAACATGAAATGACAGAAAGACTTTTATTTGCATGGAGTCTCCTGAAATCAGCTAATAATTCACTATGGACTCTATTTACTCAGATTAATAACTGTGCAGAAATGTCATTATCTGAAGAGCACAAATCTGAGGACAGACAGAATTTTAATCATGGGCTCTGTCATTGACTGACTGTGTGATTTCAGTTGCTTAAATAATCCAGACTCTAGTCTCCTCAATTATAAAACAGGAATAATAATGGACTTAACTTTATTATATGTTAAGCTACATAAATTGCTCTGGGTATTCAAAGAAGATAATTAATTGCCATGGATTAGGAATCTGAAATAGAAGTTGAATTCCCAGGAGTGAAACAAATTTAGTAATACTTGCATGACTGTTGGAGAACCAGGCCACTTAACAGGTATACATATGCCCCTCTGACTACCTCCTAGATGTTTTCTGCCATGTCAGCAGTAGGCAGAGGACAAGCTGGCTTAGTGTCTATATTGTTTACATGCAACAACTCAATGTGATGTGAACTATGGAGGGAGACACTTCACACTTAACATCTGTTCTTCAGTTTCCCCAACAGGATGCCTCCAAATGTGCAATGAAACTCATCAATAACAAGCTGAGGAATGAGTCTAAACGAATGACATTTTGGAATAACATCTTTGACATTTGTGAGTTCCACCAGTTGTGGCTTAATCAAGAAAGCCAGTAGATATCCATGGAATTCATCTCTTAGGCATACACATCTAAAAACACATCCATTTGTCTTATGTTAAATCCATGTTTTAATTTCCAAAGTATTATTTCAATGGGATATTTCGCCACACAATTATGCTACTTTTTACCATTTTCTTCCCTAGTGTGTAAAAGAACAAGAGAATACAAATTTCTTGGCCTGTCAGTTATTTAGTCATTTCAAATTTTGATATTCCCAGAAGTCATAAGAGGATTCTTCTCTCACAGATGTGATTATAAAACACATTTGATTTACCAACTTTTAGTCTTCTATTTTCTACAAACTAGCTCTCTTGTGCAAATGGAGAAATAGTATATGTATTTGGTACTAAATTTCCCGCATAATTGTCAGAACCTCACCATTTATTGTTTTGTAGGAACTGGGCTTTTAAAAAAATCAGACCACATGATAATTTTGATATTAACGCTCTTCTGAAAGACTCAGTGAATGAACTAGTCATCTATATTCACTGAATACAAACAAAATAAGACAAACTTATTCCATAGTATAGTACTTTTGGTTTGCTAATTTAAAAAATTAGTTTACAAATACTATTTCTGAGGGACAATAGCATTTCTCTAGGATACATCTACTTACTTACAACTGAAGAAAATAGCTTTTATATTTACTTTATCTCTTGTAGGAGTTGTATAGCTATGTAAGAGTATCGTAATGCAAGAGGTACATCATAAAAACTGTTTTGTTATATGTTGTGTACATGTGTATTTGTGTATTTACATATACAGTGTACTCACTGTTGTTTAGTAGCACATTTTATGATAAATGATGGAACCAGTACAAATTAAGTGTGAATTTGACTTATGAACTCTTCACATGCACTACCTCATAAACATTACAAGCTAGAGAATGTAGGGACTTGAATCCACAAACCACAGATGTCAAGATTAATACATTACATTTTGATTACTTGAAACTGCCTGTACAACTGAATTTGCAGTTGTTTTTTAAAAAAGAAAATAGAACTGAGAAGAAGTGCTACAGCAATCATACGCTGTGATTTAAAAGAAAATAAATACCACTAGTTCATGGCCAGAAAAAATAAAAAATAAAAATAAAAAACTATGGGAACTTTACTACCCTTATCTATACTCTCTCACCCGCAAGGAAAAAAAAAATTGTCTCTCCTCACAATGAATAACACTAGGTAGAGGAAATATCTCTGCTTAGTTTTAGAAGAAAGAGAAAAACATCATTGCAAAACATTCATATGCAAATAAGAATCAGAAGGAAAAGGCAATGTGGAGGATAGGGCATTCATCACTGGGAGGGAGATGTAGCCTGGCAGGTGCACAGCTACTTTTTCATAGTCAGAGTCATCTACTCAAAGGTAGAAACCAAAGCAAGTCTAAATCAGAAAAATGATTGTCAGTATATAACATTTAATGTCAAAACATACTTTGTAGAATATATCAACTGCAATCTCATTTTGAAAGCTAACCTAGAATTATGATTATATTTGGAAGCCTGATTCTGTTTGCCTCATTTGGTCCATTTGGTTGTACATTAAGGCTTGAACATAAGGTTTGTGATATAAAGCTGTCTTTAAATAGGCTCCATAACATTTAAAGTTATCTGCTGGGAAATAATCAACTTTTTCAAATTCATAATAGCCTTGCTTTGGGGAAATTAGTTTTGATTTGATGAGCAAATAGATCACTAAGGATCACTGAGGTGGGGAGTAGTGATGGGAAGCAGTCATAGAAACCACTGGTTAACATATGTCATGGGTAATAATATCAGGTGTTTTGATGCTAGTGTCAATGAGATCCTGCATGCCAGTTAATTTCAAACAAAATAAACAACAAACACTTTGATTGTGTTACACAACCTGCAGTCATTATTTTTATTAGCTGTTATCTACCTACCTGTCCGTTTATCCATTGATTATTTCATCAGTGTGTGTATGTGTGTGTGCATTTCAGAATGGACTGAGTGATGAAAATTATATTATTTCATGCATAGATATTTGTAGAGGGCCTGCTGTGTGCCAGATATTAAGCAACTGCAATTGATTAAAATAGTATTTAAACACTACTCACTGCCTTCAAGGAGCACAGTGCCTAACTAGGGAACTCAGACAAGTAAACAGGCAATTACAGTGTAGGATAGTTCTGGGGATCAGAAAACAAAACCCCCAAATGAAAGCCTCAGCAGCAGACTCAGAAACAAACGTTTTTCTCTGACCTTCTCCCGTCGTCTTGTCTCTCAGTTCTGTTCTCCAATAAGGCTAGCCATAGAAACTAGACTCTCTCTTCCACAATGGTGGGTCATAGTAAACAGAACCCCTTTTCTTCAAAGCCAGCCATAAAACCTAAATATGTTACTCTAATTTTTCCTCCACCTTATCTGTGTAAAAACTGGCCATAAAGAAATTATCTGACTTACTTTGTTTGACTGAACATCTTAAGACCCCCAGTCCAAAGATGGTGATGCCCCGTACCCAGAAGAAGAAAAAAATACATGAAATGACAAGAAAAATCTAGACTGACAGACCTTGCTGGGTTTCCCCATCCAGTCTGTTAGCATTATCAGATCACATACCTTTCTTCCAATAGTATTTCTACACAGCTGTCCATACTTTGTTAATTTCCCCTGTATCTTAGGGTCTGCATTTGGAATGCTGCTGTGTATATTCATTAAATGAATTTCTAAGCCTTTTTCTCCTAATCTGCCTTTTGCAACTAGATTTTTAGTAAAATCTCAGTGGGACAAGGGCCTTGGCATCCACAATAGCAAGTCTTATAATACAAGGTTAAGTACAGAATGAACCCACAATGAGGAACATAAAATTTGAGGAACTTCATATAAATTATGGAATTTGCCAATAATTTCCCAATGAAAACAATAACATACAGCACATATTTTTTCTGAAGCAGAGATAATACATTCTTACACATTAATTTTATCACTGATAAAATGATTAATTTTAAAGTGAAACACAATGGTCATTACTTGCCCAAGCTTAAGAAGCTAATTATTTTTATTTATTTATTTATTTATTCATTTATTTTGAGACGGAGTCTTGCTCTGTGGCCCAGACTGGGGTGCAGTGGCCGGATCTCAGCTCACTGCAAGCTCCGCCTCCTGGGTTTACGCCATTCTCTGGCCTCAGCCTCCCGAGTAGCTGGGACTACAGGTGCCCGCCACCTCACTCGGCTAGTTTTTTGTATTTTTTAGTAGAGACGGGGTTTCACCGTGTTCGCCAGGATGGTCTCGATCTCCTGACCTTGTGATCCGCCTGTCTCGGCCTCCCAAAGTGCTGGGATTACAGGCTTGAGCCACCGCGCCCGGCAAGAAGCTAATTATTAGGCCGGGTGCAGTGGCTCATGCCTGTAATCCTAGCACTTTGGGAGGCTGAGGCGAGCAAATCACGAGGTCAGGAGATCGAGACCATCTTGGCCAACATGGCGAAACTCCATCTCTACTAAAATACAAAAAAAAAAAAAATTAGCCAGGCATGGTGGCATGCACCTGTTGTCTGAGCTACTCGGGAGTCTGAGGCAGGGGAATCGCTTGAATCCAGGAGGAGGAGGATGCAGTGAGGGGAGATCATGCCATGGTTCTCCAGCCTGGCAACAGAGTGAGACTCTGTCAAAAAAAAAAAAAAAAAAGAAAGAAAAGAAAGAAAGAAGAAGAGGAAGAAACTAATTATTATCAGAGTTGTGAGTAAAATCCAGGACTCCAAATATGAATCCAATGCTTTTTGCATAAGTTATGCTGCTTCAATTTAAATTTCTTTTATAAAACAGCAGAAATTAGTGGAAATGAAACATTTGTAAAGCTAACTCTTCTTGCTTGTTTTTGCTTTATTTTTTTCTCCGTTTTGCAGCAAAATCAGTATAACAAATAAAAAATACAAATACATAAATAATCAAATTAATGGCTTACAACTGAAGAGTAACATCATATAAATGTTACTACTGATCTGAGAAGTCCCATCCATTTCAATGGAAGCTATATTTGGGAATTCTACATCTCAGTCTGCTCTTAGTAGGGATGAAGGAAATTGTTTCTGTATCTGGCCTAACTAATACGGAGTTTGGGATACATTCTGTTAAATTCTCTACTTTGATATGATGTAATACAATCCAAAATAATACAGTTATGCTACATACAATGTTTCATTAGAGATTTAATGAACAAACACTCTGATCCTCCTCTGTGATACTATTTTAAAAAGAGGCTCATTATTATGATTAAATATAACTGCAGGTGTAGGCTGTCTAGGTTAATAAAGACCAGAAAAATGAATTGGCCATTCTAGAATTTTGTTCTCAGCTGGAGGAAAAGCGATAACATCAATAACATTGTAGGCTCATTCTTGGCTCTAATTGACACTCTGTATAATAGGACTGAATACTAAAGCTCATCTCAACCAAATCGAATTGGCAATAATGCCTTTATATCCACAATTGATTTACAGGTTAACTGTAAGCCCAGTGCCTTTGTTATGGAGGCAGATCAATTTTATCCAAAATGTGTGTTTAAACTGATTAGCATTTTCGCTCTGGAATCAGTGAAGCCTGTGAATCTGTTCCAACATTCACTAGCTTGCTGAGACTGAACATTTCTGAGATGCTCTGAGTTCTAGTATTTTATAACCATAAACAGATGTAAAATTTCAGGAAAGAGATCAAGAATTTTTGGTATATACAAAGTGCTAAGTAATAAATGTAGATTCATTAAATGTGAAGGTAAAATATAAAAACAAAGTGGCTATAAAGGAAGCTATCTATTAGAAATTTGTGAAATCTGGACTTCACCAGTCTAGAGCAGAGGTCAGAAAATGTTTTTTCAATGGGCCAGATAATAAGTGCTTTAGTTTTTCGTAGGGTATATAATCTTGGTTGAACTCAACTCACTGTAGCAAAACAGCAGCTGCAGAGTATATGTAAATAAATTTAAATGGTTGTATTCTCATACACACACATGAAGTTTACTAAAACAGATGGGAGTGGGTGACATAAGCAAGATGGTGCATTTGGCAACTCCAAGCTTCTGTCCCTCTGTAGAAATACTGAAAAAATGAGCAGAAGCCATCAGAATCAACATTGTCAGAACACTGGAAAACAGACAGGTTTATACCAATCCAGTGAACACTAAAGCAATAAAAAGTCAATGTAAAAATAATTTAAAAATCATTGTGACAGTTTTACCTTCCCTTTCTGTAACCACTCCCCAGTTGAAGAGCAGTCTTGCAGACAGCAGCCCATGTTCCCAATGTGAGAGAAAAGTCCCTGTTTCCAGAGGTAGAAGAGACAACTTTATTTGCAAATTATTTTGGCCCATTTTAACCTATATGGGGGCTACCTGAGGGAATGATGTAAGGTACTTTCATCTGTTTTGTCTATTGCACAGCATATCCAAGAGGTAAAAGTGGTAGGAATTGCTTAAACATGTTATTGAACTCCTAAGAAATCTAAGCTTGAGGCAAAAAACATTTAAGATATATAAACGAACATCCAAGGCCTGGAAACACAATAAGAACAGAGATTTTCCTTGGAAAATTAGGGTAATAAAAAACACCCATGAGTTAGGAGAGATTTGAAAAGCCTCATACATGCCAATTATACAGTGCATGTTCAAAAAAGACCTAAGAAGTCCCTAAGTTTTATAGTGTTTTGTAGCTTTGTTTTGTCTGATACTGATCCCTAGCCTATTTTTTCAACCTTTATTTTAAGTTCTGGGGTACATGTGCAGATGTGCAGGTTTGTTACATAGGTAAATGTGTGCTGTGATAGTTTGTTGCACAGATCAAGTCATCATCTAGTTATTAACCCCAGCCTCTATTAGCTATTCTTCCTGAAGCTTTCACTCCTGCCACCCCCTATCACCTTCAACAGGCCTCAGCATGCGTTGTTTCCCCCCATGTGTTCATGTGTTCATGTGTTCTCATTGTTTGGCTCCCACCTGTAAGCGAGACCATGCAGTGTTTGGTTTTCTGTTCCTGCATTAGTTTGCTGAGAATAATGGCTTCCAGCTCCATCCATATCGCTGCAAATGACATAATCTTGTTGCTTTTTATGGCTACATAATATTCCGTGGTATATAGGTGCCACATATTCTTTATTTAGTCTGCAGATCCCTAACCTTAATTCATGTCTGGATAAGTGTTTAAAGAGGTACTCAGGACAGAGCCAAACAGTAAAGGCAGAGAGAAGTTGGTTGGTTGGTTGTTGTTTTTTTAGTTCCTGGTGTTCAAGAAAACTCTGTCAAACACTAGCTGAACAAAAGCTAAAAAACAGAAACTTTATTCACAATATATGCAACAAATATATTTGCTGAAAAACAGTAGAGAAAAGTCACTATACCAACAGTTTACTACAGCTTTCAATAATTAAAAACCTTGAGAAGCAGGAACATTTGATTTCCAGAATCACATTGTACCATTCGTGTCCATTTCTTAACAAAAAAATCACAAGGCATACAAAGAAACAGGAAATAAGACCTATTTAATGGAACAAAATAAGTTAACAAATACCATCCCTAAAAATTTCTGGATATTGTAATTAACAGAAAAATATTATTTTAAAAAATTATCTTAAACATATTCAAATAATAGAAGGAAAAAAAGAACAACCAAATAAGAAAAATCAGAAAAATAATAAGTGAACAAAACAAAAATATCAACGAAGAAAAATTATCAAAGGAACCAAAAATTTTGGAATTTTAAAGTATAAAAACTGAAATAAAAAAATTAAATAGAGAAACTCAACACAAATTTTACCATCCAAAAGGCAAAATCAGGAAATTGATAATAAAGTGATAGATATTATCTATTCTAGCTATCAAGTCTGAGAAGTAGGAAAAAAATGATAAAGAAAAGTAAATGGCATATAAGGGGCTTGTGAGATGCCATCAAGAGGACCAACATATGAAGGAGAATCCCAGAGAAAGCAGAGAGAAATTGCAGGACAGATATTTGAAGAAATAATGGTTGAAAACTTTCCATATTTGATGAAAGATATAAAAATACAAATTCAAGAAACATGAATAAACATCAAGTAAGACAAAGAGATCCACACTGAGACATACAGTTGTCAAATTATTGAAAGCTAAAGACAGACGATTTTGCAAGGAGCTAGGGAAAATCAATTTATTACGCACAAGGGATTTTCAATAAGATTAAGAGCTGATTTCTCATGATAGAGATCAGAAGATAGTGCAATAACATGCTTTAGTCCTGAAAGAAAGACAAAAAAAAAAAAAAAACCAAAAAAAAAACTGCTTACTGAGAATTCTATATCTAGCAAAACATTCTATCATAAACGAGTAAAAAATTAAGAGATTTACAGACAAAGAAAAGATGAGGGAGTTTATAACTTGCAGACCTGTCCTATGAAAAATGCCAAAGAGATTCCTTCAAGTCAAAATGAAAACACACTGGACAATAACTTAAAGGTGAATGAAGAAATAAAGGTTTCCTGGAAAAAGTAAGTCCATGGGCAATTATAAAACTTAGAATTATTTCATTTTTAGTTTATAACTCCATTTTTATTTTCTATATGTGTTGAAAAATTCATAAAAAATAATTATATATTTATGTTATATGGCACAGAATATATATGAATATAATTTGTGAAACAGTATGAAATGGGTAAGGGGACTGCACAGACACAGAGTGCTTTATGATATTGAAGTTATGTTGGAATTAATTAAAACATAGATGATTATAAATTTAAGATGATAAACACAATCCTTATGGCAGTTAGAGATAATATTTCTAAAATACACACATAAGAAAATGACAAAGTTTTTAAGACATTTCACTATAAAAAACTAATCACAAAAATGTATTAAGGGAAGAAATGAACAAAAAATTATAAGTCAGGTAGAAAGCAAAATGCAAAATGGCAGAAGTAATCCTCATCAATAATTTCTACAAATGTCAATGAAGTAAAATTTCCAATCGAAAGGCAAAAGTTAGTGCAATGGATTTTAAAAATCATACAACTACATATTTTTTATAAGTGACTCATTTTAGATCCAAGCCACAAATAAATTGAAAGTGAAAAACAGAAAAATATATTCTACACAAATGGTAACCAAAAGAGAGGTTGTGTGGCTCTACTAATATGACATGAATTGACTTTAATTTAAACACTGTTACGCTTGAAAAAGGGGCATTAAACACTAATAAAAGGATAAATTTTTCAAGAAGATATAACAATTATAAATATGCATGCACCAAACAACAGAGCTCCCCAAAATGTACAAAGCAAACATTGGCAAAATTAAGTGGAAGAATAGGTAGTTCTGCAATAATAGTTGGAGACACCAATAGACCACTTCACATTCTTGATAGAAAATCTGCAACAAGGAAATAGAGGAATTAAACAAATAGTATTTATATAAATCAACTATACCTAACAGACACACATAGAACATTCCACCCAACAACAGCAGAATACATTTTCCCTCTAACAGACCATATGTTAGGCAACAAAAAAGTCTTCAATAAATTTTAAAAACATTAAACTTATACAAAGCATCTTCGCAGAACACAATGGAATGGAACTTTAAATCAACAACCAGAGAAAACTGGAAAATACACTAATATATGACAATTAAACCATGGGCACCTTTTCAAGCAATGAGTCAAAGAAGGAAAATTACAAATACCTTAAGATAAGTAATAACAACACAACATACTAAACTTATGAGATGAAGCAAAAGCAGTGCTTAGATGAAAATGTATAGTTGTAAGAGTCTACATTAAAAAATGTACAAAAGATCTCAAATCAATAACATAACTTCAGACTTTTATGAGCCAGAGAAGAGAGGAAATAATAATAATTAAAATGGAAATAAATAAAATACAGGACAAGAATTATAGATAAAGAAATAATAAAACCAAAAGCTGATTCTATTTAAAAAATTGACAAAATTGACAAATTAAGCTATACTGATAAAGAATAAAAGTGATAATAAATAACTGAAATCAGAAATAAAATTAGGGTTATTACTACTGACCTTATAGAAATAAAAATGATTATAAAAATATGACCAAATTAGGCCACAAACTAGATAATCCCGATGAAATTGATGAATTTTCTGGAAGCACACAAATTGCCTAAGCTCACTCAACAAGAAATAAAAAATGTATGTCAACAGACCAATAACATGTAAAGAAACTGAATTTGTAGTAACAAACCTCCCAATCAAGAACATTCTAATACCAGATGGTTTACTAGTGACTTCTAGGATACATTTAGAGAAGAACTGGCAACAACTGTTTGACACACTTTCCAAAATCAGAAATGGAGATATTACTTATTAATTCATTCTATGAGGCAAGTATTTCCCTTTGTGTGAATTCAGATGAAGAGATCACAAGTAAAGAAAATTACAGGAGATTATTCTTTACACATATAGATGCAAAAACCTTTACCAAATACTAGCAAACCAAATTGCTAAACAGAATTATGCCCTATGACCAAGAAGAATTTATCTCATAAGTGTAAGTGTAGTTCAACATAAAATCAATCAATGTAAAGCAGCACATTGACATTACCGATGTAATACAGTGAAGAAGAAAAAAAGAGATCAACTCATTTGACACAGAAATAGCATTTGACGGCCGGGCGCGGTGGCTCAAGCCTGTAATCCCAGCACTTTGGGAGGCCGAGACGGGCGGATCATGAGGTCAGGAGATCGAGACCATCCTGGCTAACACGGTGAAACCCCGTCTCTACTAAAAATACAAAAAAACTAGCCGGGCGAGGTGGCGGGCGCCTGTAGTCCCAGCTACTCGGGAGGCTGAGGCAGGAGAATGGCGTAAACCCGGGAGGCGGAGCTTGCAGTGAGCTGAGATCCGGCCACTGCACTCCAGTCTGGGCGACAGAGCGAGACTCCGCCTCAAAAAAAAAAAAAAAAAAAAAAAAAAGAAATAGCATTTGACAAAATTCTATATATCTGCAAGATAAAAGTCACTGAGTATATGGAAGGAAATTTCCTTAACCTAATAAAGGACATTTATAAAATACCCTCAGCTAACAATGTATTCAGTGGCGAAAGACTGAACACTTTCCTTTAACATTATGAAGAAGACAAGGATGTCTGCTGAAATCACTAGTGAACATTGCAACTTCTAGCAGAGCAATTAGCAAGAAAGACAAATAAGAGGCATCCAAACTGTAAAGAAAGGAATAAACTGTTTCTCTTTTCAGATTATGTGATTCTATATATAGAAAATATGAAAATTCTATCAGACATCTACTAGATCTAATAAAAAACTCAACAAATTATATGGTCAAAACACAAGATTCATTTGTGTCTCTATATGCTAAAAGCAAATAATCCAAAAACAAAATTAGGAAACAAATTCCATTTCTGATAGTATCTAAAAGAACAAAATACCTAAGAATAAATTTAATAAAGAATGTGAAAACTTGTACACTGAAAACAGCAAAGTATCACTGAAAGAAATCAAAGAAGTTCTAAACAAATTGAAAGCAACCCGATGTTTATGGATTTGAAGAAAAATTAATTGTGCTAAAACAGCAGAACTACCAAAGCTATCTGAAGAGTCAATACAATATTTAGCAAAATTCCAACAGACATTTTACTGAAACAGAAATGAGAGTTCTCAAATTCCTGGAATTGTACATGGAAATCCTAAAAAACAAAAAAGACAAAGTTGGTGGATTCACACTCTGCTATTTCAAAACTTACCAAAAAGCTACAGTAATTAAAACAGTGTGGAATTGGCATAGGGATAGACATACAGATAAGTGGAATAGAATTGAATCCATAAATAAACCCATATGTTTACGGCAAATTTATTTTCAACAAACCTGCCAAGTCTATTCAACAGACAATGAAATATCTTCAACAAATCATGTTAGAACAACTGGATTTCCACATGCAAATTAAGGTTAGACTTCATCCCATGTACAAAAATTAACTCCCACCACATATAAAATATTTACTCATATTATATACAAAAATTCATTCAAAATGAATCAACGACTCAGATATGAGAGCCAAAACCATGATACTCTTAGAGATAAATCTTTATGAACTGGGATTTGGCAATAGATTATTAAATATGACACCAAAAATACTACAACAACAACAAAAAATAAGTTGAACTTTATCAAAATTAAAAACATTGGTTCATCAAAGGACATTATGAAGAAACTGAAAGATCGCCTATGGAATGGAAGAAAATATTTGTGAATCATATATCTCATAAGGATTTAATATACAAAATATATAAAGCATGTTCATAACTCAACAACAGAAGACAAAGAGATTATTTTTTAATTTCCAAAGTTTATTGGGGAACAGGTGGTATTTGGTTAGACGAGTAAGTTCTTTAGTGGTGATTTGTGAAATTTTGGTGCACTCATCACCCGGACAGTATACACAACATGTTACTTATAGTCTTTTATTCCTCACCCACCCCCAACTCTTTTCCTGAATCCCCAAAGTCCAGTGTGTCATTCTTATGCCTTTGTATCCTCATAGCTTAGCTTCTACTTATGAGTGAAAACATACGATCTTTGGTTTTCCATTCCTGAGTTACTTCACTCAGAATAATAGTCTTCACTCTCATCCAGGTTGCTGTGAATGCCACGAATTCATTCCTTTTTATGGCTGCAAAGTATTCCATTGTGTGTGTGTGTGTGTGTGTATACACACATATACAATAAATATATATCACAGTTTCTTAATCCATTCATTGATTGATGGGCACTTGGGTTGGTTCCACGTTTTTGCAATTGCAAAATTGTGCTGCTATAAACATGCGTGTGCAAGTATTTTTTTGTATAACGACTTCTTTTCCTCTGGGTAGATACTCAGTAGTGAGATTGCTGGATCAAATAGTAGTCCTACTTTTAGTTCTTTAAGAAATCTCCACACTGTTATCCATAGTGATTGTACTAGTTTACATTCCCACCAGCAGTGTAGAAGTGTTCCCTTTTCACCACAGCCATGCCAATATCTGCTTTTATTTTTTTTTTGCAGGAGTAAGGTGGTATGGCATTGTGGTTTTGATTTGTATTTCCCTGATCATTAGTGATGTTGAGCATTTTTTATATGTTTGTTGGCCATTTGTATATCTTCTTTTGAGAATTGTCTGTTCATGCCTTTAGTCCACCTTTTGATGGGATTGTTTTTTCTTGTTGATTTGTTTGAGTTCATTGTAGATTCTGGATATTAATCCTTTGTCAGATGTATACACTGTGAATATTTTTTCTCACTCTGTGGACTGTCTGTTCACTCTGCTGACTGTTCCTTTTGCCTTGCAAAAGCTCTGGTATAAAAATAGGCATTTAAACCAATGGAACAGAATAGAGAACCAAGAAATAAACCAAAATACAATACCAACTATTCTTCAACAAAGTACACAAAAACATAAAGTGGGGAAAGGACACCCTCTTCAATAAATAGTGCTGGGATAATTGGCTAGCCACATGTAGGAGAATGAAATTGGATCTCCCTCTCTCAACTTATAGAAAAATCAACTCAAGATGGATTAAACACTTAAATCTAAGACCTGAAACTGTAAAAATTCTAGGAGACACCATTGGAAAAACCCTTCTAGACACTGGCTTAGGCAAGGATTTCATGACCAAGAACCTAAAAGCAAATGCAATATAAAGATAAATTGCTAGGAATTAATTAAACTAAAACACCTATTTTTAAAATGGGCAAACAACTGGTATAGACATTTTCAAAGAAAATGTACAAATAGCCAACAAGTGCATAAAAAGTTAGTTAACATCATTAGTCTTCAAGAAATACAAATCAAAACCATAGTGAGATACTGTTTCACTACTTTACAATATATTTTTTTTTTTTTTTTTTTTTTTAGATAGGGTCTCACTCTGTCACTCAGGCTGGAATGCAGTGGCATGATATCGGCTTACTGCAGCCGCCTCCTCCTGGATTCAAACAATTCTCCTGCCTCAGCCTCCCAAGTAACTAGGACTACAGGCACACACTACTGCAACTGGGCGTTTTTTTGTTTTGTTTTGTTTTGTTTTTGTTTTTGTATTTTTGGTAGAGATGGGATTTCACCATGTTGGCCAGGCTGGTCTCAAACTTCTGATCTCAGGTGATCCGCCCACCCCAGCCTCCCAAAGTGCTGGTAGTACAGGTATGAGCCACCATGCCCAGCCTTCTTTGCAACTATTAGGATGACTATAATGAAAAAAAAAGAGAAAGAGAGAGAGAAAGAGGGCAGGGGGAGGAGCAAGGGTTGGCCAAGATGTGGATAAAGTTAGACACTTACATTCGTGATGGGACTATCAAATTGCACACTTACTGTGGAAATCAATTTGGAGGTTTCTCAAAAAGCTAAAATAGAATAATTCCACTTCTTGGTACATACCCAAAATAATTCAAGAGTGACTCAAACAGATCCTCGTACACCAGTGTTTACCGCAGCATTGTTTTACGATAGTCATAACATAGAAAAACCCTAACAGATGAATCCTTAATCGATTAATAGATGAACAAAATGTTGTACATAAATACAAAGGATTATTTTTCAGCCATACAACAGAATGAGTTTTGATACATGCTACAGCAGTGTGAACCTTGAAAACATTTTCTAAGTGAAATAAGCCAGACTCAAAAGGACAAATATTGTATGATTTCAAATATATGAAATATTTAGAATGGACAGATTCATAGAGACAGAAAGTTATTAGTGATTAGTAGGATGTGAGGGGAGTGTTAAATAGGTGTTATTGTTTTATGAGTATAGTTTTGTTTGGAGTGATGAACTAATTTTAGAAACAGATAGTTCTGATGGTTATACATTTTGCATGTAATTACTACTACAGACTTACCCAGTTAAAATTTTTTAAATGATGTATGTATATCATATTAAAATTTAAAAAGCAAACGAATAGGAGGTGCCTAAACTTGACTCATGTTCACTAATTTGCTGACCCCTTGATTGTGGCAGTGGTTAATATATTTTAGAATTTAAAATTCCCTTAAAAGACATGTTAAAACACAGATTGCTGTTTCCTTAGTAACCAAGAATTTGCATTTCTAATACGTTTGTGTATAATGTGGATGCTGTTGGTCTGTTGATCACACTTAAAAAACTGCTAGACTACATTATGCCTAAAACAGCTCCTTTCTCTCATCAATGCAGTTGTTTAATTGATTTGTTTTGTTTTTCATCAAGTAAAGTGATTAAGTTATTCTAATCTAATAATGTGCTAGTATAATTTGGCTCAGTCAGGCAAAATCAATCATACAAATGAAATCATGATCAGCTGAAAAGAAATAGAGACAAAATTGGGATGAGATTAAATGTGAGAGCTGATGTCAGATCTCCTAGATCAAATAAAATCCGTTTCATCACCTTTCTCCTCTGTAACATTGGAACAGGTAATGAACTTCCCTGAGATTTATATTCTCTTGCCTATAAAAGAGAATAAATAACAAAAAGTCCTCATAGAGTATTTTGAGGATTATGTGGAACACTGCTTATAAAGTTATTAGCAAAATATCTGGCACATAACAAGTCCTAATAACAATTACAAATGAAAAAAAGGAGAGAGAATGACATTCATGATAAATCAATCTGAAAAATGTTGATGTAAAAAATTCTAGAACTCTCAGGGTATCTTCATAAAGTCAGTGTATTAAAATAAATATGGCATAAACCCTCCAATCTGAGCCTTATAAAAAGAGGAGATTTGCTTATCACAAAAATGGGAAAGAGTGGAGGGTGTATGAAGTAATTATTAATAACATTAATTTTATGAAATATGAGCACATTTTATTAAGTGTGTATCAGCAACCTCAAGCTGGCATTGTTAACTGAACTTGGGAGAACATTTGAACTCATGAACTATTTACATTATTCTAAATCTGAGCTAAGTAAAAAATGTGATAAAGGAGTAAGTGCAGAAGCTAGTTAAAATGTGTTTTCCTTTCTGCTCTTCCTTTATATATACATTTTTTTAAAGCCAAATATAGGGTGAATTAAATATACATCTTCCTGTTTGCAGTGATGGTTCTGGCTTACCATTACAGATGTCTTGATTTCTCCTATAGAAGTAACATGTTTTCCTACTTTTGAAGACAGATTGTTATGTTGATTCTATTGTTGTTAAGGGAAAAATTTCAACTGAATTAAATTTAAAGTAGTTTGAGTAATGAATGATTGGAAAATCATAATCAAACACAGTTTGATTATGTTTCATTTAGCACAAGTGACTCCATTTTTGTTTGGTTTGGTCTGTTGGGGCCTAGTGCATGAGCTCAGTCCAACACAATGGCCTCCCATCATTTTGTTTAAAAGAATCCCCCTTTTTTTGGTCAGGTTCTCACTTAGGTGAGGGTGTGACCAAAACTTAGGGCCTTAGCACCACTCCCAGTTACCATCATTTTGGGTTTCTGGTCTCATCGTGTCATTCATAAGTTATGGTGTCCTCATGGCTGCACATTTCTTTCAGCTCTTGTCATTCTAGTTGGAGAGATTATTTGACATTTTAGAGGTGGCTACATGCAAACATTTACAACTTTTGAGAGAACACAGCACACCAGGGGGACTATTATTATAACTATCGGGAGGATAATACCAAGAGTTTGGAGTATGCTCCTTACTGGGGTGCCCATGAACCAAATCACCTAAAATTAAAAAGGTCAAAGAATGAGCTACATAAAGAGTCTACTCACTTAACTAAGAAGTCTCTTCATTAATCCCCTACAACAGAATCTCTATAATACGTGACATTTTCTCCATAGGACATAAGTGCCAGCAGCTGTACAGATACTTCTGTTTAGCCAGTAACTAATCCAGAGAAATTCTATTATTTAGCATTACTTTCACAAGAGAATTTACAGTCTGTTGTGTAACCAAAGCCTTTACAATAGAATCTGCCTTAGAGCCTATCATGAGGGAGACATTTTTAATCATTGCCTCTTTTATTCCAAACCACAGAAAAAGGACCTAACAAATGATGCCCTTTTAGAAGAATGAAAGCCTCTCAGCAATGTTCTCCTTAATCCATGATGTGAGTTAAGAGGAGTAAATCAATGTTTTGTTTCTGACTGATTATGAGGCCACATATGTACCATTAATGTTTCTTATCTACATTGGACCTTCATTTTTGTCTATTAAGGTATGAGGTTATCTATGTATAAGGCTGGCTGTAAAATTATTCACAAATAAAATTATACCCCATAAGCACACACAAGAGGACCCCTTTCACTTATATTGTTTATAGAAGCATAAGCAAGGGAAAAATAATCAAAGATAAGAGTCTCATGATAGTAGAGAAGTCTTGATCCGTGATCTTGGGAAAACCTCTTCACATCAAGGGTGCCATCTTCTTCTGGGGAGAAACTCCCCTGGTTAGCTTTACCCTAAGGATTCCAATGGGTGTACAGTTCTAAGAGTGTAAAGGGAGCCTTCTCAGTTATGAGATTATGAACCCAAGGTTCAAGGTCCTGAAGTTTTGCTGTAATGTAAATGAGAATGACAGTCTTCCTTTGATGTTCTGAGAAAATCCATCTTCAGGTTGTAGTTTGTGAAGGGGTTGATTATTCTCAGTGAACCATAAAAACCTTACTTTACCTGGTAAAAATACAGTGTAGTATAATAATCTACTGTTATAATGATGGCAGCAGTCCCCCTTCTGGAGCAGCCACTGCCATCACATCAGCTACAGCAGAGAAACATGGCCAGGAGCTGGAGACAAGTGGGAACCATGCCCCTTCTGAGTTGGTGGAGTTGGAGTTTCCTGGGAACAGCTGCAGCAGCCCAAGTAGTGGCTATTGAACTGGGCCTCCCACTCCATGGAGCAGGCAGGAGACCTGTCCTTCAAGGTGCAGCTACAGATGCCCAAGCCATGGCTTCAGAGCCAGGCATCTCTACAATCTTGGGGCCACAGTAAAAACCCCCAGGAACTTGAAAGCTTGGAGGTATCTTCTGCTCCCACTGCCTGGCTCCTGCCCACTCTTGACACCTGCTCTGACCTTGGAGCAAGGTTGGGGGTAGGCCCAGGTGCTATTGCAGGTGCTGTTGCAGCCTGGTGGGTGTGCACATGCTTGGGGCAGCGCTGACACACTAGTATCGTGCTGCCTCTGGCCCCTGCCCAGACTTTGGGCACTGATGAGCATGGGAGGGAAGCCGAGGAGTTGCTGAGTGCAGCTTGGCACTGGCCTTCAGGCTTTCCTTGGTACATATATCCTGGGTGCCATGCAGTAGGAGATAGGCTCCCACACAGAAGCAGGTGGGTCCTTGGTGAGGCCCTACCTTCAGGCCAGAGAGGGCATGAAGGCTGGGGTCTGGGCTGCTAGTCCCATGGACCAGAGTGTAAACTTGTGATGCCTTTTCTGGGGCCACCCATGGCCTCTCATGGACCAATCACTGTGCAATTTCCCTCCTTCTGAGACCCATAAAATCCCCAGACTCAGCCAGAACTGAGCAGACATTGGGACAAGCAACTACCCACTCCAGGGCCTCGTCACTTCTGAGAGATGCAGATGTCGGGATGCCCAGCTGCAGAATGGAGGTACTCACTCCAGGACATCCTCTGAGTTGTTCTGTCACTCAGTATTGCTCCTCTTTACTCACCCTCCAGTTGTCTGTATACCTCATTCTTCCTGGAGGCCAAGAACTTCTTGGAGGACCAAGAACTTGGGACCTGCCAAATAGCAGGGCTAAAAATGCTGTAACACAAACAGGGCTGAAACACACCCCTTGCTCACCATGTTGTGGGTGACAACAAGAGAGAAGAAAAACAAGAGCTGTGACTCTATGGGAACCCAGACCTGGGAGCTCCCCAGGCCAGAGCTGTGACTCCTGCTATGGGACCCTGTGGTTCCTGGAGTCTGCAAGCTTCCAGGCACAACTTTATTCCCTTGTACCAGCCGTGGAAGCTGCTTGTGATGTGTCTGGTCCAGCCAAAGCCTTAGAGTGAGCTAACATGCATGCTGGCATCTGGAGCTGCCTGTCCCAGCTGCAGCAGCTGGTGTGCCTAACTGTGTGCAGTGGCCAGACCCCACACTCACTGGCTTACACACCCCGCACTACTCCACTCCGGTCTCTTTGGAAGCATGGAATCCAGGCTAGTGGTGGGAGCTGAGCAGACCCAGTGGGCCTAGGCAAACTGGGGCAAAGGCACCACCAGCCACAGAGGTTTCCAGCCAGAAAAGCAATATCCCCCAGGATCCCATAACAATAACGTTAGCTCTCTTGCATGGGAAAGCTTTTATACAACCAGAAAAAAATGCACTGGAAGTGACAATTGAATGAAATTCCTCTATAAATGTTTTAATGGTGCATCAGGTAGCAAAATATACCTGAAGCTTTAATTATTTTCTCAAAAATATGAGTTTGATAAAGCAAATGTTGGTCATTAAATATTTTAGCAACTTATAAGTTACCACCCAACATATATTTAATTTGGATTATTTTATCTTTTCTATGATGAGTCATGGGATGCAGAACCTTTCATAACAAAAGCTTTAAGAACTCAAGAAGGACAAGGCAGTATCCCAGTTCTCCATAAGTCCATGCTTAGCACTGGACTTATGCCCTCCCGAATACCAGACGTTTTTCTAACTTAGGTACATAGCACTCATAACTGATGGGTTATCATAAGTAATTTGACTTAGACCATAGAGTTTATTCAAATGGTATATCAAAACAAATATTCTAGGATTTTATGTGTGTGTGAAGTTTTCAGGAACTGCATCACCATTAAGCAATTAACTGTAGAAATGACTTTAAAATTGTGTAGTTAAGGACATAATTGGCAAGGAAATTTGGTTATTTCTTTGGTCAATAATAACTACATTGTAGCCATAATTATAATTAATGGCATATACTTAGACATATTAGAATTTTAGAAATTCCATACAATTTTGGAACATCAATTAGTATTATTCACTAAAATATAACCTGCAGAAGGTTAAGCATTATCTTTTATTTTGACAATGCTTCCCATGTAACAAAATGTGCCAAATAATCCTGTTTACCTCTCTTTTGGATGCTTCAGGGTTCTCTGTAGCATCCCAAAATTAAAGGTCAGAAAATATGATTTTGAAGTGAAATTTGATTTTTGGAAGCTTATCAAATATGATAAGGGTGAAAAACACTTAATATTATTATGAAATAGAATTCCAGGTCATCATAAGGTATTCACTTAGCCAAAAAGTTGACTCAAAAATATTTAAAAAGGGAGAAACCTTTACGCATTGATAGAGGGAAGACTTAGCTTTCCAAACAATTACCTCTTGTATTTCTCCCTTTTCTTCTGTAGTTTATTCAAAAAGCAAACAAAAATCTTTTATTATTCTTTAATATTACATGAAAATCTTGTTTGAGACTGAAAGCCAATCTTCACCTTTGCATTAGTGTATTATTTATGTCAACCCCAGTTCTAATAAAACTTTATAAACAACTTGATTAAATCTTAATCAGTTTTACCATAAAGTGAGATTCTCATAACCCTTTTATAACCCTTTACAAATTTTTCTTAGGAAGCAAATCAGTGCTCGAAGAAAATCCTGTTGTGCTTTTATTTCAATGTTCAATTCATGGAAAATCTGAGTAATGTACCTTAAAATTTGGTCAATATCTTCACTTGCAAAATTTCTTTTACAGGATTAATATTTTACAAACCTTCCACAATTTGTTTAAACATTTAGCTTTATCTTATCTAATTTAAAACAGTCCTTTAACGCTCTAAACTAGGCAAATGCCTCGTTTATAATATTTTAAAATGCCTTCTTATAATATTTAACTAAAATCATATTTTATTTTCCTTACACACCTTCCATGTAAGACTGTTCTTTTTTTCAATAGTCTCAATTACATGTGATGATGGTAACTTTTAGCAATTTTAAATTTTGGTGAAAGATTTAATAAGTTATTTTAATTATGTAGTAGTTGTGGACCCTAGGGCACCCAACAGAAGTTCAGATAGATAGATAGATAAGGTCCAACTCTATCCAACATAGTTAGGAGTGTGGCTAACTCCACATATCCCCAGTCCTTACCTAGCTGTAAACCAGGCAAGTTTAACAATTTTCAAAAGCCAAAGTAACAGTTTATATCCTTAAAGCATTTAGCAAATGTAACATCTGACCTGCTTAATTTAGACCAATGTCTTTATTTTGCCAATAATCTTAAAATTTTATTTCCCAAAGATTATTGACATCACGTGAACTAAAAGGCATTATAGCTTTTTTTCAAAATACTCTAAGTGCTTATTTTTTAAAGCCAACTAATTAGAGTTATTCATGTAAACATCATACACTAGTACATATATAACTACACAGATGGACGGAAGAAGATCCAGAAGTTGTAGGATTTTTCATTTGCCAGTTTTTAAGTTTCTTAATTGGACTACTGGTTTTAGGGTGGAGTCCTTGGAGGAACAGGAGCAGGAAAACATGTAGTTTCTAGGGACTAACAAGCAGGCACAGCTAGAAGGCAAAAACAGGTCTCCAAAATTATGAGTCCCATTTTAATATCTGATCTTAGATTTAAAAAAAAAACAGGGAAATGATAAGGGAGAAGACAGTACAATGCTTTTACTGTGCTTTTGCTGCAAGGAAACCCAAAGCCAATCAGCCTATTCTGTAACTCTCCTGTGGGAATCTCATCTCTCAGTGCAGGGTGGTGACATTGTCATACCTTACAAATGACTAAGAGCATCCGTAAGTTTTTTAGTCCAAACATGCAAAGAGCTGAGTATCCCTCAATAACTGCCATTTGCCATCCCTAAAAGTATATTTAGCTTTGGATTTTGAGAGGGATCTATCCACCTCCCAGTTCTAGGGTTTCTTGAGGGAAACAGATGTTTTTCTCAAAACAGGGTCTGTGGTGCCTCCTCTGTTTTTCTGAAAGAATCCCAAGCTGTTAGAGCTTGAATACCTGCTTTCAGTTAAGCTGACATTTAACCATAGTGCACTTTTTAAAAAATTATTTTAAATCTCTTACTACCTGACTATTGTCATACCAAGTGGCCAATATTTCTGGCCTTTAAACTTTACCAAAAGTAACCTCACAGGTGAAACCAACAAGTCGCAACGGCTTACCACCTCTTTGAAATACCTTGCACATTCTTGGAAAGTAGAAAGAGGGGAAACAAGCTTTCTTTTGCCTCTTACAATCCCACTCATGAGTACTCTAACCTCAGGACCTAATCATCTCCCAAAGGACCCACCTCCTAAAATGATCATAGGGAGATTAAGATTTCAACATGTTAGTTTGAGGGGGATGCAGAGATTCAGTCCATAACAAAAGACTATTTTGTCTGATGATAGTATTATATATACATTTCAGCCTTCTTATGTAATCACATAATATAACCTTTTTATTCCTTTATTCTCAATCTATTTGCATTTTTAAATCTAAAGTTTCTCCTGCCAGCAGAATATAGTTCGACCTGTTTTTTATTTTTGTTTTGCATTCAGTCCAATAATTTTTTAATGATAGGATTATTTGATCCATTCATATTTAGATTTTATTTATATAATTGAATTATGTCTGCCATTCTAACTTGTTTTCTGTCTTATAGTATTCTTCTCTCTAAAGCTTCTTGCTGCTTTTTTTGTGTGTAATTACTTTTTTCTAATATGACATCTTATAGTCTATTTTCACTATATTTTTAGTTATTTTATAAATTATTGTTTATTATAATTATATTTATATAATTATAAATATATAAATTATATTATATTTATATATATAATCATATATAAATATAAAATTATATTATATTTATATATAATTATATATAAATATAAAATTATATTATATTTATATAATTATAATATTATAAATATAATATAATTATAAATTATTGCTTATATATCCATCTTAAATACTACATGTGTGTGCACAAGTACACAAACACATATACACACAGTATTTGTTATGTCAAACTTTTTATTTCTTATTTCTCTGCATTGTTCTTGTGGATAGGAATTAGCACTCCAAGTTATTTCCTCAGCCCATATAGCTTTGCTTTCATCTATGTACATTGTGCTGGCATTGCTAAGTGTATTGCATTTCTTGATGTTATATAACCTGGAATATAGTTTGCTTTTTTTTTTTTTTTTTTAATGATGCTTTCTTGTCCCAGTTTACAAGTCTGTCAGTTCACCCTTTTGAGCATCTGGTAAAATCCATACCCTAGCAGTGTCCCTTATTGGTATCTCATATTCAAGGGTCACTAGGCACCCATCATCATTGCCCCAGTGCCAGGGACTAGACAATACGGGATAGTCCCTATGCCTCAGAGTCCACCAAAATTATTTCAATTAGCCAATCTACAAGAAGCCTGTGAAACCTAGCTAATCCCACCCAATTTGCCACACACAAGCTACCTGTTAAATCTACAGCTTGCTGTTATCCTGTCCCTGTATGGTTCTGCCTAACAGCTTTCTCACTTGGCATCACAAGCAACCGTGAATTTTGCCTTTCATCTTCCTGAGTGTCAGTGTGTTGTGTTCCCCCATCAAAAAAATCTTCATATCACATAAAACAATTGGTGCTGAGAGTGGGAGGGCTGTGTCATCCCTATTGACTACTGAATAACTTCTTCGGGGAATTGCTCATGCCTTATTAATTGGCTTCAAACATCTTCTGGTGCAGCACAGGACAGAAACACTGCTTGTTGGCAAAATTATACTTAGCACATTATGCTTGCTGTTGTGTTTGCTGTTATTTCCTTATCTTAACCTTACCCAAATGCTTTGGTGACATAAATCCCACAGTAATAACAATACATATGGCATAGTTTTATTGAATGATTTTCTGAGAGTAGAAGGTCCCAGGTGTGAGCACCCTCTTAAGAAACAGAAGCCAAAGCCTGAGCCATATCCCCTAGGATGAAGACTTCTGTGTTTCTGCGTCTGCCATATGGTTTTGTCCTATTTTAAACTGTAAATGTTTATCTCCAGTTTGTCTCTGGTGGTTATGCATCAAGGGGACACAAGTATGACTCTAAAATTGAGAGAGATAATCACTTCCTGATATATGATTTTGCGTTGCTCATATAAAGGCTGTGTCATTACCCATCTTCTCTGAGGGCAAATCTTACAACCATCACTAGAAAACTTCATACTCCTTACACATTCAAAGATATCTTGGGTTGCACTCTTGGAAGCCAGTAGCTCAAAGTTTAATCCAATAGAACTTCTGCACAAAGATGAATGTCTCATCTGATCCTGCAAAGCACCTATGCCCTACACCGCCCCCACCCCACCACCAACAACTTATTAAGTTAAGCAGATGCTTAGGTAATTCAAGATCTCTAGCCAGTGTGCTTGAGCGTTAGTGAGTACCACCACATATCGTTGATATAGCTCTGATGAGTGGAGGAACACCAGGGTCCTTAGCCTCGTGCCAAATTGGATAAAATAACATGGACACACGTGTAGTGGTTTTAAGTAACAGAGAGTTTAACAGGCAAGAAAGAAGGAAGGGAAAAGAAAACAGCTCCCTCATACAGAGACGGGGGCAGGGGAGGGGGAGTGTTGGGATTAGAACAAAAAGAAAACCCTGTGTGTGGCGGAAAAGTGGCTTCTTGTTAAAGGAGATGAGGGGGCTGGAGGAGTTGGCGTCTGATTTGCATAGTGCTCAGGGTATTTGACCAGGCATGTCATTCATGTAGCCCACCAAAAACTGGCCCTCCCACCCTAGCCTTTTAATATGCAAATACAAGGCACGATGTTGTTCTATAAACGTGGGGATATGTGGGGGCAGCCATGTACAGGAACATGTAGGGGCAAGGGCAAGAAGAAGAAGGCAGGAATCACCATGTTTAAGTGGACCCAGTTTCTAATGGCTTGTATTTGCATATCAAAGCTTGCCCTCCCCACTCTAAGAGCCAGAGTTTTCCTGCTAGAGAAGAAACATTTCTGGATCGCCTTTAAATAAAAAACAAAAACTTTCCAAGGACCCCTTTTCCTCTCTATCTGCCTATGTCTACAGATTACAGACATTGTATAGAAATGCACTGTGAAAATACCTATCCTGTTTTGTTCCAATCTAAGTACTGGTGCATGCAGTCCCTAGTTACGTACCCCCTGCTTGCTCAATCAATCACGACCCCCTCATATGCACTCCCTTAGAGTTGTGAGCCCTTAAAAGGGACAGGAATTGCTCACTCAGGGGGTTCGGTTCTTGAGACAGGAGTCTTGCCAATGCCCCTGGCCAAATAAACCCCCAATCCTTCTTCAACTCGGTGTCTGAGGAGTTGTGTCTGCGGCTTGTCCTGCTATACTATAACTTAGGGGAATAACTAAATATTAGATAGAAAAAAGGAGCTATGCCTCGCATTACCTGTAGTTCTTCCTAAATTTACCATAATCATATTACCTTTTGCCCCCAAAATACCACATAATAGGCATACGCTGATACAACAAGTAATAAATTAAAATTAAATTGCCTTTGGTACTTAGAAATTGGCTTGATAAAATGGGACTCCATGAGCTCCCAATTAAAAATAGTTAAAATGGCAAAATATAAGTTAAAACAGGGACTTCCTTCAAGGATTAAAACGTGTTATTTTAGACATAATAAACAGGTGATTATTCTCACTACTACTTCATTTGACAGCCCAATTTTGCCTCTTGGGAAACCCGAAATGAAGAAATTGCATCTCATCGTGGATTAATGCAACCTAAAGCCATGGTGCCATCTATTAAACCCTCATGTCCAATGCCCAACATCATTAAAATCATTAATTTCATTCTATCAGCAACTGGTAAAGATTTGACGTTTTAGATTTAGCTAATGTGTTCTATTAAGTGCCTTTTTCAGCAGCCTCTCAGCCACAGTTTTCCTTCATCTCCAAAGAGACATGACACACTTTGCTGGATTATCCAGGAGGGACCTCAACTGCTTTGCCATCACACACCATCTTTGCAGACAGTATCTTAATTATATCCCCTTTCTCTAGGAACATAGGTATGAGATTACACTGAAGACGTCCTCCTCTGAGGAGATTCGTTTGACACGCTTATTAAGGACCTACAAAGATAACATCTTTTGGCCCTATTTGAGTACTGGAGGCAACGTAGTACTCATAGAAATTTTACTTAATCTCACTGATACTACTAAGTTCCTAATCAGTACACCTTAACTAGAGCCCCTTCCAAAAACAGGTCTAGAGTCTGTCCAAATTAAAATCAATAGGTACTTTTGTTAGTGCCCTTAGAGACTCCTTCACCGTACAGGTTCTAATGACTTCCTCTCATGCTGTAACTGAGTACCACCATTTTTCTAAGAAATAGTGTTTTGTTTGTTTGTTTGTTTTTTAATAATTTCTCTCCTTTTTTACATTCTTTTCCTCTGGTTTCCCACTTCGTACTTAGTCTTTAGAAATGCAAATATAGCCTTTGACCTCCCTTCCAGCAGACTATCCCTACAGGGCAAATTCAACTAACTATGTGCTCCAAGAACAGAGGTAACAGTTGATTTACAAGCCAAAGCATGCTGCTACATAAATTTCACCCTCCAGGGAGTTGTCTCCAGAGATAACAGCTTGCCCAGGAAGGCACCAGAAGTCTGCAGCTGGATCAGATAGTAGATACAGCATCAGAGCTAGCATGCACCCTCTGCTCCCTTCCCCTGCCCCCTGTATTGCTCATTTCCTCCATTGCCTTGTTTTTTTGTTTTGCTTTGTTTTTGAGATGGAGTCTCTGTCACCCAGGCTTGAGTGCAGTGCTGCAACTTGTGCCTCCTGGGTTCAAGAGATTATCCTGCTTCAACCACCTGAGTAGTTGGGACTACCGGCATGTGCCACCACGCCCAGCTAATTTTTGTATTTTTAGTAGAGACGGGGTTTCCATGTTGGCCAGGCTGGTCTTGAACTCCTGACCTTAGGTGATCCACCTACCTTGGCCTCCCAAAGTGCTCCCTTGCCTGCATCTGCTCCAAAAGTGAAGCTGTAAGGTAAGATATTTATGCCTCTTCCCCTAAGCTAGCTCCAGAATCAATCAATTTTTTTTATGTCAGACCTAGTTCTAGTTAATCAGACTCTGCATGTGGTGAGCAATTAAACTTTTGTTTGGTTACAGTGCCTCCTGGAGGCTCTGGACCAACTATGATGGTCAAGAGTTGCCCATGAGGTTCTCTGTCAGGCCTTTGAGCCTAAGCTAAGCCATCATATCCCCTGTGACCTGCACGTATATACGTCCAGATGGCCCGAAGCAAGTGAAGAATCACGAAAGAAGTGAAAATGGCCTGTTTCTGCCTTAACTGATGACATTACCTTGTGGAATTCCTTCTCCTGGCTCATCCTGGCTCAAAGGCTCCTCCACTGAGCACCTTGTGACCCCCACCCCTTCCCACCAGAGAACAACCCCCTTTGACTGTAATTTTCCTTTACCTACCCATATCCTACAAAACGGCCCCACCCCATCTCCCTTCGCTGACTCTTTTCAGAATCAGTCTGCCTACACCCAGGTGAAATAAACAGCCTTGTTGCTGACACAAAGCCTGTTTGGTGGTCTCTTCACATGGACACATGTGACATTCTGTTATAAAAATGTCCTTCTCAGTCCCATATTATACACCATTAGAATAAAGTTTCTGGACACATTACGTTATCCTGGTTATAAAGCCCCTAACAGCCCCTTAGCTTGTGAACCCCCATACTTAGCTTCCTGTTATGCTCAGGTGATGAAAGCAGCTCCCCACAAGTTCCACACAGCTACTGAGGCTCCCTGCATACAGGTTTGACCCAAATCTGGGCCCTCTGGCATATTCAACATGCGAGGGTGGGTGACCCCTTTTCTCACTTCCTTTACAGATGCCACAATATTAGAGGATAGAGGAGATTATCAGGCCTCTGAGCCCAAGTCTGGATGTATATATACATCCAGATGACCTGAAGAAACTGAAAAATCACAAAAGACATGAAAATGGCCAGTTCCTTCCTTAACAGATGACATTCCACCATTGTGATTGGTTCCTGCCCCACCTTAGCTGATCCATTAACTTTGTGAAATTCCTTCTCCTGGACAATAAGTTTCCGAAGCTCCCCCACTTAGCACCTTGTAACCTCCGCCCCCTGCCCACGAGAGAAAAACCCCTTTTGACTGTAATTTTTTACTACTCACCCAAATCCTATAAAACTGCCACACCCCTATCTCCCTTCGCTGACTCTCTTTTCGGACTCAGCCCACTTGCACCTGGGTGATTAAAAAGCTTTATTGCTGACACAAAGCCTGTTTGGTGGTCTCTTCACACGGACATGTGTGACAGAGATGACCCCTTTTCTAGATCCCTTGGCTACCTGAGGAGCACCTTCTGAATAAATTAGTGAATAACAATGAAAGTTCATAGACTGTATAGATGACATTGCTGCCATTATAACTGGTAGTGGTCAGTAGAATGTTTCTTCTTTCTCTATTCCTTAACTAGGATTTCACTGATAAAGGACAGGCCAAAGGGTCAGCACAATTAGCTTTCTTATCACTGGATGCCCTAGCTGATAAATGGCCCAATTTGAACTTTTTTTTTTTTTTTTTTAACAAAATCTTGGTCTGCTGTCTAAGGCTTATTCCTTTTATCCTTGTCTTTCCAGAATAAAGAATTCTATAGATCTCTTGCCTCATAGATACCTAAAATACAAATTAAAGTCCCATTTTTTTCTACATATACTAAGGTCACAATACAGAGCTTCAGCAAGAGATGCCTTACCCTCTTTATCCCTAGTGTAACCACGGTACACATTTCAAGTCTCAAAATACACAGTGCTGGGCTTTTGAAAAAGACATTCAATACAACTTTTAGGCAGATGGTTTAATTAAAACTGTAGTAGTCTTAAACAATTCCCTTTTAACGTTAGTCCAGCAGATAGACCCATCAATAGGTCTCTATCTTGTCTATCAGGCTTTAATTTCTCTTAATTCAAGGTTCCTTGACTATTCACACCTCACACCAATTTAAAAAACAAAAGCAAAAACTAAACACTTAACCATCTTCCTTTTCTATGTTTAAAGTTGGATATGTCTCACCTCTAGGTATATGAAAACTCATTATGTATGAGACCCTTTAATAATGTCTCCTTATTTATTATTAATAGATTTTTCAATCATGCCTCTGTTCTTTAGGGCTGAAGGCCAGAGCAACTGTGAATATTCTCTTGAGACCTGCTAACCATAGATTGTCCAATGGGCCAGGAACCTGTCCATTTAAAATGGGACCCGTTTGAACTTCAACTTCTACCACTCAAAATCCTTTGATGTTTAGATCATAAGGGTTGGATCATTCATCTAGCTCTCCTTCAGGAAATTAAAATTAGTTCTCTAGAACCATTCCTACGAGTCATATAGACTACCCAGAAGAGAGAAAAATACAAACAAACAAAAAACAATACTTAGTAAATGAATATCACATTCAGAGATAATAATGGAATCAGTATTGTATGCCATAATAAAACCTGAAAATTCCTCCTGGTAATAATACATGCTGGATAAAATTAATATCAGACAACAAAAGCCAGTCAAGTCCATCTGCACACAAGTGTGTTGACTGTTGGCTTTATTATTATTATGGGTGTTTTTACTGGTTTGCAATCTAGATGTCCAAACTCTCCATGGAAGATGTTGTTTTAACCAAACATAGCAAATACTGAAGCCTATGTGCCATCAACTTTAGCTAACACAAACCCTGAAACCCAAATACGCTGCTGGCTTGCCTGTCATCAACTGAACCAACAAGTGAGGTAAAAGACCCATAATAACTGGCCAAAGTAGAGGCCCTGCCTAGTGGCTAATTCTGGACTTCCAATTTCTAGCCTCAGATATTTTTATTGGCAACAACCTGACACCTATGGACAACATTCACCAAAATTAGGCCATGTAACTTAAATCTTATTCCCAGAAGAGTCTCTCATCACTCATCTGGATAAATCCTTTCACCATTGAACAATTTTAGATTTGTGTATCCTTAATTGGGCTTTAATTGTGCCAGTCAGGTTCTGGCACTTTGGCCCATTATAAGAGTATCATGGATGCCATCATCACCTTTGCCAGTTGTGCCCATGGAAGTTCTTGACTTAAAATATTTTGTCAGTTGAGCTCCCAGGGCTTACTTTCAAATTCTACAATCAGTTAATCTTCATTTCAATATCATGGAGCCAAAAAAACATACAACCCATATCAACCCTGCTGGATATCTGCATGAGAAGGGTATTTCAGTCCTTCATATTAGATGACATCATCCTGGCCCAAGAGCTTTTCAGAGATCACATTTCCCTGGCATAATACCTTGATATTGGAAATAACTTTGATCCTACACAGGACATAACTTCAACCAGGATACTAGACTACAGTCTCAGAAATGCCCATAGGCTGCCTCCCCTAATGCACTTACAAATGGGACACTGAATAAAGCATTTATTGCGTTCTATCTTTAGTATTAGAGATTATGTTTCCTGAATTAGGTCTATAATCTTGGTGTATGCTGCTTTCTGCCAAGTGTACATCCTTGCATTACCATGCCTAAAGGGCAATCTTGTAGAGGTTACTAATATCTGTGCCATTCTACAAAATAAGGCAAATTGCTTTTCCAAGGAGGCAAGTGTTGATTCTACTACCTACTTAGGCATCATGTGATCTTGAAGAATTTACTGATGTTTGCATGACACAGTTTTCTCATCTATAAAATGGAAATGTGAATGATTTCTACTGTAAAGGTATGAGGATAAGAGGAGTTAATATATTTAAAGTGATTATAACAAGTGACTAGAATTCATGAGTACTCAATAAATGTGAGCTATTATCATTGAGAACTACAAAGATAAGAACATAAAGAGCAAAATATATGTAAAGGCAACTGCTTAAGTTATTTAAAATAAGATACAAGAAAAAAATCAAGTCATAAAACAATAAGTTATCATTTATCAACTGTCACATAAAATGTTTTTAACACCTACCTAAAGTTACATAGGTAGGAGTTCACGTAGACAAACCCAAATGTTTGCTCATACATAATGTTATTAAAAGGGAAGAGCAACAGCCGTTTTTACTCATTTCTAGTGGGGGTAAGAGCAACTTAGTTTCTGTGGAAAACAAATTGGTAATTTGTCAGCATTAAAGTGCACACATCCTTCCACTTAGCAATCCTTCTACTATGAATTAACCTTGTAAATGCAGAAACAAAAGTGTCTCAAATGGAAACACCCTCATATACACACTTTTCCCTTTAGGCAATCATACAAAAATATTTAGTGAATAGCTGTGGGTTAAGAAATTAGGAAGAGACACCTCCACCTTTTATTTTGTAATATTAGACACAGTAATAATATATACATTGTGAATATATACACACATAGGCATACACACATGTGTCTAATGTGTAATAATAATTATTATTATTTAGATTGGCGAATGTTATCTGGGCAGGAAAATTATGTTTACTTTATTACAGTTCACTTCATTTGAAAATTAAAATGTAAAACTTTTTATTTTTAAAATATTGAAATGTTGAAGTTGGAATCATCATGACAGAAATTTAAAGTAGTCAAAATTGGGTAAGAAATGTTGATACATTGTAAAATAGTGAAAAGGAATATATTTACATTGTATAAAAAGTGCACACACACACACATATCCTAACCAAAAATAAAGCTGGGATCAATGATAAACATACAGTTATTTCATATATTTCCTGGTATATAGTCAGTGCTCTCTATTACTCTCTTAGTTGTTGCTAATACAATTGAGTGTTTGTATTGATTTTGGAATATGAGGTAAATAAGGCAGAAAACTGGATGTGTTTTCAGAAAATAAACTTAGTTTTAACACAGACAAAATTTTCAATAATGATGAGGTCTTTAAAATATCTTTGATTGAAAGTCTGAGATTATGAAAATCTAAAAGATGATTATGCCAGTCAGAAGCCTTTACAAATAAGATTTCTCTTGCTTTGACAGAGACAATGAGTTTGCCTGTGGGTTCTTCAGAAAAAAAAAAAAAATCTGTGACCCATAAGGAATATTTTGAGAAAATACAGAATTATAAAGTCCACAGGGTCAGTTAATTTTTATAATAAATCCATGTCCTCCCTGTGAGAGAGAGATATATACACACACACACACACATATATATATCACATATAATACACACATACACACATGCACACATAGGATTTAAAGTCAACATAGACAAATCCAAAGCAGAAGTTCAAAGTGGACATTTCCCAAGGAAGTGAGGTGGAGAGATATCCTTTTTCAGGAATTAAGTTATTTTAGAAAGAAATGAACCATATGAGCAGCAGGTGTGTATGCTAATAGAATGACTCCACATTTTAATTAAGCAGCGTTTCCCCACAGAATAATTACATATGTTGTTTATTCAACTATTTTTTAAAGGTCATTAACACTTCTGTAATGTGCTAATGTACTTTCTTTCCAGGCTAGAAGTTAGAAGCTTTAGGAACATTTGCTTTCATTATACAGAATAGGAACTCTGTTTATTGCAAATAATTGTTCCCTATAAAATAGTGCATCCAGAAATTAAAACAAACATATTACTAGTCTTCCTTTCATAGTTTAAATTTATAAAATCTTTCATAGCTTTATTGTAAGAAATTATGCCTTGAAATATATAGAAGAGTAAAATTTTTTGAGATATCTTCAAATAAATATTACTCCATCAAATGGGAAATTCTACAGCTGCCATTAACTCTCATAGTTGCTGTGGGGAAGTTCATTGGGGGACTGTCACTGCATGCCAGCCAGAAAATCACCCTGTTTTATCTTTTGAACTACATAGTTGTCAAATGAATTTAAATCTTCCACACTGAAACACCCAGAATAGAAGCCATTGCTTCTTTGAAAGAGTCTCTGGAGAAATCACCATAGAATTATCTTATAAACAGAAGAAATCTTATACATGTTAAAGGCTTATAGAGGACTTGACAGTTGGTAAAGTATAATTTTCTTACTTGGAATATCATAAATCTACAGAAATTTTGAAAAAGAGATTCAATGGTGCTGAGCTTCTCAACAGAGAAAATTAGCTAATTGAATTCTCTGAAAGATGAGCTCATAAAAAGTGACATGAAAGATGCCTATAATATTATCTCTCAAAATTTTGAATTTAGCTTCTAAGGTGTCCATATTCTAGCTTCAGATTTTGATTCTTTATGCTGGGATAGCGAAATCGTTTGAAGTAGGCTCAATATATTCATTGTCAGCAAAGGAATCCTAAGAAGAAAAAATGCTTTATTAAATTTAATTAGGGGTTTGAAAAGAGAGATAGTCTTCTTTTTTATCTCTATGTGTCAATTTTATAAATTATTGTCAAAATACTTGTAGACATGGGTGGAATAAAATGCTTGACAATGAGCATTTTTGATAGAAATAATTCTGAACAAATTGTACTGATACAAATAATTCTGAACAAATTGTACTGTTTTTCTCAGAAAGCAATAAATGTGAATGACTGTTGAATGGAAATATCATGGTTGGCTAAATTCAGGTATCTTTCTTGAAATAAAAAAGCCCCTGAGGCTACTGAAGTAAGATAACCAAAGAACATAGCTTTACACCATACAAATAGATATTAATTCAAGATGCATTTTAAATGCTTGTGTCAACCATAGCAATATGCATTATACACACTTTATTTTGTTTACACCAACCACGTTCTGAAGGATATATGCCTGGTTCCTTAGAAGTGAATTAAAAGTACAGTTTAAAAGAAAGAAGTTCTCGAACACAGACAAAACAATAGGGTAGATTTTTCGATACATAGGTGTGAGCGTTCTCAAATAACTGTCTGATATTGTAGAGCCACACCTTCTTTCATGATGAATAATACATTTCTTTCTTAAGGTGTAAATTCAGTTGTCATTTTATAAAGCAAAGACATACAACTGAAATTTGGGCAGACCTTTAAAAATTCTTTTCTTATAACTTCATAAAATAAAGTATGGGAAAATTAGATTAAAGCATATTTTTTCTGCTAGCTAAACTTCTTTTTCAGATGGGGTCTTGCTCTGTTGCCCAGACTGGTCTTGAACTCCTGGCCTCAAGTGATCCTTCCACCTTGGCCTCCAAAAGTTTTGGGATTATAGGTGTGAGCCACAGTGCTGAGCCTAGGTAAATACTTAAAGCAGATGGGGCACGGTGACTCATTCCTGTAATCTCAGCACTTTGGGAGGCCATGGTGTGCAAGAAAGCAAGAAAGCAAGAAAGCAAGCGAGCAAGCAAACAAGCAAGCAAGAAAGAAAACAAAAGCATGATTTCTAGGAATTTTGTATGTCACAGTCTAGAAAAAGAGAATGACACTATTACTCACCATGTCATGTCTTTTCAATATGTCTGCTTATATTTGAGCCATATAGATTTTCTTGTCCCTAATGTTCCCAACACTATTTAATGCTGGTTACATTGTTACATGAGATGCTGCTTCATTCATTGTGCCACTTATGAATGCTGCCTGCCAATGATTTTTTCTCATGATTTGTTACTCTGCTATGTTGTTGATGACCACAAAGGCAAATATAACCCAAAGCATGCAGGGACATATAAAATATCATTTTAAAAATAAAAGATCATGTTAAATATTCCCTTTGGGTTGTATTGTATAAACATAGAAAGGAACTTCCAACTGTGTTTTTTTCTTTAACATTTTCGTCATTACTTTATCTCTGCATTCTTAAATGTGATCTCTTTGAATGCTGGCCATACCCTTGCTTTTCAGGTACCGATGACCAGCAAAGAGGATAGGTGAGAAATTCATTGCATTAGTAAGTAGTGTGGTCCCATTTCTGCAAGGAATGTCTATTCTATCTCCAGCATAGCTTAAGACCAATCTGTGAGGATTTGATTCCACCTCTACATTAATCAGGGACAAGAGAGGACATCAATTGCAAGAACCCATGGTTTTGAAAAGCCCTCAGAAAAGACAGAACAGCTACTCCATCAGGGCTATTCTGGGTTACTGCCTGACAACATGGTTCAGAGTATAGGGGTATGGGGTGATGACTACCCTGGGTGTCAGGAAAGGGAAACACACAGGTGAAGGAAACCTGCTGCCCCCCATCCATACTGCCTAGGAAGCTGCACAATAGTGGGGACAGGGACAAGTGGAAGCCCTAACACAGGCCCATGAATGTTGCTCAAGCTTAAGAAAGGGATTGTGATGGACCAAAACAAAAGGCCTGAGTCTAATCCGTGTCTACTGTGGCATTCAAAATCAGGGAGAATGAGAGAATTTGAAGGGCAAATGCAGGAATGGATTTTCAAAAAAGGAATTGTAGGAAAATTTATAGTGGGAGTTCTGTTGCAGTTCATCACCTGACAGATCATCAGAGGATCTCGTATACACTAAGACTTTTCAAAGCATTTACATTTGGATATGAGTTTAATTTCTATTCCATAATATACTCTATTTGCCCTGTTTTTAGACATGCAAGTTCAACTTTACTAGGGTCGCTTTTAAGCCATATTTATATTTTTGACACTTGCATTCTCATTTATACCTTTAAGAAAGTATTTATAAAATATAGACAAGTTTCAGGGTTCAAACTTATCCTTGATACTATTTTGTAATTTACTGATTTTCATATTTTGAACCTTATTGCTCTTTTGACTGACAAGGAATCATCTCAGAGCAAGAGTCTCCTAGTTGAATCATGACTTTTCAGCACTTTTGGGATTATGTTTTCTATGGAGGAATGATTATTTAGTCTATTAGTCTATTCTTTTGAGGAATAACTTGGAATATGGCAGATATATTATGCATTTTCTTTAGGCTATTATATTCAATGTCTAATGATTAATAAAGAATACATTCTTAACTTTATGACAGTTTAATAACACCAATATTTACCTTTTAGAATTTATCCTATTGACTGCTTGAATATGAATTTTGTTAAGCAAGTCCAATGTCATAAAGTATAATAGTTTTTTTCACTAAAATGAACATATTTGAATTCTTTCATTTATTATAATCATCAAAAGTACATAACTAGAGTTCAAAAGCGAACACATTTCTAATGATCTATTAGCTATTAAAGAAATTATTTTTGAAATAAGAAAATGGATGTATAATTTTATAATTCAGTTTGCTCTTAGTATTATATTGAAAATAATCTGTTTTCATTATGACGTCTATGAATTATACATATATATATAAATCACTTTTTATATTTAAACCCAACGTATCTAATAATTTCAACATATGGCATTCCAAGGTTGTGCATAACCAAATGATGGAAATGGGCTCTGAATTATCATTTAGTAATAACTAAAAAGGTGAATACATAAAGTTGGAATAAGCATGATGTAAATGCTGGATCAAAAAGTTGGAGAATGGGCCTGGCACGGTGGCTCACGCCTGTAATCCCAGCACTTTGAAAGGCCGAGGAGGGCAGCACAAGGTCAGGAGTTTAAGACCAGCCTGGCCAATATGGTGAAACCCCATCTCTATTAAAAATACAAAAATTAGCTGGGTGTGGTGACACACACCTGTACTCCTAGCTACTCAGGAGGCTGAGGTGGAAGAATCGCTTGATCCCAGGAGGTGAAGGTTGCAGTGAGCCGAGATCGTGCCACTGCACAACAACCTGGGTGACAGACTGAGATTCTGTCTAAAAAAAAAAAAAAGGTTGGAGAACGAATATATGTACATATACACTTATATACATGTTTCATATTTGTGTATATGTGTTCATACCCATATATTCATAGTGACTTATATTAGAGCCATTATAATGTAGTACAAGAAAAACCTAAGTTTCAGATCTAAGGTATACTAGTTGAGCAAGATATTTAATATGACAAGATCTTATTTTTGTACTTCGTAATTTTTCATATACTTAAAAGATATTCAGGTTTCAAGAAAAACATTTTAAAAATTCAATTTCTCTTTCTCTTCCAGTCCAATTCATTTTCAGACTTCTCCTTTCTCATTGCTTTTGTTTTTCCATCTCCCTACTCACATTTGAAGCTAGATCTGCCCCACTCACCCTCTACTGGATGAGATTCCATCATGTACCTCTTTTCTCATCTGTGACTTCAAACTCCATCTACTAATCACATCCATCAGCATAGACTCCTGCCACAGAATGGGAGAAAATATTTGCAAAATACACATCTGATAAAGTACTTTTACCCAAAACATACAAAGAAATCTTGAATTTTAACAATAAAAAACTAGCAACCTTATTAAATGTAGGCAAAAGACCTGAACAGACACCTCACTGAAGAAGATGTACAGGTGGCAAAAAAGCATGTGAAAAGACACTCAACATCATATGCCACTAGGGAACTGTAACTTAAAACAGTAATGAAATACACACACATATACACTCTTGTGCATACACATAGAACCTGAGAGACTTTTAGGTGTTTATAATTTAGGAATGCTGAGTTGGGCAAGTTCAAAAGTTTATAGAAAATATTATGAGCTTTGCAGTATGATAAATAGAAACTCTTCCCCTTTAACTAATTGGAGGACTTTTTGGTCAAAGTATTCAATGTCTTTGAGACTGAGTCTTCTTCTAACAAATAAGTATAGTAGTTCATATCCCACAAATTGTCAAAATAATAAAAACTTTATGTATATTTTGTAGTGAAAGGAGTTAGTCAGCTTGCTTTAGGCAGACAGTAAGGGAAGGGTCCCTGGAGAACCTCAGACTAACCCAACAAGTGCTTTACAACACATGTTTTGTGCAAACAATGGAACTCGTGCAAGGGACTTGCCTAAATCTGCCCGCAGTGGACTAAGGACCGGTAGGCATACTGGGGGAATAGGGTGAAGCCACCAGGAAATTGTGCCTTATATGAATAGGGAACTTAGCCCATCAGTTTATATATAAAAGCCCTTGTATTGAACTGTGAAAGGGGCAAGCAGAAACCTGCTTTCAGGACTCCTCTCTTTGCTGAGAGCAAAGAAATCTTAAATTTTAACAATAAAAAACTAGCAACCTTATTAAATATAGGCAAAAGACCTGAACAGGTCTTTCTACACATGCACACACACACATATATACCTACTTTCATATTTATGCCTTTATCTATTCCTATATCTCTTTGGATATATACAGTCAATCCTCATCATTCATGAAGTCTTTGTATCTGTGCTTTAAAAATGTAAGGAATGGTACCTACTGGCCACCACGCTAGAATCTGTTCTCATATTTGAAACATACTGGCCGGGCGTGGTGGCTCAAGCCTGTAATCCCAGCACTTTGGGAGGCCGAGACGGGCGGATCACAAGGTCAGGAGATCGAGACCATCCTGGCTAACACGGTGAAACCCCGTCTCTACTAAAAATACAAAAAACTAGCCGGGCGAGGTGGCGGCGCCTGTAGTCCCAGCTACTCGGGAGGCTGAGGCAGGAGAATGGCGTGAACCCGGGAGGCGGAGCTTGCAGTGAGCTGAGATCTGGCCACTGCACTCCAGCCTGGGTGACAGAGCGAGACTACGTCTCAAAAAAAAAAAAAAAGAAACATACAAAAATGTTCACACTAAGAAAAAAAATTTTTAAAGTCAGATTAAAGTTAAAATAGTTTTTAGTGTTTGACTTTCTGTCAGATTTTATTATTTTGTCACTTCTCAATAGCATAGAACATGTAGTTGATTGTTCAGTTTATAATGGATGAAGCTAAAATATTTGTTTAAGCCCTTGTCACTAAGAAGTGGATGAACTAGAGTACTTTTAAAGGCAAATTTAAGCCTCTTCACTTATTATCCCCTAACTTTCCTCATTTAGCTAAAAAATTGGGTCAGCTTCAAGGGTAAGGTGATTTACAACTAGAAATGAGTGAAGCTCTACAAATTTGAGGACCCAGATAAGGTCAAATTTGTTAAGGATAAGAGTTTCAAAGGGGTTGAAAAAATCAACACATATAGATCCAGTGTGGTTGTTTTTCTCTACCAGCTGAATCAAGAAAATACAAAGCAATGTTTAATCTCCACATCTCTAATATATCATGAAAATGCTAACAAACAAAATGAAAGAAAAGAAAATAGCATCCTAAGTACATAAATATTTGCATCTGAGACTCATTTCTGACTTAAGAAGTCCATGGATCTGTTTTCTTGAAACAGCAGCCTCTGGGAATTAAGAAAGAAATACTTTTACTTACTTTCTCTTTCTTGTATTTTGTTGACAACTTGCTCATCTTTGATTATGTATTTTCTAGAACTACAGTGGGAAGATTCATGATGCTAGGTGGTGGACATTTGTGGTTGGAGTAAACAGCTTGCAGTCATAGAAGCTTGCAACACATTCCCCATGGAAGGAAGTGATGAGTAAAGGATTCTAGTCCAGCCTACCTCACTAGAATGCTCTATTAACATTTGTGGCCAAAGCCTAGAGTAATTACAGAGGAGTGTCTTCTCTCCCGCACCACTTCTGTTATTGATATGCATATATATTTTCCTCAGGATATGGGAGGGAATGTTTGATCAAATATATCATTTGGTTATTCCAGGATCCACTGACCAACATGCAATTTCAAGGTGCCGTTTATATGTATATTCATATTAAAATCAGATCCTAGCATTCACAATGAGCCTGTGCTTACTTGATTCCTAATCCTATGATCTTTTTGTCTATGATTTTCTTTCCTCAGCGTTATCAGTAATCTTCTGATATCTTACCTTAGCAGTCCTCCACTCTCTTCTCAGGATATTAATTTAAAGCTTTTATATTCTAATTACCTTCTTTTCTGTAGTCAAAATGCGTTCTGGGATAAGGGGCTCTCAGCCTAATGTTAATAGAATTCTTTAGCTATGGCATAAGATATTCACAGATCTAAATACTATCTAAATTTTTGTCAAATTTGTGTTTTGGTGTATGTATACGCATGTAATATTACTTTGTAATAGAATCCACAAATTTTATTATATTATTAACAATTACCATGAACCCTTCTAAGAATTAATGCTTTAGAAAAAGTAGAGCAATGAAAAATCACTAATAAAACTGTAGTATAACAAAAACAATAATAATCTCTACCATTTATTGAGTTCTTAACATATTTTAAGTAGTATGCTGGGGGCATTATATACATTATCTAATTAATTTTTGTAATAAACTAGTGAAGGTTTTAAAGAAAGATTAAGAAACTGATTCTTAGAAAGATTAAGTATCTTCCTTAAAGCCTCGTGCTAATTAGTGTCAGTGACAGGATTACACCAAGTTCTACCTGCCTAGTGCCTATTTCCTAAGCACATCATACTAATAACCTCATTCATGCATTGGCTAAATGACTTGTACAATTTGATATATTCTCTCTTCTAGGACAGGTGACGGTTATGTATATTAAGCCTAGAACAGAAGTTTCATTTAGCTAATTAGTGAGTGGGCAGTGATTGTCATCTTCAGTTTTACCACTCTCTTCCAAGTTGACCCATGCTAAGTAGCAGTATTTAGATAAAATTTTGGCCAAATGTAAACACGATTCCAAATTAAATTTTTATGATCTTTTTATAATTAGAAAATTAAGTATATTATTTTTAAGAGTAGCTTTCATTAGGAAGTCGTATGAATGTATGTCCAATAGTTGAGACTGTTAAAAATTCATGCAAGGAATTATCTTGGTCATCTTTTCCATGTTGGTTACTTGAAGGGTCATTGGATTATTTCAGAAGGACCAAAACCTATTCCAGGTGAGCCACTTGCTGCATTACTCTGTAATATTTGATGATATTCACCTTTTTCAACGACAAAGAATAAAATTATTGAATCAGGTAATCATTTTTTTCTTTCCTTTCCAATGAAAATGAATCGTCTTGACTTCTGCAATCTCTCTCTCTCTCTTGCTCGCTCTCTCTGTGATCAAATTACTTATTGAAGGAACAATATTATAAAAATTACCTTTTATTCTTTTAACTTCTGAATAGAAGCTTACACTGAATGTGTATCATCTTTCTCTTAAATTGTGTCTGAATATATATGCCAACTAAAATAAGCACTAAACACTTTGAAAACACGTTTTGCCTATTTAGTCTGATAAATGACCTCCATAGTAAGTGCTTGCTGCCCTACACAATTTTCTCCTCTAACATAAGACCTATAAAAAAATAGACTACTTAAATAATTTGAAGTTCTAGTTTGATTTCCTAGATAAAGTGTGAGATATTGTATATAGTCTATCTACTTACATTAGAAAAATTTCAAGCAAAATAATCTCTTAGAACTCTAATGAGGTGACAAAATGCAATGTATAATTTGGGTCACTTTATTCAGAAATCTTTCAAGGATGAATTAAAATGCTATACAATTTTAACCTAAGGTCCTAAATTTGGAAAGTCTTCAACAATTAGTAATAAAATTAACTCACAATTGAAAATTATTAATGTATATGCAAATATCCTAAATTATCTGAGAGATTTCCTTAAATGTAATGTTAGGTTCAGCAATTATTTAGATGTATGAAACAAATTTAAAGAAAAACAAGTGGCTTTTGAAATTCACATATTCTGGTGTATATGTACATACACATAAGAATATGCTTATGTGTACCACATTATTTCTTGAATTTTTCTGTTTGCTATAAAATTTCACATCATTTTGCGTAGTGCCATGCAAAATATTGTAGGATTCATTCAGGGCTGGGCTACATTCTGAAGAAAGACAATAATCATTGTATTGATTAAAGAGCTAATGACAGTTAATATGATCGAGACGTAGAAAAAAAAGATAAAGAAGTGTTGATTATTTGGTAAAATATAAAACAAACACACCGGCAAATAACAGTACATTTTCTTCCCAGTGAATATTTATTGAGGACCGCTTGTCAGATCTTGTGAAGGCAGAAATCATTTGACTATGGAGACAACAGTGGAAGCACTATTTATCTGCCGCAGTGGCAGAGGAATGTCAATTTCTGTAATTATTCTGGAAAATTCAAAAAGCATTGGTTCTATCTGTCTATGCTAAGATGTAATTTATGATATCCATTACATGTAATACTTTGCATCAGCAGTACAAAGAGCGAGATTACTCAGTCAGGGCTGTAAATAGTGAAGACAATGACATCAAGTGCATTGGGGAATAGAGTTTGTCATTGAAAGTGAGGGTCAGAAGAGGATCTGGCAAGGGCAAATAGATTAGAAAAGAAAGTATGATCATCAAGATAAATGAAGTGTCTTTTGTAAGAAACTCTAATCTACTAGAGACTCCACAGTTAATGTATCGCTTATCTCAAACACAAGGAAGAGAAAATTAGCAAGGGAAAATGATACTGAAATATTCATAGCCAAATTTCTAGCAGTGCTTTATCACCCGCATTTGTGGATGAGAGTTAATTTTATGCATTTTTATTAATAAATTACCTCATGATAATCATAAATATATGACTATATCTAAAACAGTTAATATGTTATCTGAGTTTTATGGAGGTCGTATTTAGATCCATTTAACTTAGTGTGGAGGCTTTCCTGAGATAATTTATTCTTTTATATGTGGGTAAATTAATGATCTTCTTGATTTATATTTTCTTAAAATAGATGTACCCCTACACAGAAGTATAGGTTGTAAACTTGTAATCTTCATTTAGTAATTTAGCTAGAGTTACATTTTGTTTTCAAAAAACAAGAGTTAAGCCTTGGCTATGCTTGATAGAAAATTTCTATCATCTGTGCAAATAAATAAAAATAAAGTTACTTAATTTTATCTGGTATTTAAAAAATATTTAAGTTGCATAAATATACCTCATATGCAAAATGTATCAATGTATTTTTAAAGGATTTATGGCCAAAGCTAATATTTGAGCAAGTAATGTCTTCCATAAAGATGTTATTTATTTTTTCATTGTCTAATTTTTCAGAATTTGCTAGGTGGTTGCATGGATATAGATATTCAGATGGAACACTGAAATTAATTTTTGATTCTATAATTCTGCCTGAAATCACATTGTCCTATTAAATCACTGTTAAATAATTAAAACATGTTATATGGTTTTATTCTTTGCATGTGTTTAACCTAATAATCATGTAATTATGTTATGAACAGATTTTATCCCCCACAGTTGTTGCAGTCTATCAAAGAAATTTTCACATTATACAGCGGAAATAATAGCACACTGGGACACTTAGGTTATCTTGGTGTTTTCTAATTGTTAAGTTGTTGGAGTTGTCAGTTTCACACTTTGTGAACTTTCAAATAATTATTAATCCTTGGAGCTCAGACACCATTTCCCAGGCATGGAATTCACTGATAGCTTTAATGTAGTCTAACATGGTCCCATGGGTTAGAGATGTATAACTTATAAGTCAATGTACCCCAGCAGGTTGTGCAAAGATCACTCTGTAGGTAAAAGTTAAAATAAGTATTTGATCACGTTCATACATGGAACAAATTAATATGAACCTGAAGGCAATTCTCTTGAGTCTAATTCTTAGTGTTTGGAGAAAAATAATTTAAACATTGTGAAATTCAATAATACAATTTTCCTGAGTTTCACAGGGCAGTAGAACTTGGTAAAAATAAAACAGTTTAAGTTGTATTTACATGTATGCCTTCAGTATAAGAGTGTGCAGCTCTTATAAAAATCTACAGAGTGTAGCAGAAAGTATACTTTTACAATAAAAAAATACAGGATATAGACTTAATAGTGCAGGATAGAGGGTCTGATTGCTGAATTTAATTCCTGACTCAACCGATGTATAACTATGTAAATTTAGTCAATACTTGTAAACTCCCTATAAGCCTGCTCACTTAAAAAAAAAAATCTGTGCTATGGATTAATATTCTCCCTTCTGGAACACTGACCCTAAAGTAAGTAAAAATTTGCCCAGATATCATTATTTCTTCTATAAGATGGCATGTCATCAGTATTTTAGTGCTGTGATGAGAATAAAGTAAATTATTATAAATAGAAGGGTTTTGAATTGTGCGATCTCTTTGCAATTTTTTTATTCCAGCCAATAAGTGGAAATTCAAATTGACTGGCCCCAGGAGTGACATTAATAGCCGTGAGTCAAGGAAAGTTAATTGACCCAATTGGGAATTTAAACCCATTTTCTGGCTTCATTAGCACAATTCTCTTGACAGCTGGGTTAACTGGTCATAGACCCAAGCTGCGAAAAACAGAGCTGCTATGTACTGTAGAAATAAACTGGCATATTGAAAACCATTTCTGTAAGAAATAGTTTAAAGTATTTTACTTCCATATTACCTTTCTCATAAGCTGAAATCTATAGTGATTATTGTCCAAGTCACCAAGTGAACAAGAGAGTTTTGTAGCCTTGACTATTCTTGTGTATAGTTTTAAATAGTTATTAATGATATACTTTTATAAAACATCAACAAACTCATCAAAGCACAAAGCACACGTCTTGTCAAGGAAAGAATAAAAAAAAAAACTGATTGAAAAATTTCCAAGCTAAAAGAAATAAGTTTTTTTGCTTACCCTCTCAAAATTTAAAATTGTATGAACAGAAATAAATTTAATTTTCCAACATTTAACTCCATTGTTGGAGATCCATCATACAGAATTTAGCATAAAGAAGATATTTTACATCTCATAAATATTTTATAAAAGAAAAAATAAAATTTCTGAATTATTGAAAGAAATAAAATTAGTGGTAGCTACAGTATATAATTTGAAAAATGGAAGAATTTTTTTTATTGAGACTTTGGTGTCATTTTTCACATTTAGATTTGCTTGTAAAGCCGGTGTTGAAGAGGACAATCAACCCTGGGTTTTATTTCTTACATCAAAAATTCTGAATGAAAACAAAAGATGATGAGATTAAATAGATAAATGGTAACAACATCAATTTAAACTGTGTATACTAATTTCTATCCTAGTAAAGATACATATATTCTATTTTCTAAGTTGTTTTAAGAGTGTTTACATTTCCAATTAATTGTTTATTTCTGGTCCTGATGGTATAATGAACAGGTTAAACTTTTATGGGGTATGTATGAGGGAAAATCTAAGGCCGTTACTGTGGAAGGGTGAAGCAAAGACCTAAACAAATCTGGGTTTCCTAAAAGAAAATGCCTTAAGTGGACAAACTAAGCATGAAAAGAAGAAACGTTTTATAGAGGGAGAGAAATAAAATCTGTTTCCTAACGGTTCTTAACCACAAGCTGAGTTTCACACAGTATTACAACCAATATTTACAACACTTGCGTCCACCTAAAAATACACAGGTAAAAATTAATATAAAGTTTGTCCTAAATTTGTAAGACTATGAGGAACCTGTCAGAAGCAAATACAAATAATTTCTTAGGAAATGAGGATTAAAATTTTAACAAATTCCTACAGATAATGTGCAAGTATTATGGACTCATCATTAAAGATCACAAAATTATATGAAAAAGTCATCCATTGTGAATGAGAGCTGTAAGAAACAGGAAACTGCAAAATGATACTGTAGACACTGGAATTACCATAACCAGGATAAAAATATATTAACATAAATTGAGACATGAAATAAGGTATATAAATATTAAAAATGAAATAGAGTGTCAACATGTCCAATAAAGGTTTATAAAAGATAATAGTGTTTTCTATAAATTTATATATGTATAAATGCATATAAATGTATGTGTATATATACATTTATATGTGTGCATACATATACACATATATACATTTATATGTGTGTAGACATATATACACATATAATGTATATATAGATATATACACACATACATTTCTATATGTGTATACATGTATGTATATACATAATATCTGAAAGTAAAATTAAATCCAGAATTAAAGAATAGATTACGTTCTACAAAATATAGAATCGGCATCCTTTCCAATAGACAAACTATGCGGAATGTACCATAGAGAGACAAGAGGATAGTAAACATGGATGTGTTGAGACATGTTTGATGGAGTAAGACCTATCAGATTAAAAACTGAAGTTAGAATGAGTGATAATAGTGAGAATGGAGAAAGGGAAATATTCAGAAATACAATGGTACCATTTCCTTTTTGCAACTTTCTCTTGTACCTTGTCCCTTCTTCAACCTTCTCGTTAACTTATGAAATACCAAACTATTAAAGTACTAACACTAAAGTACAAATAAGGTAGGCATCAAGCTGATTGGAACATAAAGAATATCCACATTGGGAGTGTGGGGAGGGAATAAACCAAACTTTTGGAGTCTGAGTGATGTGAGGACAGCAACCACATGAGGGGATGGTAATACAGAGAAATATTTATTAAATAGATGCATGCGTGCATGAATTATAATTAGAGCATTCCTGGCTCTTAAGAAAATTGTTAGAAACAGGGAAAGGAAGAAAGCCAGAATGAGTCTTATGGTGCTAGATTACATTTGGCTATATCTATGCGCATTTGTAATTTTAACGACAGATAGATGATAGATGGATTAGATAAACTGACAGATAATCATATATGCAGAAAAAAATGCTATCAAATATAAATTTCCTAAACTTTTCACTGAGAGAGCTAGGAGAAGCACCACCCCAGTAGCCAGAAGCCTACCAAATATTTTAATTTTGGCTTCCAATTACCATCCTCTTATAAAAGGAACCAAGGCTTCTTGGATAAATGGCTGACACAGAAACTGCCAGATAAAAGTGCACAATGATCCAGGAACAACTTCTTGTGCCAGATATAAATTGCCGAAAGAAAAATATAAGCATGTCAAAAGCACACAGAAGATGAAGATATTCCTCTCAGCCAAATCTGGGTATATTTGAGAATCAAAATAATAAGGTACACTATTCGGTTATAATACATCAAATAAAATAGAAAAATATGAATCTAAACTTATATAAATAAACAAATATGAAGTTTCATAAAGAACAAGATATTTACATAGTTTCAAAGCAGCTCCTCAAAAAACATTTATTATTTACAAAGGGAAAACTTTTACGACTTTTGAGTCGTCATTAGGCAGAAAACATCTTAATATAGTGATTAAAGTGATCATAACAATGAATGGAACAAATCTAAAATGTAAACCGCCAAATAAGATGCAATGAGAAGAACATAGCGTCAGTTCTGTAATATTCCTGCTAAAGAGGCATAATCTACATCACATCATGAAAAAAATATTGGACAAATCTAAGTTGAGAAACATCCCATAAAATAACTGTCCTGTCATATTCCACTTGCGAAGGTCATAAAAGATAAAGAATAAAAAAAGGATTATTTGAAGTTAGAGGTGATTAAAGAGACTTGAACACTAAATTAAACTCATGATTCTAAACTAAATTATTTAGCTAAAAATGACATTATTGAAAAACTGGAATGGAGTTTGAATCTCAGGTAGCCTCAGGTTTATTTTTGAAATATCAAGGTTTATTTTTGAACTTGATGGTGATATTAAAGTAAACTAGAAGAATATGACCTTTGTATAAAATACATACCAAATTATTTTTGGTGAGAGAGTGTCAGGTCAAAAACATACTCTAAAATGACTCAGAAGATAAACATTGTTCTGTATTTGCAACTATTTTGTAAGTCTGAGCATTTTTTTTAAAAAACCCTAATGATTATTTCATTATATATATCTTTAAAAATTTATCTTCTAACAGTGGTTTCTATGAATTTTATTCTTTAAAAAACTCTCAATTATGTATATATTTCAAATTTTCATCTATATATTACTTATCTATATTATTTATATATACCATATATAAAATATCAACATCATATACATATGTATGCCAGGATAATTCCACAATATATGATAAACAACAATCTCTAATAACTGTGTTTAGATCCAAAGAGAAATACGAAAATTTATTTAACAATGATGGGATTGATATCCAGAAATATCATAGTGAATATCAAGTCACTTAAGACAAAAGCATATGTTTTAGAAAGAAGTCAGAGAGAGTTTCTTAAAATTGAGATACAGCAGTTTTCTCAGCAAGACAAACGGAAATAGTTTTTAAAATTATAAAAAAAATATTTAAAATGATGAAAGAAAATAATGCCCAACCTAGAAATATAATAATATTATTATATATGGTTTCATTATACTCAGTGATATGAGAATTTGCCAATAAAGCAATTATAGGAACGGTAAGCAAACTGATTGGTAAATATGTACATAAATCTGAAAAATAACTTACTGAATGGTGAAATATTCTGCTTGTTTGGTGATAGAATTGATATAGGAAGAATATAGTGGCAAAACTGCAAAAGTGCTGGAAGATCAAGGTTAGATTAAATCTTTCTAATAACCTTAAATTATTTTTCTGAAACATAGTGAATTCATATAAATTATGCTTTTAAATTTTATCACCAAATAGTATTTTCTGTTCTTATTTGTTAACTTTTAGAATCTGTTGTGTGCCTGGTACTGCTAAATACCTTGTTTTACTTCGCTAAAAAAAAAGTTAATAAATATTGTCCCTCATTTTAACTATGTATATTCTGAAACAGTGAAAAATAATATACTTCATTAGTTAAATTTTTCCTTCCACTAATAATTTTACTCTACACATATTTTCTTAATTATCTTTCCTTATAACGTTGGTTTCTAAGCCTTTCCTTCTTAAAAAGATTAACATAATTTATTTGATTTTTATTACATTATTAACTTTCCAAAAATATCATAAAATTATACTTATTACTTAAGGTAAAATAAATAAAAATATTATTAAGAAGTTTTTTCTAGAGGCTTTATATCATTGTAGGTACTATATTGTACAAATCATAAAATTCTTATAATACTTTAGTGGTGAAATTCATACTTTAATAATAAGGCAAACTCCATTGACAAATTATTTTTGGTTATAGAAAATTATGCTAAATTAAACATATCAGTTTCATAGACTGCGTATTCTTTTCTATTAAAAATATTATTTGGTGAGGTGAGGGAGGTGAGAGCACGATGCGTCAAGAGGTGGACTGCAAAGAAAGTTTGCTCTTTTTTTTTTTTTTTTTTTTTTTGAGACGGAGTCTTGCTCTGTCGCCCAGGCTGGAGTACAGTGGCACGATCTCCACTCACTGCAAGCTCCGCCTCCCAGGTTCACGCCATTCTCCTGCCTCAGCCTCCAGAGTAGCTGGGACTACAGGCGGCCACCACCGCGCCGGGCTAATTTTGGTATTTTTAGTAGACACGGAGTTTCACCGTGTCAGCCAGGATGGTCTGGATCTCCCGACCTCGTGATCCACCCGTCTCGGCCTCCCAAAGTGCCGGGATTACAGGTGTGAGCCACTGCGCCTGGCCTGCTCTTTTTTAAATTAGTTAAGAAACTTTGAAATTCTGTGCCATCATAAGAGTTTTACATACAACTCCAAATACAATAAGAGCTAATTGAGTGGTTAAACTGCATAGTGGTTAAAAATTAAGCAACTTGAAAATCATGCTTAATTCTCCAGGATATCATGTAGAGAAACTAGAGCACGTATACACTGTTCAAATAGTCTCCTAGTGACCCAAAATGTTTAATGTGGATCTTTTTAAGGAAGAAGATTGTGTACTCACTTCCAGTCCAGTAATTAATACTTAATTTTAATTTTATTAAAAATGTTTCATGTACACAGAAGTGTGTATTTAAACTGCATTATGTAAATACCAACAACTAGGAAACAATTACGGTAAGTAAATGCCTTTTAAACACTATAGACATAAAGTAAAACTATGGAACAACTATTTTTTTCTATGTACAAAAAAACTTAACAATTCAGGATGACCTCAAAAGGAATATATTCAAAACAGCCCACAAAATTCTGAATTAATTGTTAGGGCAGAAATTATAAAATATTTTAACCAAAAATACACATTAAAATGCTAACTTGATATTGATGAACAGTGAGTTATGAGCAGTAAGTGGCTCTAGTGCTTTTTCTCTTAATCACAGGACAAGAAGTTTGAAAGAGCAAGCCCCAAAGACAAAACCATCACAAACCATATTAGCTTGAAAACATAAAGCACTTTCTAACAATTCAAGTCTCATGATACCAGGTAAATAAACTTTCTTATATGAGTGTCAGCTCCATCTCCTAGAAGGTAAATAAAGAACAGGTCATCACCCTTCAGAGAAACTGAAAAGAAGAGAGTTATACATGCTAGTGCTCACGTTTTGTTGTTCAAGGAAGGCAAGGCAGTGAATGAGTTGACTGATAGGTATATTTTCTCTCATAGGTAATGGAATAATACAAAAATACAAAATTTATTTTTCAATAGCCCTTTTTTCCTATTTTTTCATAGATTCAGAAATAATTAGTTTGGTTACCACTGAGGTATGTCAGGTTGATGTTTCAAGGACATGCATTTTAAAAACATCTGCCTGAGGGAGTAATTATCAGTGTTACAGTCTGCTAATTATCTCTCAATCCATTTTACCATTACACTTTTTTGGTAAAGAGCTCGGTTTAAGAAGAGTAACCGGCCAAATAGTGAGAAGCCACCTTTCCTAGCCTCCGTGCAGTTAGCTGTGGCTTCTGACTAAGGTCTGTTCCATAACTGTGAGTGCAGGGGTGTGAACAACTTCTGGATCACATCCTAATGAACATCAGATTTATCTCTGCTTTCTCTATCCTACCCCAAAGTCCAGATAGCAGAAATTGTGGGTAGGTATCCACTACAGCATTGCAGGCAAGGATCAGTAGGGGACAGCAGACAAGAAGGCAGGAGTTCTGAGTTTTACAATTCACTGCATTTTGAGTTCTTTCTGTTAAAACAGCTTTTTCCGTGATTTAACTCAGTGGCTTTGTATATTTGGGTATTGATGAATACTTGAAGATTGTGCAAGCGTGGCTGAATTTAAGGAAAACAATTTTCAGCCCTTTAAACCTCCACATATATTCTTTAAAAACATGATTTGCCTGAGAACACGTCTGAGTTACCAACAGCTCTTCAGTTTTGCAAAAGAAAGGCACACTTTGTCAGCATCCCTGCTCTTAGGATAGTGTGATACTCTGGCTATGGAAACCCTTATGACATACAAAATAGGAAATTTTCTTTAACGATTGATCAAGAATTCGTAAATGCACATGACTTTATCTAATCCCTTGTTATAACCATAATTAAGTAGTGTGAGTAAAGAGAGGAAACACACTCAGGCAATTGGCTCTAGTGTTTATTTTCTTAATCACGAGACAAGAACTCCAAAAAAGCAAGTCCTAAAGACAAAACCATCACAAACAAAACTCTGCTCACTGAATCTCTGTTTCTGAGCCACATCCACAATCTTCTCACACACTTCTCAATGTGTGAAGCCTGATTTCGGTGAGGGGGGTGGATTATTGTTTGAATTTCTCTGAAGTTCCAGTTTTAAAATAAAAATAACCCAAAATAAAAATGTTGGGAACATTTACTATATGCCAGGTCCCCTACTAAGCCATTTATAAAGATTTACAATTATTCTATGAGAAAAATATTATCATCCTCATTTTACAGCTGACTGAGTCACAAAAAGTGAAGCAATTATTTAAACAATAGCATAAGAAGTAGGTGTCTTAGTAAGTGTTCAAATCAACTCAGCATGAGAGTTGTTTTGCCTTGTGTGGAACCCAAGAACTCAATGATGGTAGCATCTCTGATAAATAAATATCAGTAAGAATGAGCATGGATTATGCTTAGGAGCCTTTTAAAACTTTATAGTCTATGAAAGGCCATATATTTTCTTAAGTAAATAGCCTTTTATGATTACCAGGACATCACAAAAAAACCATACATGTCAAAATGTTAATGCTTTATATATTGACAATGAAAGCTATTTTATTTATACCTATATAATCATTTAGTAGTCATGGTAGATGCCTGTCTACTTAAATCATGGTTTTTAAAAATGGAAATCTATTTTGTTATGAATCTTCATGTAGAATCATGTATCACTTAACAATGGGAATACCTTCTGAGAAATGAGTCAGGCAATTTCCTGATTGTGAACATCAGAATGTATTTACACCAACCTAGTGGGTATAGCCTCCTTACATACCTGGGATATACAGGAGAGCTTATTTCTCTCAGGCTACAAACCTGTACAGCATGTTACTGTACTCAACACTATAAGCAATTGTTACACAATGGTATTTGCATATCTAAATATATCTGAACATAGAAAAGGCACAGTAAACATATAATTTAAAATATTAAAAAATGGTAGACTTCTATAGGCACTTACCATAAATGGAACTTGCAGGACTGGAAGTTGCTCCATGTGAGTTAGTGAGTGAGTGGTGAGTGAATGTGAAGCCTAGGACATTACTGCATACTACTAAAGACTTTATGAACACTGTACACTTAGACTACACTAAATTTATTTTAAAATTTTTCTTTTTCCATTAATAAATTAATCTTAGTTTACTGTAAGTTTTTACTTTATAAACTTTTTAAACTTTTTGACTCTTTCATAATAATACTTATTTAAAACACAAACACATTGGTCATAGCTGCACAAAACATATTTTCTTTCTTTATATCCTTATTGTATAAGATCTTTTCTATTGCAAAATTATTAATGTTTTACATTTAAATTTTTTTTGTTAAAAACTATGACACAAACAGTCACATTAGCCTAGACCTGTGTAGCTTCAGGATCATCAATATCACTGTCTTTTGACTCCACATTTTGTTACTGGAAGGTTGGCAATAATGAATGAAAAAGTCAGCTCCTACGATAACAGTGCCTTCTTCTGGAATACCACCTCAAGGGTCTACCTGGGACTGTTCTAGAGTTAATTTAGACGTGCATACACACACACATGCACATACACACACACACATATATACACATATATGTAGAAGTAATACACTCAGAGATAATGACAAAAAGTGTAGTAAATACTTCAACCAGTAACATAGTTGGTTATTATCATTACTAAGTATTATATACTGTATATAATTGTGTGCGTCTATACTTTTATAATACTGGCAGTACACTAGATTTGTTTGTGCCAATATCACCACAAACAGGTGACTAATGCTTGGCACTATAATTTCAGTAGCCACTGGACAGTAGGAATTTGTAATTTCCGTTGTAATCTCATGGAGACACTGTGGTATATGCAGTTAGTCATTGACCGAAATCTTATTACACAGTACTTGACAATATACGTATTTGGGTAGGCATACATTTTTATTTGTCATGGGTAAATACGTAGAATTGAAAGCTCTAGGTTTTATAGGTAGCTATTTGCACAACTTTATAAGTAATGTAAATTATTTCAAACGTTTTCTGAAATAATTGCGCCATCTTAAACTCCCTCTCCTACCAAAGCTGCATGAGTGTTCTGGTTATCCAAATCCACACCACTGCTTGGTTATCTCAATGGTTTTAATCTTAGATATCATAGTGTATATATAGCTAAGTGTTATGCTAATTTTAATTTGTATTTTTCAGAAGAATAATTTTTGAGCATATTTTACATGCTCATTGGAAATTTATTTAATTATGTAAATTGTTCAAAATTTTTGACCATTTTATTTGGTTGTTGTCCTATTACTATTAAGTTATAAGAATTTTAATTTATTTTTATACAAATCAGAAACATCTGTTTTCAATATGTTATCCAAAGTCTGAAGAGCCTTTTCCCCCTTGTTTCTCTTTAAGAACAAAAGTTTTCAATTTGGCAAAATGAATATTCTTATTGTTCGTGCTTCTTCTGATCTTTCTCTTCCTTCAATGTTATGTAGATATTCTCATAGTCCTTTAACAAATCTTAGTTTCACTTTTATGTTTGAATATGCCATGATCCATTTCCCCAGTTAAGTTTTCATTTGGCAGGTTATGCTCAAGGTCCATTTCCCTCCCACATAAAAATATAGAAGTTTTAGCATCATTTGTGAGAAACACTGTCCTCTAATACACTTAATATTCTTGAAGTCTTTGCCAAAAATAATTTGAACATTGATATGGTTAGGCTTCGTGTCTCTAAGCAGATCTCATCTTGAATTATAATCAACATAATCTCCATAATCCCCACTTGTCAAGGGAGAGACCAGGTGGAGGTAATTGAATCATAGGGGTGGTTCCTCCATGCTGTTCTCTGGTTGGTGAGTGAGTTCTCACAAGATCTGACAGTTTTATAATGGGCTCTTCTCACCTTGCTCATCACTTCTCCTTCCTACCACTTTGTGAAGAAGTTGTCTTGCTTCCCCCTCACTTTATGCCATGATTGTAAGTTTCCGGAAGCCTCCTCCGCCATGCAGAAAGGTGAGTAAATTAAACCTCTTTGCTTTATAAATTACCCAGTCCCAGGCAGTTCTTTATAGTAGTGTGAAAACAGACTAATACAGTAAATTGGTACCAGAAGTGAGGTGCTGATATAAAGATATCCAAAAATGTGGAAGCAACTTTGGAACTAGGTAACAGGCAGAGGCTGGAACAGTTTGGAGGACTCAGAAGAAGATGGGAAGATATGGGAAAGTTTGGAACTTCCTAGAGACTTGCTGAATGGCTTTGGCCAAAATGCTGATAGTGACATGGACAATGTAATCCAGGCTAAGGTGGTTTCAGATGAAGATAAAGAACTTGTAGGGAACTGGAATAAAGGTGACTCTTGCTTTGCTTCTGAAAAGAGACTGTGGCATTTTGTCCCTGCCCTAGAGATCTATGGAACTTTGAAGTTGAGAGAGATGATGTAGAATATCTGGCAGAAGAAATTTCTAAGCCACAAAGTGTGCAAGAGTGACTTGACATTCTTAAAAACATTCGGTTTTATGCATTCACACAGAAATGGTTTCGAATTGAAACTTAAGTTTAAAGGGTAAGCAGAGCATAAAAGTTTGGAAAATTTGCAGCCTGACAATGTGATAGAAAAGAAAAACCCATTTTCTGAGGAGAAATGCAAGCTGGATGCAGAAATTTGCATACATATCAAGTAGTCAAATGTTAATTGCAAAGATAATGGGGAAAATATCTCCAAGACATGTCGGAGGTCTTCATGGCAGCCCCTCCCATTACAGGCCCAGAGGCCTAGAAGGAAAAAATAGTTTCCTGGTCCAGGCCCAGGGCCTTGCTATTTGTGTAGTCTTGGGACTTGGTGCCCTGCATTCTAGTTGTGGGTAAAAGGGGTCAACATACAGCTCAAGCCATTGCTTCAGAAAATGCAAGCCCCAAGCCTTGACAGCTTACACATGGTATTGGGTCTACAGGTGCACAGAAGTCAAGAATGAGGTTTGGGAATCTCCGTCTAGATTTCAGAGGATATATGGAAATGCTTGGATGTACAGGCAGAAGTTTGAGGCAGGGTGGAGTCCTTATGGAGAACCTCTGCTAGGGAAGTGCAGAAAGGAAATGTGGCGTCAGAGGCCCCACACATAGTCCCCACTGGTGCACTGCCTAGTGAAGTGGTGAGAAGAGGATCATCATCCTCCAGATCCAGAATGGTAGATGCACTGGCAGTTTGCACCATGCTCCTGGAAATGTGGCAGACACTCAATGCCAGCCCATGAAAGCAGCCAAGAAGGGGAACGTACCCTGCAAAGCCACAGGGGCCGAGATTCCCAAGGCCATGAGAAGCCATTTCTTGCATCAGCCTGACCTGAATGTGAAACATTGAGTCAAAGGCGATTACTTCAGGGTTTTAAGATTTGATGTTCCCACTGGATTTTGGATTTGCATAAGGCCTGTAGCCCCTTTGTTCTGGCAAATTTCTCCCATTTGAAATGGGTATATTTACCCAATGCCTGTACCCCCACTGTATCTAGGAAGTAACTAACTTGCTTTTGATTTTACAGGCTCATAGGCAGAATGGACTTGCCTTGTCTCAGATGAAACTTGGGACTTGGACTTTTTGGTCAATGCTGGAGTAATTTAAGACTTTGGTAGACTGTTGGGAAGGCATGATTGGTTTTGAAATGTGAAAGGAATATGAGATTCTGGACAGACTGGGGCAGAATGATGGATTATAATCCCCATAATCCTCATAATCCCCACCTGTCGGGGAGAGACCAGGTGGAGGTAATTAAACCATGGAGGTAATTGAATCATCCCATGCTGTTCTTGTGATAAACAGTGAGTTCTCATAAGATCTGATAGTTTCATAAGGAACTCTTTGCTTTTTGCTTGGAACTTTTCCTTCATGTTGCCTTGTGAAAAAGGTGCCTTGTTTCTCCTTTGCCTTCTACCATGATTGTAAGTTTCCTGAGGCTTCCCCATCCATGCTGAACTGTGAGTCAATTACATCTATTTTCTTTATAAATTACCCAGTCTCAGGAAGTTCTTTATAGCAGAGTGAAAACACACAATACAAACATATATGTGAGATGTACTTTTAGACTTAAAAAAATTATTTTGCTTTTATATGCATTCATTCTTACTCTAGTAATGCATTGTCTTGATTATACTATTTTAAAATCAGTTCATATTTATTTTGCTATAGTTCTTTGTCTAGATTGTTTTAGAAATTAAGGCGTCCTTGCATTTCTGTACAAATTCTAGAATAAATTGTACAATTTCTGCCTAACACATGCTGCATTCTAATTTGAATTGTATTAAATTTATAAACTAGTTTTGGATAAGTTGATATCTAAACCATATTGAATGTAAATATGACATAAAAAAATCTATGCATTCATATTTTAAAGGAAGAAAATGAAAATAAATGCAATTTCAGTTGTAATTACTAGTACATTTTAATTTTGTAAAAGTAGAAATATAATAGATAAAAATTGAATTAGATATTTAGTTTACATATCTTTGATATATGTAAAATGTATGTATCAAAAATCAATCATGCTGTATTGTTTTTAAATGAGTTTTTTGTATGAGTGCTATAAACATCCAAATATGACCATATTAGAAAATATAGATCTATCTTTTCTATGTTTGTGCCTGCACATTTTTTTATTATACTTATACACCATCATTGATTCATTTCAGAACATTCAGGATGCTTCTATTTTTTCTTTTTTGCCATATAAAAAACCCTATAATAAACATTATTATTTGGAAACATGATTTAAAAAAGAAATTTGATATATCAACCTACTTACATTAATAGGATAAATTCTTAAAAGTGTATTTTCTAGATTAGTATATTTTAATTTTTCATTTGCACATTAAAAAAATACCAAACACACTTCATAAATACTGGCACAAGTTAGATTTTCACAGCAATATATAAGAGGGACCATTTCCATAAACACCTGCAAACTTTAAGTATCATCAGAGTTTTCCAGCTTTTTGCATTACTTTTCAAATTACTTTAATTATGATCTATTGATAAAGTTATGAAGCACTTATTCCAATGTACTAAGACCTATCAGATATATAGTGATTCATTTAAGGTTTTTAATGTTTATGTGAGGCCTGAAAAGTATAAATTCTGAAAGTAGACTTTAAAAATAATTATGCGATTCATTTGTCTTCCAGGGCAAATGAATCACATAATTAAATATATCTGAGTACTTTTATGTTTGCCAAGTACTGTTTGAACACTACAGTGAATTTTGTGAAGAATGAAGGGAAAAACAACATTTTTCATAGAACTAATCCTTAGCTTAAGAGTGTTGGGCATGTAATAACCTAATAAAAAGTATTATAAGAAAATTATCAACTATTTTATTCACATTCAATAAATATTTACTTAGCACTTATTTTGCTTAGGATATATCATTGAATAAAGCTGAGAAAATTTCCATCATTGTGGACCTCATATTCTATAAATAACTACATAACAAATAAGTACAACTTATTATATGTTATTTACTTGAAAGTTTATGACACAGTAGTCCAGAATTTGGGGCATTAGATGTCATTGATAGGTATCACACAGAGACTTGTGACAGAGGAATATGGCAGAATGAAGAGCAATTACAAAATAAGTGACATATAAGCTCAAATTTAAATGACAAAAAAGAAATCATTAATCTGAAGATTTGCGGTCAGGAAGAATAAATAGTGCAAAGACACTGCAGCAGGAATAAAGTGGACATATTTGAAGTAAAAATAAATAGAAGGCCCATATGCTAGGAGCTTAGAGGCAATAAACGAATCACAGAAGCTGATGTGTCTGAGAAGTAGATATGGGCTATAAACATCAATAAGAGAGATATATAAAGAATAGCTAATTCTTTCTAATCATGTAATATGTCAACTGAAAAAACTAAATTTCCTTATATCTTCATAAATATCTATATAATTTTATTTCTGTGTATGTCTGTGTGTGTGTGTGTGCATGTGTGTGTTTCTGGAAACAATCACACAGTGACATGAATAATAGTTCTGAGTTCATGTTATTATTTTATTCCACTGACATTTCAATAAGATTGGCTAAATTTTCAGAATGGTTCCAAATGAGATGTCATGAGCACGTCCATTTGATTTGTTATATCCAGTGGTGGCCAGAAAGAATTAAGATATATGTCAAGGAAGTTGTAACATTGGATGAGAGAAGCAGGTCACACAATGTGTCTGAGAAGGAGATGACATAAAAAGAGGATGGCATGTTACTGAAATGCCAAGAGCAATGCTGTGGCAAAATGTGAATTGAGGTAAGACTCAGTCCACATATTTGGATGTGCATAGACATAACTTCTTTTATACTTATTTAACTCAATTTAATTTCTGTTATGTCTTTATTTCACCAAAGAAAACTAAATTAAATGTATTTGTGATCCCTTTCTATTATATCCTATTTTATTTATGTTGCATGAATTGGAAGAAAGATTATTTTGGCTTCTTTATCATCTGTGTATGCTGCCAATTCTCATTCCCATTAGCTGGTGTTGTCCTCAACTCTCACTGCCACACAAGTTGCCAGTGAGTTTCCCTCTGCAATCTATTTTAGATCTGCATTCTTTCTCCCCTACGTTCATATCAATAATAGGAGTATCATATTCATTCCACTCTTAAGCAGGTCTGTCATTTTTGGAGATATAGTCTTCCACTTCTTTTTTCTCTTTCCTATTTCTTGCAGTTGGATCTAGAAAGCATGAAATAACACTGCTCTGCCCTGAAATTTCTTAATGTACATGGCTATTTCTTGATGTTGCTCTCTTCTTTCTAGGGTTTAACAACTTCAAACACCTTTCTTAGGGTTTAGAGAAGGTTTATTCATTTATTTTTTTAAGCCCCTGTTTCCAGGAAGCCATCAATACATGTTAATTTGTTTTCCCTCTTATTTTTCTATCTCCAACTACATTCACCCCAGAAAAATAGCTTCTATTTTTTTTATTTTTCAAATCTCAAGAATAAGACATTGCTCATCTATTAATCTTCTTTTTTCAAAATTATTTTTACTGTTATGAATCCTCATGAAAACTTTAAGCTGTTTTTTTGGGGGTTTTTCTGCCTACTGCTTTTACATCCCTCCCATAAGTGAAAGAACACAGCAGAAATGTCATCTGATTTGGTGATGGCAGTACGTGTGTGTGTGTGTGTGTGTTAGAGGAGGTGTTTAAGTCCAGGATAGATCAAAGGGCCCAAAATACAGAATCCAAGGCAAGAAAATATGTTTATCTTTCAAATCACTATGCTGCTACCAATTAACAACTTGGCAAGTTGAGATCCTAGGCTGGAACACAAGAAGGAAGAATTTTGTCTCAGAGACAAGTTGAATTAGCAAAACATTTAAGTACTCTCCCATATATGCCTTTCAAATACTTGCTACACTTAGCCCACAAAACACAATGATTTTAAACATTTTGCTTTCATGTAAATTCATTCATTTGAGAAGTCCTTTGAGACTTTAGAATAAAGTCTAAGGAAAAAGGCAAAAAACAAAAAGCACAGCTAAACTTTTAAAAATCCAGTTAAGAGTTTTATTAATTATATGTTCTTTAACATAAGAGCCCCGTTTTTGCTCACCACTCATGTAATACATTATAGTAATTTGTAAGACATAGTTTTGTGAATAATGATAATTTTAAGAACTTCCAAGAAGAAACCAACATAGTGAGATGAAAGCCCAGGGAAAAGAAGTTTCCTTTTATGTCTGGATTTGTGTTTACCTTTTAATTAACTTGTCTATATAAGAACTTTTCATAACAATGAAATCAAGTATGGAAAGAATTTTTAGCTTATCCTTCACCTCTCATTGAATACATCATGGAAAAGTCTTTGGGTGCCATTTGCTATTATATACATCTTTAATATTATAAAACACAAAAATGAGTATTAGAGCTAATTTAAACAATTTACAAGGGAAGGATAAAAATTTCCTTCTTAAGTATAATTGATAGAACAAATCTAATCTGAAAGGTTAACAAGCACTGCAAAACTACTGAATCAAGTAAAGAGTGATACACCTAATATAATTGAATGTAGTTAGAAGGCATATACTTTTTATATATTAAAATCCAGATTTCATTATAGCAGACAAAATCTGAATTGAAGACATTGAAGATTATATTATGTAATATCTGAAAAAAGGTTTTTAATTGATTCACAATTTAAATGCATTTTGTAGTTAAATAGTATTTTTATGAAGTATTTGTTTTGAAAAATCACTATACATTTTACTTGTCTTACTAAATATTATTTGGGTACCTAATATGTGAAAACGTTTTGCTTTAGTTCAATACTATTCAATTCTAATGACAATTTTTTAAGCAAAGTAGAGCTTTCATTCCAAATTTGTTGTTCTCAATATATGTTTAATATTACTTACACATTTGCTCCTCTTGATCGAATTCAATTGATATCCAACTTCCTCTTTACAAAAATGTTATTATCTGTTTCCCATTCGTTGCCTATTTTCAGTATAGCCAATTCAATTGCTTTTTAGTTTATTTGCAGATCAGACAACAGATAGGTTTAGATATGAATATGTGATCAAGGCTTTCCTGGGATTAAGTTCCAGTCATGTCTCCCTCCCTGTTTTATTTTGATTTTTTTTTGTTCTATTTGCTTGTATCACTGTGATGAGGGAAAAAGTCTTATAAAATATGCTCTCATATCTGAATATCCAAAATACCTTAAGCATACAAAGAAACAAATATATTTATCAACCAATGAAGAAATTTATTTCCTCTCTCATGAATAAGGCAGTCAATTCAGGAGGCTATTAGGATCCAAAGAATGTATTAATATTTACAATACTTGTGTCTTACTTCAAGCCTGGTTCTGAGTGTACTCTGGAGTGACTGGAGGCATTAAATATCCTGCTCTGTGCTTTGAAATATAATGATTCTGATGATGCTGATCTTTAAGGTCAAAAAATGTGTGCTTTAAAGTGTGATAAACATAATCTCTGTTAGGTTTTATTGATCTGAATATATCATTGTGGAGCTCGACCTTATTGCATTGCATCAAAGTTTACATGGCCTTAAACTCTGATATCCCACGAGGACGAGCACACAATGTTTTATGCACTAAGGAATATGAGATAGAATGAAAAAAGAAAAAAAAAAAAAAGGAAAAACAGGAATTACATTGAGACACCTTGCAGTATCTCATTTTGCTCACATCTTCATGGCTTTGTCATTTTTCCTGTTTTAGGGTACTGGATTGTGTGTTTATTGCTAAACATTTTTAGAGCAACAAATATTTCCAAATAGATTAAATATACATCTCTAGTTTAGTCATCTTTAAATTCCCTCAAGCAACTTTCAAACAAAGCACAAACTTATTTTTGTATTTTGATACAGTAAAACTTTAAGCTGTTGGTCTCTGCCTGTGTTTTCAGTATTGTTTCTTTCTTTATTTTTTTTTTGAGATACTAAGTTAAAAAATATTATTCTTTGGCTCTTTTATATTGATAGGTAAGAATTGTACATACTTATGGGGTACATGTGATATTTTGCTATCTGCATACAGTGTATAATCTTCCTACTATGCTCTCATGTCCATTTTATTTTTTATGTTTTTGAGACAGCTGTTACCAGGGCTGCGGTGCAGTGGTGGGATCTCTGCTCACTTCAGCCACTTCCTCCCGGGCTCAAGTGACTCTTGTACCTCAGCCTCCTGAGTAGCTGGGATTACAGGTGTGCACCACAACGCTCAGCTAACGTTTTTGTATTTTTAGTAGAGTTGGGCTTTCGCAGAATTGGCCAGACTGATCTCGAACTCCTGGTCTAAAGTGATCCACCAAATTTCTGGAATTGCAGGCATGAGCCACCACATCCGGCCTCTCATGTCCATTTTAAAATGTGGTTATTCCAACACCTAAGGTTAAACAAAGGTGTTAGATATTCCTCTTTTATTGTCTGCAGATTTCTCTTAGCTTCAAACCATGTTCCCCTTATTTCTGACCCAGATAATGCCTAATCATTTAGTCTACTTCACTTAGAAACACTTCTCGAATTCTCCCTCTCATCTCAAGCTGAGTGAGTTAGGTGTCTACCCTCTGAACCCCATTATGATGTTCTAATATTCTCTACATTAATACATTCCTTTTTTGTAATACACATTCCCTGGGTCACACAAGCTTTTGAGACTAGAGTTGGTGTCTTTGTTATTTGTGTCAAGAGTCAAAGATGTATCTCATGAGCCTGTGCTGAAAGAGAAAATTAAGCAACTAGGTTCTGATAGGTAATGAAATATCTCAGGGATCAGAATCTTCTCTGAAGTCTGAGTAGTTCAGTCTAACAAATTTATTACAGAGAGGTTCAATCTCAGAAAAGAATCACAAGCTGGAGAAGCCAAGCTGGTGTACAGTAGACCAAATTACATCTTTGTCCATTAAAATCCTTTCTGAATTGTGTTGATTATTCAAAATTGAATCTATTTTCCAAGATAACAAAACACCTAGATGGAAAATGGGGCTAAATGTGATATTCAAATCTAGATTTTAAAATTTTTACAAAAAATTTTGGTAGTTTTCAGGGAGTTTCTCATTCTTTATTGCTTTTTAAAAATTCTCTATTACCACTACTATTACACATATGTGTTCAAAACATTTGGAGGATTGTTCAGATATAGCAGAATTAAAATATTTGCATATAGTCATGCTTTGCAGCTGGCTTGTAATTAAAGCAGAGAAATACTTGATGACATTTACACAAGAGAAATAATGAATTAAATCCCTAGGTCCTCTTAGAAACAAAACAATGCAAAATTTAAATAAAGGCATGAAGAAGGAAATGACACAGAATTTTAGAGATTTAACTAACTAGAGATTCCTTATAAGCTGAAACCACAACTATTTTATCTTCTAATGAACTGCAGTGGCATTTTGTATGACATTATTTGTTATGTGCACAATCATTGGTTCATTCATTGCATATTCATGAGCATCTACTAAGTAGTAGAGACCTTGTTAGCTACTAGGTCTACAGAATAGTTGTGGAAACTCCCCAATAAGATACAGAAAAATAATGGAACAATTGCAAGAGTCTCTAAACACTTCAGAAGGGAAAGAACAATGTATATATGGGTTACATGTGAGTGTTGGTTGGGGGTGGTCACAAAGATTATGGAGAAAAATAAAGTTTATGCTGAGACTTGAAATATTTGTAAAAATAGTTAGTAAATAGGAGGTAAGGTAATTAGAGAATAATATTTTCAGAGAGGGAACAACCATGCATCCAGCAAGAGAGTCTTGTTCTAGGAAGTAAAAATCAAAAGGACAGTATAGCTCTAATACAGAATGCAGGGAAGGGAAAATAAGGAGGAATGATGGTACAGGGATGAACAATTCAGACTTGCAAAAGAATGCTCTAACCACAGTATGGAAATGGATGATATGGTAGGCAGATAAATTGAAATGTTTTATCAATAATACTGGCCAGAGATGCCAACCTAAAGTACAATAGTGATGATTATATAAAAATTAGTATTCTAATTTAAAAAGAAAAAAAAAACTATCTAGAACCTAGGTGCTACCAGTTTTCCTAATTAAATAAATGAAATTCTTAGGGATCATTGTAAAAATAGTTTAACTGGAGTGATAGGGCAGAAAATATATAATAAAAGTTTGAGTAATGACTTTAATATGGGTAATTCAACATGAAATACATACAAAATGTTTGGGTAGAAAGGGAAGATAAATATGATAATTTTGCAACAAGGGATAGAAAGGAAATTTGAGCATGGTTCCATGCTTAGACAGAAAGGCAGTACAGAGAGAAAGAAGCTGAAGATAGAGCAGGAGATAGGATTGGCATTGAAGTTCTCTTCTTAATGAGGCCAATGTGGTTGGCTTCAGAGCAAAAGTAGAAGCATTAAATGTGTATAGGAATGGGGATTTTTAATTTCACAGTAAGAGAAAGAAAATTTTCTTGAAATTTGTGGCATGAATCTGAAGGAGAGTTAAAGTTTAAGGCTGACATTTAAATTAACCAAAATTTATGGAAATACAATGTAACTAGGGAGCTGAGGATATTTATAAGAGAGTAGCTGAAGCTATAAACTATCAAAAATAACCTGAAATAAAAATCTTTTTTCTTTTTTTTTTTTTTTCTGCTGGCCATTAACTTAACTTTAAGCTTTTGGCTTTATATGCTAATCTGAGCTTCCAAAAAGATACATACGTGTTTCACTTTTCATTAGATGAATGAGGATATTTTAGGAAATTGAAAGATAATTTATTTTAAAGTTGTGAGTAAATTCTTTTTAAAAATTCACCTGATTATTAAATAACTTAAAGTTTATTTTTAAAAGCTTATAACATTTTATGAATCTTCGAGTAGACAGTTCCTAAAACTTCAACTCAGATATTAACGGGACTAGTATTAAATGGTTTTATTTTCAGTTTTGCAGCACAGAACACTGCTGAAATATCCGTATCAACCTGATTGTTTTTTAACCTAACTCAGGTGTCCTTTGACATCTCCTAAATGTTTGGGGCTGGTGGTCAGGGCCAGTTATCTGGCTTCTATTTTGTTGATTGCTCAGATTTGTTCCTCTTGTCAAAACTGTCACCCCCAAAATTGGTGTGACATATGCTCATGCATAAGATGTTAAAATGAGTACATCCTTGTATTTGTATTTGTTTTCAACATCGCCAAGGTGCTATGGGAAATTAAAGCAACAAAATTAGAAAAAAATAAAATTATTCAAAAGCAAAAAAATAGAAGTGGAACAATATGCAAAAAAACAGTCACTAAAGGACTCAGTAACTTCTTGACTTTGAAGAAAAAATTGATGATGTAACAAATTAAGAACAAATTAAGCAGTAGAGAGAACAAATTTTCCCACCTAAGGGAAAGCAAACCCAAGGATTTTTGCCAGTAGAAGAGATAGCTAAAATGGATCGAAGGAGAAATTTACAGACTACAGAGAATATAGAGGTTAGGGAATTGGAGGCCAATGTTCTGTTTGATGGGCTACCTAAACCATTAAATCATGGAAGAAAATTCTAAAGGGAATAAATTGGTGGCAACAGATTCAATGAGAGAGATAAATACGCAGAATTGCTACAGTGACAGAAACCTAGTGGTATAGAGGTAGGACATCCAAGGTCTTTGTCTCAAAATAGCATTAGGGTTACTCAAAGATAAGGGAAGAATGATATTAGATTGGCTTTGGTAGAACAGAGAAAACTCTTCTCTTTTATCATCCTGAGATGTGTGTAAAAAAATTGAAATAATGAGTTGCCTCAAAATCAAGTAATTATTTAATCTGGTGTATTAAAAAGAATTCCTCCAAAAATAAGACTATTTTTCTTATTGCTACATCTCTTCTCTTCCCTCTCCCCAGTTTTTATCTCCCCATTCATGTTAAGCATGATAATTATTTTATTTCTACATCACAAAAATATATCCACTTTTATGTAAGTGATTGTGGCATACCATACCAGTTAAAGCATTACCAGCAACCTGGCAACTAAATATTCTTCTACATAATTTTTTAGTGTTTTTTACGGAGCACTTTACTACATTCTAAGAGGCTTACAAATTAACTAATATTTTGAGCTAATAATTTTACCAACGTTTAAGAATAAAATATATTTTGGTTAGAACTTTTATTCTAAAACCCTACACACCCCCAAAACACAAACACACAAACAGATAGACACACACACACACACACACACACACACAGAACAAAAATCCTTCAAGCAAAGCTGACTTCATCATGGATCCAGTGTCTATCTGTGCCAATGTAAATTGATTTATTGATTCTTATAATATTTTCTATTGAAAAAGACCTATGCTGAGTTAAATTAGGAAAGACTCGTTTACAACTGGCTGTTAGATGTCAGAGAATATCTCTAAAATGTTCTCATGACTAGAAGATTTAATTCTTCCAATTTAAATCTATTAATACTCATGGAATCATTTTAAACTCCAAACAAATCTTTATAAAGCAAGGAAACATGTTGGTTATAACGCTTAGTTGAGAAAGCTCTGTTGCATAATTCTATTACAGGTTTTTTCATAACACCCACTTCTGATTGCAGGACTTTTAGACACAAGATTACATTCTTACCCTTGTAAATAAAGCAGATTAGAATGGTATGGTTTCCCCTTACTCCAGAGAGTGGCAAAGTACTGGATTTATTTTGTGCTACTTCGGGTTTGTTATAGGCTTTGTCACAGGAATTAGGTTTTAGCATTGTATGGCTTCATTCATTTCTTGATAGTTAATATTAAACTGTGGAATTTTTATCTTTCTTACATTGTGTAATTTCTCTGTATGGTCATCCAGAATTTTCTCTTTATGTGCTCAGAAGCCAATGACAAGACAGAAGAAACAAAAGATAATATTTGGAACTGATAATTTGCCAAAGGCAGGCAACCTAGGCCTGTAATTTCCAGGGCATTCTGTGCTTTCTGACTTTGGTTTATTTCCCTTGAAACTCAAATAAGTATCAGAAGGAAAACAGAGAGTCATCAATCAGTTAATGGAAAAATAATGTTTTCTATTGATGGTTTATTTTCCCACTTTATGTACAAAATATTTTGTCAGTGACATGATTTTAAGTTACTACACAAAAAATAAGAGTAAATCTTTACCAGGCAGTAAATATCTGTGAAATAATCAGCAATGTTTGTTTAATTTTTATTTTTTAATTGACACATAATTGTATATATTTATGGGGTACATCATGATGTTTCAATACATGCAGTGTATAGTGATCAGATCAGGGTAATTAGCATATCTATCATCTCAAACATTTATCATTTCTTTCTTATGGGAATGTTTATTCTCTTCTCTTCTAGCTGTTTGAAAATATATAACACATTATTATTCACCGTAGTAATCTTACAGTGCTTTACATTTAGATAGAAATAAGTTCTAGAGTTCTATAGCAATATTTTTAATAAACAGGAAGATTTTATAACCTCTATCAAATATTATCTAGTAATTAGGAAATACCATTTTTAAGAAATAATTAACAGGCATGGCCCCAGCAGTTACAATCCCTTTAATATCATGTATCTGGCAAAGATGTAGTCTGTATATGGTATGATATGAACAAAATTACTACTAACTGTCTATTCAGCCTTAGGATTCTTGATAAAGATGAATAATCTCCAAAAATATAAAGTCTTTGGAGGACAGGATTTTATTAATACATGCTATCCCTAGACACCTGCTGTAGTCACTTTAAATTTGCACCTACCCAGTGTCATGAGACTAATCCAGATGACAGCCTCAGGAGCCTTTCAGTTCCCTGATATTTTGTCTTAGTGCTGCCAGTGATGCATCTCCAACTCTGAGCACTGTTCTCCCTTTATCGAAGTACTATAGCTGTAAAGTGAAGATAGTTAAATCACCCACTTGCCTTGCAGGTACATGTTAGTGAGAGGCAAACTTACATTGCACTATATTCATTAAGTACTTCATTGTTAAAGATCTCATCATTTGACACAGTGTTTTCATTCACAGTACCTTATCACTTTGTCTAAAAGACTTTAAGCCAAGGAAAAAGCTATTTGAAAGTAAACAGCTTGCTTTGAAAAATGTACTGAGAGGCCGAATAAATAGTTTAATGTTGCACATAAATGTCTGGATACATTTTTGGGGAATCTGGGTCCCGATAACATAATGTTTTACTTAAGTCAATTTGATTTGTTTTCTTCTGATTGGTTGACCTTTTTATAATTACAAAAAGTTTTCCTTTATCTCTACTAACAATTTTCTTTTTAAAGTCTTTTTTATAGTAGTAAGACATATCACATACAATTTCCTATTTTAACCATTTTTATGTACAAAGTCAGTGACATTAATTTTATTTACTATGTTATGTGGTCATCACAACTATTAGTTTCCAAAAATTTTTCATCACACTAAACAAACTCTACAGCCATTGTGTAATAACTCAGTTTTTCTCTTGCCCAAGTCACTGGCAAACTTTAATATTTCTGAATTTCACTGTTCTAGGTATTTCATATAAGTTGAATCAAAATATTTCTCCTTTTATTATTTCATGCTTGGTTTCACGTAGCACAATGGTGTCAAGTTTCATTTATGTTTTCAGCATGTATAAAGGCTTCATTCCTTCTTATGAGTGACTGACATGCCATTGCATGTATATGTCACATTTATTTGTCCATTTATCTATTGATGGACACTTGGACTCTTCTACTTTTTGGCTACTGTGAATACCCAATGAACATTGTTATTCAACTATTTGTTGGAGTCACTTTTCAATCATTTTATGTAAAGTATATGCCTGGGAATAGAATTGTTGGGTCATATGGTAATTCTATATTTAGATTTTGAGGAACTTCTAACTTATATTAATATTTCACAGTGGCTGCACAAATTAACATTTGCAGCAGAAATCTATGAGGGTTCTGATTTTTCCACATCTATGCTAACTCTTGCTATTTTCTGTTTTGTTTCTTTGTTTTTAATATAGCCATTCTAGTAAGTATGAAGTAGTAACTAAATGGTTTGACTTCAGTTTCCTTAAAGGATTAATAATGTTGAACATTTTATATTCTTATTGGCCATTTCAGCATGTTATTTGGAGACATATCTATTTGAAGTTCTTTGCCCCTTTTATAAATAAGGTTGTTCATTTTCTTGATAATGTCATTTGACATACAAAAGTATTCGATTTCAATGGAGAAAATTTACCTATTTTTCTTTCTCTTATTACTTACGCTTTTAATGTCATATGTAAAAATTAATTGCCAATACCAAGGTCACGAAGAATCACCTCGATATTGCCTTCTAAGAGAAGATTTATATTGTTATTGTTATCATTTTAACCCATTCTTTCAATATCTGTCTCTCGATTAAAGTTTCATCCACACACATTTAAAGTAATTATGGATAGAAAGCATTAACTTCTGTTATTTATTTGCTTCATGTATGTTTTATAACTTTTTTGTCCTCATTTTCTTCATTACTTCTTCCTTTTGTGTTTAGCTAATTTTTTTGTTGTAAACTGTTTGAGTCCCTGCTCATTTCTTTAGACTATTCTTCAGATATCTTCTTTGTGAACCATATGGATTAAATTTAACGTCCTTAGTTTACCACAAAAAAAAAAAAAAAAAAAAGAAAGAAACTCTCTCTTATTTTAGAATGGCAGTTTTGCCTGACTTATCTTTTTTTTTTTTTAAACGGGGTCTCGCTCTGTCGCCAGGCTGGAGTGCAGTGGCACAATCTCAGCTCACTGCAACCTTCACCTCCCGGATTTAAGCAATTCTACTGCCTCAGCCTCCTGAGTAGCTGAGATTACAGGTGCATGCCACCATGCCCAGGTAATGTCTTTTGTAGTTTAGTAGAGATGGGGTTTCATCGTGTTGCCCAGGCTGGTCTCAAACTCCTGAGCTCAGGCAATCCGTCCACTTCAGCCTCCCAAAATGCTAGGATTACAGGTGTGATCTACTGCACCCGTCCTGCCTGATACATAATTCTTGGTTGACTTTTCTTTTAGTACTTTAAATATGTTACTGCCTTCTGGCTCCCATGGTTTCTAATAGAAAAAAATAGCTTTAAATCTTATTGAGGATCCCTTGTGCAAATAAATCAGTTTGCTCTTGCTGCTTTTAAGATTCTCTCTTTTCTTTGTCTCTCAACAGTAAGATTATAATGTAAATCATTGTGAAACTCTGATTTTATTCTACTTGATGTTTATTGAACTTCTTAGATCATAAGATTCACGTCTTTCATCAAGTTGAGTAAGTTTTTGATCATTATTTCTGTAAATATTCCTTCTACTTCTTTGTCTTTCTCTTCTCATTCTGTAACTTTCAAAATGAAAATGTTTGCTCACTTGATATTGCTCCACAAGTCCTTGAGGCTATAATCACTTTTATTCTTGTATTTCTTGCTCCTGAGACACAATAATTTCAATTGTCTTACCTTCAAATTCAGTAATTCTTCTGCCTGCCCTAATCTACAATTGAACCCTAATGGTCAATTTTTAATTTTAGTTCATAGCCAATTTTTTAGTTCAGTTTATCTTTTCTTTTCAGGACAATAATATCTATTTAGTTTCTTTTTATAATTTCTCTCTTTTTTTTACATGGTCATTTTGTTATATATTTAAAACTTTTCTTTCATTCTTTATTCTTGTTTTCCTTTAGCCCTTTGAGAATATTTAATAATTAAAAAAAAATTTTGCTGATTAAATATAATGTCCAGGTCTCCTCAGGGATGGCTTCTGCCCATTTACTTTATTATTTTGAATGTAACACACTTTCGATTTCTTTGTATGCCTTATGGGGTTTTTGTTGTTGTTTGAAAACTGTACATGCAAATATGGTGATGTGTAACAATGGGAATCAAATTTGTCCTCTTCCCCAGGGTTTACTATTTTTTATTTTTATTTTTAAGTCTATAGTAACCTATTTGTTTTCCAAAGTATTTTTGCAAAGACTGAATTTTGTGTGTGTGTGATCACTCAAGTATCTCTTTCCTTAGCTCTTGTTTAGCTAATGTTTGACGGAGATATACTTGAACACCAAGAGCAAAACAAACAAACAAAAAGAAGCAAAATAGCCAGGCATGGTGGCTCATGCCTGTAATTCCAGCAGTTTGGGAGGCCGAGGTGGGGGATCACCTGAGGTCAAGAGTTCGCGACCAGCCTGGGCAACAGGGTGAAACCATATCACTATTAAAAATACAAAAATTAGCTGGACATGGTAGTGAGTGTCTGTATTCTCAGATATTCAGGAGGTTGAAGCAGGAGAAGCGCTTGAACCCAGAAGGTGGAGGTTGCTGTGAGCCAAGATAACACCACTGCACTCCAACCTGGGCGACAGAGCGAGACTCTATATCAAATAAATAAATAAATAAAAGCAAAATAACTGAATAAAATGAAAACAAGAAACACAAAAAACACATAAAAACAATTTAAAAAAGAAACAAAAACAAAACAAAAATAGTCAAACACTCTTTGAGTCTTCGCAGATTGGCTCTTTGATGGGACATGCCAACACTTTGCTGGCTTTGCAATTAATCCTGATAAGCTCAAAGTGCAAGTTTGGGGTTTTCAGGGCTTTTCTGAGAATATGTCTTGCTCTAAGCATATGTGTGAGTTTCTCAAATTCCCCATATAAAAGGGTGCTGTGAATATTCTATTTTCCTCAGATCTCTCCCAGTAGTTCCTCTCAGGTTTTAGGCAATTTTTGTATGTTGAGATGATAATACTTTGCTCCAAGAATCTTTGGGTTGTTTGTCTTGCTGAATTTTTAAGCAATGCCTACATTTTTTTTTCAACCTGTGTTGTGAGTTAAGCAAAACAGAGTCTAGCAACTTTCAATAACCTGTAGGTGTCCACAATCGCAATAAACAGACAAACACAATTACTGACTAATAAAATCTACTTATCTCCCTCCCAAACCAGGCACCAGGGTCTCAGATTGGGAATGTGAGCGTCTCCCTTCAAGTTTGCTGCTGTGATGGGAAGAAGGTTGAGCAAGGGTAAATAAAAATGCCACTAAACTTTCCTTCCATTTAAAGCTGCTGTTTTCTTGTTCCAGTATTCACTTGGTTGCTGGGAACCTTCGACCATGTCTAAGAGTTATGACAAAGTTGGTTCTGATGCTTGCTTTCTCAATATTTCTGTCGGAGGGCAAGAGTTTGGGTCTGTCTACTCTACCATTATTGTGGTGTTACTCTTTAAGTTATTTTCTTTCTGATATTAGAAGAGCCACTTCAGAATTCCTATGGTTTCTGATTGCATAATGTATTTATATCAATCCAATGAAGCTAGTGTGCTAAGGAGGGCTCCCTTATTGACTTACTCCTTGTTAGACATGGAATAGATGGCTATCCTGAACCATTCCTCTTTTTGGCTATGCATAAGCAAAATGTCAATTTGATTTTAATGATTTCTATTGATAAACAGTTAACAGAGTATAGGCAATATTATTCTTGGGTTCGTTAACCAAAATTATATAGGTGAAAGAAAATCAGGGTAATAAGATTCAGATTATGAGCTGGTGTAAAAGAAAAAAAACATGTAAATATATATCTTTTTTTAGTTTTTGTATTGCCTAATAAACAAGGGAAAAGAAAAAAATCCAATAATCAAAATGCTTAGTACAATTATTATGTGAAGACTCTAAATGACATGTGCTATCTTTTTTCCTGTTATTTGTTGAATCAAGGTAGCATATTTTCTTCAATTGTTCATAGATTGCCTTTTCTTGGAAATTAATTTATAAAATGTGTTTATTCCAAAACATTCGTTTGATATTTTAATTTCTTCTTGTTTAAAATTAATAGACAAAGAAAAAACAAAACATAATCTTACCTCAAAATTAGAAAAAAGATAAAGAACAAACATTAAAAAAATTCAAATAGTCTTTATAAACCACATATATTCTCTTCTCCCTCAGTCTCATCATCTTACAGTTTCCTTATCACCTAGTAGAAAACAGACTCCTTTAGATTCACACTAATGCACACTCAAGCTCACAGGACTTGTTCTTTCAATGTGCTCCAATATTTCTTATACAATTTATTTCTTATAAACCTTACTTTCCTCTCTCAAGTTAGAATCAAAATCAGTAGTCATAAATTTTATAAATCTTTTAAGGTTTGATAATCTCTGGTAATCAAATTGCTATCATTTTAAGTAGCATTATTTAACTGCTTCCTAAATCCACATGCAGTTCTTATCTCAAAATTACCTAAAGTTATTAAATGTATTTCATAATATACTTCATAACATTTCAAAAGTAATTTCTTTTTTATTTTATTGAAAGAAACACAAAGATAGGGCCAGGCACGGTGGCTCAAACCTGTAATCCCAGCACTTTGGGAGCCCGAGGCTGGTGTGCCACTTGAGGTCAGGAGTATGAGATTAGCCTGGCTAACATGGTGAAACCCTGTCTCTACCAAAAATACAAAATTAGCTGGGCATGGTGGCATGTGCCTGTAATCCCAACTACTCATGAGACTGAGGCAGGAGAATCACTTGAACCCAGGAGGCAGAGGTTTCAGTGAGTCAGAATTGCAACACTGCACTCTAGCCTGTGCAACAGAGTGAGACTCTGTCTCAAAAACAAACAAACAAACAAACAAAACACAGAGTGGCAGATTGAATAAAAAATCAAGACCTAACTGTATGCTGTCTTCAAGAGATCCATCTCACATGAAATTATACCCATAGGCTCAAAGTAAAGGATGGGGAAAGATCTAAGATCTATCACACAAACGGAAAGCAATAAAGAACAGGAGCTGCTATTGCTATTTTAGTCAAAATCAACCAATAACAAACAAAAGGGACAAAGGAGGACATTACATAATGATAAAGGGTTCAATTCAATGAGAAGATGTATACACACACACATACACACACACACATGACATTGGAGAACTTAAATTCATAAAACAAGTTCTTACAGATTTACAAAGAGACTTAAATAACCACACAATAATAGCGGGAAACTTCAACATCCCACTGACAGTGTTAGACAGATCATTGAAGCGGAGCAGTAACAAAGATATTCAGGACCTAAACTTGACACTTGACCAAATAGACCTAACAATCACCTAAAGAATACTCCACTCAATAATAGACCGTACATTCTTCTCATCTATACATGGTACATATTAATGCAATTTTCAAACAAATTCAAAAAACCTCAAATCATACTAACCCCACTCTTGTACCACAGCACAATAAAAATAGAAATTAATGTTAAGATTTCTCAAAACCATACATTTACATGGAAATTACGGTTTCTCAAAACCATACAATTATATGTGCCTAGGGGAGCCGTTATGGGTTCTTTCTTTCACTTGACCCACCCTTTCTTTGCCAAGGGCAGAGAAGGTAAAGGGGGTAAATTCAGTGTCCACAGGGCCCTGCAAAGGTAATCTTTCTTTCCATCTGTCTGCTGAGGGAGCCCTCTTCTCTAGCTTCTTGCCTCTGTTCATGCCCATTGTTTTGGAAAAGGATGATCTCTTTTTCTTAAGGCTTTGTGATATAGTCATCTCCAGTTAGAACTGACACCTGTTTCTTTCTTAATAGTGCTTGGGTTAATTATAGGTAGTCGGGAGCCCTCTCATGTGTGGAATGTCTGGTAGATTTACCTGCCAGGCTGGGTGGTTACACTGCTTTATAAATTTCTAAGAACCTCCTTATTTCTCTTTCCTAAAGAATTCTGCAGAATTATTTGACAATATATGTACAGACCATGTTTTCTTGTGGAGTACACTCTGTTTTGGTTTCTCTTTTTAAATCTAGTGTCTGTTTGGGAGGAGATGAACATATGTTGTCTATTAGATTTGCTCTGCTGGATTTTTTTGTTTGTTTTTTTGAGACAGAGTCTTGCTCTGTCGCTCAGGCTGGAGTGCAGTGGCGCAATCTCATCTTACTGCAAGCTCTGCCTCCCGGGTTCATGCCATTCTCCTGCCTCAGCCTCCTGAGTAGCTGGGACTGCAGGCACCCGCCACCAGACCCGGCTAATATTTTTTGTATTTTTAGTAGAGACAGGGTTTTACCATGTCAGCCAGGATGGTCTCGATCTCCTGACCTCACAATCCACCTGCCTTGGCCTCTCAAAGTGCTGGGATTACCAGTGTGAGCCACTGTGCCTGGCCCTGCTTGATTATTTAAGTGTAATTTGATTAGCTGTCTTATTGGTTATTTAATAAGATTAGTCTATTAATTAAAGTTTGATAATTAAAACAAAACACAACAGCCTGCTCCTGAATGACTTTTATGGGAATAATAAAATTTAGGAAGAAATAAAAAAAAAAATTTGAAATGAATAAAAATAAAAATACAACACATCATAATCTCTGGGACATAGCTAAAGCAGCATGAAGGAGAAAGTTTATAGTGCTAATTGCCTATATCAAGAAGTTAAAAAGATATCAAATTAAATACCTAACATCACACATAAAGGAACGAAAAAAACAAGAGCAAACCAGCCCCAAAACAAGCAGAATAAAATAGGTAACCAAAATCAGAGATGAACTGAATGAAATTCAGATGTTAAAAATTCATACAAAATGTCAAAGAAAACAAAAGTTGTTTATTTGAAAGAAAGCATAAGATTGACAGATCACTAGTTAGATTAACAAAAAAAAAAAGAGAGAGAGAAGATACAAGTAAACACAATTGGACATGAAAAGTTGGTCTTACTACAGATCCATTGAAATACAGAACACCCTGAGATACTCTTTTGAACACCTCTATGAACACAGACTAGAAAATCTAGAAGAAGTGAATCAATTTCTGTAAACTTTCAACCTCTCAAGATTGAACCAGGACAAAATTAAAATCCTGAAGAGGCCAATAATGCATTTCAAAATTGAATCAGTAATAACAAACCTATCAGTCAGAAAAAGCCCTGGACCAGATAAATTCACACCACAGTTCTAGTAGATATATAAAGAAATCCTGTTAACAATCGTACTGAAATTATTCCAAAAAATCAAGGAAGAGGGAAACCTCCCTAACTCATTCTCTGAGGCCAGCATTATCCTGATACCAAAATCTGGCAGAGATACAACAAAAAAGAAAACTTTAGGCTAATATCCTTGATGAACGTTGATGTAAAAATCCTCAACAAAATACTAACAAACTGAATCCAGCAGTACATCAAAAAGCTTATCCATCATGATCATTTAGACTTCATCTCCAGGATGCAAAGTTGGTTCAACTTAGGCAAATACATAAAGTGATGTATCACATGACAGAACTAAAGGCAAAACCCACATGATTATCTCAATAGATGCAGAAAAGACTTTTGATAAAATTGAACGCCACTTCATATTAAAAACTCTCAATAAACTAGGTATTGAAGGAAATGCCTCAAAATAATAAGAGCTATCTATGACAAACCCACAGCCAATATCATACTGAATGGGCAAAACCTGGAAGCATTCCCTCGGAGAATGGAAACAAGACAAGGATGCTCACTCTCACCACTCTTATTCAACATAGTAAAGGAAGTCCTAGCTGGAGAAATAAATAAGATACATCCAATTAGGAAGAGAAGAAATCAAACTATCTCTGTTCATGGATAACATAATTTCATGCCTAGGAAAATCCTTTAGTCTCTGCCCAAAGGCTCCTAGAACTAATAAACAGTTTCAGTAAAGTTTCAGGATATGAAATCAATATACAAAAATCATTAGCATTTCTTTACCTCAATAATATATAAGCTGAGTACCAAATCAATAATGCAATCACATTCACAATAGCCAAAATAAAAAGATTAAAATATTTAAGAGTACAGCTAGCCAGGGAGATGAATAATCTCTACAACAAGAATTACAAAACACTGTTGAAAGAAACCAGACACAACACAACAAATGCTTATGGATAGAAAAAAATCAGTATTGTTAAAATGGCCATACTGACCAAAGCAATTTACAGATTAAATGTTATTCTTGTTAAACTACCAATGTCATTTTTCACAGAATTAGAAAAATATTCTAAAATTCATATAGAACTAAAATACAGCAGAAGTCATCAAAGCAATCCTAAGCAAAATGAACAAAGCTGTAAGTTATCTACATATTCTATTGATAGTTTCTTTTGCTGTGCAGAAGCTCTTTAGTTTAGTTATGTCCTGTTTGCTTTTTTGTTTTTGTTGCAATTGTTTTTAGAGAATTCATCACAAAATCTTTGCTAAGTCCTATATGCAGGACCTAGAGGCATCACAATACCCTACTTGAAACTATACTGCAAGGTTACAGTAACTTAAAAAGTACTGTACCAATACAAAGACAGACACATAGACCAATGGAACAGGTAAAGAAGCCAGAGATAAATCCACACATTTATAACCATCTGATCTGCTACAAAATTCACAATAACAGGTAATGGGGAAAGGAATTCCTACGTGACAAATTGTGCTTGGATAACTGGCTAGTCATATGCAGAAGATTGAAATTGGACCTCTTCCTTATATCATACACAAAAATCAACTCAAGATATATTAAATAATTGAATCTTTAAAGATGTGAGTAAGACATCAAACTATAAAAATTCTAAAAGAAAACCTATAAATTACCATTCCGCATATAAGACCTAGCAAAGATTTTGTGACGAATTCTCTAAAAACAATTGCAGCAAAAACAGAAACAAAAAAGCAAACAGGATGTAATTAAACTAAAGAGCTTCTGCACAGCAAAGGAAACTATCAACAGATTATATAGACAACTTAGAGAATGGGAGAAAATATTTGCAATCTGTGCATCTGACGACAGACTAATATCCAGAATCTATAAGGAACTTAAGAAGCAAAAATCAATCAAGCCTATTAAAAAAAATGGGCAAAGGATATGAATGGATGCTTCTCCAAAGAAGACTTACCAGCAGCCAACAAGCATATGGAAAAATGCTCAACATCACTAATTATTAGAGAAATGCAAATCAAAACCACAATGAAATACTATCTCACACAAGTCAGAATGGCTGATATTTAAAAAGTCAGAAAATAATAAATATTGTGGAGATTGCAGAGAAAAGGGAGGACTTATACACTACAGGTGGAAATAAAAACTAGTTCAGCCACTGTAAAAAGCAGTGTGAAGATTTCTTAAAGAACTTAAAACAGAACTACCATTTAACCCAGCAATCCCATTACTGGGTATATACTGAAAAGAAAAGAAATTATTCTACCAAAAGACATATGAACTCTTACGTTCCTCACAGCACTACTCACGATAGCAAAGACATGGACTCAACCTAGATGCCCATCAATGGTGAACTGAATAAAGAGAATGTGGTATATTTATTCCATGGACTACTGAGCAGGCATAAACAAAAAAAAGCAAAATCATGCCCCTTGAAGCAACGTGGATGGAGCTGGAGGCCATAATCGATGCTGGAACAGAAAACCAAATATCGCATGTTCTTACTTATAAGGAGGAGCTAAACATCGAGCACACATGGACACAAAGACAGGAACATCAGAAACTGAGGCCTTCTTCAGTTTGGAGGGTGGATGAGGGCGAGGGTCAAAAAATTACCTGTCAGGTACTATGCTTACTTGCGGGTGATGAAATCATTTGTACACCAAACCTCAATGATTCACACATTTACCGATACAAGAAATCTGCATATGTACCCCATGATCATAAAACACAGGTGGAAATAGGAAAAAAAAGAAAAAAATTGTCACATAAATAAATGTTATGTTGAAAACATTGTTATTTTCCCTTCCTAAAACATTCTTTCCCTTCACCTTAATTTGACTGACAGTCATCAAGTCTCAGCATGAATATAATTTTCTTCACGATATTTTATTTTTCTTTTATGAGACCGGAGTCTCACTCTGTTGCCCAGGCTGGAGTGCCTGGCCAGATCTCAGCTCACTGCAAGCTCCGCCTCCCGGGTTCACGCCATTCTCCTGCCTCAGCCTCCCGAGTAGCTGGGACTACAGGCGCCCGCCACCTCACCCGACTAGTTTTTTGTATTTTTTTAGTAGAGACAGGGTTTCACCGTGTTATTAGCCAGGATGGTCTCGATCTCCTGACCTCGTGATCTGCCCATCTCGGCCTCCCAAAGTGCTGGGATTACAGGCTTGAGCCACCGCTCCCGGCACGATATTTCCTGAGTTGTTATTTATCATTAGTTGTATATGCAACATTCTCCCATAGTACTCTCAACATCTCTTTTTTTTTTTTTATCGTAGTATAATATCGTTGCTTGCTATTGAACAATCTCCATTTAGCAAAAGTCTGAGAAACAGAATTGGGACTGCTGTCTTTGTCATCATTGTATATCAGCACATTAAATTGCTCAGTAAACACTTTCAAGGATAAAAACAGTATCCAACTTAACCAAATAATATGCTGTCTTTTTTTTTTATTAGTAAACAACGTCTGGGTTAAAGTTAGTAGGGTGGTAGTAAAAGTTTATTAACTGGCTATTGAAAAAATATGTTTATTATAAATTTGGAAAAGACTATCATATTCATTATGAGATTATTATAAAGTGTTATATTTTGTTATAAAATGGAAAGTATATCAATATATGTGCATTCATTATAAATTTTACTGAATAAAAAGCATAATATGATTTAACAAAAATAACATCTATAATACTCTTTACTGTAAATTCCATAGAGCTAACTGATACTTACAATTGGCTTTTATTGTTTCTGAGAGATAATTTTATTCATAGAAAAACTGTTATAATTAATTAACATATGTAGTTTTGGTAAGAATACTGGTTGATATTCCCCTGTACATTAATTAGTAAGACAAGGGAGAAGTAAAATTAAAAAGAAGTATGCCAGAATGTCTCTTGTCCACTAATAACGTGAATGACTTATTTATGAATCAGAGAGTAGTTCTAGAATATTGAAATAAAACTTTTTGAGTTTTTTATTCAAAATGTGATTGCTGCAGACACAACATACTTTTGTTTTTAATCTGTTTTATAAATAATTTTTCCTCATGATAGGCTTAATTCTGAATAAATAACAAAATAGAAAATTAAGCCCCTAATTATAGAGTTTGCCAGTTTGTGTACTGTAAGTACTCCCACTGTTGCCAATTTCAAGCTTATGATGTTACGTCTCTGCATAAAGTTGGGAGAAGTATCATACCATTATATAGCATTTTCACTGCTCAGGTATGATAAGCATAAATAACCTCAGAAGCATTAATAATTACAAAACATAAAATAACTAAAACAATGAATTTTAAGTATATATTTTATTTTTAAAATTTATTAAAATATGTTTATATAATATAATTTTAATAATGGTTACATTTTAAAATCAGCTCAGAAAATTCCTAAAACTTTAACAATTTGCTCTTGTTAGGGTGGTATATGCCAGTTCCAGCACACCGATGGAAATCATTATATATATGTAATTTTAATACAGTGAATTCAATTATCATTGAAGTATTTATTAATTGTAGTATGCTATAGTTAATCGGATTAGTCCCCCTAAATACTGTTCTTTTTATTTCTAAAAATGTATCATTCCTATGTATTTACCAATTCAGAAAATCTAAATTCTAAAACTCAGGGATTTTTGAAAGCATAGTCTTAAAAAAAATCTTCCTTTATTCTCTTTCTTTGTCTCTCTTCTGTTCTCTTTTCCTTCCTTTCTTCTTTCATTGATTCACAGATCTCTTTGAAAATAGGTTCTTGGTTTCCATGACAATACAAGAACACACAATAGTACTCATACTGTTTAAAAGCTTTAATGCTCCCACCCAACCTCTTCTGTGTTATCACTATAGACCTGTTAACCTGGAAAATCAAAGGCTGCACCTGTAATCACAGCACTTTGGGAATCTATACAGAATGATTGCTTGAGCCCAAGAATTTGAGACAAGCCTGGGCAACACAGGAAGACCCTATGTTTACAAAAATTTATTACTATTATTATTATTATTTGAGACAGAATCTCATTCTGTCACCCAGGCTGGAGTGCAGTGGTGCAATCTTGGCTCACTGAAACCTCCGCCTCCTGGGTTCAAGCGACTCTTCTGCCTCAGCCTCCCTAGTAGCTGGGACTACAGGCGCACGCAACCATGCCTGGCTAATTTTTGTAATTTTAGTAGAGAGGCGGTTTCACTATATTGGCCAGATTGGTCTCAAACTCCTGACCTTGTAATCCGCCCACCTCGGCCTCCCAAAGTGTTGGTATTACAGGCGTGAGCCACCGAACCCAGCCCCAAAATTATTTTTTAAAATTAAGTTACTCACTTATCATCAGAGTTCTTTAAAACATTAATTATATAATTAGATAACCAAAAATCTTACCTCTTAAACTGTTTGGAGCCTCAGTTGAGGTTTCCAAAGCACTGGTCATTTCCCTCAGTTTTGTTGGCTGTCAGTGTTGTAATAAAAACACCTCCTGTATTGTGTGTGTATGGCAATTTTAATGAAATTTTAAAAAATTAAGATAGAGACCAGTTGAGGTGACTCACACCTGTAATCCCAGCACTTTGGGTGGCCAAGGCAGGAGGATCATGAGGTCAGGAGTTCGAGACCAGCCTGGCAAACATGGTGAAACCCCATCTCTACTAAAAATAGAAAAAATTAGCTGGGTGTGTTGGCGCATGCCTGTAATCCCAGCTACTTAGGAGGCTGAGGCAGGAGAATTGCCTGAACCTAGGAGGTGGAGTTTGCAGTTAGCCAAGATCGCATCACTGCACTCTAGCCTGGGTGACAGAGCAAGACTCTGTCTCGAATTAAAAAAAAAAAAATGAGATAGAGATTTAAGATGTTTTCTAATGATTCAAAGTGGTTCTTTGAATGCAGGGATCTTGAAAAGTTAACCATTGTTTGATAAGCAAGTTGTTCAGGTGAACAAGCTATTATTCAAATAAATTAATTTTCAGAAATTTCATGAAGCAAAAAGTGAAGTTATTTGTTGATTAAAAGTCACATCTTAAGAATAATTTATTTGATAAAATAGTGAAGTCATGTTGACAAAGGTGACCTTCATTATCTATCCTGATAGTTAATCTGTATAGGTACAGATGGTCTCCATTTTCATCCGCAAACCCAATTAACTGGTTCCAGACAAGTCAAATAATTTAAAAATTTGCTTACAGTTGAAATTAGAAGTAGTGACCAGATCAGTGTAAAACAATGTATGTTTACATGAATTCTTTCTAATCCCTAGAATGAGATTTCAATTTCCTTTACTCTAGGATTCCACATATGACTGAATACTATTTTTAAGAGGGACTATGTCTACATTTTAACAAACACTTAAAAGTTAGAGATCAGTGATAATTTTAATATATCATGGGTTGCCTATTCATGAGTAACATTGTAAAGCTGAATATATATGTGGAGATTGTGGCTCTAATTGAGCAATGAATTCTGTATGTATAATGTTACTATTTTTAATCTTTACTTTTTTGTCAACAGATTTCCCCTTCAGCATGTCAGGCTTCTGTGAATTAGTTTCATACAAAAGCAATTATAAAATAATGAAACAGGAAGGAGATTTATCACTGCTCTGCAAATTTCTTCCTAAGTAAAATTTCTTTTTATATTCATTCTGCATGTCAAAATTGTTTGTATTTTTGCATAGAGCCCTAGAAATATCAAGGATCTAAGACTAGAATAGATCGATACATTGTAAAAATTCAGATTAAAAACAAAACATATCACTGAAGGCAGACTAATAATTTTATACTCATTCAAGTAAATGTTTATTTTAAACTATTTAGTATGTATCTAGAGGAGAAACTGAGTTATTCTGAGAGAAAGAGTAGAATGAGAAGCCTAGAATAGCAGTTGTAGTCAGAGTAGCATCACTTTTCCCAAAGAAATTCACTTCTGGATTCAAAATTGAACTCCAATTCAGCAAAATAACACAGTAATAGTCAACATAACCAGACTGATTTTACTAGAAGATTGCTTAGATATACTCTGTTTCTATATAAGTTCCTGTGTTCTTATCCCTCATTCATGCAGATTATTTGAGAATACCATAAAACACGAAAAAAAGTTCTTCTCAAATAAATTTTTATTATCCCATCATATACTGCAATATTTAGCATGGTTATGAACTGGCACACAGGAACCTACACTAACAGCCTCACTGTTGAGTCTGTTCCAAGAAGAGATTCCATAGTTACCTTATTTTTTGGACACTAGCACATTGCCTTATAGCCTGTGGACGGTTAAGGAACACAGTGCAAACTCAAACTACTTATTTTAGAGAGAATGAAAGTGAGTCAATAAACATAGACTTCGCTTTCGCACAAATGAACCACAGTAACCAGACAGCATAGTGCATGACACCGTTTAGTAACTTGCCTAGGGTTTAAGGAAGAGAGTCTTAGGAACAATTATTTAAACTACATGGATATTAAAAAATTAAAAGTAACAAAAGAACTATACACTCCATCGGCTAAATTGTTTACCAGACCTTTGCCAGTAGATGCCAGCTATTACCACTCTTCCAGATAACATGATTTATATCTAAAAGAAGACCTGTTCAGTTATTTCATGATTTTTATCATTTGGTCATTGCTTTATTATAAAATTCACAATTTTGTTCTTAACCATTTGATTTGTGTTCAGTGATAATAGTATAAATTTTAGAAATATAGCCTAGTAATCATTTTAAAGTGCTATTTTTAGTATTTATACTTCATCTTATTTTGTTCAAAAAAAAATTTCCTAGATTAGTCATTTAAAGATTTCAGAAACCTGAAAGTACTGAGCAAGCACGTTTCCAGTGCTTCCTAAAGAGCCTTTTCTTAGACATGTTCTTCTTAACTATTGAGCATGTTTATAAGTATCTAGCTATATCATGTCTGTTGTATATTAGTACATTATATTTAAGTTTTATTTATGTAACTATGATAAATTAATATGTCTTAAGTTCAACTAATAATTGAATGTGTAAAAACACTTAGCTATTAAGTCACAGTATCTAGATATTAGCTGTCTATTATTTCATCAAAGGACTAAAATATGGTTTTCCTTCCATAGTGAAGTCTCCTACCATACTTAATAACCTGTTAAATTTGCTAAAAGTGGGAGCGTGACTCACACATAAAGTTTTAGGAAAACATCTGTATTACAAAATTAAGCTTGTTTGTTTTGCTAGATCTTGGAGTAAAATATAAAATCCATAAAAAGCAATCTATCAAAACATCTGGTATTTAAATAAATAAATAAACGAGCAAACAAACAAGAAAAGCAAACAGCTAAATAAGACACACGTGAATCTTAGTGAAAACAGAGACATTCAATAATTTTTAAAAAACAATGTATAAATTAACAGATGGCAAATGTCACGGCAGAAATACTTTGGCTTTACTATTTACACATATATAGTATTTAGTAGTTAATAGATAATTTGGTGAAATTCAACAATTTTTTTTTTCAGTAGTATCAGGGAAAACAATCACTAAAACACTGTAACATGGCATAGAAACACACCACGAACTGAACTTTGTCCGATTCCCTGGCCGAATGTTGAACAAATGTTTTCTTTTTAACTAGATGTATGTTAAGGACATGAAAACATTCCTATATCTTTAGCATAATATCATTTTGTATGGAAACTTTTACCAGCCTTCTTTGAACTGCACTTATGCATGAATCCTGATTCTCAGAATAAACATCCTTGAAGGCAAAGTGTCAGTCTCCCTCAAGGACCTAAGCTCAGTTCCCAGGGCAATATTTGGCAAAAGGTGGATACTCCATATCAAGACTTGAATGAATGTGTGAAACTTCTGTTCAATAGATCATTTTCTGGCTTTTGCTGATTGCTTAGTATATTGTTTAAGATGTAAGTGTTTGGCTGTGAAAAACTTCAACCCTAACAAGTTCTGGCTCCACCAAATAAGCAGTTTATTTTCCTCACTTTAGGTTTCAGCAGTCCAATTCAGAACAGAGATCCCCCAATCCTTCCAGAGAGTCAGGTTCCTTCAACTTCATAATCCACCATCTTTAGCGTGTAGGACTTTCCCTCAAGCTTACAAGAGTGCTCTGGCACCATTAGGCATCAAGCTTTTAATTAAGATGGGAGAAGGCTAAAGGCTGATGGAAAAAAAAAATGATAACAGGAGCAAGTCAACAGGACCAATTCCTTACTTTATTTAGCTTGGAACCCCACCTTGTAGCTCCTTACATTTCCTTGACCAGAACTGTGTCTCATGACCTGTTGCATACGCAAGCCAGTCTAGGGTGGTGAATTTTTACCACCAGGGAAAAAATGAAACTGATTGATATGATTTGGCTGTGTCCCAACCCAAATCTCAACTTGAATTGTATCTCCCAGAATTCCCACGTGTTTTGCGAGGGACCCAGGGGGACATAATTGAATCATGGGGGCCTGTCTTTCCCCTGCTATTCTTGTGATAATGAATAAGTCTCACGAGATTTGATGGGTTTATCAGGGGTTTCTGCTTTTGCTTCTTGCTCATTCTGGCAGAGGAGTCAAGTTCTTGGGTGGTTCTGTCTCTGGTTCTCATCTATGGGATGATTTATTTTTATTTTTATTTTTTGTCCCCATCTCCTTTACAGCTTCTGGATCTCTCCTCTGGGACAAACCTCATTTTGTATTTTTCTCTATGGTCACATTTGAGATGGACCATAAGGAAATGCCTTTCATGGATGCAGAGCAGTTTTCTCTATTCCCTGTTGCATTGAGTTCAGTGTTCCAGCAAATGACCTGGGAATTGAAGCCTTACAAACAATTTTCTTCCTAGCAATTTTCAGTATTTCTTTAGCAATGCACTTTCATCAGAAACATAGTAAATGTTTATTTACTCATTTACTTCTAGTAACCATAGGTAGAAATGTTGTCTAGGTAATGTCTATTTTTCTTCTCCCTCCACCCCACTAACCTTTGAAGTAAATAATCATTCCGTGGAGGGAATTGAAAATGACAGCATCAAATTGGAGAAGTACTATTTTTTATTTCATTATGGCTGAAATATACCATTTAAGCAGATAAATCTTGATAGAAAGTGCTAGAGAGAGGCTTTAGATCATAAACCTTTTTTTTTTTTTCCCCGTGAAGGGTGTCTCATCACAGCTGCTTATAACAACTTTTGTTTGGTATGCAGAGGCAATATTTTTGAACCATGAAAGTTTACAAACAGATCACACTGAATTTGTATTGTATGCCACTGCATGAGTGTTCCTCCACAACTTGAGTGTTCAACAAAGTGGTTTTCCTTTCCTTCTCTGCTGGCAAAGTGACTGTTCCTCATATGATGTTGTTTTTTTTTTCTTTCACACAACACTTGGATGAAATAAATAAAATAAATAAGAAGGCAATTCTGATTTACTTCTTTGTTTTACTCCTAATACTGCAACTCAGTTAGCACGTAGTCTGTGGCTCAATGATCATTGTATGAAAGTTTTTCTGAAATGTTTGAAGAGTTTACATGTGTATCAAAAAGTTCACCAGCACTTGAGATTTTAATAGCAAAGTTAACAAATGCCTAGAGCCTAATCTCTTATTGACCACACATTCCGTATTTTAAAATCTGTTACTGGGCACAACACAATATAGTTAATTAGTGTAATTAATCTGGATAATTCATTCTGTGGCTGTTAGTAATATATTCAATGCAAAAATATACAATAAAAAGAGTAGCTTCATCATTTAGCTATTTATTTTCTTTTCTTTGTTTGTTTGTTTATGACCTAATTAAAAGGCAAGGGTTAGCTGTGGAGAGTGGCATTGTGACTCCATTGTTACTTCACGGACCCCAGATTCTACTTTCAGCTCCATTAATATTAGCATGTGACTCTCTCCCACTGTGCTTTAAAAATATCTGTGACTATAGTTCATAATACTGTATTGTATATTTGAAATTTGCTGAGAGAGTAAATCTGAACTGTTCTCACCACACACACCCACATAATTGTGACGATGTGCGAAGATGAATTAGTTAATGACCTTGACTATTGATATCATTTTACAATGTACATGTGTATCAAAATTTTACACTGTGTACCTTAACTATATACATTTTTATAACAAAAATATTCACAAGGTCAACTTTATGGGTTAAACCCCTTATATAATCAGAGAAGTCCCTATACTCAGAAGAAAATTTGTTCTCAGTTTAATGTCTGCATTAGTCCATTTTCACACTGCTAAGACATACCTGAGACTGGGAAGAAAAAGAGGTTTAATTGCACTTACAGTTCCATATGGCTGGGGAGGGCTCAGAATCATGATGTGAGGCAAAAGGCAATTCTTACATGGCAGCAGCAAGAAAGAATGAGGAGAAGCAGAAGAAGAAATCCCTGATAAACCCATCAGATCTCCTGAGGCTTATTCATTATCACGAGCATAGTACAGGAAAGACCAGGCCCCATGATTCAATAACCTCCCCTGGGTCCCTCCCATAACATGTTGGAATTCTGGGAGATACAACTCAAATTGAGATTTGGTTGCGGATACAGCCAAACCATGTCATTCTGTCCCTGGGCCCTCCAAATCTCATGTCCTCACATTTCAAAACCAATCATGCTTTCCCAACAGTCCCCCAAAGTCTTAACTCATTTCTACATTAACTCAAAATCCCACAGTCCAAAGTCTTATCTGAGATAAGGCAAGTCCCTTCTGCTTATGAGCCTGTAAAATCAAAAGCAAGCTAGTTACTTTCTGTATAAAATAGGGGTACGGGTATTGGATAAATATAGACAATATTTCTAAATGGGAGAAATTGGCCAAAACAAAGGGATTATAGGGTCCATGCAAGTCTGAAATCCAGCACAGCAGTCAAAATGTTAAAGCTCCAAAATGATCTCCTAGCTCCTAAATGATCTCCTTTGACCTCAGGTCTCACATTCAGGTCACACTAATGCAAGAGGTAGGTTTCCATGGTCTTCGGCAGCTCCGCCCCTGTGATTTTGCAGGGTACAGTCTTCCTCCTGGCTGCTTTCACGGGGCTGGCGTTTAGTGTCTGTGGCTTTTCCAGGTCCACAGTGTAAGCCGTCTGTGTATCTACCATTATGGGGTGCAGAGAATGGTGGCCCTCTTCTCACAGCTCCACTAGGCAGTGCCCCAGTAAGAACTCTGTGTGGGGGCTCCCACCCCACATTTCCCTTCTGCACTGCCCTAGCAGTGGTTCTACAGGAGGGCCCCGCCCCTGCAGCAAACTTTTGCATCCAGGCATTTCCATACCTCTTCTAAAATCTAGGCGGAAGTTCCCAAGCCTCAATTCTTGACTTCTGTGAACCTGCAGGCTCGACAGTACGTGGAAGCTGCCAAGGCATGGGGTTTCCACCCTGAAGCCACAGCGTGAGCTGTATGTTGACCCCTTTCAGGTATGGCTGGAGCAGTTGGGACACAGGGCACCAATTCCCTAGGCTGCACACAGCATGGGGACCCTGGGTCTGGCCCATGAAATGACATTTTCCCCCTGGACTTCCGGGCCTGTGATGGGAGGGGCTGCTGTGAAGGCCTCTGATGTGGCCTGGAGATATTTTCCACATGGTCTTGGATATTAACTTTACATTCCTTGCTACTTATGCAAAGTTTTGCAGCCAGCTTGAATTTCTCCCCTGCAAATGGGTTTTCTTTTCTCTCACATTATCAGGTTGTACATTTTCCAAACTGTTATGCTTTGTTTCCCTTTTAAAACTGAATGTTTTTAACAGCACCCAAATCACCTCTTGAATGCTTTGCTGCTTAGAAATGTTTACCGCCAGATACCCTAAATCATCTCTCTCAAGTTCAAAGTTCCACAAATCTCTAGGACATGGGCAAGATGCCACCAGACTCTGCTAAAACATAACAAGAGTCACCTTTGCTCCAGTTCCCAACAAGCTCCTCATCTCCATTTGAGACCACCTCAGCATGGTCCTTATTGTTCATATCACTATCAGCATTTTTGTCAAAGACATTCAACATGTCTCTATGAAGTTCCAAACTTTCTCACATTTTCCTATTTTGTTCTGAGCCCTCAAAACTGTTCCAACCTCTGCCTGCTACCCAGTACCAAAGTTGCTTTCACATTTTCAGGTATCTTTTTAGCAGTGCCCCACTCCTGGTACCAATTTACTGTGTTATTCCATGTTCACACTGATGATAAAGACATACCTGAGACTGTGAAGAAAAAGAGATTTAATTGAACTTATCGTTCCACATAGCTGGGGAGGTCTTAGAATCATGGTGGGAGGTGAAAGGCACTTCTTACATGGAGGTGGCAAGAGAGAATGAGGAGAAGCAAAAGGGGAAACCCCTGACAAACCCATCAGATCTCATGAGATTTATTCACTATCATGAGAATAGCACAGGAAAGACTAGCTCCCGTGATTCAATTCCCTCCTGCCAGGTCCCTCCCACAACATGTGGGAATTCTGGGGGATATAATTCAAGTTGAGATTTGTGCCAAACCATATCAATTGCCTTTTGAAATTTATAACAATGTTTTCTTTGAACCTGTGTTGTGTAAGTGAATTCCGTGAGAAAATAAAGCATGTGCATGAGTAGAGGGGATTTGATGTGTGGCTGTGTGCACAGAGGCTCAGACCCTAGGCACAGAGGGCAATGAGCAACTTGTAAGCTAAACAGTTGTACAAGCTAGAAAGTTACAGAAAGTATCAAAGAAAACAGTAAAATGCCATTTTATAAACTAACATTTAAAATTAAATTTACACTTACCCCAAAATAATTTCTTTAAAGAGTTTTAGAAAAAAAAGTTATATTAGTGTCATCATCTCTAGGTATGCTAAAATATGTATTTTAAGCTAATTTACCACAACCTTATTCACAAATTTTTACATCCTATAAAATACAGTTAAGAGTTTCAGTACCAATTGCATTAGCATAAAAATTCTTTCCAAAATTAGAAATTATAAAAATTATCTGGGATCTTCCATTTGTCCAAAGAAACTGGCATCACTATCAACTATACTGCTTAAAAATGAAATTGCTAAAAGTATACAATTTTGAAGACAAAATAAATTGATTTGCAGAAATTTAGTCCAAAGAATCATATAGTCAATCAAATATCACATTAACAGAGCATTATTATTATATTGTTACATACAGTTATGAATAATATTTTTTGTCCTTTGTAATATTATTTTCTGTCATTATATTGTTACTTACATATTATTTTACCCCCATATACAAATTTTAAAGTAACAAAGTATTTTCAGGAAATATTTTATATTTATCTAAACATTTTCCCCTGATTTTTAAACAAGAGTCCCATATTTTTATTTGTATTGGGTAATGCGAATTTTGTAACTGGTTCTAGATATTTGATAAAACTTCTGGCATCATGTCTACATTGCAGCCAGGAAATAGTAAAAATAAAATAGTAAGAAAAAAAAAGCCATATGTGATAAATATTTCTGTCTTAAAAAATACCTTCTTGCCCAGATACCTCACCTGGTAGTTCTTACATCTTCTAGGCTGCAATTGCATCACATGCTCTCACAATTTCAATGAAATCTGTAAAGCAGAGCATTTTAAATTGGGTACATTGCTGCTCTGAAAAAAATCCTTTTTAGATTTCAGTTTAGATGAAAAAGGATGAATAAATATTGAGGTATCCATAGGGTATTTTTCATTTTGCTGATGTTGAGATCATACTTCTAGCTTTGTACTTTATCACAGTCAATATTCCCTTTTCTTAATACTTATTTTTTAACACCTCTTCTATTATCCTGAAATAAAGTTCTGAAAGAATTTTATATGTTACACATATAACATAAAAATAAATTGGTATAATGGACAAAATCAACTCTAACCATAATCCTAAGGAGAAATAAGAGTAACTTTTATCAAATGATGTGCATTTCTATATGTTTATATTAGAAGTCATAACATATTGGTAAATGATTACCTCTACATAAGGAATTGTACCAAAGCAAAAGTTACACTACCAATTAAAGTTGGTTACCCTCCATAGGCAATTGTATTAGTCCATTTTTACACTGCTATAAAAAAATAACTGAGATTGGGTAATTTATAAAGAAAAGAGGTTTCATTGGCTTGCAGTTCCACATGGCTGGGAGGGCCTCAGGAAACTTATAATCATGGCAGGAGTGGAAGGGGAAATAACACAAATGTTGCATGGTGGCAGGAGAGACAGTGATGGGGGAACTGCCAAACACATTTAAAGCATCAGATCTGATGAGAACTCACTCACTATCATGAGAACAGCGTGTGAGAAAATGCCCCTATGAAGCAATTACCTCTCCCAAGTCTCTCCATCAACACATGGGGATTACAATTTGAGATGAGATTTCGATTGGGACACAGAACCAAATTATGTCATTCTGACTCCTGTCCCTCTGAAATCTCATGTTCTTCTCACATTTCAAAAGGCAATTATGCCTTCCCAACAGTCCCCCCCAAATCTTAACTCATTCCAGCATTAACTCAAAAGTCCAAGTCCAAAGTCTCATCTGAGACAAGGTATGTCCTTATCACCTATGAGTCTGTAAAATAAAAAAAAATAAAACATATTAGTTATTTCTAACATACAATGGAGGTACAGACATTGGGTAAATGTTCTTGTTCCATATATGAGAAATTGACCAAAACAAAGAGGTCACAGGCCCCATGGAAATCTAAAAATTGGCAGGGCATTCATTCAATCTTAAAGCTCCAAACAATCTCCTTTGACTCCATATCTCACATCTAGGGTATGCAGATGCAAGGGGTGAGCTCCCACGGCCTTGTGCAGCTCTACTCTTGTGGCTCTGTGGGGTACAGCCCCAGAGTTACTTTCATGAGCTGGTTTTTTAGATGCACAGTGCAAGCTGTCAGTGGATTTACCATTCTGAGGTATGGAGGATGGTGACCCTCTTCTCACAGTTCCACTGGGTGGTGCCCCAGTGAGGTTTCTGTGGTGGGGCTCCAATACCACATTTCCGCTCTGCATTGCCATTATAGAGGTTCTTCATGAGGGCTCTGCCCCTGCAGCAGACTTCTGCCTGGACCTCCAGATGTTTCTATGTATCTCCTGAAATTTAGGCAGAGGTTCCCAAAGCTCAACCCACAGGCCCACCACCACATGGAATCCACCAAGGCTTGGGACTTGCATTCTCTGAAACAACAGTCTGAACTGTACCTTGGCTCCTTTTAACCACAGGTGGAGCTGGAGCAGCTGGGATATAAGAAGCCATGTCCCAAGGCTGCACAGAGCAACAAAACCCTGGGCCCAGACCACAAAACCATTTTTCCCTCCTAGACCACCAGACCTGTGATGGGAGGGGATACCTTGAAGATCTCTAAAATGCCCTGGTGATATTTTCCCCATTGTGTTGGTGATAAACATTGGACTCCTTGTTACTTATGCAAATTTCTGAGTAGGCTTGAATTTTTCCCCAGAAAATGTATTTTACTTTTCTACCACATGGTCAGGCAGCAAAATCTTCAAACTTTTATGCTCTTCTTCCCTTGTAAACTTAACTCCCAAATTCAGATAATCCCTTTGTGAATACATATAACCATATACTTTTAGAAAAAGCCAGGTCACATCTTGAAGGCTTTGCTGCATAGAAATTTCTTCTGCCAGATACTCTAAACCATCTCTCTCAAGTTCATAGTTCCATAGACCTCCATGGCAGAGTGTCTTTGCTAAAGCATAGAATGAGTGACCTTTGCTCCAGTTCCCAATAAATTCCTCATCTCCATCTGAGACCACCTCAACCTGGATTTCACTGTCCATATCACTATCAGCATTTTGATCAAAATCATTCAACAAGTCTTTAGGAAGTTCCACACTTTCCCACATCTTCTTGTCTTCTTCTGAGCCTTCCAAACTGTTTGAATCTCTGCCTGTTACCCAGTTCTAAAGTTGCTTTGATATTTTCAGGTTATTTTTAGAGCAGTGCTGCACTCCTGGTACCAATTTTCTTATCAGTACATTTTTATACTGCTCTAAAGAATATCCAAGACTGAGTAACTTATAAAGAAAAGAGGTTTCATTGACTCATAGTTTCTCATGACTGGGATGGCCTCAGAAAACTTACAATTATGGCAGAAGGTGAAGGGGAAATAAGGCACATCTTATACAGTGGCCAGAGAGAGAGAGAGAGAGAAAGAGAGTGAAGGGTGAACTGCCAAACACTTTTAACCTATCAGATCTCCTTAGAAGTCACTCATTATCATGAGGACAGCATTGGGGGAACCATCCCCATGATCCAATTATCTCCTACCAAGTCCCTCCTTTGACACATGGGGATTACAATTTAAGATGAGATTTGACTGGAGGCACAGAGACAAACCATGTCAGCCACTAAATATGATAAGAGGCATGACTCTTAGTGTGATTTTCTGAAATTAGAAAATAAAATTTAGTAAAAACTGCAAGAAAATAAATGGTGATTTTTCTCTTGATTTATACTGAGGTCATATTCTTGTGGGGGAAAATTACACATTAAAGATATGCTATTAAAAAGTTTGATTCTAGATTCCTATGAAAACAAATATTTTTTACGATATAGGTATTCTATAAGAATATTAAAATGTCTGCAGTTCTTGAACATGTTCTTCCTTGTGCAGAATATTGAACAATTTTCAAGACGCCTAACATCCCTAGTACCTATTCTCTAAATATCAGTAATGCTTCACAAACTATCTGAGAGCCACAACATCCTGAGAAATGCCCCATAGAACGGTTAAATCTTTTCCCAAATAACCATTGATTGGAATTTGTTTTTCATTTGGAAAACTAACTTTATTTGAAACTGGATTATTCTGTTTTATTATATCTCACTTCCAAAGACTTGCCAGTGCCTACTTCTTCCCAGGTAAAATTTTTGCATAGTGCTACCAAAATATACAGTTCTTCAAGTGTACTATGGCATTTCCTTTCTCTGTACTGTCACTCACATGGCATGCTTTGCATTGAAAGTCTTGATTCTATTCCATACATACCTATTCAGTTGTGAAATTAACATCAAAGAATATTTTCCTCCATCTCTTAACTTCTGAGCAGTTTCTTATGTTAGTAACCACTGTATGTTTCTATCTAAACTCTTCAATGATATGACATTGGCAAAGTTACGTATTCTCTTTGAGTATCAATTCCCCAAATTGTAAATTAAGGATATACTAGTATATGCATTCTATGATAACCACATTCCATTCTATGTTTATCATAGTTATTATTATTCAATAAGACAATGCATAATATGTGTTAAGCATTGTACTTGCCTCATAATAATTTTTCAGTAAATGTTTATTATAATTATTATTGGACACAAAATTATTATTTGATCACACTATGTGATCTGTACTGGATTGCAGAGATTCTCAACCTAAGTGTCTTTCTATAATAATTATAAGATACTTAAAGAGCTTAACATTTACTACCAGCATTTTCTTCATTATATAGAAACTTGTAGGATCTCTGTAGTTATTTCTTCAAGGAATTAAATAAATGTGTGTATTAATCCTTCACAACATGGCGTGGAGAAAGGTTTGAATGTGAAATTTTGGAGATGCTATGTTCTCTTGAATTAGTTTGTCTGCGATACTATTTTGATGCCCAGAGTTAAAGTTAAAACCTAAATTTATATGTCTACTACTACACTGCCAGCCCAAATATTGAAATTAAGGTATTGTAGATAGCCCTTATACAGAAAACTAATTAGGAGTGGAAAATCCTCAGTTTATTGCCTCAGGAAAACGACATTATTCTGTAGGATGTCAGAGGTAGATTTAAAAAAGGAATAATGAAAATAGCTCAGGAAATACAAGTTAAATCAAGTTAAATGGAGTAATGTAACTTTCTTTATTGCAAACATTTTCAGAACTTTAATAAGATACAAGACATTAAAAGTCTCCAAGAGGAAGATATTTTAAATTGGGCATCCTAATAGTTTATCTACTATATTACTAAAAATGCCTTTTCTTTCTTCTTATAAATACTAGAACAGCAACTTTAGGAAGGAATAATAAAAAGTACCTCAACTGTTGGCACATGTTACTAGAAAGAACACATTGACAGCTGTAAAGGAAATATGTGCAATTTTAAAAGCAAGTTAAAACTGTTGCTACCTAAGTATTGGCTGCAGTCACAAGATAATAGCCACAGTTGTCTGAGGTCACAAGATAATAGCCACCAACAATGCCCACAATCCAAAGGGAAGTGTGATATCATCACACCAGAATGTTCCAAAGCTCATCTAAGAGTTGGTTTGCTAACCTTTAATTACCTCAGGCCTATGAAAGACCATGGAAAGACTTAGTTAACTAGAAATTACAAGACAAATTTTGGAAAGTCATGTCTTTATGCGGTGAATCCCATCCATCCCTGGAGAGATTAGAGTATATTTTCCCCGCTGCTCAAGCCTTGGGGAAAGACCTTTGTTTATCTTGGAATGTTGATAACAATGTGCATGGATGTCTGACTCATTTCAACAAAACCAAAGCATGAAAGGCTGTAACTGACTGGCTGCTCTGACAGCATAGTAAAAGCATATCACTGCTTGGTGAAGGCTGCCACTCAACATTCATCAGAGCAAATAATGTTTATGTTGAATCTGACCCACAGTCTTCTCAGCAGGGCCAAATGAGAGAGTAAACACAAAGGAAAGATGCTGGGAGTACTACATTGTATGTGTAAGTTTTGCAGGAGTTTTAGGTGTTTGGGCATTGGATCTGCATTCAGCATCATTAAGGTAATGATGGTTTTCAACTAGATTATCAGCAATGATGGGAAGATCTTATGAGACCTACACATCACATAACAAACTATTACAGAGAAACTTTCAGATTTAACTCATAACCAGAAAGAAGCAATAGATTACTACATTTTAAATACTGGAGCAACAGGAGAAACTCTAACCAGGAAAACAGAACAGAAGCTGCCCAATAGACTTTAGCACTTTTCCCAGTGCAGAAACCAGCCTGAAGTATACCTAGCAAAGGAGCAAGAAGAAAGTATAACTTAGGTTCTATATTGTATTATTGGAATAAAATAATTTGAGGAGCATAAAATAAATTTAAAAAATTTTATTCCATAAGAATTATCAGAAAAGTTGATGAGGATAGATTCAGATTTCAACCAAGATAGAAGAAAAAAATGTATCACACACAGTAGTTTACACTGGGCAAAGGAAATAAAATAATGAAGTTAATTTCTGTTAATATCCAATGAGTCCCTCTTGTTCAATATACAAATTATATAATCTTTAAAATTTGATAATATTTTACATTCCCACTACTCCACTGTCATCATTTTGCTAATGAAAACACTAAGATGCAATAGGGTTAAGCACTTCCCCAAAGCTTTGTGGCTTTCAGTGATGAGTTAAGTTTAGAAAACAAGTCTCACAGTGCATGGTCCATTGTGACAGTAAAAAGAATTCGCCTTATAAAAGCTTTATGATATGGCAATGTTCCAATGATTATCTTTTATTGGCTCCCATAACATCAGTTCCCAACTACAACCCTGTCAGCTGAAGTCTCACTGCTATTTTCTCTTATTTTTGTTCTCTGCCCCACCTCATATGTTCCTGTAAAAAAATAAGTTATCCTAAAATTTTTTTTTTTTTTTTTGAGACGGAGTCTTGCTCTGTCGCCCGGGCTGGAGTGCAGTGGCCTGATCTCAGCTCACTGCAAGCTCCGCCTCCCAGGTTTACGCCATTCTCCTGCCTCAGCCTCCGGAGTAGCTGGGACTACAGGCGCCCGCCACCTCGCCCGGCTAGTTTTTTCTATTTTTAGGAGAGACGGGGTTTCACCGTGTTAGCCAGGATGGTCTCGATCTCCTGACCTCGTGATCCGCCCATCTCGGCCTCCCAAAGTGCTGGGATTACAGGCTTGAGCCACCGCGCCCGGCCTTATCCTAAAATTATCTAACACATGGATACCACAACTCTGTTAATGGCAGTTCCCTCTCTTATTCTTTAACTACTTTTAATCAAAAATTTAAACATTTGCAGCACACCAACATGGCACAAGTATACATATGTAACAAACCTGCACGTTATGCACATGTACCCTAGAACTTAAAGTATAATAATAATAATAAAAAAACTGGAAAAAAAAAGAGAAAATCAATGTATGTACAAGATTTGAAATCCACCTAAGTATCTATCAACAAATGAAAGGATTAATAAAATGTGCTACATATACAGAAATAAAAAAAAAAATTTAAACATTGAGAAACAAAGCATTAGTCCAAAGAATAGTTTTGTAATTTAATGGACCATTGTAGACATTGAGTGAATCTACCAAGATTGTCTCCATTTATTCACAATTTCATGTTTCAATTAAGCAAAAGACCAGTTGTGATTTTAAAAAAAGATAAAGAGAATTGCATTGAAAACCTCATAGTTAATAAACTATTTAATTTTGAAGGATACATATATTAATGTCTATCCTTAGCCCATGTTGAATATCATTTATGTATTCCACATGGCTTGAGCTACTATTGACTAGTTGAAAAAAAATGCTACTATTGACTAGTTGAAAAAAAATGCCATGATCTAGTATTAATTTTACCTAATTAAATATTCAATAATTCTGTCTTTAGAATTTTTCCCTTTATACTTGAAGCACATTTCTGTCATTGTTATTGTTTTGCAGTTTTTCTTTTCCTCACCTTTTTTAAACTCATGCATTTTTACATGTTCTTATTAAACCTTACAAGGCCTACGCATATAATGTCATATCACTGCAGGTTTTAGTTGTAAGTTCTGAAACGGACATGTCTTATTCTGGAATTCATTTATTGATATTGAACATTAGCTAATCCACAGAATTTCCAAGTTATCTGGGGAGTCAGTGTTTTGAAAAAAAGCAAAAAACAGATAAACTATTCCTTAAGAGTAATTTTCAAATAATATCACAGCATAATTGTGGTGAGGCTGCTTCTGCCTCTACTCTTGAACACTAAACAATGTAATTCATACTATCAACACTTCTACCCCTCATATTAGCTGCACCTGCTGGCACTGTGGCCACTGCTATCCTTGATTCACAGCAAATGACTAATGGATGCAGTGACTCTTCTTATAAAGACAAGAACTCTAGAGGTTAACACAAGTTCTAGATTTCCTCTATCACAACTATCTGTATTCTTATGGGTAAGTTATTTTACTTTTTTAGGTTTAAGTTTTTATATTTTTGAAGTCAAGATCACTTTCATTACCAAGAAAAACTATAAAAGACAAAATATTAACTATGTGTGTGTACAAGCATGTGCGCACACACACACACATCTGCTTGAAGATATAGGAATGTGAAATACCAGGTTGTATAGAAATTTTTTTTTTTTTTTTTTTTTTTTTGAGACGGGGTCTCGCTCTGTCACCCAGGCTGGAGTGCAGTGGCGCGATCTCGGCTCACTGCAAGCTCAGTCTCCCGGGTTTACGCCATTCTCCTGCCTCAGCCTCCCGAGTAGCTGGGACTACAGGCGCCCGCCATCTCTCCCGGCTAATTTTTTGTATTTTTTTTAGTAGAGACGGGGTTTCACCGTGTTAGCCAGGATGGTCTCGATCTCCTAACCTCGTGATCCACCCGTCTCGGCCTCCCAAAGTGCTGGGATTACAGGCTTGAGCCACCGCGCCCGGCCGGTTGTATAGAAATTCTTGTCCAAGGTACAAAAGATGGAAAGTTAGAGAGGTGAATACAATAATCAAAGTTGGATTCCTCGAGGAATAATTTCACTATTTTCAGAGATAGAGCAAAACTATTGACAACTTCACATGGTTAGAGAGGCAAATGTAAAAGTTCATGGCTCACTAAATGTGAGGCATTGGTAAATCTTTTGTACGTTTAGTTGGGATTAAGTAATAAACTGAAAGCAATTCATTATTTGAGTATTCTAGAGAAATTCAAATTCTGCAATTAAATTCACATGAGTCCAGATTGTTGATGTATTGTCTGCAAGTAACAGATTAAAATCCCTTTAAATTTTAAAGATGTCAATAAAGTATATTTTAAAATAAAAAAACTATCTCACGCAAAAATACACAAACACAAATCCGTTCTCCCCACCCCACTCCACACCAAACAACAATAAAACAGGTAAGATATGGAGAGATAGGCCAGGCATGGTGGCTCACTCTTGTAATCCCAGCGCTTTGAGAGGTTGAGGTGGGTGAATCACAAGGTCAGAAGATCGAGACCATCCTGGCTAACATGATGAAACCCCATCTCTACTAAAAATCAAAAAAAAAAAAAAAATTAGCCAGGCGTGGTGGCAGGAGCCTGTAGTCCCAGCAACTTGGGAGGCTGAGGCAGGAGAAAGGCATGAACCCGGGAGGCAGGGCTTCCAGTGAGCCGAGATTGCGCCACTGCACTCCAGCCTGAACAACTGAGCGAGACTAGCGAGACTCCGTCTCAGAAAAAAGAAAGAAAGAAAGAAAAAAAGATATGGAAAGATAAAACACGTGAATGACAGCCAGAAAAAATATGTATCAATGAAGACTCCATATATCAGAATACTACATGTTCCACATACTTAAAATAAATATATGTGTTATGATAAAGGAGATAAAAGTTATGTTTGAAAATTCCACTGGGGAAAAATCTAAGTTCTGGGGAAAAAATACCAATAAATATTTTAAAAAGAAAGCCCATGACTCCTCTATGAACACTTGTGCTTCAGAAAGAGCTGTTTCTGGAGAGAAAGATGTAAGCTGAAAATCTAAGCAAATATTAACAAAAATACACAAAGATATATAATTGTTTCAAAAGCCAGAGAATATGAAAATGGCTACTAGCAAATTTGTGTGTAAAATCCAGAGCGAGGGCCTATTTTGAAGAGCTCTCTTTTGACCCACTAACCAAAAATGGCAATATTATATGACTCACCATTGATGTGTGAACAAGCCATTATTTTATTCTATTGTCTTGATGAAAGTCATGGGTCTGTGCTTGCAGATGGATTGCCACATTGCCCTTGGGAACTATCCATGGTACCAGGTAGTGTATTTCCTTAGGAGATGGGTCTTGAAGCAGTTCTACCTGTGAACTCAAGAAGTCCATTTCTTTCTACTATGCGATATGACAAGACTTACGTCAGCTCCAAAGACTCAATGTATTTGCTTCAAATGACTTTCAGGATATCACAATCAGGATGATGCCTACGTCAACCTGAATCATGACTATTTATTCTTAACTAATTAATAATAGTCTAATGACCCTGCTTTCTTTAATCACAGAGTGCTGCTTGGCATATTCTTTAAGAGAAACTGGCTTGGTCATTAACTTTGACTATGAGATTAATCTTCTAGAACTTGATACATGCACATAGAAACTTACTTTGAAGCTTCAATTCTGAGTTTCAAAGTTATGTATGCATATGCACATATGCATACACACATTCATGATACATAACAATAACTTAAAGCTGATGCTTCTGTCAGCCTACCTTCCTGCTTTAGTTCATATAAATGGCAGTTAATTATTTAAGTGTGTTATTTTAAATAAATGATCCTATTCTTTCATTATAAAAAGCTATATTGCATAGCATGAATGAGTGTACTCAAAAACTCAACTTATTTTAATTTTAAGTACACTTAAAATAGTCTATTATTTCTGGTGAAAATAGGACCTTTTAAATTAACAAGTAGTTTTTAGACTTGCTATACAAAACCTCAGGTTATGTGTCTGTTTCCAAGTAAGAAATAAATTATCTTAAAGATAAAATGTCCTTATATAGACACACAAAATCAGTGGTTGCCAGAAATCTGAATTAAAAGCCATAAATAGCAAAGAGCCAAAAACAGCATATGATCCTTTAATCACCTCATTGTTAGTGTTTACAAGAAAGAACATTGCAAACCTATTATTTAAGTTTGTATTTCCCTTACCACAACTTACTACCAAATAATCACTAAATGCTTTGCTCAGAATAGTTTCCCGCATATGTTCTTATTATTCTGCTACTTCCTAGTTTGATGGAAATTTACATTCTGCCATCTGTGCAAAGACACAATCCCTGCATTACCACAGCTCTATGACCAAGTTGTCAAATAATTAGTTTGCCACCTGCTAAGTCATATAAGGGAACAAAAATCTAAGAGCTTTATTCAATAAAAGAAAATAATAAGGATTATAAGAAGTTCCAAAGCTATTATATGTAGGTAATGAAAATAATTTTTGTTAGGTGTGTGCTTTACACCTGCACAATTATTGGACAAAAGATTTTATAAGAAAATGACATTGTAGGTATTAAATCATTAAGATACATAAAAAGATGTGGGTCCTAGAGCATTATTCAATAAGGCAATAAAAAGAAGGACTGTAAAATCATTCCAAATATTTGATATGTTTAAGCTTAGAATATAATGTCTTAGGTGTTTTATATCAACATTCCTGTTAACATTCCCCAATTAGCAACTTAACCATCCAAAAGAACATTCAAAGTATTAATGTTTAACTTATTTATCAGTCAAAGTTAACATATTATATTTTGCTTGAGAATATTTTCAAGCCCAATATGATATGATTATATTTTTTCTACCTTACTGGACATGTGCTATCTTATTAAAAGTTTAGTTGAAATGACAGATAAAATTAAAATCTATGGATATAATATATTAAAGCCATTAACTTTCTAACCATATTCTATGAATAAAAACATATTTACTAAAATTAATGTTTCCTTTTTATCTTTAGGCAAAAAAGTATTTTGAGGGAAAAATACCCAAATATAAGCAAATTCAAGAGTTTGATTTTGCCTTAAAAAGTGATGATTTTGCTATTGTGACCACAATGACAGAATCACCCTTAACCAAAATTTCAGCACTACTCAGTATTCCCATGTGACAAACCTGCACATATACCCCCTGAATTCAAAATAAAAGATAAAGTTTTTAAAAGATAGTGATTGGATTACTATTTTAATGTTAAGTAATGGAGCTTTTCAGTTACTTGTACCAACCACCTAAATGACATCTATTAAGTATTATTCCTCTGTTGAATATACAAATGTATTTACCATTTTCTTATGGGTTTAAGGATGATCCTGATGTTGTAAATTTTCTAGAGAAAAAATAAATATGATTAGGCCTATCTATGACCTGCAGGTTTCTGAATTCTATATTCACTGAGTACAAGGTATTTTTTATATTCTATCAGTGTCAGGGTTGAAACGCTATCAGAAAAACTGAAACCCTAAAAGGACCAAAGTAGAAATAAATTAATATAAGGCATAAGGTGTTTATAATCTTAGAGACATCAAGGTGACCCCCAGTATGCCTCTTCATCTAACAGCTTCTTCAATCCCTTCAACTTATGTGTGGGCCAAACCTGTGATTTACTTCTCACAAAGAGAATATTCCAAAGGTAATGGGATGTCACACTCATCGTTATGTTACATTATATAGTACTATATTTTAGCAGACTGGGTCAGGGGAGAGAAGGAGGGTGAGAAAAGGGGTAGTGAAGCAGAGAGAGAGAAAAAAAATGACAGAAAGTGAGAAAGATCATTTTCTTTCGGACTTCATAAATTAAGAAGTGATGTTGGAAAAGTCTAAATAATAAGAACCTTCAGGTGGCCTCTAGGAACTATGAGTTCTCTGGGACCTGAGGGTGGCCTCTAACTAACTAAGAGAAAATAGTTGGAGCCATCATGCAACCAAAAGGAAATAAATAATGCCATCCACCTGTTGGTGTTGAAATTCTTACCCATTAGAATCTTCACTTATGGTTCCAGATGAGAATCCAGTCCAGCCAATACATTGATGGAGCTCAGGACATAGCTAAGTGGTACACAAACGCCTGACCCCAAAAATCTATGAGATCACAAATATGTTTTGTTTGTAGCTAAATATGTGGTAAATTGCTACACAGAAACAGGCAATGAATATATTATCAAAATATAAATAATCCAACTCAGAAAAACTACTGTTAGCTCTCTCTGGTTCACCCCGGAGGTCTTCAGAATAGAAACTACTAATGGTTAGAGATTCCTATTCTCCCAAGATAAATGATTTGCACACATCACAACAACTGAGTTCAATGCAAAATCTTGCATCAAAATGTTCCACCAACTGTCCACTGGGATATCGAAGCAAAAGAAAAAAGCTTAGGTTTTTCTTTTGCCTTTCAAATATCTTGAGTACCTCTCTTACCTGAATGGAAACAAGAATCCTTCTGGCAAGAGACTCAAAGAAATAGATTCCTCTAACCTGAAACATCTATTTAGCACCTAGTAATAGATGAAAAATGGCATTTTCATGGTTAGATGTACTGCCTCTCTATGAATCTAATTCCTATGGGAGGCAATATGTCATTATATTTTGATTTCATTTTCCTTATAATTTATGATGTTGAACAGTTTTTGGTCATGTGATGTTGAGCATACTCCTTTTGGCCATTTGTATGCCTTGTGAAATGTCTGTTTAGACCTTTTGCTGATTTAAATTTTTTAAATTTAAAAAAATTTTTATTTTAGTTATTGAATTGTTTGGGTTTCTTATATATGCTAGATATAATCCTTTATCAGATGCATAGTTTGCAAATATTTTCTCCCATTCTCCTGGCCATCTATTCACTCTATTGATTGTTTCCTTTGCTGTGCAGAAGCTTTTTAGTTTAACATAATTCTATTTGTCTGTTTTTGTTTTAGTTGCCTGTGCTTTTGATGTCTTATCCAAAAAAATCCTTGTCCAGCCAATGTCATGAAACAGTTCCTCTATATTTTTTCCTAGTAGTTTCCTAGTTTCAGGTCTTACATTTAAGCCTACAATCCATTTTTAATTGATTTCAGTATATGGAAGAGATAGGCATCTAGTTTCATTCTTCTGCATGTGGATATCCAGTTTTCCTAGCACCATTTATTGAAGACACTGTACTTTCCCCAATGTATGTTTTTGGTGTCTGTTGAAGACACACAAAAATGTGTAGATTTATTTTGGAGTTCTCTATTTTGTTGTGTTGTGTGTATGTGTCCATTTTTATAGCAGTACCATGTTGTTTTGGATTCACTTTAACTTTATGGACATGCACAGACTGAAAGTGAAGGGATGAACAAGTATATTCCATGCAAATGGAGACCAAAGAAAAACTGGAGTTTCTATATTTATATCAGATAAACAGACTTTAAGCCAAAGACTGTAAAAAGAGACAGAGCCATTCCATAATGATAACAGTCAATACAGCAGGAGGATATACAATTCTGAATAAATATATATATATATATATATATATACCTGTTGGAGCACCTAAATATATAGAGCAAATATTAAGTGACCTAAAGGAAGAGATAGACTGCAATACAATAATAGTAGGGGACTTCAACACCCCACATTTAGCAGTGAATATGTTACTCAGACAGAAATCAACAAAGAAACATCAGAGTTAAACCATTTTCTAGATTAAATGGACATAACAGACATTTACAGAACATTCCAACCAACAGACCCACAATATACACTCTTCTCAATATGGAACATTCTTCAATATTGCTTTTTTTTAAGGTGGCTGGAATTTTTGTTGCTTCTATGATTTTTTCAGAAAAATATTAATGAGAAACCAACTGCTCCCGGGTACTAAATTGTGGATATACACAGAATAAAACATAGTGTCTAGATCTGCAAGGGGCTTAGAGACTACTGAGGCAATGACTTACATCAATTTTAGTATAGAGTAATATTTTTAAAAATCTAGTCAGGGCATGGGAAGTAAATGACTATTTTTTTAATAATTAAAACTTTTATTTTAGATTTGAGGGTACATGTGCAGGTTTGTTACATGGATATGTTATTATATGCTGAGGTTTGGGCAACAACTGAACCTGTCACCTGGGAAGTGACCATAGTACTTAACAGTTTTTCAGCCCTTATCCCTATCCTTTCCTCTCCCCTCTAGAAGTCCCCAGTGCCTATTGTTGCTCTCTTTAGGACTGTGAGTACCTAGTGTTTAGCTCTCACTTCTAAATGAGAATAACAGCATTTGGTTTTCTGTTCCTGTGTTAATTTGCTTAGGATAATGGCCTCCAGCTGCATCCATGTTGCTGCAAAGGACTTGATTTCATTCTTTTTTATGGCTGCGTAGTATTCCATGGTGTGTATGTATCACATTTTCTTCATCCCAGTCCATTGTTAACGGGCACCTAGACTGATTCCATGTCTTTGCTATTGTGAATAGTGCTGTGATGAACATATGAGTGCAGGTGTATTTTTGGTAGAATGATTTATTTTCTTTTGGATATAAACCCAGTAATAGGATTGCTGGGCTGAATGGTAGTTCCATTTTGAGTTATTTGAGAACTCTTAAAACTGCTTTCCACAGTGGCTGAGCTAATTTACATTCCCACCAACAGTGTATATGTGTTCTCTTTTCTCCATAGCCTTGCCAGCATCTGTTGCTTTTTGACTTTTTTACATACTCAGGGTGGGTATGTTTGGTTCCCAATCTATCCAAGTTAAAATGTTTTACCATTTTAAGTTTTACTTGATACCAGTATTCATAGTCAAGTAATTTTAGATTTTTTCCTAGAGTTTGCAGTATAAAAAGTCAGGAATAAGATGAGGAAGCTAAAGGAAGGATTTGACTTTCAAAAATTCTGAAATACTAGACAAAGGCTTTAAATCGTTTTATACAATTATTGATTAGTTGATATCTAATTACAGAGAATGATTTATAATCCTTTGTGTATATAACCAGTAATGGAATTGCTGGGTCAAATGGTATTTCTGGTTCTAGATCCTTGAGGAATTGCCATTCTGTCTTCTGCAATGGCTAAAATAATTTACACACTCCTAGCAACAGTGTAAAAACTTTCTTATTTCTGCACATCCTCTCCAGCATCTGTTTCCTGACTTTTTAATGCTCACCATTCTAACTGGTGAGACTGTATCTCATTGTGGTTTTGATTTGCAATTCTCTAATGACCAGTGATTATGCCAATTATGTGATTAATTTTAGAACAAGTGTGATGTAGTGCTGAGAAGATTGTATATTCTTTTGATTTGGGGTGGAGAGTTCTGTAGATGTCTATTAGGTCTGCTTCAAGTCCTAAATATCCTTATTAATTTTCTGTCTCATTGATCTGTCTAATATCGACAGTGGGGTGTTAAAGTCTCCCACTATTATTGTGTGGGAGTCTAAGTCTCTTTGTAGGTCTCTAAGAACTTGCTTTATGAATCTGGGTGCTCCTGTGTTGGGTGCATATATATTTAGGATAGTTAGTTCTTCTTGTTACATTTTCTTACCATTATGTAATGCCATTCTTTGTCTTTTTGATCTTTGTTGCTCTGAAGTCTGTTTTATTAGAGACTAGGATTGCAACTCATGCTTTTATTATTATTATTATTATTATTATTTTTGCTTTCCATTTGCTTGGTAAATATTCATCCATCCCTTTAGTTTGAGCCTATATGTGTCTTTGCATGTGATATGGGTCTTCTGAATACAGTGCACTGATGGGTCTTGACTCTTTATCCAACTTACCAATCTGTGTCTTTTAATTGGGGCATTGAGCCCATTTACATTTAAGGATAATACTGTTACATGTGACTTTGATCCTGTCATTATGATGCTAGCTGTTAATTTTGCCCATTCGTTGATGCAGTTTCTTCCTAGCATTGATGGTGTTTACAATTTGGTATGTTTTTTCAGTGGCTGATACTGTTTTTTCCTTTCCATATTTAGTGCTTCCTTCAGGAGTTCTTGTAAGGCAGGCCTGGTGGTGACAAAATCCCTCAGCATATGCTTGTCTATAAAGGATTTTATTTCTCCTTCACTTATGAAGCTTAGTTTGTCCGGATAGGAAATTCCAGGTTGAATTTTTTTTTTTTTTTAAGATTGTTGAATACTGGCCCCCACTCTCTTCTGACTTGTAGAGTTTCTGCAGAGAGATACACTGTTAGTCTGATGGGCTTCCCTTTGTGGGTAACCTGACCTTTCTCTCTGGTTTTCCTTAATGTTTTTTCCTTCATTTCAACTTTGGTGAATTTCACAATTATTTGTCTTGAGATTGCTCTTCTCGAGGAGTATTTTTGTGGTGTTCTCTGTATTTCTTGAATTTGAACGTTGGCCTGTCTTGCTAGGTTGGGGAAGTTCTCCTGGATAATATCCTGAAGAGTATTTTCTAACTTGGTTCCATTCTCCCTATCACTTTCAGGTACATCAATCAAACATAGGTTTGGTCTTTTCACATAGTCCCATATTTCTTGGAGGTCTTGTTCGTTACTTTTCATTATTTTTTTCTCTAATCTTGTCTTCATGCGTTATTTCATTAAATTGATCTTTAATCTCTGATATCCTCTCTTCTGCTTGATCGATTAGGCTATTGATACTTGTGTACGCTTCACGAAATTCTCGTGCTGTGTTTTTCAGCTTCATCAGTTCATTTATGTTATTCCGTAAACAGGTTTTTCTAGTTAACAATTCCTCTAACCTTTTCTTCAAGGTCCTTAGCTTCCTTGCATTGGGTTAGAATGTGCTCCTTTAGCTCGGAGGAGTTTGTTACTACCCACCTTCTGAAGCCTACTTTTGTCAATTCCTGAAACTCACGCTTAGTCCAGTTTTGTTCCCTCGCTAGTGAGGAGCCGTGATCCTTCGGAGGAAAAGTGGCGTTCTGGCTTTTGGAATTTTCAGCTTTTTTGCACTGATTTTTCCTCATCTTCATGGATTTATCTACCTTTAGTCTTTGACATTGGTGACCACCTTTGTATGGGGTTTTTCTGTGGAAGTCCTTTCTGTTGATGTTGATGCTAATGCTTTCTGTTTGTTGTTTTCCTTCTAACAGTCAGGCCCCTTTGCTGCAGGTTTGCTGGAGTTTGCTGGAGGTCCACTCCCGACCTGGTTTGCTTGGGTATCACCAGCAGAGGTGCAGAACAGCAAAGATTGCTTCCTATTCCTTCCTTTGGAAACTTCGTCAGAGAGGGGCACCCACCAGATGCCAGCCAGAGCTCTCCTGTATGAGGTGTTTGTCAATCCCTGCTGGGAGGTGTCTCCCAGTCAGGAGGCACAAGGGTCAGGGACCCACTTGAGGAGGCAGTCTGTCCCTTAGCAGAACTTGAGCACTGTGCTTGGATATCCACTGCTCTCTTCAGAGCCAGCAGGCAGGAACGTTTGAGTCTGCTGAAGCTGCACCCATAGCTGCCCCTTGCCCCAGGTGCTCTGTCTCAGGGAGATAGGAGTTTTATCTATAAGCCTGTAACTGGGGTGCTGCCTTTCTTTCAGAGATGCCCCACCCAGAGAGGAGGAGAAATCTAAAGAGGCAGTCTGGCTACAATGACTTTGCTGAGTTGTGGTGGGCTCCACCCCGTTCAAACTTCCCAGAGGCTTTGTTTACATTGTGAGGCGAAAACTGCCTACTCAAGCCTCAGTAATGGGGGACACTGCTCCCCGCACCAAGCTCTAGAGTCCCAGGTTGACTTCAGACTACTGTGCTGGCAGTGAGAATTTTAAGCCAGTGGATCTTAGCTTGCTGGGTTCTTTGGGCGTGGAATCCGCTGAACTAGACCACTTGGTTCCCTAGCTTCAGCCCCCTTTCCAGGGGAATGAATAGTTCTATCTCACTCGCATTTCAGGTGCCACTGGGGTATGAAAAAAAACTCCTGCAGCTAGCTCAGTGTCACCCAAATGGCCACACAGTTTTGTGCTTGAAACTCAGGGCCCTGGTGGTATAGGCATCTGAGGGAATCTCCTGGTCTGCAGGTTCCAAAAACCATGGGAAAAGCGTAGTATCTGGGCTGGAATGCACCATTTGCCATGACACAGTCCCTCAAGGCTTCCCTTGGCTAGGGGAGGGAGTTTCCTGACCCCTTCAGCTTCCTGGGTGAGGCAACTGAACCCTGTTTCTGCTCACGCTGCTTCTGCTCACCCTCCATGGCCTGCACCCACTGTCTAACCAGTCACAGTGAGATGAACTAGGTACCTTAGTTGGAAATGCAAAAATCATCTGCATTCTGCATTGATCTCTCTGGGAGCTACAGACGGGAGCTGTTCCTATTCGGCCATCTTGCCAGCCAATTCCATAAATGTCTATTATTAAGAAGTCCCCTATTATTATTTAAGAGAGAGTTACCCTTAATCTATAGCATGAAATATAGAGAGAAAAGAAAAGGGAGGAGGTAGTGAGACAGTGGTGATCCATGGAAGCAGTGATCCTATTTTAGCTTCTATCTTTCCCTTTTCTTTCAGTGTTGTGACTATTTCAATCTCTTTCATTTTCTCTTTCTGACTTCATTTATAAACTCTGCTGATGTGAGCCAAATCTGAATTACATCTGGATCACAAATCTAAAAATGCATTCTTTATTCTTGCTCAATCCCTTTTACTTTTGTGTTGGAGATAAATGAAGGAAAAATATGAAAAAAAATTGCTTGCTTGAATTACAATGCTTGCTTGCATATATGCTCATTAACAATAATTTTGGCCAAGGCACTTTTAAAATTATTGTTATTACTCCCACATTGATAAAGCCTTTAACTGCAGCACTATATCTTGGCTTTTTCTGTTGCCACCCTCACTACCTCTTCACTGTCAACATGAAACACAATGTATATATATGTTAAGTCCTCAAGAGATACTTTTTGAAATGAATTTCAACCTCATGGTGTGGTCTTTTTATAACACTGCAGAGTAATTTAGCTCAAGGCATCTCAAACTTATGATTCAAGTGTCTCTAAACACATAGGCAAACAGATACGGATTGTAATAATCTCTTCAAGCTCAATATTACTTCATCAATAATCAGGTATATCAGGATGAGATGATTTCTGGTGTGTCCTTAATGTGCTCTAGAAGAAATTATTTTATTGTTCCCTCTCACTTTATAGTAAGCATTTTCATTGCCATAGTCAGTATGAAGTAAGTCAGTTCACAGGTACTATTCATGTTCTCCAGATAAATAAAGATACTTTTCCTTTTACTTATAAATGTCTTGCCTTTGGCAATTTCCTGGTCTCCTAGATTAGTATAAAAAATCAAGTTGGATGTAGAGAATTTTAAAAACAGAAATAGAAGTTTGCGTGGCACACATTTCTAGTTTTTACCCACTATTACTTTTAGTTACACATTTTCTAGTATTTTTTTTAATTTTAGTACGAATAAAATAAATTTTGAAAGTAAAACCAAGAAGACACATATTTTGTATATGTCTTTATGACAAGTTGTCTACTACAGCAGAGAAAATATTCTGCAGACTTGTCATCAAGATTCATTACAATCGTTATTGTTTCACATAAAGAAGAATTTAGCCTACAAAATAAAGCAGAAGGACTTTGGGAACTGCTACATAAAATGAGATGAGAGTATGAATTGTGCTAATGCAGATAAAGCAGTCTTGATACGAATATCTTTAGACTGAATGCACCAATCATTGGTATTCTCTGGAAAGTAAGTGACTGCATTTTAAATTATCAACTCAAAACACCACTATTTGGGGGTAAATTAAAAAGTTTATAACTAAATGCAGAACTTGAATCCAACTTATACATAGACATGAGGCAAGGCAAAGAAAACAAAATTGCCAGTGGTAAGCTTTAATTGTGGCAAATTGTGTGGTAAATTTTAATGTAGTCGTGATGTGAAGAAAAAGAAATGCTGTAGAAAACAAATAGTATTTTACTATTTTAATTTATCAAATTTGAAAGCACCCTATGAAGATTACATATTTATTAGTTCAAAAAATGTAGAAATATTTATCATTTGCTGTGAGATTGTTGTGCAGCTGTGAGTCAGCCCTCGATAGCTGAGTTTCCCTATCAAGTGATTGCTTCATCAGAATTATATGGTTTATATAATCATTATTCATATTCCTTGGCCCCACCTCAGTCATACTCAATCAAATTACCAATATTAGACATAGAAATTTAAATATTTCCTTCAGGTTATTTTTAATATATACTGACATTTGAGAATCATGGCTCAGAAGCATAGACGTTTCTATACTCAATTAGCTCATCATCATCAAACTCATTTGTAAATAAATTAAGAGGGTTCATATTAAAAGCCATCAGAACAGAAACTTCAAAGAAGAAAATATTCTCAGAAAATTCACAGAATTGATACCTGTTGTATAATTTTGAGTTTAAAAACATTATAATAAATAGGGAAGAGAAACAAAAATTTCAATTGATTAATTCACTTATCCAAAAAAGTTTATGGAGGTCTTACCAAAGAGTAATGTCCTAAACACTGAGGGTATAGTGATGAATACAAAGAAACTAACAACAATTTCTGTTCTTCAAGAGGCATCAACATTTTTTTGGCCCGGCGCGGTGGCTCATGCCTGTAATCCCAGCACTTTGAGAGGCCGAGGTGGGCAGATCACAAGATCACAAGGTCAGGAGATCGAAACTATCCTGTCTAACACGGTGAAACCCCATCTCTACTAAAAATACAACAAAAAATAGCCAGGAGAGGTGGTGGGTGCCTGTAGTCCTAACTACTCGAGAGGCTGTGGCAGGAGAATGGCATGAACCCGGGAGGTGGAGCTTGCAGTGAGCCAAGATCACGCCACTGCACTCCAGCCTGGGCGACAGAGCGAGACTCCATCTCAAGAAAAATAAATAAATAAAAATAAAAATAAACATTTTTTTCCACAACAATCTAGTGGATGAAGCAGAAAATAATAACATAATAAGTAAACTATACAGTAATACTACCACTGTTGTAAGTTTTTCTTTGTCCTTGGGTTTCCAACAGTTGTACTATGATTCTTAGGTATGTGGTATATCTGTCTCTCTCTCTCTCTCTCTCTCTCTCTGTGAGTGTGTGTGTGTGTGTGTGTGTGTAGTGTTTATAAAGCAAGTTGATTATTTGATTTGATGTCTTTTGTCATTTTTAATTTTGTTTTCAGGTAGTAATTTATCAAATGATGTTTACCATTTGCTGTGGGATTGTTGTGCAGCTATAAGCCAGCCCTTGATAGCTTAGTTTCTCTATCAAGTGACTACTCCATCAGAATTATATGGTTTATATATTCATTATTCATATTTGTTGGCCCCACCTCAGTCATATTCAATCAAAATTATCAGTATTATTAATAGCCATCTTTACACCAATCCTCTGAGTCACAAATTATGTTTTTTAGAACTATAAATTATTTCCTATGTTACGTTTAGGCTCTCTTGTATAGTTTCTAGCCAAACTTCTCTCTGTGCTTTATTTTTTTTATTTTTTATTTTTTATTTTTTGAGACAGAGTCTCGCTCTGTCACCCAGGCTGGAGTGCAGTGGCCGGATCTCAGCTCACTGCAAGCTCCGCCTCCTGGGTTTACGCCATTCTCCTGCCTCAGCCTCCTGAGCAGCTGGGACTACAGGCGCCTGCCACCTCACCCGGCTAGTTTTTTGTATTTTTTAGTAGAGACGGGGTTTCACTGTGTTAGCCAGGATGGTCTTGATCTCCTGACCTCGTGATCCGCCCGTCTCGGCCTCCCAAAGTGCTGGGATTACAGGCTTGAGCCACTGCACCCGGCCACTCTCTGTGCTTTAATGGAAGTATTTTCTACTCTCTATTTTTCAGTTTACCTATCTTCTCTTATATTGTACCTGCTTTTGATCATACCATTTCATACTACATTTTTAAATAAATTCAAGCTCTAAGATGAAATATTTTATCTTTGAATGTACTTCTATAACATGAGTTTCAGAGTAATTTGTAAATACCTGTTCTGTAACTCCTACATTCAGATCAATTTGAATGCATTTCAACGTGTTTTTATTATTTGTTTCTCTGTCTCTCTCTGTCTCGCTGTCTCTCTGTGTGTGTATGTGTGTGTGTGTGTTTGGGGAGAGGCTGTGTGTACATTTGTATATGTAATATTGCATCAGAGAGGAATTACTTTTTTATCAGGAAATGCTATATTCAGAGACCTGCTTAACTCATTTGAATCCGATACATTTATCATAAGCTCATTCTTGTAAGGAATATCCTTTGTGGATCCACAAGTGGAAGTCTGGATAGTGTCCATATTGTCTCCATCCTGGTAAGCTCTGAATCCTGTTTCGTTTTTCCAACACAGTGAGAAACAAGGTTTTGGTTTCTTAACAGGTATTTTCTACCTGGTTTCTCTGATTTCTTACTCCATGCATACAAAACTGATGTGTTGACAAATGCTTTGTTAGTTTTATATTGCTTTGTAAAAAAAAATTACTAACTGGAGGCTTAAAATAACACACATGTATTTCCTAGCAGTATTTCTGGATCAGGAATCTAGGCGTCCTTAGTTGTTTCTTCTGCTCAAAGTCTTACAAGCTACATGAAGATGTTGGACAGACATCCCAATTGGAGGCTTAAGAAGAGAATAATTCACTTTCAAGCTCATTCAAGTTGTCAGAAGAATTTATTTTCTTGTGTCTGACCAAAGCTTTTTGTTGACTGTCAGCTAGAGACTGCCCTCTCTGGTCCTAAAAATGCTCACCATTCCTGTAGCCATTCAGCAGTTATCTTTTATGTGGTATTTTCCAACATGGCTTCAGATATCAGTAAATCAATAAGAGATAAACCTCAGACCACACACACACACACACACACACACACACACACACATATAATTGTTTTTTTTTTTGAGACAGGGTTTTATTCTGTTGTTCCAGCTGGAGTGCAGTGGCACGATCTTGGCTCTGCCTCCTGGGTTCACGCCATTCTCTTGTCCTCAGCCTCCTGAGTAGCTGGGACTACAGGCGCCCGCAACCATGCCCAGCTAACATTTTTTGTATTTTTAGTAAAGGCGGGGTTTCACCATGTTAGCCAGGATGGCCTCAATCTCCTGACTTCGTGATCTGCCCGTCTCTGCCTCCCAAAGTGCTGGGATTACAGGCGTGAGCCACCGCACCTGTCTCGTTATTGTTTCTTAGCTATTGTTCTATTGTGTTTTATTTTGACATGTTATAAACACCATAGTGCCTTTTACACACATTTTCTAAGTTGAACATGTCAGGCCTCTGAGCCCAAGTCTGCATAAAAACATCCAGATGGCCTGAAGCAACTGAAGAATCACAAAAGAATTGAAAATGGCTGATTCCTGCCTTAACTGATGACATTACCTTGTGAAATTCCGTCTCCTGGCTCAGAAGCTCCCCCACTGAACACCTTGTGACCCCCGCCCCTGACCGCCAGAGAACAAAACCCCCTTTTGACTGTAATTTTCCACTGCCCACCCAAATCCTATAAAACTTCCCCACCCCATCTCCCTTTGCTGACTTTCTTTTCGGACTCAGCCCACCTGCACCCAGGTTACTGAAAAGCTTTATTGCTCACACAAAGCCTGTTGGTAGTCTCTTCACATGGACGTGCATGACAAAATCACTTCTCAGTGTTCCATCTGCTATTCTACTACTCCTCAAGGCTTTCTCAGGCTCCCTCCCTTCCCTACACATCGAACTCAAAGATTAGCCCCTGCCCAAAACTGGCAAATTAACTTTACTCACATGCCCAAAATCAAACTAAAATCCCTCTTAGTCTAAAAAATCACTTTCACTAAATAAATAAAGGCCTTTCCCACAGGGTCTGAAAAGGCCACTGCGGTCATTTCTTTCCTTCTGTCAGACATAATTCACTTTCTTACTTGGCCCCAGACACCAGCCCTCCAGGCGACTATCTCCCAGTGCTCCAGCAGGCTAAACAAAAAATTCACCAGGCTGCTAATCTTCTCTTGATTACTCCAGATTCCCAGCCATCTAAAAACATCCTAGCTAAACTAAGGGAGGAGACCACCCCTCATATTGTCTTATGCCTAATTTCTGCCTCCAAAGAAAGAAAAAGTAAAAACTAAGGGGTAGAAATGAAATCCACAGGTAGACAGCCCAGTGCCACACCCTGGGCCTGGTAGTTAAAGATCGACCCCTGACCTAATCAGGTATGTTATCTATAGATTACAGGCATTGTATAGAAATGCACTGTGAAAATCCCTATCCTGTTTTGTTCGGATCTAATTACTGGTGCATACAGCCTCCAGTCATGTCCCCCTTGCTTGCTCAATCAATCCTGACCCTCTCACACACACACCCTTAGAGTTGTGAGCCCTTAAAAGGGACACGAATTGCTCACTTAGGGAGCTTGACTCTTGATACAGGAATCTTGCGGATGCTCCCGGCCGGCAGAGTAAACCCCTTCCTTCTTTAACTCAGTGTCTGAGGAGTTTAGTCTGCGGCTGGTCCTGCTACATTTCTTGGTTCCCTGACCAGGAAGCGATGTGATTGGCGGATGGTCGAGGCAGCTCCTTAGGCGGCTTAAGGCTGCCCTGTGGAACATCCCTGCTGGGAACTCTGATCAGCCCGAGTGATGCGGATCCTAAGAGTGCTCCCAGGTAGGCATTTGCCCTGGTGGGATGCCTTGCCAGAGCCATGTGTGGCAGGCCCCCATGGAGGATCAACACAGTGGCTGAACACTGGTAGGAAACAGTCACTTGGAATCTGTACATCTAAAACTTGGTAAGACTAGTCTTTGAAACTTGACCACTCCATTTGAGTAGAAGCGTGACCTGATCACCTGTGGCATGCCTTTATTAGCTCTTTTGTTTTGGTTTTGGTTTTGACTTGGTTTGAATTGCTTGACAGGACTGTTCTTGGGAACTTGCCCACTCCATGAGTGGAAGCGTGGCCTGATTACCCAGTGTCCCTTTATCGGCACTTTTGTTTTGGTCTTGATTTGGTTTGAATTACTTGACAGGATTGGTCTTGGGAACTTACTCCATTTGAGTGGAAGCGTGGCCTGATCACTCATGGTGTACCTGTACCGGCACTTTGGTTTTTGTTTTTGACTTGACTTGGATTCTTTGATACTTTGGTTTGGGTTTTGACTTGGCTTGGATTTCTGGATACTCTGATTTTAGTTTTGATTTTGGTTTGGTGCAAACTGCAAAAGTGTGTGTGTGCCCTTTTTACCCATTCCTTATTTTGTGGTGTGCGTGTGGTGTGAGCGTGGTGTTTTGTCTTGAAGAAGCATAGATCAGGCACAAATAAGCCCACCCTACTAGGAACTATGTTGAAAAATTAAAAAAAAAAAAAATTAAAGGAGTCTATGGTGTCCTATGACAATAGGAAAACTTAAAACTTTGTGTAAGATAGACTGGCCAGCATTAGAGGTAGGTTGGCCATTAGAAGGAAGCCTGGACAGGTCCCTTGTTTCAAAGGTATGGCACAAGGTAACCTGTAAGCCAGGGAACCCAGACCAGTTTCTGTAGATAGACACTTGGTTACAGCTGGTTTTAGACTCCCTGCCCCCAACACACAGTGGTTGAGAGAACAGCAGCATAAGCGGTTGGCAGAGGCAGGGAAAGACCAGCAGAGAGAGAGAAAGGAAAGAGACAGTGAGGAAAAGAGGCAAAGAGAGAGAGGAAGAGACAGTTAAAGAGGGAGTCAAGGAGAGACAGAGAGAGAAAGAGAGAGGCAGAGAGAGAGAAGAGACAGAAGCAAAAGGAAAGTCAAAGAGAGAGAGATATACAAATAGTGAAGAAAAAAAAAGTACCCTATTCCTTTAAAAGCCAGGGTAAATTAAAAACCTGTAATTGATAATTGAAGGTATTCTCCGTAACCCTATAACACTCCAATACCACTTTGTTGTCAGTGTAATCAAGGGCGTATCCCAAAAGCACTGAGGCCTTCCTATCAAAAATCGTTAACCCAGTAACCCATGGATGGCCCAAATGCGTTCAAACTGTAGCGGTAACTGCTTCGCTAACAACAACAACAACAAAAGTAAAAAAAAAAAAAATAACTTGGCCAGGTGCGGTGGCTCAAGCCTGTAATCCCAGCACTTTGGGAGGCCAAGACGGGCGGATCACGAGGTCAGGAGATCGAGACCATCCTGGCTAACACGGTGAAACCCCGTCTCTACTAAAAAATACAAAAACTAGCCGGGCGAGGTGGCGGGCGTCTGTAGTCCCAGCTACTCGGGAGGCTGAGGCAGGAGAATGGCGTAAACCTGGGAGGCGGAGCTTGCAGTGAGCTGAGATCCGGCCACTACACTCCAGCCCGGGCGACAGAGCGAGACTCCATCTCAAAAAAATAATAATAATAATAACTTTTAGAGGAAACCTCATTGTGAGCACACCTCACCAATTCAGAAGTATCCTAAAGAAAAAAAAAAAAAAGGAAAAAAAAGGGCAGGCAGAATTTATACAAAAAGAGTATTATATGGTAAATTCTTGTCCTGACATAAATTAACTGGCTGTTTAAAGAAAGAAATATTTGTAGTAAGTCAGAAAGTTGAGGCATGTCGAAGAATTGCCTGCAAAAGTCATGAAAAAGAAAAATGTTATCAAAAAAGAATTTATGCAAAAAATGTTGTATAATTTAAAAGTAACTAAGCCTCCTGAATGTAAAACTATTTAAAAAATAAATTTAAAAAACCAGTTTATTTGCAAGGTGTATAAGAAAAGTAAAATATACCTTTGGTAAAAGGATTATAAGGAGGTGCAAGAATGTACATTTTTATCTATATTAAAAATTTTTTTAAATTATTGTTTTAAAGGTTTAAGCAAGTTTTAAAATGTTAATTGTAAAGAAAATTACGTGTGTAAACATATTAGCTAAAGTTAAAGGAGCATCAACTATTTTTTCTGTGAATTGGACATTAAAGTAAAAGCATAATAGGTTTTTCTTAAAGCACCAACCTGCTCTTTACCAAAAATTATAGAAGGTTAAAAAGAGTCTATAAAATCTTACCTTATTGTTTGGACGAACGGAGGCAAGATGGTGAACTTCCGGGTTCTTCTTCACCAACTTTTCCCGCGCGCGCGAAAATGCAGCCGGCGCCCGGGAAGGTGCAGACCAACTGGGCATGCGCCAGGTGACGTCAATCCGAAGAGACCAACATTTACCTGGTCGCACCTGCAGAACGCCCTCCCACACGCCCGTGCCCCGCCTATTGCCCTCCCACTCCTAGAAAAGCCGCTCCAGAGGGACGCCACGCGCCACCTTCTCACAGCCCTACTCCTGTCGGGATGTCGGGACTGTGGGAACTCCCTCCGAGAGCCCCACTGGGGGACTCTGTCGGCCTTTGCCGAGGCCGACAGACCTCTTCCCCACACCTTAGGTGACCAAAATAAACTTGCAGTTTTGCTCCTACACTTGCCTACTCGCTGGTTCTTTTGTGCCCACTCTGGTGGTCTTAGAAAAACAAATCACTTATGGTCAAACATTAAAAATTAAATAAATATGTCTACAAGGTTTCATTAAAATTAGGTTTAACATTAATACACACTAATATAAACATAAAATTTGGCTTATCTGGAATAAAAATCATATGAGAAGCACTGCTAAATGTAAAATGGTATTTGGCTTTCTTTGGTTTAAAAACTAATAAAAATAGGTACTAAAGGAAATTTCTCAGTAAAAAGGCATTAAGGACTATAATGTCCACTGCCAAGGTCCCCACTTTTAAAACAAATGTCAATTTCTTAAAAATTATATACTTGATTTATCTTCCACTTTCCCTTGTCGCAAAAAAAACAAACAAAAAACCTAAAAGTCTTTTAGCACATGTCACACCCCCAGAATTTCTGGTAAACCAGCTCTAGCCAGAAGATCACGTCCTCATCAAAGGGTGGAAAGAAGAAAAATTCGAGCCAGCCTGGGAAGGCCCCTACCTTGTGCTGCTAGCCACTAAGACTGCTATTAGTACAGCAAAAACAACAACAACAACAACAACAACAAAGAAAAAAAACAAAACCAAACCAAAACAAACAAACAAAAAACAACAAAAAAAACCCCAAAACAAACAACAAATGGATGGACTCAGCACACCCAAGTCAAGAAAGCGCCATCCCCTCCAGAGTCTTAGGCCATAGTCCCAGAGGAAAACCCTACCAAACTAAAGCTAAGAAAATTTAACTCTTTTCATCTATTCTATTACTCTTCTTTCCTTGTTCAGTTGCTGACCATTTAGTTATTAACATAATCAAGTCAATTTTGCCTCAAACTATTGCATTTATTGATTACCTTGTTATATCCTGTGAGGACTTGCCAAGTCAAAGAAAGCTTTCTACCTCAGAAAAGTACTTCTGTCCCTCCTGACTCTCCTCAGACTGGGTATTAGTAAACTAGGACTATTTAATCTGGGGAGATTTTGATAAAGACCCCAGTGCCGACCAGGAGTCTTGCCACCCGATATAGAGCTTTCATGCCATAGTTGGTTCAACATTCTGTGGACCACTAAAAAGAGAAAGGAGGGACTGCCCCAACTGGTTGTTGTAATTTCCTAAAACCATACGCTCCTTTTACTGGAGGATCGTAGAAGTTAAAGACTTAAAACAAACTTTAGCAGTTAAGACAGGATACCAATATGCAAATGCCTGGTTAAAATGGATCAAATATTCCATCTGTACGTTAAACAAAAGCAATTGTTATGCTTGTGCACATGGCAAGCCAGAGGCCCAGATTGTCCCCTTTCCACTAAGGTGGTCCTCCAGTCGACTAGGTGTAGGCTGCATGGTATCTCTTTTCCAGGATTATACAGTCTGCAGTAATAAGTCGTGCCAAGCTCTCTCTGCTATATCCCAGAGTCCGGCACCCTGCGGGTCAGCCCCTGAGGTCATCCAGCCTCCGTCTCCCAACACCAAGTTCACTTCGTGTCTGTCACGACAGGTAGGAAACTTAGCATTCCTTGGAGACCTGAAAGGATTCAATGAGCTTAAGAATTTTCAAGAGCTTATCAATCAGTCAGCCCTTGTTCGTCCCCGAGTGGTTGTGTGGTGGTATTGTGGTGGACCTTCACTGGGCACTCTGCAAATAACTGGAGTGGCACTTGTGCTTTAGTTCAATTGGCTATCCCTTTCACCCTGGTATTTCATCAACCAGAAGGAAAAAAAATAAGACATCATAAAGGGAGAGAAGCCCCTTATAGGTCTTTTGACTCTTATGTCTATTTAGACGCAGTTGGAATCCCATGAGGAATACCAGATCAATTTAAAGCTTGAAATCAAATAGCTGCAGGATTTGAATCAATATTTTAGCAGGTGACAGTTAATAAAAATGTAGATTAGATAAACTACATGTATTACAACCAACAGCAATGTGCTTTTCATGAGTCAAAAGAAAAACTCATGTTGGCCCCAGCCTTGAGGCTACCTTACCTCACAAAACTCTTTACACTCTGTGTATAAGAAAGAGAAAAAATGGCGGTTGGAGTTTTAACCCAGACTGTAGGGCCCTGGCCAAGGCCAGTGGTCTATCTCTCAAAACAACTAGACAAGATTTCCAAAGGCTGGCCCCAAGGTCTAAGGGCTCTAGCAGCAATGGCCCTGTTAGCACAAGAAGCAGATAAAGTAACCCTTAGGCAAAACCTGAACATAAAGGACCCCCATGCTGTGGTAACTTTAATAAATACCAAAGGACATCATTGGTTAACAAATGCAAGATTAGCCAAGTACCAAAGCTTTCTATATGAAAATCCCCACATAGCCATTGAAGTTTGCAGCATCCTAAACCCCACCACCTTGTTCCTGGTATCAGAGAACCCAGTTGAACATAAATGTGTAGAGGTGTTGGACTCAGTTTATTCTAGCAAGCCCAATCTCTGAGACCATCCTTAAACATCAGTAGACTGTGAGTGGTACGTGGACGGGAGCAGCTTCGCCGACCCCTGCAAGGTGACTCTGAAGAAGATGACAAGCCTTCCTCCAGTCACACCCGGAAACTGACTAGTCCACGCACGGCCGAAGCACGAGGTAACTCATCGCAGGACTCATTTTCCTTAAAATCTGGACTTTTACAGTAAGGACTTCAAGTGACCTTCCTCAGACTGAGGACTATTCCCAGTGTATACATCAAGTCACTGAGGTAATACAAAAGGTTGCTACCGTCCTGTTATTTTATGGTTATTATAAGTGTACTGGAACTCTAAAAAGAACTTGTTTGTGTAATGTTATTTTATACAAGGTATGTAGCCCAGGAAATGACCAACCTGATGTGTGTTATGTCCCATCTGAGCCTCCCATGACCACAGTTTTTAAAATAAGATTATGGACTGAGGACTCATAAACGATATGAGTAAAGCATTAGCCAAAACAGAAGAAAAAGGGGTGCCCAAACAAGTCACCTTAAAAATGGATGCCTGTGCTGTCATTAATAGCAATAAGTTAGGAATAAGGTGTGGTTCTCTTAATTAGAAAAGAGGCTATATGGCAGAAAATAAGTACATCTGTCAAAAATTAAGACTGTGTAGAAATAAATACAAATACTGGTCTTGTGTCATCTAGGCCACTTGGATTAAAAAAAAAAAAATGGAAAGGATCCAGTCCACCTTCAGAAAAGAAAAAATGGCCCTTCCTGTACTAAGGGACAATGTAACCCCTTGGAGCTAGTAATAACCAATCCCCTTGATCCTCGCTAGACAAAAAGGGAGCATGTGACCCTAGGAATTGATGGGGCCGGACTGGATCCTCAAGTAAATATCTTGGTTCAAGGATAAGTTTACAAACACTCTCCTAAGCCAGTGTTTCAGCCTTTCTATGATGAACTAGATGTACCAGTAACAAAAATTCCAGGAAAAACAAGAAATTTGTTTTTGCAATTAGTCAAGCATGTAGCCCAGTTTCTCAATGTCACTCACTTCATGTTATGTATGTAGAGGAAATGTTCTAAGAGATCAAAGACCATAGGAAGCCAGAGGATTAGTACCTACAGACTCAGTTCCTGACGAATTTCTGGCTCAAAAGAATCACCCGGATAATTTCTAAGTCCTAAAAGCCTAAATTATTGGACGATATTGCATAGCTAGAGAAGGAAAAGAATTCACTCACCCCGTAGGATGACTTAGTTGTCTGGGACAGAAACTGTATAATGGTACCACAAAAAACTGTCACTTGGTGGAGTTCAAATCAAACAGAGTGGAATCCATTTAGCAAATTCCCAAAGTTGCAAACTGTATGAACCCACCTGGAGTCCCACTGGGACTGGACAGCCCCCAGTGGATTATGTTAGATATGTAGGCATAGAACTTATGCCAATTACCTGACCAGTGGGCAGGTAGTTGTGTTATTGGCACTATTAAACCATCTTTCTTCCTACTGCCCATAAAAACTGGCTAACTCCTGGGTTTCCCTGTCCATGCTTCCCGTGAAAAGAGAAGCATAGCCATAGGAAATTAGAAAGATGATGAATGGCCCCCTAAGAGAATCATACAATATTATAGGCCTGCTACTTAGGCACAAGATGGCTACTGAGGATACCAGACCCGACCCCCATTTACATGATTAACTGAATCATACGGTTACAAGCTGTCTTAGATATAATCACTAATAAAACCAGCAGACCCTTGACTATTCTAGCCCAGCAAGAAACTTAGATGAGAAATGCTGTCTATCAAAATAGGTTGGCTCTTTACTACTTGCTAGCAGCTGAAGGAGAGGTCTGTAGGAAATTTAACCTTACTAATTGCTGTCTACGTGTAGATAATCAAGGGCAAGTAGTTGAAGACATAGTTAGACATATGACAAAACTGGAACATATGCCCATGCATGTGTGGCATGGATTTAATCCTGGGATCATGTTTAGAAAATGGTTCCCAGCGCTAGGAGGATTTAAAACTCTTAAAATAGGAGTTATAACAATTATAGGAACCTGCTTACTGCTCCCTTGTTTGCTACCTGTACTTCTTCAAATGATAAAAAGCTTCATCACTACCTTAGTTCACCAAAATGCTTCAGCACAAGTGTACTATATGAATCACTATTGATCTGTCTTGCAAGAACACATAGGTAGTAAAAATGAAAGGGAGAACTCCCACTAATAAAATACGTGAGAAAGGGGGAATAAAGGAGGAGACCACTCCTCATATCATCTTATGCCCAATTTCTGCCTCCAAAGAAAGAAGTAAAAACTAAAAAGCCGAAATGAAATACACAGACAGACAGCCCGGTGCCACACCCTGGACCTGGTAGTTAAAGATCGACCCCTGACCTAATTGTTTATGTTATCTATAGATTACAGACATTGTATAGAAATGCACTGTGAAAATCCCTATACTGTTTTGTTCCGATCTGGTACCAGTGCATGCAGCCCCCAGTCACGTACCACCCTCTTGCTCAATCAATCACGACCCTCTCACAAGCACCCCCTTAGAGTTGTGAGCCCTTAAGAGGGACAGGAATTGCCTACTCAGGGAGCTCGGCTCTTGAGACAGCAGTCTCGCCGATGCCCCCGGCCGAATAAACCCCTTCCTTTTTTAACTCAGTGTCTGAGGAGTTTTGTCTGCAGCTCATCCTGCTACAAAGCAATCAGTTCTTGTTAAAAATCTAACCTCTCAAACTCTTCAACCTCAATAGACCAGACCCTACTTAGTCATCTATAATACCGCAACTGCCGTCAGACTGCAGGACCCTCTCCATTAGATTCATGGTTCCAACACAAAACTGTGTCTGTTGGACAGCCAGCCTGTTCTCTCCTCTTTCTCCTAAAAGTCACAAGTACTTGGCCAGGCACGGTGGCTCACACCTGTAATCCCAGCACTTTGGGAGGCAGAGGCAGGGGATCACAAAGTCAGGAGATCAAGACCATCCTGGCTAACACAGTGAAACCCCAACTCTACCAAAAATACAAAAACTTAGCCCAGTACAGTGGCAGGCACCTGTAGTCCCAGCTACTCGGGAGGCTGAGGCAGGAGAATGGCCTGAATCCAGGAGGCAGAGCTTGCAGCTAGCCGAAATCGCACCACTGCACTCCAGCCTGGGTGACAGAGCCAGACTCTATCTCAAAAAAAAAAAAAAAAAAAGTCACAGGTACTCTTCCCTACTTCCCTTAAACTCACTCACATTTCTAAAAAGCAATAATAACACTTATAAGCCTAATACATCCCTTCATTCTATTAGGTCTATTCATCCTTACCCTACTTTTTGCAACAGGGCTTTACGCAGTCACCCCCGCTACTTAGACTGTGTCCCAAAATCTTGTCATCCCTACTATCTTCTGTCTAGTCATACTCCTATTCACCATTCTCAACTATTCATAAATGCCCTGCCCTTGTTTACACTGCCAGTTTGCTCTTTTCTTCCAAACCATCATAACTAATATCTCCTGGTTTTATCTCAAACTGCCACACTCAAGTCTCTCATAAAATAAATAAAAAATCTTCACTAACAAAACACACTCCAATACTTTCACCCTAATGAAGTCCTATTCTTTTATACTCACTCTTATTCTCATTCTTATGCCACCCTCTACCTCTCGCCAGCCATCTCCACCACACTATCAATCTCACTCACTCTCTCCTAGCCATTTCTAATCCTTCTTTAACAAACAATTACTGGCTTTACATTTCTCTTTCCTCCAAAATCACCAAAGCCTCAACTAACTCACTACTACTACCAAAAAAAAAAAAAAAAAGAAAACCAAAAAACAAACAACAACAAAAAAACCCCAAAAAACTCTATGTTTTTAAATGAAAAATGTTAATTTTCCCTAAATCAATCTAACCTAATATATGACAACATAATAAAACTCAAAACTAAAGCCCCCAAATTTGCCAACCAAACAAATAATCACATTAAACCCCCTTAAATATTCTCTAATTTAATATCCTGGGTCCTCCCAATTCTTAGTCCTTTGATACTTGTTTTTCTCCTTGTCTTATTCAAACCTGATGAATTCCATTTCTCAATCCTTACAAAACTGCATCCAGGCCATCACCAATCATTCTATACAACAAATGCTTCCTCTAACAACCCCATAATATCACCCCGTACTCCAAAATCTTTCTTCTCCCACTCTAGGTTCCCACGCCGCCCCAATCCCCCTCAAAACAGCCCTAAAAAACATTGCCCATATCTCTCCCATACCACCCCTCAAAATTTTCGCCACCCCAACACTTCACCACTATTTTGTTTTGTTTTTCTTATTAATATAAAAAGACAGAACAGTTAATTTTCATATTAAGAAAAAAACTTAAGGAAGTTATACTTTGTGCTTAAATATTTGTCTTTTTTGGTCCTCTTTGATTCTTTAGTAGATCTAAGTTTCCAATGGATCAGATTTTCTTTCTGTAAAATAATGCTATTTATTAATTTTGGCAGTGCATTATTGCTAGTGAACAATTTACTCAGCTTTTGTTTGTTTCAAAAAGTTTTTTCTGGCCGGGCGCGGTGGCTCAAGCCTGTAATCCCAGCACTTTGGGAGGCCGAAGCGGGCGGATCACAAGGTCAGGAGATCGAGACCATCCTGGCTAACACTGTGAAACCCCGTCTCTACTAAAAAATACAAAAAACTAGCCGGGCGAGGTGGCGGGCGCCTGTAGACCCAGCTACTAGGGAGGCTGAGGCAGGAGAATGGCGTGAACCCGGGAGGCGGAGCTTGCAGTGAGCTGAGATCTGGCCACTGCACTCCAGCCCCGCGACAGAGTGAGACTCTGTCTCAAAAAAAAAAAAAAGTTTTTTCTATGGTGTTCAGATGACTAGTTAATCTGTGGTTACGAAAACCCAGCCTCCTTGACACAATTTTAGAAAACATTTAATTGCTGTTTCTCCTCCAGATATCCCTTGGGCTTATGGGTATAGAAAGATCTGCCTTCTGCCTATGTCACATTTACCTCTTCTCCCCCCTTATGCTATTTCCGTTGCTCTTGTACAGTTTTTCAATCCCACGGATATGGTGCAATAACTTTCTGCACTCAAATCTCTAACTCAGCTTCTGTTGCCTAAGGAATCCAACTTAAAACAATGAGTTTAAAAGATTGCAAATGCATATGTAGATTTAATGTTCAAATATAGTACTTTCACAGATTCATACGACAATCATCAACAGCCACAAAGACCCACAAGTATTTATATTTGTATATTTATATGTGTATGTATGTGTACTTCTGTCTGCCAAAGATTTTTAAATTATCATACATTTTTGATTGGCATCATGCTTAATTCCAATCGACCTTATCAGAGTAAAGGGGTGTAATCTGAAATGCCAACATAAACACTCCTTTATCAACTAAGACAGAACCAAAGGTTAAGGAAACAAAGCTACTTACAGGTCCAGGGTTCAGAGCCTGGCTGACCTGGCAAATCTCTAAATTCTTGCGGCTAAACTCCCTAACAAGAGGAGCTATCAGCTCTGATTACAACACAGTCACTACAACTCTGATGGGACAAAGGACAAGCCTTAGAAAAATTCTCTTCAGATAAGCTACTGCACACCTTAAGTCAGTTTCAGCCAGCTTATATGGGCTACACAGTCTTTGTATCCTATAGTTCACCTTTTGTCCTAGAGTCAAATTCCACTTCATTTTAATGCTGAGACTCTGCCCTGAAATGAACATGAAATGTATGTTACATACATGTCTACCCACTATGCCTGGACTCAGCTCCCATCATAAATATGCATAGCTTTTGTCCCAAACCTGCTGAATGTGTGTGATACCAACTTTGTGAGGCATAAAACCTAACCTGTCTTTTCCTTCTTCAAAGAGAGAGGTGGAGACTTTTCTTTCCAGCCTGCAAACCAGTTTCAGCAATAAAGCTCTCCTTTCTACTATTTAGCCATTCTGGTGGTCCCTTGGGTGACAGGGGTATTAGGCTTTATGTATAGTTTTATTAACTATCTCTGATAAATCTCACTATTATGAACACTTCAAATTTTGAGGACCATGTTCTTTCCCTAAATCAAATCTCAACTTATCTTTCATTCACAGCTTCCTTTAATTTCTATATTGGTTTTGATGCTCCGACATCTTATAGTCTTAAATTATAAATATCACATTCTGCTAGAATTTCAAGTGTGATAATAGTGAACTCTGTGGCTCCATGATAGTTTTTACAGGAGAGTGGATACACATCCTTAGGAAGCCCAGAGGGAATTTTCAATTGTTATTATGTTAAAGTGTTGAGATGACCACAAACCTATCTCATTTAATTGTCTCTAACAAAGTTTACAAATTTAACTTATATGGCCATAAAACTATTTTATTTATTTATACCTAATTTTTTATAGGCATGCTTAAATTCCATTGATGCACAAAACTTTCACAATTCCATATATATTCATTATGTGTGTGTTCATATTTATATATATATAAAATTTTAAATTTAATATAATGAACACAATCAGAATGTCAATGAATCTATGACTAAATTGCCATTACATTAATTGTGTTCATTAACGATATTATCTTTTGCTCATTTCTAATCTGAATGTCTTATTTATGATATGATTATACTAATACTGCTAAATTATAACTTTCATATTAGTTGTAATAAATTTATAATTCACTTGGAGTACTTAAAGTATTTCTCAGAGAATAAAGAAACTGAAGTCAGAGAAATTAATTAGGAGACGGCTTAATTAATCAAGAGGTTAGGGTAAAAATAAACAGCAAGGAATTGATAAGTTTAAGATACCTGTGCGTGCCCTACTTTCTAACATATTTATAGATTTCACAGACTTTTTAAATATAAAATTATACACAGGCTATTGAATTGGCCATTGCATACTTAAGCATTAAAATAATGATATGCTACCTGGATGTAAAAACTTCCCTTAGTAAGTTTTACTGACAACACTGACCTCACAATGAGTGGACCAGGGAAATACAATTAATTATCCACATGGAATCTAGGAAGATATTTCTAAAATGATTAAGATGTTGTGATTTAATAAAGAGAACAAGCAAGTTCTTACAGTACCCCACCTTTGCTTAACATTTTTCCTGTTTTATGTGCTGAATCCTTATATATGAATAATTTGTAGGTAAAATCCTGAAAATGACATTTTAATTTTATTATTTTTTATTTATTTTGGAAACAAAGTCTGACCCTGTCGCCCAGGCTGGAGTGCAGTGGGGCAATCTTCAGCTCAGTGCAAGCTCCCCCTTCTGGGTTCACCCCATTCTCTTGCCTCAGCCTCCCGAGTAGCCGGGACTATAGGCACACACCACAACGCCTGGCTAATTTTTATATTTTTAGTAGAGATGGGGTTTCACCATATTGGCCAGTCTTGTCTCGAATTCCTGACCTCAAGTGATTTGCCTACTGCAGGCTCCCAAAGTGCTGGGATTACTGGCATGAGACGTAGTGCCCAGCTTTGGAATTTTGATTTTAAAAACTAGTATCTTATTCAAGTGGATCAGCATTAAATAACACCCCCTTCCAGCATATTGCTAATGTCTTTTTAGATTTCTGTTTTATTCAATAGGTATTTGCTTGCCAAGATTTTTCAAAGAATTAAAGAAAACATATTCTGTCCAAAACATCTTACGTATTTGTAATTGTGCTAGGCAAGAAACCTAGGTAGAGAACTTTATATTTATAAGAAAGTATGTCAGTGGAAAAGCACTAAAACCATGCTTTATAGGCAATCTCAATAAAGATTACTAAATCATGACATATGGAAAAACTTTTGTGATATAAAAACACCTAAGCTTTTGGATTACTTATTTAACACATTTTATAAACTAAGATAAAAAGAATGATTAGAAAACTTCAGAGGCCGCAAGTGTCAGGAAAGATGTCGCCCACATGGGTACAAGACACATAGCTGGTGAAATCCCAGTGTACACCCTGGTGGCCTAGAGCTTCTGTTTTAATGGGCTGTGTAAATGTAATGCCCACATGAAATAATGATGCTCAATCATATTCTCCCTTAAAAACAGAAAAAATCTTGCCCACAAGGAAAGAAAAGAATGTCTGAATCTTTTCTCTGGATGTAAAAGGAAAATACAGAAATAAACAAAAATCTGTACCTTGAACATCTGAAATCTGAAGGGACCCCAGCTGAGAATTTAATTTCATAAAGTATTGGGTTAAGCATTGGGACAAAATGGATGCTCCAACAGAAAGTCCCAAAATGTCAGGGAGAGGAAATAAGTCTGCAGAGTATCACACAAGAAAAGAAGATGATTTGAATTTTTACTATTCTATATGGCTACATTTTACTGCATTGCAAAAATATTTGAAAGAACACAAATATTTTAAGTAAATGTTTTCTTCTTGTGATTTTTTAATGTTAAAACAGACCCTGATAAATTGTATCATTTATAGATCTGCACCTTGAATTGTTGCATAGTTTAACTAATATATCAATCACATAAGAAACAAAATCTGAACAAATATTTTTCATTACACTTGAAGCTATTGACATAAACAGTGAGATTTTCATGTCATTGATCATTTAATACACTGCTGAAAACCAGAATGAGAAAGGAAATACTGGAGTTTTGATTTATATACTTTATAAGGAACAAACAATAAGAGATGTAGCTTATACCCAAGTAAATGTAACTGAAGAAAAAGACAAACATTGCAGTAGATTTGTATTATTATAGTTACTAGTTCAGTGATGAAAATCTATAAAATCTTATTTCAAAAATCTTTTCATTTATTCATAAATGATATTAATAAACAAATACTGAATACCCAATATTTGCAAATTATAGTCTCAGAGGTAAAATGGCAAAAATCCTTACCTCCAGGATATTTCTCTTATTGAAGAAATAAAATTATATATGCTTACATTGTAGAGCAGAAAGTATTAAGTCACTCTAGAGATGACAAAGTAAAACACCATAGGAAGTAGAGACCAACACTACTTCCTACTAGGAAGTGATTGATGAAAAATATTGTCTTGGGTTTCATAAAATGAAGAGAATTATAATACAAATTATTATAAGAGTTTTTTTTTTGCCTAGAAATAGCAAAAAGTACCAAAGTAATTTTAATAATACTCTGCATTTTATAGTGTTTATGGTTTAACCAAGCAAGAGATTAAATGCATAAAAAAATCTGTCCTGTGCTATAACAGCAACCTCAGATGGTTGCTAAATCTAAAGGCGAATGAATTTTGTATATTTTATTTCACAGAGAGATAAAAAGTATTTATACAAATTTCTATTTTGTATACTGCACACAATGTGATCTTACCATAAAAAATACACAAATTAGAATATAAATCATATCATGAATACAATGGCACTTTTTTCTGCATTCAAGAATTCAGCCGGGCGCGGTGGCTCAAGCCTGTAATCCCAGCACTTTGGGAGGCCAAGACGGGCGGATCACGAGGTCAGGAGATCGAGACCATCCTGGCTAATACGGTGAAACCCCGTCTCTACTAAAAAATACAAAAAACTAGCCGGGCGACGAGGCGGGCGCCTGTAGTCCCAGCTACTCGGGAGGCTGAGACAGGAGAATGGCGTGAACCCGGAGGCGGAGCTTGCAGTGAGCTGAGAGCTGGCCACTGCACTCCAGCCTGGGCGGCAGAGCCAGACTCCGTCTCAAAAAAAAAAAAAAAAAAAAAAAGAATTCAAACAGTGCAGAACTGTCTGTAACATTTTGTCTTCTTTTCAACATGCACCAAGTCTTTATTATTCTAACTAGTAAACTTTCAAAATTTATTTTCTGGTTATAAACATGTCATTGGGTATAGTCAGATGATCACATTGTTTAAATAGCTAATGAGCCCCCCACTACAAGGAACAGTAAAGATCATTCATATGGTTACTAATCAAGCAGAGGATGCCAAGAATATTTGAAATAAATGCCACTCTTAATCAATAGCTATCATTACAGTGTTTCACAGTGAGATAAAAATAAAGACAAAAATTAATTTTGATAAGACATGACTGCTGTAGGTGCTGTTTACAAAGTGATACTGTATTTGTTTTTCTTTGGGTAAAATATCAATGCTAGTAAAACAAATGAATGAAATAAAACAAAAATGTAAAATACACTGCTGCTAGGTAGGTAAAGTATTGATTATAGTACCTGAGATCAGGATAGTAACATAGTTAATTCCTTTTTCATTTTAGGGTGGAAGTGTCTCAACCATTATGAAATGAAATTAAAGTCTCACAGCACCCACTCTCAAACTTTGAGGTAGAAACATTTTCAATATATATGTCAAATATATTTTAAAGAAACGAATTATCATTTATATAGCTAAAACCAAGTCTATGAAGATCACCATCTTGAGTTTACTGAGTTTCCACACAAACAAATAGTACTGTATTTTTTTAATTTTTGAAGTGTATATAAATGTTGTTACCTGCTATTCTCATTAAAATTCTGTTTTCATGATTTTTCACATAAATTCTCCTTTAATTAATTCTAATAGTTTTATTATTTTTATGAATAAATAAATAAGAATCATTAAGAATCATTCGTATAATTTCTATGTTATGATTCTAGTGTCTCTTAATTTATAATATATACATACAAAGGGATGTCTGTATGTATCTTAATTGAATTATAGATGAGGAAAATATAAAACTCTATAAGATTTTAATAGAATAATTGAAAAATTCAATGTGCACTGATATTTTTTAAAAGAATACTGCATCAGTGTTAAATATTTTGAGTGTGAGCATTGTATTGGACTTATGTAGGAATATATTATTATCCACAGGAGAAACCTGTCAAATAGTTCAGAAAAATAATACATAGAGAATTTTAAAAAATTTCACAAAACATTCACAGAGAACATATTCTTTGTCTTTTTGACTTCTGTATAGGTATGGAATTTTGCAAAGTAAGTAGAAAATTGGTGTGCACTGGTTTAACTACCAAGGAGAAAAAATCTATTTGAGTATAGATGTTTGCATATATAAAAGAGAGGCGAGCTGGAAGAAAGAAGTTATCCTTATCTACAAGAAAAGGACACTCTTTCCAAGAAAGAAAGAATAAGAAGAAATGTAGGTTTGGTCTGAAGCTTTGTATCATTTCTTTGAAGACGATTCAATATTATGGCTTCAGTTTACTCTGTGGAATAGGATAGAGGCCTACCAACTACCCAAATTGACAATGGAATTAACATTGACGATTTCAGGAAATAGAGTAAAAGCACACGTTGACCAGAGAAACATAGTTGATTCAAAATGATAGTCAAAATTTTAACTTTTTTCATTAATAATTTATAGTAATATAATTCTGACTTATCTATCTAGCTACCTAGTTGCTCAGGTATGGAAAAGCAGGTAAATTTCATCTAGGCTTGAGTTTTGCCAGAGAGATAAAATGAAAAGACAAAAGGGAAATACGTTTTTGTAATACAATATTATACAAGACTGGAACGCCTACATTGGAAGAACTGTTTTATTTTATTTATGTATGTATGTATGTATTTATTTATTTATTGAGACGGAGTCTGGCTCTGTCGCCCAGGCCGGAGTGCAGTGGCCGGATCTCAGCTCACTGCAAGCTCCGCCTCCCGGGTTCACGCCATTCTCCTGCCTCAGCCTCCCAAGTAGCTGGGACTACAGGCGCCCGCCACCTCGCCCAGCTAGTTTTTTGTATTTTTTAGTAGAGACGGGGTTTCACCGTGTTAGCCAGGATGGTCTCAATCTCCTGACCTCGTGATCCACCCGTCTCGGCCTCCCAAAGTGCTGGGATTACAGGCTTGAGCCACCGTGCCCAGCCGGAAGAACTGTTTTAATAAGAATAATTAAGCAGTTAGCTAAAAAAGATAGGATGTTATTTCAGAATACAAAGCTGGAAACATTCTTATGTAGGAACATAAAAGATCCAAGAAGGCAATATGAACAACCACTGTTTAATCTTATGTAAGCAACCAGTCTCTTTGTTCTAAGAGCTCTATTAATACTGCAAATTAGTCATAGCCTATTAGACATTATATCAGTTTTAGATTTAGTTATCTTTTTCTAAGTTTTCTTCTTGTTAAATCCACCAATGTGTAACATATTTTCTATTCATAATAATGGAACATTTTTGGACTCATACTTTTAAAATATGATCTTTGAGTGATATCTAATATCTTTAATATAGTTTAATATTAAATATTCTGGTTATATATATTTCTTTAAGAAAATAAATCTGCTCTTTCTGTAATATTTTACTCTTATCTGATATCTCCCCAAAGACCAACCAAAGAGACCAACTTTATAAGAAGTTTGATCGTTTGTCTGTATTAATATCAGGAGTAAGACTGATGAAATTAGCAAAAGCATCTTAAAGAGGAGATATTTATAGCGCAGTTTTTTTGATATGCACAGCAGTCATGTTAGCATATGAAACAACAGGGGAGATGAGTAGAGTATATTAGAAATGAGTTATATTGAAAATTTTTCATTGCATATCAAAATCAGTGAATTTCTTTCTCATCTACTGACCATTCAATGTTGATGTAACTACATGAATTTCTTATGAAAATATTAATTTAATATAGTCTTGCCATTTCAAATTTTAATAGCATTAAACTTTATGCACTCTAAAAAATTTGTTCTTCTTGACATAAGGATATCAAAAGATAAATTATATAAATATATAAAATATATAAAATAATCAGATTTTTTAAAAAAGCATAAAGGCTGTTTATTTTCCGTGTAGAAAGCCATTTTTGATTACCTGGTTGCCCAGATATGTATTTGGTATTCTGTGTTTGAAAGAATAATTGCATGAGGTAGTTGATGTTTTGAAAAGCAAAAAGTGCTCATTTAGAACACATAATCCCCCATTTTGTGATTCATAGCCTGGAGTCTGAGAAGAATTAAGCCATGAATTGCTTTCTAAGAACCTATGAATACTTTATACAAAGTTTTGTCGGTATGTGCATTTTTTTTCCTAAAAAGAAGGTACAAAAATAAATCATTCTGAAAAGGTTTCTAGGTCTCTAAATATTTAAAAGTCTGCTGTTTTTAGCATTCTTGATAAATGTAGCTGGGTTCACTTTCAGTGTTCATTTCAGACAGAGGAATTTTGACCTTTTGCTTATGTCAAATTTATCTCATCATTTATTTTTAAATGACTTAAAATAAAGCTTCTATTTGATTTTAGTGAATTTTATTTTTATACAATAAAGTGCCATTATCAAAGAAGCTGGTTACAGATAATGACTTAGCTTCATGTCCTATAAGTCATCACACTTATTTTTTTTTTTTCTTAAAACTCTTTGGCTTTTAAGACAACATGCAATAAAAAATGACTCAATTATGCCTAGCATTTGTGCAATGACTTTTTTTTAAGTTTCATTTTTAGGTTCAGGGGTACATGTACAGTTTTGTTATATAGGTCAATTTGTTTCATGGGTTCGTTGTAGCGATTATTTTGCCACCCAGATATGAAGTCTAGTACCCATGTGTTATTTTTCCTGATCCTCCCCTTCCTCCTACACTCCACTCTCCAATGGGCTCAAGTATCTATTGTTCCCCTGTGTTTTGTTCTCAGCATTTAGCTTCCACTTATAAATAAGAACATGCTATATTTGGTTTTGTGTTCCTGCTTTAATTTGCTAAGGATAAATGGCCTCCAGCTCCATCCATGTTCCTTCAAAGGACATGATTTCCTTCCATATTTTATGGATGCATAGTATTCCATGGTGTGTGTGTACGATCTCTATGCATATAGACTACAAAATCTAAAAGAAATGGATGAAATACTGGACACATACACCCTCCTAAGATTACACTAGGAAGAAATTGAATCCCTGAAAAGACCAATAATGAGCTCTGAAATTGGGTCAGTAATAAATAGCCTACCAACAACAACAAAAAGCCCAGGACCCGATGGAGTCACAGCTGAAACTGACTAAATATATGAAAAAGAACTGGTGCCATTCCTGCTGAAACTATTCCAAAAGACTGAGGAGAGACTCCTCCCTAACTCGTTCTGCAAGGCCACTGTTTTCTGGTTACCAAAACCTGGCAGAGTTACAACAACAAAAAATAAAATTTTGGGCTCATATCCTTGATGAACATCAATGCAAATATCCTCAACAAAATTCTAACAAACTGAATCGAGCAGCAATCAAAAAGCTTATCCGCCACCTCATCAGGTAGGCTTCATCTTCGGGATGCAAGTTTGGTTCAATAAATGCAAATCAATAAATGTGATTCATCACATAAAAGAACTAAAGCAAAAACCACGTGATTATCTTAATAGATGCAGAAAGGGCTTTCAATAACGTTCAACACTCTTTATGTTAAAAACTCTCAATAAACTAGGTATTGAAGGAACATACCTCAAAATAATAAGAGCCATTTATGCAAACCCACATCCAACATCACACTGAAGAGGCAAAAGCTGGAAACATTTCCTTTGAAAACTGGTACAAAATAAGGATGCCCTCTCTCACTACTCATATTCAATGTAGTATTGGAAGTCCTGGCCAGGGCTATCAGTCAAGATAATGAAATAAAGTTCATCCAAATAGGAAGAGACGAAGTCAAATTTCCTGTTTGCAGATGTCATCATCCTATATCTAGAAAACCTCCTATTCTGAGCCCCAAAACTCCTTAAGCTGATAACCAACTTCAGCAAAGTCTCAGGATACAAAATCAATGTGCAAAAATTACTAATGTTTCTATACACCAACAACAGTCAAGCCAAGAGCCAAATCAGGAACGCAATCTAACTCACAACTGCCACAAAAAGAATAAAATGCCTAGTAATACAGATGACCAGGGAGGTGAAAGATCTTTACAAGGAGAATTATAAACCACTGCTCAAAGAAATCAGAGCTGACACAAACAAATGAAAAAATATTCCATGCTCATAGATAGGAAAAATCAATATCATAAAAATGGCCATACTGCTCATTTATTTTTATTGTGTGTATTTGTGTGTATACACATGCCTGTGGTATTTCAGGCAACAAACACATGTTCATGAAAGTGTTCCTTGTGTTAAACACTCAGGAACTAAGTAAGGAATATGCAAGAAACAACTGATTTTCTACCAATTATATGAAACATTTCTCTTCCACTTTGTTCTTCATTCAATTATAGAAATTTGTACTACAACCTGGAACTTGGTTATATAAGGTCATTTACAGGCATTAATCATTGGGGCAGTGAAAATACTACAGATATTTACAGGCTGGGAATGGGTGAGCATCAAACAATCAGAACAAATGCCTATCAGAGTGAGCTTACATTCTTACAGTGAAATGGAGCTACCAGCTGTGTATCAGTCACACTGGGGTAGCTTTTGGAGAGGGGTAGCTTTAGGAGATTGAAGTTAGAATCTTTTGCTAAATCCAAATGATGACATTGCTGAAACTGTTTTGAAGTAAGTTACATTACAGTAAATAAAATATTTGAGTATCCAGGTAACTTAGTAAGAGTTTTAATGTTCACATTTGGTTGTGTTTTCATTTTTCTTTAGATAGTTCAGCTATTTGCTACATAGAAATTAAACCTACCTAAAAACATCATATCATCAACAAATATGAGAGAGAATGAGAGAGAAAGGGTAAATATGACATAAATTTTTTAAAGAGAAAGAGTATTAGAAAGACACAGAAAAGTACACTGAAGAAAATCCTAGTATAAAAACAATAGTTGTATTTAAAACTGGTATTTAAAAAGCATATAAGCCCTAGGCATAAATTGAACACACAAATCCAAGCTGATGCCAAGTTTCTAGTCATTTGTGCATTATTAGAAATACCCTTACATGCATTTTATTTACATACTTGAAAGATATTGTCAAATTTAATGATGAAAAGGATAGATTATATTGGTGAAGGGTTTATCTGAAAACAAAAGACATTGTCTCCTTTATGGCAGATTCCATTGGTCTCTGCAGCATTGCTGCCGACAGCTCCATTAACCTTTGTTCTTTGCACATTTGTGGACTTTGAATTTACTTGAATTCACATCAATCATAGTTAAAAAATAAAACAAACAAAAACCTACAGTTATTTATAAAAAGGTATCCTTTTGAAGAAAACTACGTTGAGAAGAAATCTTGAAATGCATTAACCTTTCCACTAGAGGGACAGGTGTTATCAGAAAATACCTTCATTTTTATATACCATATTTTCTTTAATAGATACTATTCGGATGAAAAGCTGAATAGTGTTTACCAAACTACATCTAAAGTCTTGAGTATGTCTGAGCATTTTTACTCACCTTTATTAACACTCAGTTTTTGAAGCCACCTCTTACATTATAGCTTTTGATTACTCTTCAAAAATCACTCATCTGCTTGAGTTGAGGAGTCAATAAAGAAGGATAACTTGGAGAAGCTTACAAGACAATTCAGATAACAAAGAAAACTGAAGGGAAAAATAAATGCAAAGATACATTTGGTAGGCATTTTTATATAGAAGAAAATGAATAAAGGATGGGAGAATGGTATTATTTAAATAGCTGAGACAATTGGGGTAGGGAGGCTTTGAAAAATAAGTGAGTTTATTTACGTATAACAAGCCAAATACTTACAGCAGGCTGCTACAGCTAAAGATTGGACAAGTTATTCAGTATTTTTCTAAGTGGCATCACTAAATACTAATTTTTGGCATTTAATAACAGATGCTTAACGCTAAATTATACGTATGATATGTTCATATAATAATGTAATATGCAAATGTGCATATCCATACACTTGAATATTTCAGATTAATTTCATATAAAATTACCTTTTGATTTGTAATTAAAGACAAAGCAATTAATTAAGGTACATTTTTAATACATTGTTTCATTTCTTTGTTTCTCTTCCAAACTCTACCTTGCCTCACTTTATGCTTCTACTTCTTAAAAAAATTTGCAACTGTGTGAACATATTTTCTCAAGATATTTTGATCTTTCACTATTAAAATTTCTCAGTTTTGAAGGAAAGGAAAACAAACTGCTTATTTAGGAAAATACATTTTATAAGTATATATTCCTATAAGTATAAAAAATATATATATATATTCCTCCCAAACTCATTGTGTCTTTCTCCATTGAGAGGTTTCTGTATCTCATACTTGTGATATTAATTTTATGCAGACTAACTTTTTACTAATTATCTTCTTAATTTTAATTGTATTTCTTCTCACCTCCTCTCTGTGACTGCATTTCTAAATCACCATCACCGCCACCATCACCTACACCATCATCATTGTCATCAACAATAATAGTTAACATTTATAATGTTTAAACATGTCTAGGCAGTTTAGTAAGTGGTCTAACATGTGATAGCTTATTTAATAATTCCCACAAAATAAGTAGTAGTCAATATATTTATCAGTAGTATATAGATTAGTGTAATGAGTTTACTAAAATTTTGTTCATCTCTTCAGTTAATAGATATTTAGATTGTTTCCTATTTGGGAATGTTCTATATGACGCTATCATAAATATTTACATACAGGTCCTGAGTGTTCATTTTCTGGGGTAAACACTAGAGAAAGGGATAGCTAGATTGTTTGGGGTTTATCTAATTATATAGAAAACCACCAGGGTGTTTTCCAAATGATCTGTTTTACATTCCCTCAAGAAATTTATTAGGATGCTATAAGTTCAAAATTCTTGTTTGTAATTGATATCATAATTGATATTGCCAACCTTCTCAAGTTAGCCATTCCAGTGAGCATAAAGTGGCATGTCATAGGTTTTAAATTTTAACTCAGCGAATGACTAATAGTGTTGAGTGTGTTTTAATGCATGTTTTTTTGACATCTGTCTCTTTGCTTCGGAGAAGTGTTTATTTAAATATTTTCATTGGTTTTACTTATTTTTTATTGTTGATTTATAAAAGTCGTTTATATAATTATGTTACAAAGTCTTCATTAAATATGTGTTTTACAAATATTTCTCCCAGACTCTCTTCACTTTTTAACGCTGTCTTAGGAAAAATAAGTGTCTTTCATTTTGCTGAAGCTATACGATGAGTGCTTTATGTATCCTAAAAAATCTATGCATCTCAAGGTCAAAATTATTTTCTCCCATGTTTCTGCAATCAGACCTTATAGTTTTATCTCTTATATTTAAGTTTGTGATCTATTTTGAATTAAGTTATTCATATGGAATGTATTTCTTCTTTTTTTGCATTACCTTTGAAGGTAATTCCTTTGAATTACCTTCACATCTTTGTGAAAGTCAATTGTCTATATGAAAACTCTGTATCTATCTATCTATCATCTATCTATCTATCATTTATCAACTCTTTACCTATCTATAATTATACCAATTCCACATAATCTTGGTTACTGTTGCCATATAATAGGTCTTTAAGTCAATTAGTTTGATTCCTGTATTTTTTTCTTTTTAAAAAATTGTCTTGGCTGTTTTATGCCATCTATGTTTTCATATGCACTTTAGAATCGTTTTAATTTCTACGAAATAACCCGCTGGACTGGACTTTTTTTGGGGGGGGTGCAGGGGAGGATTGTGTTGAATCTATGTCAGTTTGGGGAAAATTGATATCTTAATATTGAGTCTTCTTATTAATAACCTATACGCCTCTGTTTCTTTAGGTCTTCTTTTCTTTTTTCTTTTTTTTGGAGACGGAGTCTGACTCTGTGGAGTGCAGTGGCGCGATCTCGGCTCACTGTAGGCTCCACCTCCCGGGTTCACTCCATTCTCCTGCCTCAGCCTCCTGAGTAGCTGAGACTACAGGCGCCCGCCACCTCGCCCAGCTAATTTTTTGTATTTTTTTAGTAGAGACGGGGTTTCACCGTGTTAGCTAGGATGGTCTCGATCTCCTGACCTCGTGATCCACCCGCCTCAGCTACCCAAAGTGCTGGGATTACAGGCGTGAGCCACCGCGCCCGGCCTTTTATTTCTTTTAAAAATTGTTTTTGTACATTGTAATGAAGTGAACTTGGGTATATTTGTTTCTAGCTATCCCTAAATGTTTTGCCTTTGAAAATTATATTGTTTTAAATATATTGAAACAAAATTATTTTTTATGTATTAATATTGTATCCTGAGATCTTATTAAATTCAAACCTTAGTGTTAGTAGTTTATGTAGATTTTTGTATGATCTCTTTAGACAGCTATGCATTTTAGAATAAAGAACATTTTGTTTTTTCTTTTCCCATCTGTTTACATTTTTTTCATTGTTTATTCTATTTCTATTCTTATTTCTATGTATATATATATATTTCTTTTCCTTGCCTGATCACGCTAAGGGCCTCCAGTACAATGTTGAGTATAAGTGATGAGAACAGTTACTTTTACCTTGTCCTCAAATTTACTGGGAGCACATTTGTTCTTTCACCAATACATATGAGGTTAGTTGAAGATGTTTCACATGTGGCCTTTATCAGATTATGTGTGAATTTCTGATTTTTTAAAAAATCATGATGAATATTACATTCTGTCAAAAAATTTTCTCAGTCCATTTTAATGATTATATAATTTTCCTTTTTGTCTGATTGATATTGTGAATTAAATTGAACTTTATAACAACCTTTTATTCTAAGATAAACTTCACATGTTCATGATGCATTATTGTCCTTACATATTGTTACATACAGCTTTCTAATAGTGTCATCAAACTTTTTCAGGAAGTTTTTGGGGTTTTGTGTGGTTTGCTTTCTTGTAATGTCTGTCTAATTTTGGAATCAGGATAGGTTTGATTGGCTAAAATGACCTGGATATTGTTCCCATGTATCTTATATTCTGGAAGATTTGGGGTAAAAATTATTAAATGTTGGAAGAATTCACTAGTGAAGACATTTGGGCATAGGGATTTTTTAACCATAGATTGAATTAATTTAACAAATACATATTTAGTTTATTTCTTTTTCATTAAGTTGTTATTTTGTGGTTCTCGTGAAACTGTCAGCTTATATAAACTATCAAAGTATGAGAAAGCTAGTCTTAGTATTTTCATATTTTGCTCTTAGAGTCTGCGAATGCTCTAATATCTGATTTTTATTCCCAGTATTTGTCATTTCTGTCCTTTTTGTTCCTGTAAATCTATCTGAAAGTCTATCATTTTCATGATTTTTTTCAAATAATATTATGTTTCTTTAAGAATCTCAATTACTTTCTATTTACTATCATTAATTTCTGCTCATATCTTTATTATTTCTTTGCTCATTCTTACTTTGTTTTTCTCATATAAGCCTTTAATGTTACAGAGTTTTCTAATATTTGCTTTAGCTCTATCTCACAAATTTTGACATACTGTCTTTCCATTTTTATTCAATTCAAAATATTTTCTAATTCATCTTGTTACTTCTTTGATTCATTGTTGATTAGAGGTATGTTCATTATTTCTCCAATATTTGGATATTTTACAGATATCTTTCTGTTATAGATTTCTTGTATAATTTTTCTGTGTTCTGAGAACATAGTATTATTTCAATGCTTTAAAAATGAGTTATATTTTTTATAGCTCAGAATATAGTCTATCCTGTCTTTAAACATTCCATATAAAAATTTAAAAACTGTGCATTGTGCTGTGGTTTCATAGATAATTCTAAAATAACAATTATATTAATTTGGTTGGCTACATTGTCTAGATCTTCTATATCTTTCTCTAACCTCATTTAATTTTTACTTCTTTGTCTAGCAATTACTAAGAGAAAAGTACTAATTTATCCAACTATAATTGTGGGTAGTATTTTGCTTTAAGCATACGGAAGCTTTGCATTAGGTGTATGTACATTTAGAATGTTCATTTCTTCTTTTGGGATTGACCTCTTAAACATTATAGTATACACCTCTTTACTTTTCTAATAATATTTCTTGTTTTGAAATAACTTTGGTTAGTTTGCATAGCATACAATTTTCCTATTTTGTAATTTATTTATTTATTTACTTTCAGAGGTGGGATCTAACTATGTTGCCCAGTCTGACCTCAAACTCCTAGGATCAAGCGATCTTTCCACTTCAGTCTCCCAAGTAGCTGAGACTACAGGCCTGTTCCAGCACACCTTTCTAAATTTTTATTTTTAGACCTATGTCCTTCTATATTTAGTCAATTCTTAGAGATAAGTACAGTTAGATATAAAGTATTGTTTTCTTATCCAGTTTCACAAAGTCTTCTTTTTAATGGACTTGTTTAAACTATTAAGATATGATGCAGTGGTTAATCTTATGTGTTAACTTGATCAGGACAGAGGTGCCTTGATATTTGCCCAATTGTCCTTTCCATGTAGGTGGACCTCAACCAATTCATTAGATAATTGGATAGAACAAAATGGGATAAAAGATCATTTGTTCTCTCTGCCTGTTTGTGTGTGTGTGTATCTCATTGTTTCAATTTTTCTGGAGAACCCTGATGAATACATATAATACAGTTATTTATATGGTAGGATTTGAAACTCTCTTGCTAATTGTATTCTATTTTTTCGCTCTGTTCTTTTACTTCATTTTCTACTTTCATTGAATAGATCAAATTTCTTATTAATTGCATTTTACTTCCACTATTGTTATATTAGATACAGTTTTTTTTTTTGGTGATTTATACTGTAGAATTACAATATAAAACTCAAATGTACTACAGCCTCTATTCCAAAAAATGTTATACCACTTTATGAATAATTTTAGATACATCATCTTTCTTGCTAATGTATTGTTATTTTTGTTAAATATTTTATTTTTACTTATGTTACAAACTCAATACATTGTTGATTTTTTTTTTTTTTTTTTGAGATGGAGTCTTGCTCTGTTGCCCAGGCTAGAGTACAGTGCCATGACCTCCACTCACTGCAAATTCCACCTCCTGGGTTCAAGCAATTCTCCTGCCTCAACCTCCTGAGTAGCTGGGAGTACAGGTGTGCACCACCATCCCTTGCTAATTTTTGTATTTTTAGTAGAGATAGGGTTTCTCCATCTTGGCCAGGCTGGTCTCAAACTCCTGACCTTGTGACCCACCCGCCTCGGCCTCCCAAAGTGCTGGGCTTACAGACATAAGCCACTGTGCCTGGCCAATGCTTTTATTTTAGTCAATCAATTATTTATTTGAGAGTTTAAGCGTAAGAAAAAAAATTTTTATAAATAAATTTATTTTTACTAATTTAGATTCTGTTCATCTCTTTGTGTAGATCAAATTGCCATCGGGAATTAAACGTCTTCTAAGTGAAAAACTTTCTTTTGATATTTCATATAGCATGGTGCATTGTCAATAAACCCTCTCATTCTATCTGTCCATAAAACTTTTTTATCCTCATTTTGGAAAGTCCTTTTTAATCTTAATAAATTCTAAGTTGATATATATATTTTTTCTATTAGTACTTTGGATGTTTCCTCTACTTTTTATCTCCTTTTTTTTTAATAAAAATGTGTTTCTTATATAGTTTTTTCTTAATATAAGGGTTTTTTTTCCCTTCTATCTCATTTAAAGATATTTTCCTTCTTGTGTTAGCATTTTGGCTATGATAAGTCTAAGTCTGTATATGTGTACAGGATAAAGAGAGAAAGAGGGAGTGAGAAAGAGAAAGGGGAGACAGATGTGTTTCCTTTTTGTGTGTGTCTCCTTCTTAGAGTTCTCTGAGATTCTTGAACCTGTGGTTTGTTAGTTTTGTTATTGTCAGTAATTTCCCGGTCATTATAACTATATCTATATATCTATATCTATATATCTATATAGCTATATAGCTATATCTTTATATCTGTCTATATCTATATATCTATATATATGTTTGTTTTTTTTCTGAGATGGAGTCTTGCTCTTCCGCCCAGGCTGGAGTGCAGTGGCGTGATCTCGGCTCACTGCAAGCTCCGCCTCCCGGGTTCACTTGGACTTCTCAGCTTCCCGAGTAGCTGGGACTACAGGCGCCTTCACCACGCCTCGCTAATTTTTTTGTATTTTTAGTGGAGACGGGGTTTCACCATGTTAGTCAGGATGGTACGTTTTAAAAATAACTACAAAAGTATAATCAGAATGTTTGTAACACAAAGAAATGATAAATTCTGGAGGTGATGGGAAAATAATAGGAAGATATAGATTATTTTAAATATCATAAAAATAATATATATCATGACTGCTTAAATACTGACTTCCTATTTCCATCTCTTGTGCCATTAGAGAAGCACTATGACATTGTTGCTTGTTTCTTACTTTGTTCATGGTGGTATTCTTCTGTTCACATCAATGGCATCAAGTATTTTTTAATAAAATAAATGTTACCAAAAGGTAGCTGTAGTTTTGCCCATTTTATTGTCTGTCATTTACTTAACAAGCTATACTTTTTCATTCTTTAATGCACATTTAAAAAATATTTTAAAAGTTCATTGTAGAATTTGTTTTGTGTTTTTTGTTTGTTTTGTCATTATTGTTGTTGTTGTTTTTGATAGTGTTGCTGTGTTGGCCAGGCTGGAGTGTAGTGGCAAGATCATAGCTCAAGAATGATGTATTCTATCTCCAGTGTTTCCATTGTTTCGTTTACGGAAGCTTTAAAATGGAATATGGCACTTATACATATAGTATGTTTTCTAATTAATTGACAACAAAGTAGGAAGGTCCTTGAGAACAATCACTTTACGCAATGATTAAAAACAAAATTTTGTTTTTTTAAAATGAATAATATTGCATATCAGAATATTTATTAAATACGATTTTGGTTTAATTGTTTCAGTGCTTTACTTCTAGGAAATAGAGAAAATCAAAAATCCTTAGCCAAAATTAAGTGAAGAACTTCCTTAACCAAAGCCTAAACAAATAACTTTCTTTAACAAAAATTAGAGAATAAGATTCTAGTAAATATATTTCAGTCAATATATATTTGTTCCATTTCCTATATCTCAAACATATTCAATCCTGTGTGAAACATCTCAAATTAATGTTTAGGTTGGTTCTGAACCGGGATGTGGAAAACATCAAGCCTGTTTAATTTGTGCAATTTAATGAGGAGGGACAGAGAACAAAGAATTTTAAATTGTTAAACATTAATATATAATAGGTCAGTACAAAAGTCATTGTGGTTTTTGCAATTACCTTCAACGGCAAAAACCACAATGACTTTTGCACCAACCTAATATGTACATATATAATATAAACACATATATGTGTGTATATTTACATATATATACTTCCATCCCCGTGTCCAAATACATAGATGTGCATATACGTCTATGTATATCATTGTACATGTGTATGTGAAGATATACATTTGAATCAGTTTATTTAATTCATAATTAACTAAGTTTTAATCTCCTAGAGTGAGACTCTTTTGACTTTATGAAGGTGAAATATGAAATGAAGGTACCTATCTATATTCTCATTAAATTATTATTTTTCTCTGAAAATATGAAAAAGGAAATCGGGATTCTAAAGTATTTATTTTTCATTTGTTTGTTTGTTTCATTTGCTTGTTGAAAGACATGTGAGTTGAAGAGGTTTATATGTTTTACCATAAGATGAAAATGAATAGATTTTCAAATACGGCATTTTAACAAGAAGTGTTAAGCTCCATTGATCTTATATGATTCCCTTTATTTAGACTTTAACTTTTGAAAACAAAATCCTAAGATGTTGGAGTAGTACTACTAATATGAGTAATATTTGATTGTATAAATATGAAGTATTGCATGACATTTCAGTTAGCTGTTGTGTAAAAAAACAACAGAAAATTTTACTGAGACTCAGCAATAATTATTTATTTAGCTCAAGTGTGTCTCTGCATCATCTCCAGAACAGCAAATCTAACATTGGTCCAGCTGGCATGGCTCTGTTGGGATACCTTGACTCCACATGTAATTCAGCCTCCAGTTGGGTCTAGCAGGCAGCATAGATATGTTGTACCCATGATGATAGCAACAGAATAAGTGCAACAGCAGGTGCACAGTGTTGTACCCACTAATATACGAACATATCTTTAGCTTTGATCATTTCAGCAATTTGATTCAAAGCTTGCTTCTTCAACCAATTATTTGTTATATTGATTTCCATTTGTGTAATGTTTATTACTTTTCTTACCTTGAATATTTATTACTATTCTATGGCCTTATGTAAGTCATTTTATATTTTGTTAATGTCTAATGGCATTTAAATTTTATGAAGTATTAAACAAGATTCTTTTTTTTGAGACAGAGTTTTGCCTTGTCACCCAGGCTAGAGTGCAGTGGCATGATCTCGGCTCACTGCAACTTCTGCCTCCTGGGTTCAAGAGATTCTCCTGCCTCACACTCCCTAGTAGCTGGGATTGCAGGTGCCCTCCACCATGCCCAGCTAATTTTTTAATTTTTAGTAAAGACAGGGTTTCATCACGTTGGCCAGGCTGATCTCAAATTCTTGACTTTAGGTGAGCCGCCCACCTCGGCCTCCCAAAGTGCTGGGATTACAGGTGTGAGCCACTGTGCCGGGTCTAAACCAGATTCTTTAAAAATAACCAATAATCTTTAGTTTAGAAACTGATCATTTCCTGTTTGATTAAAACAACTTTACTTTAGAATATGAAAGCTTAGTCAAGGGAGAAGAATACACTTAATTCAACGTGAACAAACATTAGCTGGGGATTTCATGAGGCATTACCGGAAAAATAAAATTATCAAATTTCTCAGTTGTTCATTTTAATGTTCATCAATTCCAATGAAAGGAGCTATATTTTTACGTCTAAGTTACATTTCTCATGTCACAATAACTGAAATAGTAATTAACAATTATTGAATAATATCGAACATTCCAAATACTATGTTAAGCAATCAGTATGCAATGTCTTATTAATTCTTTATAACAAGTCTACTCAGTAGGTATTATTTTTATCTTTAGATACATAGAAAGGTTGCCAAAGTGACAAAGCTGATAGGTGATAGAAGTAGGCTATAAATCAAGGCAGCAGATTCTTTTGAGAACTTGTGCTATAAACAATATGCCTAAATCTATTTTTAGAATTTTAGGAAAATGATTTTATTTTTATATAATTATTTGATTTTAATTCATGACTGAAGAAAATCTGAACATTACAAAAGTATGTAGATTAAAAAGGGAAAATGTCTTTCATCTTACCCCAGTTATGATCTACATTAAGAAATAACTACTTTCAATGTGATTTTATTTTACATTATTTTCTATATTTTCACCTACAAACAAGTATTTGTATATATTCATATAGAAATTGATTCATTTCCAGTTTTTTATTCAAAATAAAAATGATTTAATAAACATCTTATACATTCTCCTTCATAAATAAATAACTCATGTGTGTGTGTTGGGGTGGGGGATACATACATACAGGATACATATCCCGAAGTGAGAAGTGAATTTATTAGTTGATAGGATGCAGAGATGACTACCTACTTAACATTCATTCTCCTCTTGTTTCTTGCTTCCAGAATTCCAGTTGTTTTGGGAGTGATAATGTAGCCATCTTAAAAAATAAATACATTTCTAATTCAACATGTAAGTAGATTGGAAGTTGTAACTCCATCATCCCAACAAGAAGAAAAGCAAAATAAACTAAAAATCAACAAATCTTCTTAATCCATCAAAGAACTGAGTTCATAGGGCAAATTGTCACCCTGAAAACCAGAGAGAAATGTGAATACAAACAAACAGATTTCTGGAAACAGAATCATCCACTGGAGTCTGGTAGAAATCCATAAAGGATAACAAACATGGAGTAGCTTTAGAAATCAAAGCTCCTGAGGGCCCAGCCTTAGTGGAACCTTCACACTTGCATGGGTTTCACCTCAGGGAGTCCTACCAGTTCTTAAAATGAAGAACAGGAAAAAATCATCTTGTGCTTCATGTAGGGTAAAGGGGAAAGAAATTTTGAAAGAAGTAAAAAATAATCTACAAAATCCTGCCCCTAGAAAACTATTTCATCAGAGTCTAACCACTTGGGTTTTAACAGATTCTAACCAACCCAGGGGAAGAGTAATTATCCAGCAGAAAAACACTAAGGATATAGTTGAACAGCACAGTCGATCAACTAGATTTAATTGGCATGGATAGAATATTGCCTCTAAAAACACCAAAATACATATTTTTCTCATGCTCATATGTGATACTCACCAAGATTGTTAACGTTCTGTAACATAGAGCACACTTTAACTTTTTAAAGGAATAGAAATCATAGAAAGTAGAATTAAACCACATAGAACTAAACAAGAAATCAATAACAGAAAGAAAGATGGGAAATCTTAAGAAAATTTTGAAGTTAAGCAACACATTTCTAAATAACACATTGATCAAATAGTTTCAAAACAAACTGATTCTAAAGTTTATACTAAAGGCAAAAGACTAGAAAAGTCAACACAATATTGAAGAAGATAGAAGTATGAGAACTGACACTACGTGAACTCAAGACATCATATAAAGCTTCATTAATCAAGACAGTGTGATGTGGATGAAAGACAAATAGATATATGAAACAAAATAGAGACCAAAGAACTAGACTCCTACAAATACAATTATACATTGCTTATTGACAAGGATACATATGTACTGAGAAATGCATCATTAGGCGATTTTGCTGTTGTGCAAACATCATAGTATATACCCACACAAACCTAGATTCTATAGTTGAATACACACCCAGATTATATGGTATCCTCTATTGTTCCTAAGCTACAAATCTGTACATATTATCCTACTGAATACTGCTGGCAATTGTAAAACAGTGGTAGGTATTTGTGTATCTAAACACATTGAAGAGATACAAGAAAAATATGATACAAAAGGTAAAACATGAAGCATCTTTATAGGGCACTTACCATGAATGGAGCTTGCAGAACCAGAAGTTTGTCTGGATGAGTCAGTGTTCAGTGGTGAGTAAATGTGAAGCCCTAGACATTACTGCACATTATTTTAGAATATATAAACACTGTGCACTTAGGCTGCACTAAATTTATTAACAGTTTTTCTGTCTTCAATAATAAATTAAGTGTAGCTTACTCTGTCTTTTTACTTTATAAACTTCCATGCATTTTTTAAAAATTTTTTGGCTCTTTTGACATAATGCAATTTAAAACACGAACATATTGTACAGACACACAAAAATATTTTCTCCATGTATATCCTTATTATATAAGCCTTCTTCCATTTTTAAATTTTTTAAAATATTTTTCACTTTTTAAACTTTTTTTGTTAAAAACGAAACACAAATATATACATTAGCTTAGGCTTACACAGGGTGAAGACTGTCAATATCGTTGGCTTTCGCCTTCAGTCTTGTCCTACTGGAAGGAGGTCAGGGACAATAAAATGTATGGAGCTGTCATGTCCTGTGATAACAATGCCTTCTTCTGGAATACTACCTGAAGGATGTGCCTGAGGCCACTTTATAGTCAATATGTTTTTATGAGTAGAAGGGGCAAACTCCAAAATAGCAATAAAGTATATATTATAGTATTTTAAATTATATACCATAGTAGGATATATTTATTATTATTATCAAGTATTATGTACTGTATACAATTATATGTGCTATGCTTTTATATGCCTGGCAACACAGTAGATTTGTTCATATAATTATCATCACAAACAGGTGAGTAATGCCTTCTGTTAAGACATTGTAATGGTTACAACATCATCAACAATAGGAATTTGTCACTCCATTATAATCTTAGGGGGCCATCATTGTATATTCCATGTGTTATTCACCAAAACGTTATGTAGCACATGACTGTATAGAGTGATCTTGGTAGAAGAGCAAAGGTGATTCAATGGAAAAGGATAGTATTTTCTTTTCTTTTTTTTTTTTTTTTTTTGAGGCGGAGTCTCGCTCTGTCGCCCGGGCTGGAGTGCAGTGGCCGGATCTCAGCTCACTGCAAGCTCCGCCTCCTGGGTTTACGCCATTCTCCTGCCTCAGCCTCCCGAGTAGCTGGGACTACAGGCGCCCGCCACCTCGCCCAGCTAGTTTTTGTATTTTTAGTAGAGCCGGGGTTTCACCGTGTTAGCCAGGATGGTCTCGATCTCCTGACCTCGTGATCCGCCCGTCTCGGCCTCCCAAAGTGCTGGGATTACAGGCTTGAGCCACCGCGCCCGGCCAGGGATAGTATTTTCAACAAATGGTGCTGGAACAACTGGACATCCACATGCAATAATTTGCTGTATATTTTCAAAAAGCTAGAAGAGAAGATTTTGAATGTTCCCAACATAAAAAAAGTGCTAAATGTTTAGGGTGATTGATATGTTAATTATCTTGATTAGATCATTACACATATATAGTATCAAAATATTCTGTGTCCTATAAATATGTGCAGTTATTATGCTGGCTAAAAATAATATATATTACACAATCATCTTACATTTTTCACAAAAAATTCAAATCACAGACCTAATATAAAATGTAAACCTATAAATTTCCTTGCAGATAGGAGTTCTAGATGACCTTGAATTTGGTAATGACTTTTAGATACAATACCATAAGTATAAGAAAAAAAAACAAATTAGACTTCTTTCCATTGAAAAACAATCTATTAAAGACATTCTTCAGAGAATGATATGACAAACTGCAGACTTGAAAAAATAGTTGCAAAACACATATCTGTTAAAGTACTGACACCTAAAACTCATAACTCCAAACCTTATTGCGTCAGTCTAATTATGAGAAAAACATCAAAGAAATCCCAATATAGGGACATTATACAAAACACCTGTTCACTATCCTGAAAACTGTCAAGGTCATAAAATAAGAAAAGTCTGAGAAACTGTCAAAACAAAAAGAGTGTAAAAAAGACCAGATGATTAAATGTAATGTTATATTCTAGATCGAATCTTACAGAAAAAAAAAATGCATTAGGTTAAAACTAAAAAAAATTAAGTTAATAAAATTATAAAATTAATAAAATGTTACTAATTAATAAAGTTAATAGTATGTAATGCAACAATATTAAGAAAGTTAATAATAGTCAATAACTATTGATCCTTATTTTCTCTTTAATCATAACATATATCATACTAATGTAAGATGTTAATAATTGAGGAAACTGGGTATGGAGTATGTGGGAACTCTCTTTACTACCTTCATAACTTTTCTGTAAGACCAAAATTTTTTTAAATTTAGAAGTTTATTGAAAAACTCAACTATATAAAATATGCATAGATATTTAGCTATATATGTTGATTTTATTTAAAAGTTATTGATTGAAAGATGTTTAATAAATAGTGCTGGGAATACTGGCTAGTCATATGTAGAAAGCTGAAAATGGATTCCTTCCTTACACCTTATACAAAAATTAATTCAAGATGGATTAGAGACTTAAATGTTAGACTTAAAACCATAAAAACCCTAGAAGAAAACCTAGGCAATACCATTCAGGTCATAGGCATGGGCAAGGACTTCATGTATAAAACACCAAAAGCAATGGCAACAAAAGCCAAAATTGACAAATGGGATCTGATTAAACTAAAGAGCTTCTGCACAGCAGAAGAAACTACCATCAGAGTGAACAGGTAACCTACAGAACGGGGGAAAATTTTTGCAATCTACTCATCTGACAAAATATCCAGAATCTACAAAGAACTCAAACAAATTTACAAGAGAAAAACAACCCCATCAAAAAGTGGGCAAAGGATATGAACAGACACTTCTCAAAAGGAGACATTTAGGTAGCCAACAGACAAATGAAAAAATGCTCATCATCAGAGAAATGCAAATCAAAACCACAATGAGATACCATCTCACACCAGTTAGAATAGTGTTCATTAAAAAGTCAGGAAACAACAGGTGCTGGAGAGGATGTGGAGAAATAGGAAAACTTTTACACTGTTGGTGGGACCGTAAACTAGTTCAACCATTGTGGAAGACAGTGTGGTGATTCCTCAAGGATCTAGAACTAGAAATATCATTTGACCCAGCCATCCCATTACTGGGGATTATAAATCCCAAAGGATTACAAATCATGCTGCTATAAAGACACATGCACACGTATGTTTATTGCAGCACTATTCACAATAGCAAAGACTTGGAATCAACCCAAATGTCCATCAATGACATACTGGATTAAGAAAATGTGGCACATATACACCATGGAATACTATGCAGCCATATAAAAGGATGAGTTCATGTCCTTTGTAGGGACATGTATGCAGCTGGAAACCATCATTCTCAGCAAACTATCGCAAGAACAGAAAACCAAACACTACATGTTTTCACTCATAGGTGGGAATTGAACAAAGAGAACACTTGGACACAGGAAGGGGAACATCACACAACATGGCCTGTTGTGGAGTCGGTGTAGGGGGGAGGGATAGCATTAGGAGATATACCTAATGTAAATGATGAGTTAATGGGTGCAACACACCAACATGACACTTGTATACATATGTAACAAACCCGCATGTTGTGCACATGGACCCTAGAACTTAAAGTATAATAAAAAATAAAACGAAAGATGCTATCACTTGTAAAGTGTATCCTATTTTTGAAATATGAGAAAAGTTTTCCATTACTTCTTGACTCATTTTCAATTACTTCTTGACTCTTCCGTTGTCCTTACAATAAACTCTGGTACCTTCAATTTAGATTAGAAGGCCTTATGTCTATGAGCATCCAACATTATCTGTCAACAAGACCCTTATTGATTTCCTCCCCCAGGCCAACCTTTATATTTCACACTTGTCCCCCTAATTCCTCTTATTTTCTGCTCTACTTTCGTCTGTTCCACAACCTGTTATATTTTACATTCTTTCAGAGAACAAGGCATTCATACTAAATGTTTTTTTTTTCCCTTTGAAAATGTTTGCAGCAACTTCACTTAGCACACATCCATACAGAACTTAATTAAAATGTCATTTAATCAGAATGTTCTTTTCTTACATTTGTCTGCCAGGCAAGATAAGATCACCTCATCAATTGCCCCCATAGCACTCTCTGCCTCTCCTTTCTTCATATAGTGCAAATTGTAATTTCTTGATAACATTCTGGTTACACTGGGACCAACATACTCCATAAGGCAGAAGCAACCTTTATGTCTCTTTCTCTCTCTCTCTCCCTCTTTTAGCGACCCTGTTCCTAGAGTCTAGAGCAGATCTAACATAGAGTAAGTGATGAATAAAGATTTTTCTTGAACCAATAAATTAACAAATACAGTAATCCACTGGAAGAATGTGTCATATGAAAAAGACTGACAATATTCACTTCCAGGTGTTAACTTGGAAGATGTCACCAATGAAGATAGGAGTTAACTAGAGTGAGCATATATATCCCAAACTGAGTTATTCATTCAAATCTATGAAGAACTGCTCTGGTAAGAACTCATTTGTAATGATAAGTAAAAGTAGTCCTCTCACATATGTGTTGACATTTTAATTTTTTTAAATTTTCACATGTTATTGGGGAATAGGTGGTGTTTGCTTACATGAGTAAGTTCTTTAATGGTGATTTGTTAGATTTTGGTGCATCCATCACCCAAGCAGTATACACTGCATTCAATTGGTAGTTTTTTATCCCTCACCCAGTTCCCATCCTTTCCCCCTGAGTCCCCAAAGTCCACTGGGTCATTCTTATGCTGTTGCATCCTCACATTTATGAAATCTGTTAAAAGCTTTCAATTATTCTTTAATTGTGTCATGAAGCTATGAATTTCCTTTAAATGAAGCTATAAATACTGCAGTGATACATCTTATGAATTAACAAAAATTATGTCAAGTAAATACTTTACTTGGAAATATTAGAGGGAATAACATAAACTTATTATGAATATTACATCAATTCAGACAATGTAACTGATTTTATATTACTCAAATCTAGAGTACATGAAGTAATCTAAAAGAGTTACATATCACCATCGAAAAAACTCTTCAAAATTAAAAAATGTTTTAAAATATTTTGAACAAAACAACCTAAATAAATCTCAGCATCTTCAAACACCTTTCTCATATATAAAAACAGAAACTGAAGGTATGTTATTGTTCTTCCCATCCTGGAATTTCACCATTAAGACTATTTCATAATTTAACTACCTTGGAGAGGCAATCTTCTTCATTCCCCCCCCTAATATTTAGTGAGTACCTCTCAAAACAAGTTAAATAATATAGAATATGTGAAAATGTATCTGACAATCTCTTGCCCAGTAAACTTAGAGACTGTTAGGACTTCTAAGACATTTTATGAATGAATACACTTTACCTAATCAAAATTACAATAGGAAAAGTAAAAAGTTTCTCTAGCAAATTAGAGAGGAATTATTTATATTTGTGGACAAGAGACAGGTTATAGAAAACACTGGAAGCAAGAATAATGGTTAGTTTATGCTAAATCCTATGCAGATATAATGACATTACATGGATGAAAATGGAGTAGTTAACAAAGTTTGTAAAAGAGAATGGAGTCAAGGAAGAGAAGAGTATGAGCAACAAGACAAATATATTAGCTATCCATGTAGACATAACCATACATAGAAAGAGATGTGGAGATACATACATACATTATTTTTTGATGTTTTAGGTCACTTACTATATCCAGATATTGTACATATTTAAATCTTTAACAATAACATGAACCAAATGTGATAATTTATATGCTAAGTTTCTGTGCTATTTCTTCCTCATACACAGTGAATGTTCATCCATCTGTGTAGTCTTTACCAGGCTTCCCTTAGGAAATACATTGTTGATGGTATTATATGAGATAAAAACTTCAGCAGACCAGTTAAAACTCATGAATTAATGTCTAAAACGTTATGACTTGCCTCTAAATCACTCTGCTGATGTTTTGCATCAGACTTTAAATTTTCATCCTATAAAAGTGATCATAAAATGTACATTAAATGGAATTTTGACCTGTGTCTAAAATATTTTATTTCATGGTGTACTGGAAATGGAATGAAATCAACACTGGTAAGATGTCAAAGGAATTTTGGGATGTAGGATTATTTAGCCAGGGATGTAGCTTTTGGGAAGCTAAAAGCCCTGGAGCAACTTCCTGGATAAACTATGTAAGGTTTATTCTGAGGCAATGTAAGAAATCAGGACATAGTTCCCTTAATCTCTAGGAATGCAGTAAAGTGGTCTCTCTGTCTTGTGGATTCTACTTATCCCTTTAAAATCAATGTTTTCATCTCAATCACTACAAGCTCTTCCTACTCTACACATCCACATCCATATTAGGGTTTATTAAAATCATTTTCATTATTTCAGGCACTTGACAACAAAAAGTAAGGCGACAGATTTATTCTCACCTCTTTATTCATTAATATATGAAATCCTATTGTAGACAGCAAAAAGGAAAGACTGAACTCTGCACATTTCTTGAGATTTAGAAGATAACAGAGAAAATCTCAAAAACATTCCATCCTGTAATCCTAATCTATAGGAATTTACCATTGTATGAAAACAGGTTTTAATATTCACTAAATTCTCATAATTTTATGAATAAAAATGATTGTATTACTAGAGTTTCTGATAACTTTTCAAAAATATCTTTTAAAATATGTGTCACTTAATACTTGGAAAAGTTGCACTTTTTCTTTTTAGATACACAAACATGTAGTTAAAATTTAGTTATTGTTTAGAAAAAATGCAATGTTACCAGTGCTTATTAAAGTTCTTATGTTATTTATGGTCAGTAAGTACTGGATTTCTTAATTTTTGTCATAAATTTTTGTAATGCATTACAGATATTTTAGCTTCACCATATTGGTTAAACCTATATAATAATGGGTGGTAGGTTTACAATAAAACTGTGTTATTTCTTTTTCTAATATTTCAGACATGTATGCATTGAAATTCAAGTGAATCATCTTGCTAAACAAGCTGTAAACATTATTCCTAATTTCTTTTTGTCAATGTGAATTTAATAATATATTGATATGTTTTATATTAATTAGATACTGTGAAGGCTGTTAGATACTGCTGAACATATATGATGGCAAAAGGGATTTTTAAAAATGTTGTAATTATTCAGTATCTTGACTGTGGAGCTATGTACAAGAACCTAAACAAAAATAAAATTTATGAAGCTTAAATCACACACACACACACACACACACATACCAACATAAGTAAAACTGAGGAAATCTGAATACTGAATTTACCTACTGATAGGTAATCTGATCATAGTATTTATATCATATATGAAAGAGTATTATGACACAAACACATTATTTCCCACACACAAACACATATTTACATACACAAATATACTAACATACACACAAATGAAGACACTAAAGAAAGAAATCTTAGAAAGGATTGATATTTATAATTATAATCATTTTGATTTCAAATGTGTTGGCAAATATATGTACAAGTGTTTTTAAAGAACTCTTAATAAAATGAGTCCAATACATAAAACCAAATTTCAGAGATCAGTAGGAAATAATCCAACTGTGAGAATTCAACTCATACCTATTTTCCAACTAAGTTTCTAAGCCTCTTCAGCATTGCTCTCAAATCCCCCTTATTTTCTTTAAAGGTTATTGTAAATCCCACCGTATTAAGCTGGTAACATATAGTTCAATCAATTGCTTTAGCCAACTATTCAATTAAATGTACAAAACATATTGAACACATAAAAACCAAAACCATTATGTTTTCTAACGTGAAGAATTCAGGAAATTCAAAAAGAGATTAATATGTGTTAGAGGATACTGTAGATTACATTGATTTATAATTGATTAAATGTCCAAAGAGTCTTGCCCAATGTATTAAAATTTGTACTGAATCTTTGGCTCGTGAACACCCTGTTTTTAATTCAGGCCTATCATAATTTTTTAAAACTAACTTTAGGACAACTTTTATGTTATGTTGATCAACTTTAGAAATAACCCAGAAATAGGGTGATTCTAAATATGTTGAATGATTAGAAAATATGTAGTTAAACTTAACATGTGAACAAAATCACATCCAGAGAACATTAACAGTAATATAAAGTCTTGAATTTAGGTTAATCATGAAATTGTATAAATAGAAGACGGAGAAACACGGTTAAAGAAATGTTTGCATTTAAGAATTTGGATAAATTTACTGCCATCAAATCTCAACGAAGGTTGGTCTAGATGAGGAAAACAGTTTCTATAGCCAGGGTATTCACTGATAATCTTGCTGTATTTTATTTCTGCTGAACTTTCTGATGCTTGGACACTAACTGAAGGAATGTATTCAATTTTAGATCCCGAGAATTAAAAGAGGTATTCACAATATTATTATTATTATTATTATTTTTTGAGACGGAGCCTCGTTCTGTCGCCCAGGCTGGAGTGCAGTGGCCAGATCTCAGCTCACTGCAAGCTCCGCCTCCCGGGTTCACGCCATTCTCCTGCCTCAGCCTCCGGTGTAGCTGGGACTACAGGCGCCGCCACCAGGCCCGGCTAATTTTTTATATATTTTTAGTAGAGATGGGGTTTCACCGTGTTAGTCAGGACGGTCTCGATCTCATGACCTCGTGATCCGCCCGTCTCGGCCTCCCAAAGTGCTGGGATTACAGGCTTGAGCCACCGCGCCCGGCCGGTATTCACAAATTATAACATGTAAACAACGATGTGGTCAGAATGATGACTATGTCAGTCAAATACATCTTATTTGAAGACCAGTGGAAAGGACTGGAGTTGGTGAGTCCAACTGGAAGGGCCCAGGGGAAACTAGAATAGATTGTTTAAAATGTATGGCATGCTTCTCGCAAAAAGATAAATTAGACATAATTGAAAGCAGGGTTGTACAGTATATTCTAGTGATTATGGAAAAGTTCTATATCTGTACTATCCAATATGAGAGGCACAAGTCACATGTGGTTATTTAGGGCTTCCAATTTGGCTGCTGTGACCAAGAAACCTGTATCTTTGTATTCCCAAAAGATCTACTATAGTTGAGGTTTAAATTAAATAAGAAAAGCAAAACCAATTTATTAAACAATAAAATTATATACACATGTAGATTTTTACCATTAAAGTTTATATAAAATATTATTGATATTTTAGCTTTGATGAACTTGACTAGTATACAGTGTGCATACATTGTCTTATTTAATTATTTCAAATAGAGATACATTGCAAATTGTAATTATTTCTTTAGACTCTCAATATTAAATAATTTTTAAAATATCATTTAGAGTAACATCCAAAAAATAAAATAAAATATCAAGAAATAAATTTATCCAGTGAGTCGAAAGATCTATATACTAAAAATTTCAGAAAATTGATGCAAGAAATTGAAAAAGATAAAAATAAATGAAATAATACCTCATGTTCTTAGATTGGAAGAATTAATATTATTAAAATGTCCATACTACCCAAAGCAATGTACAGATTTAATTCAATCTCTAGCAAAATATCAATGGCATTTCTCACAGAAATTGAAAAAAAATCCTACAATTTTTGTGAAATCTTAAAGACCTCAAAGAACGAAAACAATTGTGGGAAAGAGAAACAAATTTGGTGGCATAGAACTTCCAGATTTAAAATTGTATTTTAAAGTTACATTCATCAAAACAGTATGGTACTCACATAAAAACAGAAACATAGACCAGTGGAATAGAATAGAGAGCCTAGAAAGAAATTAAAATGTATACAGTCAACTAATTTTTGACACTTTAAGATAGTACAATGGGAACATGATTGTCTCTTTAATAAATGGCACCTGTAAAACTGAATTTCCACAGGCAGAAGAATGAAATTGGACCCTTTATTATACTAGTCACAAACATCAATTTAAAACAGATAAAAGGCCTAAATATAAGACCAGAAATTATAACACTTCTGAAAGAAAACACAGAGGAAAACTCCTGGACAATGGCCTTGGCAATGATTTTTTGGATATTACAACAAAACAAAAGGGCCGGAACAGCAAAAGTACATGAATGGTACAACATCAAGCTAAAAAGCTTCTGCGTAGCAAAGAAAATAATTAGCAAAATGAAATGGCAGCATAAGGTTGGAAACATATTTGCAAACCATATACCTGATAAGGAATTTATATCCAAAATGTACACAGAACTCATGGAACTCAATACTAGAAATACAAACAACATGATTATAAAATGAATAAAAGACCTGAATAGATATTTCTTCAAAGAAGACGTTAAAATGGGTAACAGGTATATGAAAAGCCATTCAACGTCATTCATCATCTAGGAAATGCAAAGCAAAACCACTATGAGATAGCAACCTCACATCTGTTAGGATGCCTATTATCAAAAAGTCAAAAGATAAATGATGGCAAGGGTGTGAAGAAGAGAGAATGAGAGAACTCTTGTGTACTGTTGGCAAGAAGTAGATTGGTACAACTATTATGGAAAATAGTGTGGAGGTTTCCAAAGTAATTAAAAGTAGATCTACCATAGACACAGTAATCCCTTTTCTGAAAATACACCCTAAATAAATGAAATCACCACCTAGTAAACATCTATACTTCCATATTGATTGTGTCATTATTTACAATAGTCAAAGTAGAGATACAACACAAATGTTCAATCAAAAACAAACTGATAAACTGTGGTGCTGGTATATTTGCATTCTATTTATCAATGTAGTCACAAAGTCCTGCCTAGTTTCAAGGAGGAGGAAAATATTCTCTACTACTTGACGATGAGTGGCAAGGTTGTGAAAGAGCATTTGAGACTGGAAACATTGCTGTACCCTTTTTTAGAAAACATGATCTGTCACAACCATAAAATGAGACATAACTATAGATAAAATAGAGATGTATTAGGTTGGTGCAACCTACCTAATATAGTAGGTTTTTACTTTTAATAATGAAAATCACAATTACTTTTGCATCAACCTAATAGGAAACCAAAGAAAATGCTAAAATACAATGTCATTAAGTTTGAAAACTAAGATGAAGTAGATAATTTTCTATAATTTTACCAAAATTGATTTAACATATAAAACACAGAGTAAACCAGTAACCATTAAATAAATTAAATCTGAAATGATAACTTTAGGTAATAAAATTGTACTGTGTAAGGGACTTATGCTAAAAGAATAGGTTTTAGCTGCTCTATCCACAAAAGCAAAAACAAAATGAGTAACTCTGAGGGGAGGGATATGTTAATTAGCTTCACTCTATTAACCTTCTCACTGACCATATGTATCCCATAACATCATGTTGTATACCTTAAATATACACAATAAAATTTATTGAAAAAAAACCTTATGATTTTTCTCAAACAGCCAAGAAAGAGTAATTTATACACACTCGATTATAATACTGTTTATTAGTATTATTGGTTTTAAATTTGGTAACTGAGCTGTGATAATTATGGACTAATCAAAGGATCTTCTTTAGTGATCAGGCCTAGTACCAAAGAGTTTACATATTTTAATGGTTACTGATTAAGACATACACTTGTGTGTATGGTGAAAATTCAAAATTATGACTTTAGATTTTTTTGGCCACTGTGCCTTTTTGGTCTTGTATGAATACACAGTATAGCTATTGGTATATAATCTAATAAATCCATCTCATACCTCAATATCAATGTCACACACACACAAACACACATCATGCCAATAGCAGAGATTTATTTATTGAACATTTCAGGTGTTCTCACATTGGAATAAATTAGCATCTTTAGGAGGAAATATGGGTTTCAATGGTATTTTATAATATTTAAACACTGTCAAAAGAGTCAAGTCTCTCTATTTTTAAAAGACTCAGATCTCACTTAAATTTTGAACTGATGAGAATCAAGAATATGTACTCTTATTCCTCCATATACGTACCCTACACTGCCTCTGCACAAAACTCCCAATTCAGACGTTGCAAACAACCAGTTGTTGAACTTAATACAATGAGGAAATGTGCACAAATTTACATTAAATGCTATGCTATATGTGAGTAGAGGAGTGTCAAGAAGGATATGAAGAAGAAATCAGTAGCCATTCGCCAGAAAGTAGACCTTAAGTCAATGCACCTAAAACCTTTAGTCTGGTTTCCATGCAACTGATATGTAATGAAGAGGGAATAGGAAGAGAGCACAATGTTTCTACTCAAACTGTGGGCTCACCAATATTACAGATTAAGTCCAACTTCTCTTTTCTCCTCAGAGACAGACTTAACAGAGAGTCAGCAGAGGTATTCAAAAGGGCTGAAGTTTCTATTTCGGCCCCGCAAAATCTGCAAAATCTATACAATGAACTGCTTCTTTTGTGTTGTATTTGAATGCCACCTCAAAAATTCCTTTGTGATTTTGATCCCATTAGAATCCGTGTTTATTTTCTTGAAATAAAGTAATTAAAATTTACATCAAATGGAATATCAGAATATTATTAATTTCACTGAATCAATCAACAAATTGATAATTTAATTTATTCCAATGTTACATGTCCTAGAGAAATTTTTAAAGGTCAAACTTACCACATTATAGATGATATCTATGATACCTAGTAAGAATAAGAGACATGTTTAAAGATCACTAGAGCTCAGGTTTTTAGATGTTTACTCTTGCAATATTTCTTTTTTTTAATTATTATTATACTTTAAGTTCTGGGGTGCATGTGCACAACTTGCAGGTTTGTTACATAGGTTTATGTGTGCAGCAAATCAATATTCTTGCAATATTTCGAATGCACTATACTTTCTTACAGAATGAATGTTTAATTTCATAGCTGGTTTATTTCACATCATGATTCAACCAAATCATGTAAGACAAAGAAAAAACATTTAGATTTGTCAAAAGGGATCTCCAGCAAAGCCAAGAATGAATTTACTCTACTGCTACAACATTACTTAGTAATAAAACTGAGCATTTTTCACTTATTTTAGGGTTTTCCAGTATCTTGTTATGGAACACACGTGGGGCTCTTCTGTTATGCCAAAATGTTAAAGATAATTATTTTTTCTCAGCATCTTAAAATTAATTGCCAGTAAACTTTATTTATTACCTCCTTCTAACCCTCACTGAATGTTTGGCCACGGAGAAAAATGCAACACAGCTGACAGATTGACACTGTAGTTGTAGAAGCATATGAAGATTTACATCTGGGAACTTTATGATTGTCAATAATTTCTTCCTCTAATCAACGTATATTTGACTTTCCACTAATGACATAATTACTGACTAAGTCTATTTGGGATATACAATAATTTAAGTCAGGCTGCTAGACTTCTAGAAGCCTTCATTTTAGAAAATGACGTCGAGCCATGTTTTTGAATTAGCACAAAAAAAGACAATTGAAGTTGTATGTTATCTGGCTGATAATGAGGTATTTCAGAAATTTAGGGCTATTTTGGGGGTATCTTTTTCACTTCAGAAGAATAAAAGAGACATTGAAAATGCAGGGATGAAAGTTTTTCTACATATGTATGATTGTATTAAGTAAAGGTGAATAGAGAAGACATTTTAGAAACATAATAAGATAACTGCTAGGTGCAATATCAGCAGGGTATGTTAGGGTACTCCAAACAGTACACTAGGGCCAGATGAGAGTATAAGTTTTGAAGAATAGGAAAAAAATAGAGTAAATACAGATTGCTTTCTTAGGTAGCATTAAGGAATGATTATGAAATGCCTTTGAGCAGGGAAATAGTAAAGTCACTGATGCTCTACTAAGTAAAGTACCAGCAAAATGACATGAAGTAGAGACATGTCTTGAGAGTAAAAATGATCATTATTAGGAAAAATAAATGTCATGTTTGATTTAGTATTTACCTTGCCCTTAATTATTTATTAAAGGAAAATTATGATGAAATACAAATATAAAGCTTCTATGAACTTTTTTTAAATTTGAAATTGAGTCATGCACATGAATTAATTGAAAGCCCTTAAGTTTATCTCCCAGTGGTTATTACCCAGATTTTCTTGTTTATGGGTGTACATAGTGATATAATTTTCTTCCTTGCTGAAAATAGATGGCCACTACCTTCCAAACATGTGCCCTTTATTATTTTGACTTAAGAAGTTATAATACATTATACCTTGTTTTGTAATCATTTCATTATACATCAGATGTATAAATTCTCTTTCAAAATCTAATATCTAAAGATGGTAAAAAAATAACAAAAAATGAGTTATTTGCTTGTTATATATTTTTAACCACTGAAAACATGATTTTTCAAACATTAATCATACTCTAAGATCATACTTTCAAAACATGTTATTCCAGAATAAAATCCAAAGTTAATTACAAATAAACGTATTGTGATCAAATGCATTCTATTACTTTATTACTTCCAAGACATAGATGAGGAAATACAAAATATGTTGTATGTGATTTCTTATCTAAGTTTTATAGACATTTGAAGCTAAAAAATCATGTTTGAGAATAAACATGGAGACGTTTTCAATAACTCCAAAGATGAGCAGCAGTTCAAATTTAAAAAGGACCTGGGGCTTTTAATTGTCTAGGAGTTTTAGACAATAGAAAACCTAGTCCATATAATTTGGATTATAACAGGTTTGTGGCAAAACAAAACAAAAGTCAAGAGCGATGTTTTCAAGATAGAATTTATCCTTTAGGCTTTTGTTGTACGTGACTTCCCAGCATAACTTTTTGTGCCTCATTGAAGTTTTAATTTGCCTAAAGTAATATCAAAAAGTGTATTACTTTTATTACTACCTTCCTTTTTATGGTGATCAAGATGTTTTTGATGACTCCTTGATTTAGTAATTGGAAGCATAATTTCATGTGAAATGTAAATTGCTACTCTGCCATAAATATACATATATCAGATTTATCCAGGATTCATATCACTTCAGAGAAGAAAGAGACAGCACAGGGTAAACGAATGAGGAGAAATGGTAATTTACCAATCAATTAATTTGGCCACATTTTTTTCATACTTATGTGAGCCCCATTTTATTCCATAAATAGATTATCAGTAATGTATTTTCTTAATTCATTTTTGCAATGCAATATAATATAATTCCATTGTGGAAAATCTGGAAATTAAAAATAAGCTCAAGGAAAAAAATAAAAATAATCCACAATGTTAACATTTAGATATATCCACTATTAAAATTGGTTTCTTGCCAACTCACATATGTATGTATATTTTGAAAATAACTCCATCAGTATAAGGAGAAGAAAATAAAATCCCAAGATCTTTGGTGTCATGTGGTGGCACACACATCAGAACAGGAAGAAGCTCTGCTTCACAAGAGAGGAAAAGTATTGGGAACTTTACATGCCATGTGGAGGAAGGATTGGTAAGTAAGTTCAGAGAGGGAAAGAAGAAAGAGAATTTCTTGGTGATATTTTAATGTTAATCTTATTGAAAATGAAAAGCAGGCTGACATTCAAAATAATGTCAACATGAAGCCAAACAACAGCAGGGGAAGGGAATCCTAGAGTCTGAGGTGGCCCTAAAAATGCATGCCCTTTGATAATGACTGACATTGTAGAGGGGGTACTTTCCACGTGCCCATAGGTACATATTTAGTACTTCAGGTATATCCATCAATTATGTTTTCCCAGTCTACCAAATTACTGACCTGAGATTATAAATATTGCAAAATTTTCTTTATTATGGTTTTACATCATTAGTTGTGGAGAATTTTGTCTTTGCTTTACCACACCCCCATCTAATATTGAGTATTCTCCAATGTAGTATTTCAGGTACATTCTGGAGCAAGTCTACTTTAGCCTGTCTTGTTGCTCAAGTCTTTGCTCTTCTGTCGATAACTTCTGTCCTACAACTTCTCAGATGGCTACTTTGAGACAGGGTTTTTTCCCAGTAAAGACCCTACTCCAGCCTCAGGTAGGGCGCTCTCCTGTCAGAATTACAGAGAGCACGACAAAAAATGATAGGCGCTCTCCTGTCAGAATTACAGAGAGCACGACAAAAAATGATAGTGATTGTTAACAAGATTGAGAGTGTAGTACTAAGAGAAAGAAAATGCTCAAAGGAATTCAAAACAGTTACCTACACTGAGAGGCCTTGAAACCTACTAGGACTTCAGGGTACTTCTGTAATTAGGGTACTTCACCATTCTGAGTGTTTATCGCAACCCTCACAGATTGAATTCACTTGGCAGTATAATAATACCTCAGAATCTAGGCCCAATCAAAATGTTCTGGAAAGAAATCCATACACTTACGTGTTCCAGAGTACTAGCCAATACAAATACACGTTCCCCTCAGGGGCAACACCCAACAGCATTGTTTTATCTCCCTGGATTAGAAGAAATATTTTTTTCTTAATAGTCTGAAACAGATTGATGTACAAGACATGGTCAATTTAGTTAGTCCAGACAACACTGCATATGCCAATCTAGTGCCTCACTATATTTACTCCAATGTGACAAGTAGAAAAATGCCAGCCCCATATATCCCTCTTATTCTAGGACAATCTCAGCTTCAGAACTTCTGGAAAGACACACTTTGATGAGAATATTAACACAATAACACACACATAAGTTCACTTCACACACACATAGTCTTCTAAGAATGAAGGAGAATTTATAGGCAAAATGTATGGAATGGAAGCACAGAATGGGTGATAAAAATTCTAAGTTTGCAAAGTCACAATTCTGCATATATATACTTATATAATGTGTTTTATTAAAGACATGATACAAAACATACATTTTACATTTGTAGTTTTCCCCACACAATTGAATTCACACAAATGTGTGTGGAAGATTTGACATTATATTTTCATGATCAAAGAGGTTCATTTTCAAGGTGGGCCATCTCTAAGCATAGAAAAAGTGATGCGACTTCTCATAAATTATTTTTTTCCACTGTCGTGCATCACAATGCAAAAATTTCTTCATCATTAAGTATTTTACCTTCAAAAATATTTTATTATCATGTATTTAATGAATGTAGAGCACATGGGTCCTTTTATTCAGCATTTTCTTTGCTTTTTCCATCCAGTTTAAACATTGCGAACAACTTCTTAATTTGTCCCAGTGATGCAAAAATCAATTCTAAGTTAAGTCCCTAGCTTTAAATTTGTTCTTTGTCAAATGATCAAGAAGGAATTAAGTGCTTTGGCTGAAGCTATCTTGCTGGTAGTGGAGCTTTATGTGTTGCAGTGGGAGCTTTACAATGCCTGAGCCTTCATTTTTCTCCTGAATTGATAATTTCCTTTGGAGGGTAAGTCAACATCCAAGGTAAATGTCAATGGATGAACTGAATACAAATGATGCCATTGAGATAAAAATTACCCACTCAAATCTGGGCAAGCATAAGACCTAGTAATCAGAATTTGACTCTTGATAGTCATGCCCTGAAGCAATATGCTGGTATATTGTAAGTTTTTGTCCTATGAGGCTGCCCTATGAGGCTGTCCTATGTCCTATGTCCTATGAGGCTGGCATATAAACAACTAAAGAGGGATAATTAAGAAATTATCACTGAGTAGAAGCGTAGGAGGAAAGGTGGGGTCTGCTAACAACTTAATGATAGAAAAGGAGAGCTATGAACTGTTATCCTTGCTATTTCTCCCCTTGCAGCTCAAGCTAATGATTGTAAAGGAAGCAGTGTAGAATGTTGGTTAAGTCAGTACAGTCAATTTGCTGAGTTACAAAAACTGGCTTCACTTTTTGTCATACGAATGACCTTGAGACCTTTCCTTAATTTCTATTAGTCTAATTCTATGTCTTCCACTTTAAAAATGGAGATTAAAAAGTTATTTACTCCTGGCCGGGAGCGGTGGCTCAAGCCTGTAATCCCAGCACTTTGGGAGGCCGAGACGGGCAGATTGTGAGGTCAGGAGATCGAGACCATCCTGGCTAACACGGTGAAACCCCGTCTCTAATAAAAAATACAAAAAACTAGCTGGGCGAAGTGGCGGGCGCCTGTAGTCCCAGCTACGCCGGAGGCTGAGGCAGGAGAATGGCGTGAACTCGGGAGACGGAGCTTGCAGTGAGCTGAGATCCCGGCCACTGCACTCCAAGAAAAAAAAAAAAAAGTTATTTACTCCTAGGACGACTAAGATGACTATACAAATGCCTATATTATATGTAAATAGCGCAGCAACAGATGACAAAGCAGAAATTCCACTGGTCAAAATAAATAGGGTAGTAAGATTGTGTTAAAATCTATTACAATAGGGGAGAAAGGGTGGAATGGAGTCCGAACCTAACTCCACTGAAACAAATAGTGGAGTATATTTAAAAGCCTGAATCAGAAGGATCATAGGCCATCTGTGTTTGCTAATTGGCTTTACCCATAGAAAAAGTAAACTTTCTTTTATCATTGTAACTGGATGTAGTTTGTACATCTTGAAGGTAGGAATCCACTGAAGTTTGGCACTTATCCTCCCACCAAGACAGGGACACAGGAGTACTAGCTTTCTTAATGATTACATTTCAAAAGGATCATTCACAGGTCCTTGAGAAAGACAGGTCTGAGTTGTAACATTAGCAAGAGACATTTAAAAATTTATATCTCAGAGGAGCGGAGAAACAATTTACAAGTTTTCTACAGTAAATGCTCTAAGGAAAGTGAGGGGAGGGACCTCATTGGTTAGATCAGCTATAAAAACAGAGGTGAAAGAGAGGTCAGGGCAGGAGAAGCCTGTCTAAATCTTTAACGTTTTTCTTAGCTGAGAGAATTGTTACAGCTCTCTTGTTCACAAGTAATTAGTAGGCACCTGATAATTGTAGATTGTTATTATTGTTACTGTTGTTAATACTAGGTGTTGCTGATATTAATACTGGTATCAATAATAAGAAAACGAGGCCTTTATGTGGCTTTTTTTTCTGGAATATAAATTGATTTATCAAATTTGTTTCCATCTACACACCTGGATCTTTAAGTTCTAAATTGTATTAGCCCTTGAAAATGAAGCTTAACTACTACTATGTAGTGGACTGCATTCCTTCAAAATTCACATGTTGAACCTGAGGCTCCCAGTGTAATGTATTTAGTGATGGGCCACTTTGGGAGGTAATCGGGTGTAAATGAAAACACGGGATTGGAAATCTTTTCACATGGGATTACTACTCTCAGGAGAAGAGAAAGCAAACACATTGCTCACTTCATCTCTCTATGCCATATGAGTACATAGCAAGGAGGTGACAGTCTCCAGGCCAGGAAGAGGAAACATATCAAAAAGAGATCATGCTGGCATCCTGATCTCTAATTTCCAGGTTTCAAAACAGTAATACAATAAATTTATGCTGTTTATGCCATACAGTCTGGTGTATTTTGTTATGGCCGCTGAAGCAAACTAATACAACTACCAATTCTTGCAAAGCCTTTGCCAATCTTCTCAAATATAAACCAAATACTATTAATGCTGTTAATGGTATTGTTATAAGAATCAGTAAAAACAATGGTAAAGACTAGCACTTACTAAGTACTTACTATGTCCATTCCAGGCACTGTTTTAAGCACTTTGTAGGCACTCCTTATTTAATCCTTACAATAACTCCCAGCTCTATGTGATGAGTATTCTTATTATGTCCAAGCTGCAATTCAGAAGCAGAGGTACAAAGTAGTTTAGCAATATACTATGTGGAATATTTTTATTCCTATGAATTTCCAGATGTTGATTGCCTTATATTATTACTGCTATGGACATACATTTGCTACCCAGACTTCAAGCTACTAGAGGCTTATTTCCAGATATAATTTATTTTGAATATTTTCAATAGTTGCCAATAGTATGACAAGAAAACATAAATATGCATATCAAAATATTTGGAGATGACTCAGAGAATCTTAATGGAGGAGATTTAGGATTCAGTGAACTGTCACCAAAGGACATACAGAGTAATGAAAAAACATCACCTGGTCAGTGTTGTTGTTCTTGATAAGGTTGTCAAATTTTCCATGTTATATTTCCAGTTATTTGAAATTTTCTTGAGGCCATTAGAATAACAGAGAGAACTATAGTCCCATTCAAAGCAGTGCAAAATATACAAATTATTTAAAGGCATTTTGTAACTAGTTTATTTTCAGATATGGTATTAAAGTGTAAAGGCTCAAACAATAAAATGAAAATAGCACATTATTCAGTCAATACATAATAAAAATATGAAAAAATGAAATTTAAAATATCCCTGAGAAAGACAAGAGAGGTGAATCTATTTACACAATAAATAGGCAGAATTTCTCAAATATTATTAAAAGAAGGTAAAATATTGATAATTGTTCATTTAAGAAGAAAGTGAACAATGGTGCTTAAATATCAGTGTGACTGAAAGGCACACAGAAAACAATTTAACTGTATAATACAATATGCATTACCCAGAAGAATGACTAAAATGAAACAAATAGGCAATACTTGTCAAAGAAAAACATTGATGTGGAGAAACTGGGTCTTTCATATTGCTAGTGGATATGTAAATTTGAACGAACACTATGGAAAGCATTTAGTATAATCTACTGAAGCTGAGTTAAAACATATTCTATAAGGGATATATACATACATTTACTTAAAATATGTATGATGTTATTATCAAATATTTATACTGGCCCCTAGTAAGAAACAATGTAAAAGCTTATTCTTAGTAAAATAGATCTTCTAACACATTCATACAAATGAAATTTGACAAGCCTGTTTTCAAATATTGTAGTCATTACTTACGTGTAGATATTTAAATTTAAAATATTTAAAATTAAAGAGAATTAAAACCTAAGCCAGCCAGTAGAACTAGCCACATTTCCAGGGCTCAATAGATATGAGAGGCTAGTGGCTAATATATTGGACAGTGCCACATTAAAAAATGTGTATTATTGCAAAACAGTTTATTGAATGACGATGCTATACAGCACAGAAAATGAAAGCATTAATATGTTCTTTCAAGAAATCTCACAAAAATAATGAGCTAAAACATTCAAACTTAAAAAATGTATACTGTGTGATTATATTTATATTTAGAATTTGTAAAATAGGATTCCATTATAAAAAAACAGAATAAACTAGGTTTGCTGGTACATTCCTGCAGTACCAGCATCTTGGGAAGCTGAGATTAGATGATTGCTTGAGGCCGGGCGCGGTGGCTCAAGCCTGTAATCCCAGTACTTTGGGAGGCCGAGATGGGCGGATCACGAGGTCAGGAGATCGAGACCATCCTGGCTAACATGGTGAAACCCCATCTCTACTAAAAATACAAAAAAAAAACTAGCCGGGCGAGGTGGCGGGCGCCTGTAGTCCCAGCTACTCGGGAGGCTGAGGCAGGAGAATGGCGTGAACCCGGGAGGCGGAGCTTGCAGTGAGCAGAGATTGCGCCACTGCACTCCAGTCTGGGTGACAGAGCGAGACTCCGCCTAAAAAAAAAAAAAAAAAAAAAGATGATTGCTTGAGCCCAGGAGTTTCAGTCCAGCCTGGGCAATATAGCAAGTCTTCATCTTTAAAGAGAAAAAACAAAGAAGTCAAAATTCTTATAAGTGAGGACAGGACTTATTTACATTTTAGATTAGATTTTTGTCCAGAAGGGATATGAAAATACTATGATTATTTCACATGTAACAATCACTACCTCTTTACAAAAAGAAGAAAATAAAATTATTTTGGTAAAAAATACAAAAATGTGGTTCATAAACTTTTAAAAAATGTTTGGAAATGTCCTGGGGAGATTACATTAAAAGTATATATATTGACCACGTATTCAAATGAACATATATTAATATTGATTAAATATATAAAACTTTTATGTCCCAACTATGTTATACAGATGTAAGTGTTGACTAATATTTATGTAAGCTATTTTTCTGAGAAGCAGGGACAATTACTTATGTATCAGGTTTTTGTAGTAAGACACAATTTTAAAGCATTTTGGTTATTATTTGTGTTCATATAAGATATATTAAATCTACATTCAAGATTTTTTCAAGCATCAACACTGAAAATAGGCTATGGCTATTAAATGAATTATACTCTCACAAGAGCAGAAAAGACAGTTTAAAATTTGTTTTACAAACACAGCTGGGTTGTCTTTTCTTTTACCAAAGTTAAGTTATAGATCATACCAGAGTTAAAAATAGTTTCCTAGTTCCCTATAGATTTTCAAAGACCTTAAATAATGCCCTGAATCTTACTGACCTCCAAATTTGGCATACCTGCGTAAACAGAGAACAAACTATGTTTTCCTTTTTGATGATGTCTTTCTATGTAAAGGTAACATCCATGTGATATGTTGGTATTAACATTTTAAGAAAAAATAAAACTTGTGTCATTTTATTGTTACATCAGAGAACAGTGATGATATATTTTGGCTCTGTGTCCCCACCCAAATCTCATTTTGAATATTCCCATAATTCCCATGTGTTGTGACATTGACCCAATGGGAGATAAGTTGAATCATGAGGGCAGTTTTCCCCATACTATTCTCATAGTAGTGAATAAGTCTCACGAGATCTCATGGGTTCATCAGGGTTTTCCACTTTTGCCTCCTCATTTTTCTCTTGCTGCTGCCATCTAAAAAGTGCCTTTCACCACCAGTCATGACTCTGAGGCCTCCCCAGCCATGTGGAACCATAAGTCCAATTAAAGCTTTTTTTCTTCCCAGTCTTGGGTATGTCTTTATCAGCAGAATGAAAACAGACAAATGCAAGTCATATTTCCATTATCTATATTTTAAAAAACCTACCAGCCAAACATCACAAATCTCACTTCTTTCATGTTTCCCATGCTATGTGTTGAAGAACAACAGGAAGTTATAGGAAAACCTAAATTGAATCATGACAAAAATACTAAGGAAATATAAAATGCAAATACTTAGGTAATTTATCTGTTAATTATAATTTATTAGGATTTATCTGGTACTCTGAATATATCTAAAAACTCTATGGAATAGTCAAATGTTTATGATGATATTGTCATTGTTACAGCTTGTCAATTTTGTGTACAATTATTTTGGCAAATTTAGCATTCAACCACTTTTGTTAGCTTAGTACCAGGGTTGTCATGCGCATTCAATAAATTATCATTCTGTTCAGGAAAAATATCAAAAAGACAAATTTATTAGAGATATGAATGAGTGTAACAATTGGAGAAATAGTTTCTCTGAAGTCAGATAATGTTCTGTATCTTTATCTTAGATATTTAAAATATAGCTTTGTCCAACGGCAAATTTGTGTTTTAAAGAACGCAATGAATACGAACTTGACAACAATAATTATACTCTATGCAAGAAATGAGAGAAAAAGTACTAAAAATGCTGAGTACAACCACAGTAATTATAGCTAGAATATATTTTGTACTGGTGTCTTTCATATTCTAGATTAAGTTTAAGGCATTCTTGTATTTTCAAAGATTATACTTTAAGTTCTGATAATTAAATCTAAGAATAAAAAATTGGAAGTTAATGTTTTCAACAATAATTTAGTTTAGAGAACAAATTTAGAGACTATGTAGTTCAAACGTGTTTTTTAAAAGCCTTTTGTAACAGTGGTACCAATACATAATTAAACTCACAAAAGCACTCTCACAGTGTATTAAAATGTATTAAAAATTTTAAGTCATGGTGTGTCCAGAATTGGTGGGTTATTGATCTCACTGACTTCACAAAGCTGTGGACCCTTGCAGCCGTGGACCTTTGCAGCGTTACAGCTCCTAAATATAGTGTCTCCAAAGTTTGTGCCTGCAGATGTTCACGTGAGTTCAGTGTTTCTTCCTTCTGATAGGTTCATGGTCTCATTTGCTTCCAGAGTGAAGCTGTACACCCTCGCAGTGACTGTTACAACTCATAAACGCAGCACTTCCAAAATTGTTCTTTTCTCCTGCTGGGTGCATGGTCTCACTCACTTCAAGACTGAAGCTGCAGATCTTTAGCATGAGCATTACAGCTCATGAAGTTGGCGCTTACCCAAAGAGCCTGCAACACAAGAGTAAGTTTCCCCAGTCTGGAAAGCGATCACAACACATTGCCAGCTCCGCTGCTTTTATTCCCTTATCTGGCCCCACCCACATCCTGCTGATTGGTCCACTTTACAGAGAGCTGATTGGTCCACTTTACAGAGAGCTGATTGGTCCGTCTTACAGAGAGCTGATTGGCTCGTTTTACAGAGAGCTGATTGGTCCGTTTTACAGAGAGCTGATTGGTCCATTTTGACAGGGTACTAATTGGTGCATTTTCAATCCCGCAACTAGACACAGAGTGCTGATTGGTGCATTTACAATCCTCCAGCTAGACATAAAAATTTTCCAAGTCCCCACCAGATTAGCTAGACACAGAGCACTGATTGGTGTGCTTACAATCCTTGAGCTAGACACAAAGCTCTGATTGGACATAAAAGTTCTCAAAGTCCCCAGGGGATCCAGGAGCCCTGCTGGCTTCCCCTAGCGGATGCCACTGGTGGGCGGATCTGTCCATTAGTCCCGTGCTGCATGCCCACATTCCTTAGCCCTTGGGCCTTAGATGGGACCGGGCACAGCAGAGCAGGGGGCAGCGCCCATCAGGGAGGCTCTGGCTGCCGGGGAGCCCAAGGGGTGGGGGTGCTCGGGCATGGGAGGCGGCTGAGGCCCTGCAAGAATTCGAGTGTGGTGCGGGCAGACTGGCAGTGCTGGGGGACCTGGTGCACCTTCAACAGCTGCTGGCCTGGGTGCTAAGCCCCTCACTGCCCAGGCCGGCAGTGCCTGCGGCTTGGGGTCTGGCGTGGGGTCTGCCTAGTGTGCCCAGTATGGGGCCGAGGGAGCCCATGCACACCCGAAACTCGCACTGGCCCGTGAGCACCGCACATAGCCCCGATTCCCGCTGGTGCCTCTTCTTCCACACCTCCCGGCAAGCAGAGGGAGTTGGCTCCTGCCCGGCCAGCCCAGAGAGGGACTCCCACAGTGCAGTGGCATGCTGAAGGGTTCCTCAAGTGCGGCCAGAGTGGACACTGAAGCCGAGGAGGTCCAGAGAGCGAGGGCTGCTAGCATGTTGTCGTCTCTCAATGGTATAGAAATACTCTGACGTTTGACTGAATCAAAATGTCCCCATGGTCTTGATGTCCTTGCTTTTGGAGGAATAGTGTGTAATATATGTAACTTCATTTCCTAAAATGCTGTGATTTTTTTCAATTAACAGATTTTATTTTTTGAGGTTTAGATTCACAGCAAATTTGAACTGAAAATACAGAGAGTTCCCATGTGACCCCTTTCTGTCACACACACACAGCCCAATCCACTATCAACATTCTGAATCACAGTGGAACACTGGTTATAATCTGTGAAGTTGTAGAGAAACATCATAATTATTGAAAATTCAGTTTACATAAGAGTTGACTCTTGTTGTTTTACAGTTCATGAGTTTTGACAAGTGTATAATGCCAGGTATGCCCCATTAGAGTATCATATAATTGTTTCGTTGCCTTAAAAATCCTGTGTATTCTTCCTATGTATTACTCCCTGACCTCAGCCCCTGGCAATCACTGATCTTTTTACTTTCTCCACTGTTTTACCTTGCCCATAATGCCATATAGACAAAATCATACAGCACGTAGCCATTTCAAATTAGCTTTTTAAATGCATTTCTGGTTTCTGGGTGTCTTTACATGGCTTAGTAATGATGCAGGAGTTTTGCTCCTGAGCTCAGTTAAGTCCAGGTCCTTGTCTCACAGCCAGAAAGAAATAGGCACGTGGATATTAAAGAGTGAGTAGAGTAGAATGTATTGGTTTATTTTATTTTGTTTTTTGTTTTGTTTTGTTTTTTTGAGACAGCGTCTCGCTCTGTTACCCAGGCTGGAGTGCAGTGGCACGATCTCGGCTCACTGCAAGCTCCACCTCCCGGGTTCACACCATTCTCCTGCCAGCCTCCCAAGTAGCTGAGACTACAGGCGCCCGCCACCGTGCCCAGCTAATTTTTTTTTCTTTTTTTGTATTGTTTAGTAGACACGGGGTTTCACCATGTTAGCCAGGATGGTCTTGATCTCCTGACCTCATGATCCACCTGCCTCGGCCTCCCAAAGTGCTGGGATTATAGGCATGAGCCACCGCACCCGGCCTAAGTAGAGTAGAATTTATTAAGCAAAAGGAAAGTTCTCAGCAAAAAGAGGGGTCCTGAAAGCAGGTTTCCAGTTGCCCCTTTCACAGTTGAATACCAGGGCTTCTATGTAAAAGGCAATGAGGCTGGGTTTCTTATTTGTATATGGTGTGAATTCCTGGCAGCTCCACCCCCGTCCTTCCGGTGTGCATGTGGACCCTTAGTCTGAACTCCATATTGATTTATTTCACTTACTGCACATGTGTTAAGGAATGGAATTTCCCACGGTGGTCACGTTTAGCCCGCGTGCAAGTTCCTTTATCTGCCCAAAACATCTGGAGTACGCACGTTATGGGGTAGGTTGGAGGTTCTCTGGGGACATTTCTTGGTCTGCTGAAAGCAAGTTGGCGAAGTCCTTTCAGTAACTCATTTCAAGTTCTGCATGATATCCCATTATATGCATATATACCACAGTTTATTCACCTGCTGAACATGTTGGTTATTTCTAAGTTTTGGCAATTATAAATAAAATATTGCTATAATCATTCATGTACAGATTTTTCTATGAGCCTATTTATAACTCACTTCAATAAATACGAAAAAGCACAGCTGCTATATCAGATAAAGTAAGTTTAGTTTTGTAAAAAGCTTCCAAACTGTGTTACAAAGTGGTTATATAATTTTGCATTCCTACCAGAAATGAAAGATAGGTTTTTTATTCCACATCCTTAATGCTTGCAGTATTTTGGATTTTGGGCATTCGAATAGGTATTGTGTGACTTCCTTTTCAAATACATTATAGATAAATTTATATAATTGAGTAGAGAAGCAAATAATGCTGAGTATCTTGGATGGCATCTGAATTATTTGTGCCTATAATATAGCATAGAAACACTTCAGCAAATTTTTCCTATCTCTCTCTTTTTAATTTCTGTGTAATCTAAGAAGTGGGTATTTATTATTGTTTTTTAGAACTGATTACCTGAAAAATGCAGATTCTAAGGTTCCAGATCCACAATAATTTGCTTTGGTAGTTGTAGACCTTGACTTCTAATAAACATCCCCAATGACCCAGAATAGGTGACCTATCTGTAGCTTACATATATCTACATCATTCACTCTGTAGATATGACCTACAAATCTGGGAGGAAGTACAGTGAAAAGAGCTCCTGGACAGTGAGGAAGTTTTAGGATTAGATTAGTAAACTTATAAATACTTTCTACTTCAGACATTTCGATTTGGAAAGAAAAAAACAAATCTTTCTGGCTTCTTCTAAACTGCCCAATTCCAAGCAAACAGATTGCATTTAAGATAGGCACTCAACATTAATGTTCTTTGTAGTAATAATTATTGTATAACTGTCAACAAAAAAAGTCAAACTCTGTAAAATATTTGGAGATTTATTATAAGCCAAATATGAGGCCCCTGACACAGCCTTCAGGTGATCCCTGAGAACATGTGCCCAATGAAGTCAGGCTAAAACTTGGTTTTATACATTTTAGGAAGATATAAGACATCAATCAATACATGTAGGATGTACATTGGTTTGAGCCAGAAAGCTGAGACACTGAAAGTAGGGGCTTCCAGGTCATAGGTAGATTAAAACATTTTCTGATTGGCAGTTGACTGAAAGAGTTAATTTTGGAACACTCAGAATCAATAGAAAGGAATGTCTGGGTTAAGATAAGAGGTTGTGAAGACCAACGATTTATCATGCAGATGAAGCCTCTAGGTAGCAAGCTTCAGAGAATAGATTGTAAAGGTTTCTTATCAAACTTAAAGAGTTTGCTATATCCACTTTAAGTGTGTGTTCATGTTCATGCTAACCAGGTGGGCTTGAATTCCAAAAGGAGAGTATAATAGAAAGAGGCATGTCTAACTCAATATTCCAATCATGGTCTGAACTAGTTTTTCAGGTTAAGTTTGGAATGCCCCTGGTAGACAGGAGGGGTCCATTCAGATGGTCAAGGGGCTTAAAATTTTATTTTTGGTTAATGTAACTCCTAAAAAGCAAGCATAATTAATCACAAGAGTAAAAGCATGGGCAGGTAAAACAAGTATGTCAAATACTATGGTATTAGAAATGTAAATGAAAACAGAAAAAAAAGTTTTATTGTTTTGTTTCTAGACTGGATTTTAATAATGTATATTTTTGACTATTAATTTATGTTAACATGAAAACTTCTGGAAAAAAAACAGGGAAAATGTAATGCAATTTCAGCATTCTAAGGTAAGAACTATCTGTATTTTGTAGCAGTTCCTTAAAGTATGTGTGTAACCAAACAGCAAGTTAGCTGCTCACTGCTTTTAGAGTCCAATTAACAAAAGCAAGATCTGGTATAAAAAATCAAGTATTTCCAAAACTAGCTTAGGGAAAGAAATACAGATGTCCTGCCTTACTGCTTCATTTTTGGAGCAGAAAGCAGGCACTTTTAAAAGGCAGGGGAGGAAGTGAGTAAGGACAGGGGTCCATGCTGGTTCTGGTGCCTTGTCTGTGGGTTGATCCAGCTGACAACTGCTGGTACCTTTGTGGGCACGTTGTTATCTCTTAAGGCAACACCACAATAAAGTTGTAACTTGGAGCACATATGTATATGAACTTGCCCTCTAGGGAGAGTTGGGTGGAGAGGAGGTAAAAGACTTTATTTGCATTTTTAAAGGACTAAGTAAGAATGAGGGGAACAAGAAAAGAGGAGACAGAGAAAAAATGAGGGTATTGACTACATGTAAATAGAAATATTACATTATTTTATTAATGTAATGTATATTTATAATGTAACATTATACATTATTACATATAAATATATACATTAGTGTGTGTAGAAAGAGAAGGATGTAATTTTATCATATCACATAATATGGAAATGTCTTAGGAAGAAACCACCACTATTCTCTGATAAATTCACATAAGAGTGGAAATACAACTCTAGGTTTCCTCAAGGCAGGCTGTGATCAGAAGAAATAGCTGCCCTTCATAATAAAGGGAAGAAAACAAGGGAGCTCTAGGCCCTCAGGAAGAACGTGAGGGTGGTAGAAAGAGAACATAAAAACAGAACTGTTTGCTAAGAGGACATTTTTTACTAGTGTTGATTAGGGAGTTTTTCAAGAGAAATTGTGTGTTTTGTAATTAGGTGAACACTGTTGACACCACAAATTTTGAATAATAAAATTTTATAAACCAGCTATAACTATGATATGATGAGTAAATTTTATGCTAGTAAATGGCATATGAAGACACTAAGTTTTGTTTCCAACTAAGGCATTTTCTACTTTGGAGAGTGTTTACTCTGTCCCTGGTTTTAAAAGACACACAAAGCAAGTCTTCTGATGTTATTGAATCTTTAATTGAAATTCCTCCAACACTGATTCATGTAAACGTAATCTCTTTGAAAGTCACCTATTGGCCAATTTATCAAGCACAGTGTCCACATACTAAATTATTATCAGGCAAGAAGTCCATCATTAAAGTAATTTTGGAAACTATTATGCTTCTTCTTCTCCTTCTTCTTCATTTTAGCTTTAACAAAGAGAAAGCTGAATGAAAGTAAAACTGTATGTCGAAGGGAATTCATGTGAGGGAAAACTGCAAAATAAAACAAAAATTTTTTGGATGTGGAATATATCACAAGCAAGGAAGAAACCATTTTAAAAGTTTGAAAAGTATTTAAAGTCAGGAAGACCTGTAAATTGATGCACTCCTTTTTCTACAATCTTTTTATGTTTAGAAGCAATAATTTTCATAAGTTCAAAGAAATAGCATACAATTACGAATGCTTTCTTTGTAATCCAAACAGAGCTTTTGAAAGACAATGAAAACTAGAACATTTAATTTAACAATGAAAACTTTCTGGTTTTTATTTTATTTATTTAACAATGAAATTTCAATTAAAGTTTGATAACATAAGAATAATTGCTTTGTGTGTCTTTTGACACCAGAGATACAGTAGGCGTCTCTCCACAGCAGAATATAGATTAGTTGGAAACAAAAAATGATGTCTTCATATACAATTGACATGTATTTAAATACATTGATTTTCAATGTATTTATATGCATTGAGTTTCTTGAACAGAAATCTATTTAACATATCAACAGATGTCAGACATACATAGACACTAGATGTAGCTACAAGGGAATTATGGCTTTTTATTCAATGCTGATTTAATGTACTGGTGTCCTGAATTGTATCATGAGGTAGCTGAAAAATGTGTTCCTGGTGTAATTAAATTTAGATATGCAATGACAAAACCATTTCCTGAGAATTTCCCAATACTTTCCCAGATTATCCTGTATGTTTAACTTACAAAAGTTGCTGTTTTTATTGAAGGGGAAAATGAATCCATATTTTCAAATTTGTAAAAGCAGTTTAGCAAATACATTTTTGTCATTACTTTTCTCAGCTTTTATTTATTTAACACTAAAAAATCTCTAGTTTTGAAGAGAAATTTTGTATTTTGTAATTAGATCCACTCTGTTGACATCACAAATTTTGAATAATAAAATTTTATAAGCCAGTAATAACTTTGATGTGGTGAGTAAATTTTATGCTAGTAAATTGTATATGAAGACATCATTTTTTATTTCTAACTAATGCATTTTCTGCTTTGGAGAGATGCCTAGTCTGTCTCTGGTTACAAAAGACACACAAAGACATTATTTTTATGTTATCAAACCTTTAATTGAAATTTTATTATTAAATAAATCATATAAAAACTAGAAAGTTTTCATTGTTAAACTTTCTAATTTGCATTGTTTTTAAAAGTTCTCTTTGGATTACAAAGAAAACATTCTTAATTGTATGCTATTTCTTTGAACTTATGAAACTCATTGCTTCTAAATAAGGAAAATTTATAGAAAAAGGAGAGCATAAAGTTTGAAAATCCTAGGTATTGTAGCATTACCACTTATCAGGTCTGTGATGCACGGCAATCCAATTTTGTGAGCAAAAACTATCTCACATGTAACTATGAAGGTTTTAGTTTCTGCCTTGCTAGCATCAACATTTTGCTGTTGGTATTGACAGAGATGAAGCATATTGTGAAACTTTAAGTGCAATCCACATATCCACTAATAAAGAGTGATGATTATGATGAACATGAAAATTGGTCAATTTGAATTGTACTGTCCAGCTGAAATGTTCAGGTAGTTTTATACCAGAAACACCATCTTGTTACCAAACAGATAAATCATATTAGAGTATTTTATGCAGCCAAGTTTTTAAAGGTTAAATTGTAGGCTAGCATTTATATCTCACTATGTTTATTATTAAACAGTCTCAGGATATAAATATACATGAATTTTGAGCTCTGCCAGTAGCTAAGGTTTGGATGTTAGTTATGTCAAAATCAGGATTATTTCTTAAACTGTTTTTATTAGTTCAGAATGGATTCACTTGGATTTATGTGAGCAAGTCGCAATTATGTATCTTTTGAAATTAATCCAAAGGGTTATGTTTAAGTAAAAACATTTACATAAAAACTGGATTTGTATTGTTACAATGAAATGAAATCAAATACATTTAGCTCTGAGTACTTCAAATGCTTTTTCCATTACAATTTTATTTCATGTTAATGTCAATTATATCAGTAGTTTTCCTTATCCCTGGTTATTTTCATCCCACCATTGTATCATCACAAAAGCCTTTGTAATGTACTTTTCAGTTGAATCTACTACCTTGGACAGATTGAATTTTTTACATCTAGCTTTATTAAAATGTCAACATTCCACAGGATTGTGATTAATGTTATTCATGTGTATCTTTCGAGAATATTTTACTAGAACTCTTATACATTGATAGCTTGTTATTTATTTTTATAGGTTAGTATAGATGGAGCTGCCAGTCTAATTTAATTATTGGGTCAATTGGTATTAAATTAGTTTAAGAGAAAAGTTTTTCAGTTGTAATATGTCTCTCTAGGATTTCTCTGAAGTATATTATATTATAATAAAATATTTACTACGTAATTCAAGATGTATTTATAGATTATGTGTAGTATTGATTGTTAAAGAATAACGAATGTTGCTAGGTATTACCTTGCCACAGTATGCTTTGTTAAAGTTTCAAATTAATAACCAGTGAAAAATTAGATGGAAAAATAATGAGAGATTTTTGATGATTATGCGTTATGTAATTGGTCAATGACAATTATGCTTGGAAAAATTCACATTAGTTATTTGGAACATATAAAGCATATTAACTTGCATTTAAAAGTAATAGTTAAAAAATAATAATATTAAATAAATATTTAGTGAAGTAGCTGTCAATGTGTCTGCCATTAACTTTTAGTGTGGTGGATTTTATCATTTTTTTGTGGGGGGGAGCCATAACTCAAAGGAACAAATATATTTTATTTCTGTCTAGATGTATTCATGATACCAAACTGAAAACCTTTCACTATACTATATCTAGCTGTCTCGTGTGCTGTATGCCATGTTTTATTTTGATTTTTTAATTTTATTATAGTTCATGATTTTTAAAAATACTATTTGGACTCACAGTCTTAGTTCATTTATGCTATTGTAATAGAATACAACAGACTGGGTAATTTATAAAATACAGAAATGTATTTCTCACAGCTCTGAGGGCTGAGAAGTCCAAGATTAAGATGCCAGCAGTTTCAGTTGTCTGTTAAGGGCTGCATCTTCTGGAGGGAAGGAATGCCTTGTCCTCATAGGGCAGAAGAACAGAAGGCAGCAAATTCACATCTGCAAGCCTTTTTAATATCATCATCAATCCACTTATGAGGTCTGTGCCTCTCCTCCCAACACTGTTGCACTGGAGATTAAATTTCCAACACAGAAATTTTGAGGGATGCATTCAGACTATAGCACTCACTCAATTAATTAATTAATTAATGTATTTATTTATTTTTGAGACAAAGTTTCCCTCTGTCACCCATGCTGGCGCTATCTCCACTCACTGCAACCTCCATGTACCTGCCTCAAGTGATTGTCATGCCTCAGCCTCCCGAGTAGCTAGGATTACAGGCATGCACCACCATGACCTGTTAATATTTGTATTTTTAGTACAGAATGGTTTTTGCAATGTTGGCCATGCTGGTTTGAAACTCCTGGCTTCAAGTGATCCACTGTCCTTGGCCTCCCAAAGTACTAGGATTACAGATGTGAGTCACCATGTCTGGCCCAGACTATAGCATACACTAAATTTAATTTTCAGCTCACAAAAGGTCTTATGACATGCAATTCAAAATGCATTAAATTGGTAGCTTTTGGAATAAGTGTGAGGAGTATTTTTTTTTTTAATGAAAGGATGCACTAGAATGAAATCGAGATAAAAATAAAACAGTTATAAGAATGGATTATGCATAATTAGGATAAATATTGTTTTGTGAATTTTTGTTTTGGGGTGTGTATGTGTGTGTGTGTGTGTGTATGTTAGCATAAGCAGGGTTACATTTGGTTGTGGTTAGAAATGTGATTAAAGTTGTAACTGAAGAAAATAAAAGAATCTTTAAGGAAGTACCCCATCGTCTTTCAAATGGCAATTTCCAGAAGTTTTTCAGTTCTGCCTCTGGTTATGTAAGTAACAGTGGGCAAGTAACGTTACTGTTCTGGACCTAGGTGTATCCACAAGCATAAAATTTAAAGGGATGAATAGCCAAAATATTTCCTGATATAATTTATAAATATTTACATGGCAATCCCCTTTACAGGATTCAGGGGATTTATATAATTATAAATTATATAATTGAGTGTGTGTGTGTATGTGTGTGTGTGTGTTTGTATGATTGCATAAATGTACTCAATCATGTATGTAAGTTAAGGGTTATGTAGTAAAAGATATCCTATTATTTTAATCATTGAACTTCAGTGACTGCAGTTGAATAAAACTGTAAATGATAGAGTTTAATTGGCAAGTTACTCATACAATACTACTTATACTTTAAGAGTAGTTAAAAAAATAAATTTATATAGTGATACACAATAATGTTGACATCTACAAGTACAGTTTAAAATACTTTGTAGTGAAAGAGGTATCTTACTCTGAATTAGGTAGTATGGTCACAAAAGTATTAGAAAAGAGTCAGGAAATGGTTAGCCCTTAGTCCAAGCCAAAAAGTCCTTAAAATTCAAATTTTTTGTTATGAAATGTTTTATTATTATAGTTAAAGTTTATAGGGTAATTTATAATACCTCTAAAATTTGTTCTACTCTATAATATTGTGATTCCAAGTAATTAAAGTTTAGTTTAATTTTAACTATAAATGATATAGTAAAATTATTTGATTATTTATAAACATATGTCCAAATTAAGCATTAATTAAATAAGTACATTGTATAAAAATATTTTTAATCTGAAATATGTACATGGATTTAATTTACATCATATGTATTTTATTCCTAACAAAACTAATTCCTTTTAAATATCTTTTATAATATTTACATAGTGGTCAAATATTTTATTTAAAAATCCAGAATATAATATGAAGAAGTTAATTTTGAGATGAAACAAAATGGTAGCACAACAACTGTTTTAAAGTTATCATCCCTTCATACAGGTTATCAGGAGAGTTAACTGAAATGATGGTTTTGTTTCTCACCTCCTTCTATGTGTAGGGGGAAAACATAAATCTCACAGCAGCCATCCAGGTTTCTGTCTAACCTTCATACAGACAACTCTGGTAATAAATATCTGACAACCTAAAAGGAGAGAGATGTTGCAGGACCCTGCCCTACCTGGAACAGAAGCACGGCTTTATCAGAATACCTTTTCTTAAGTCTCAGGTTTTTTTTGTTTTTTGTTTGTTTGTTTGTTTTTGAAATGGAGTCTTGCTGTGTCCCCCAGGCTGGAGTGCAGTGGCACAATCTCAGGTCTCAGCTCACTGCAAGCTCCGCCTCCCGGGTTGTTTCAGACAGTTTTAGTTTAACTTTACTGAAACATTCTATAAAAGTTGACGTGCAAGAGCAAATTGATTTGCTATGTCTGCTAACTGCTTCACTAATATCAGCAACAAAGCCCCAATATTTATTCAATTTTGCCTTCCATATTTCTTGTCACACTTTAATGATTTATTGTCACATTAGCCTGTACTTAATAGTGCCATTTACATGCTCCCAATAAAATATTTTCTAAATTTGTCTGTTCCACACAAAAATGTAGTTGAAAGGCATAGACTGAAAGTCTTATAACTTAAGTTTGAACTCTTGCTTCCTAAATTTCTTGTAACCCTCCTTAATGAAGGGAAGCTATAATGAAGTTATAGCTTCATGTGTCCATTTATTTAACTAATACCTAGTCAGTGTCTCTTATGCCACAATGATGTTTTTGGGGGATACAACGATGAACAAAGTTCTAGACCTCATGAACTTACAGCTGACCCTTAAAGCGGATTTGAAGGGAGTGGGTCCACTTATTCCTCTTACACAGATTTTCTTTTGCTTCTTCGAGTCCTGAGACACTAAAACCAAAACCTTCTTTTCCCTGTCCTCCTCAGACTCAATGTGAAGATGAGGGGGATAAAGACCACTATCATGACCCATTTCCACTTAATAAAGAGTAAATACATTTTCTCTTCCTCATGATTTTCTTAATACCATTTTCTTTTTAAATTCATTATTAACTTTTTTTTTCAACTTTTATTTTAGAATCAGTGCATACATGTGCAGGTTTGCTGCAAAGGTATATTGTGTGATGCTGAAGTTTGGAATACAAATGAATCCATCACCCAGATAGTAAGCATAACAGTAGGTAGTTTATTCAACCCTTACTCCCATCTCCCACTTCTTGTATTCCCTAGTGTCTACTGTTCCCATTTTTATGACCATGTGTACTCAATATTTAGCTTGCACTTATAAGTGAGAACATGCAGTATTTGGTTTTCTGTTTCTGCATTGGTTTGCTTAGGCTGTTTCCAGCTATATACATGTTACTACAGAGAACATGATTTTATTTTTTTTATGGTTGTGTAGTGTTTCATGCTGTATGTATACTATACTTTCTTTATCCAGTTCACTGCTGATGAGCACCTGTGTTGATTCCATGCCTCTGCCATTGTGAATAGTGCTGCAAAATAAATCTAAGAAAATCAGTAGCATTTATATACACCAATAATGTTCAATTTAGGAACCATCAAGAGTGCAACCCCATTTACAGTAGTCACAAAAAGAACAAATACCTAAGAATATAGATAACCAAAAAGGTTAAAGATGTCTACAATGAGAATTACAAAATACTACTGAAAGGAATGAGAAGATGCAAATGAATGGAAAGATACCCATGCTCATGGATTGGAAGAATTAACTTCAGTCAAATAGCCATACTTCCCAAAGCAATTTAGAGATTCAATGCTATTCCTATCAAACTGCGAATGTCATTGTCCACAATATTACAAAAACAATTTCTAAAATTCAGTGGAACCAAAAAAAGAGCCTAAATGGCCAAAGCAACCCCTAAACAAAAAGCAATCTTAAACAAAGTTATGTAACTTCACAAAATACTGCACAACTACTGCATCCAAAACAGCATGGTACTGGTACAAAAGCAGACACATAGACCAATGAAACAGAATACAGAAGGCAGAAATTCATAATATTTTCTTTTTTTTTTTTTTTTAAGATGGAATCTCACACTGTCGAGCGGGCTGGAGTGCAGTGGTGCGATCTCAGCTCACTGCAACCTCTGCCTCCCTGGTTTAAGCGATTCTAGCTGGGATTACAGGTGCCTGCCACCACTCCCAGCTAGTTTTTGTATTTTTAGTAGAGACGGGGTTTCACCATATTAGCCAGGCTGCTCTCGAAATCCTGACCTCGTGATTAGCTCACCTCGGCCTCCCAAAGTGCTGGGATTACAGGCGTGAGCCACCGTGCCCTGCCAATATTTTATTTTCTCTAGCTTCCTTTATTATAAGACTATAATGTATAATATATATAACATACAAAATATGTGGTAATTGATTTTTTGTTATTAGTGAGGATTCTGGTCTCTTGCAGGTTATTATTAGTTAAACTTTTAGGGAGTCAAAAGTCACATGCATATTTTTGACTATGTGTGGGGTGGGAGCCCCTAACCCTCATGTTGTTCAAGGGTCAACTACGTATTTTAGAAAATGAAAAGACAATCAACAAGCAATTAATTGATACCATAACAGCTGGTGGTATTTCTTCCCTTTGAAAAAAAGTATAGTAAAATGATGGAGAAGAAGAATCTGAGGTTGTTGTAAATTGTATAAACCCTTCTAACATAGAATCAAAGTCAAATATTTTTACATCTCTCTTTTTCTTATGTTTCCTAACTCATATAGAAAGGGATTTTATTCATTTGATCTGTTAGGGTGTAGATTTCTGTACTGTGCTCTGTCTGTATTTATTCCAGCTTAGGTGAGCTCTGATACTTACTGCTCTAAGCTTTAGAGTTTGTTGAAAGGAAAAGTTTACCTGGAATTAGTGATCTTTAAAAATTATGTACTATCTATCAATTGCTGAAAGATTCTGTTTTTTCTAGCATTCTTTTCTAAATGGCTTCTCACGTGTGAAAGGGTGTAACTAAACTGATGTTGATTCTTAGCATACAGATTATTTTCCCATTTGAAAGTGAAGAAAAACCAAGATGCAAAAAGGAATAACAGTTAATAAGTGCAGGAACTCAAATTTGATTCACAATTTGTGTAAATCCAAAGCTCACTACAAATACACCACTTCACTACATAATCCTGCAGAATCATTCTTCTTAGAGTCCACAGAATAGGTTTTTTTAAAAATTGCTTATATGTATTGTCTTGTAAATAATCACAGTTCATATTTCTAATATGTTTGTGTGAAGGTTGTTGTAAAATAAATAATATCCAGGCACAGGTGACCTTTCAAAAGCAGTATTTTGAACTCTGTTTTTATATAGGTGTGCTTCAATGGTTTTTATATAAACCACTTGAGTGTAGTGGTTTATATAATACCACTATTTTTATATTTTTCCAAATATTTGAAAAACATCTGAAACTCCAGTTCAACCAGTACTTCAGTAAACTATCATACGTACCATTCACTAAGTCAGCAAGTCTCAGTTACGGATCTCACTTTGACATTACCTGTCCTTCTACCTTATTCCTTAAAACATGTTTTCCTTTACATTTATCTTTTTCATGAGAGTAAAGTGATTAAAATTTTAAAAGTGTGTGTGCATATACACATTTAACACAAAAATGCTTGGTTGTCAATACATCTTTTAAAAATGATTTTATTCTCTCAACTAGGTTTTATTGAAGAGAAATGTAGAGGGGAGGAATATTTATTTGTCTGCTAAAAGAACAGAGAGCACTGTCATAGGACCCGTTGACATAATCTGGTTATTCAACTTGGGTAAAAACACTGAATTCAATCATTCAACATTCTCTATGACCTCCATTATCCGGTTTACTAGAGCACTGTAACTATCTCCATTCAGCAATATATTGTAAAAAGTCTGGGAGGAATGAGTTAAAGAAAAATTCATACAAATAAATGGAAACTTTTTTTATGTTATAAACTGAGTTTAGAAAAAGGGATTATTTTACATTTTCAAATTAAATTGACACAAATCAGACATAAATTCTTAAGAATTATTTCAAGGATTAAGACAACTTTCTGCTCATATGAAGCAGAGAGAGAGCTGAACCATTGAGAGGACTCTCTAGTTCCTTTTTCCCCTGCATTTGACATGTGCTTGCTGGCCAAGAATAAAAGATAAATCTGTAAGTGAAGCTGTAAGGTTATTACCTCACAGGCCAAGTGATACATTTAAGCTCTGAGGCATCTCAATTTTTTCAGCCCCAGAGACGTGTAGAGCTTACTTGACATTCTTCAGGGAGGAATGCCTCATAGATCCATGGATTCTTAGTTTATTTACTGTAAGTAATCCTTAGCCAGGGATATAGTGATAGGGGGATTTTATAGATAAATGTTCTTCCTGCTAAGAAATATCATTAGTATGTTTACCTAGAGGACCATTTGGCAAGAGGATTGGAAGAGTTCCTATCTCATTTTCTTTCCCCCAAGACATCCTCCCAGTAGAGACAGTGAATAAGTAACAAGTCAGTCACTTTAATTCTCCACATTCCATGTATAATGAAGGAGAAAGATGTATAAGATTATTGACCCACATTTTTAAAAACAATATTCAAAGTTTTCTTTATTTAGTATTTGTTTATTGACTGAACAGCTAGGATCCTGCGAAAATACATAAAACAATTATCATAAAACATTTGACTGTAGGAAGCATAGGACTAGGGTTTTTTAAGCAAAGAGAAACACATGGTATGAGTTTTATGACCGTCCCAGGTAGCTTCCTGGAGGCACAGCAGGATAATAACAAAAGGAGAGGAATACCAAGAAGAGCACAGTGGTCTGTTTGGGTTAAGAAGAAAAATTAAATTCCATGAGACTTATGGTTAACTCTTTATCGATCTGGAGTTGTTTAGTATGTAGTGTGAGATAAGGTCCAGTGTTATTCTTCTGAATGGGAATATCCATTTTTAGCAACATGATTTATTGAAGAGACTGCCCTTTCCCCATGTAAAGAAAAAGTTCTGAGATTTCTATTCTCTTCTATTTCTGTTTCTATCTATTCTATCTCTATTCTATTCTGTTCTATCTGGGATTCTGTTCTATTAGCCTGCATGTCTGGTTGCATACCAATACCATGTTGTTTTGACTGCAATAACTTTGTCGTATACTCTTAAACCGGGTAGTGTGATGTCTTCAACTTTGTCCCTTTTGCTTCAGATTGCTATGATTATTCAAATCTTTTTGTGATTCTATATAAATTTTAGAAATATTTTTACCAATTTCTGTTAAAATTGTTAGTGGAACATGATAGAGGTTATATATGATCTAACATGGTAAAACTGCTAAAAGAAAACTAGGAGAAAAGCTTCATGATATTGGTTTGGGCAATTGATATTTTGAATTTGACCTTGTGAGGGTCAAGGTTCTTGGACCCCTAAAGGTTTATTGAAAAATATTGATATGAGGGAAATTGATTAATAGGAGAAAGGAATATAAATTTAGTTAATGTGTACATACAGGAACCATCTTTTTAATGAGTTATAGAAATTTATATGTCATTTTGAGGTTACAGAAAGAATGGGGGCTTGTATCCTAAAAACCATGTTATGGGAGGAGGTAGAAGAGGAATTTTATTGAGGGGCAATAAATGGTTACTATGGAGAATGAATGGATGCATGGACCTGAAAACAGACATTAACTTGTTAATAGTTTCTTTGGAGTTTAAATTATCCTTGGAGAGATTCATTGTATTTGTAAAAAGTCTGTTTTGGTGTGAGGGTCACATCTTTGTCTTCTTCCCCTCCCCACCAAGAAGATAAAACAATTTTTCTTTTTGGTACATATGGATCTTAGAGAGATAAAGGAATTTTAACTTCTACGGGAGAAAAGATGGGGGATGTCAGAAATACTTTGAAGTATTTTTAGTTCAGTATGTCAAAGTGCCATATTTGGTAGTGTTGAATTCTGAACCCTAACAACCTCAAAATACAAGCAACAAAGAGAAGGTAGGCAAATAGGTTTACATCAAACCAAAAATCTTGCACAGTTAAGGAAACAATTCTGTTGGTATGTAGGTCTGCAGAAAAGAACAACCTGTGGAAAAAGAAAATATTTGCAAACCTTAATCTGATAAGAAATTAAAATCGAAAATATATAAGGAACTTAGGCAACTCAACAGCAAGAAAACAAACAATTAAAAAATTGACCAAGAATTTGAATAAGCATTTCTCAAAATAAGACATACAAATGTCCTGGAAGTGTATTAAAAACTGCTGAATTTCACTTATCATCAGGAAAATGCAAACGAAAACCATATATCACATCCCACTTGTTAGAATGGTTATTATCAAATGGATGAATGATAACAAAGGTTGCAAGGATGTGTAGAAAAGGGATCACTTATACATTCTTGATAAGAATATAAATTATTGCAGCCATTATAGGAAACAGTGGATTCCTCAAAATATCAAAAATAGAGCAACTATATGATACAAGAATCACACTTCTGTCTATATAATCAAAGGAAATGAAATTAGTATGTCAAAGAAATATTTGTAATCCTATTGCTGACCACAGGTTCTTAGGCTCTCAATGTAATAGACATTGACATGAGACCAAAAGAGTTTTCCTAGACAAGGCTTTATTGGACCTTATACCTGGGCCTGAGGGCAGGTAGCACAAGGGAGAATTTTCTGGCTGGCTCTGAGAGATAGGAGAGTAATTTTTAAGGGACTAAAGAGGAAAGGGAGTGACTTTTAAGCATGCAGAGGTGGGGAACTTCTGGTAACTGCACAATTTGGTTCCATGGGTTTAAATATGTCACATTTCTGGTCAGCATGTTAAATCTCCACCCTCAAATAAATGAAGTTCAAGTGAAGGATTGATCATTCTTCTGATCTTGTATGCATGTGGGAGATAAGGTTGTCTCCCTTGAGTAAGATTTATAGTGAGAATTGTTTATTTTAGCTTCCTCGAGGTCTTGCAGTCAGTGGGTATGATGGCTTGAGCAAGATTTGCAGTGCAAGATCTAGATGGTCTGGTTGAGGACCCCCACAGGGCTCTCCTCTCCACGAGCTTGCAGTAGAGGCGAGGGAATGTGAGTCCTATCCCTACTTTGTCTCACTCCCATATTTTTTGAAGCATTATTCACAGTAACCAAGATATGGAATTAACTTAGGTGTCCATTGAAAAATGAATAGATAGAGAAAATATGATGTATATATGCAATGCAATACCATTTAGACATAAAAAATAAAATCATGTTATTTACGACACCATGGATGAACCTGGAGGACATTATGTTAAGGAAATATAAACCAGACACATAAATACAAATACCACATGATTTCACTTATATGTAGAATCTAAAGGACTTGAACTAAGAGAAGCAGGGCATAGTATGGTGAATACCAGGAGCTGGCAGCAGGTAGAGATTGGGGAGATGTTGGTCAAAGAATGCAAAGTTTCAGTTAGACAGGAAAAATAAGTTCAAGAGATCCATTGTACAATACAGTGACCACAATCACTAACTATTTTTTGTATCGAGGACTAAATTCTGATTTTTTATCTTGCCCAAATTCTTATCTAAGTGGTCTGAGGAGTCATGCCCTACAAACCATAAATTTTCATCAGATGGGTTTTATTTAATGCTCTATACCATGACTTAAATTTCCAACCTGACTCTGGCATAGCATTATGAGACAAGGTAGCAAATCTAAATATTTTATCCCAATAGCATCACATTTTGAAATGTCCCTGCAAACTGACCTTTGTAGGGGGAAATTCACATCTGTAAAGGATCCCTATTAACATAGCTAGACCTTTTCCTTTCAGGCCCCTTCAATTCTGAATAAATTAACTGAGAGTCTAGCACCTTATAAAGGGTCTGAATAGGAAACATTTGTCATCTATTGTTTCTAAGAGCAGCCACTATGAGGTTTCAAAAGAACCTTGGTCTCTACAGTCTTTTATCTTAACCTGAACATTTCCTTTCTATTGATCCCAGGTCCTTAGTCAAAACTCAACCATGAACCAGAAAATGTTTAAATTTACCTATAGCCTGGAAGCCCCTGCTTCAAGTTGTTCTGCCTTTCAGGAACAAACTAATGTATGGTAAATGTATTTGACTGATATCTCATGTCTCCCTAAAATGTATAAAACTGAGCTGCACCCAAACCACCTTGGGCATATGTTTTCAGGACCTCCTGAGGGATGTGTCACAGGTCATGGTCACTGCTAATTGGTTCAGAATAAATTTCTTTAATATTGTACAGAGTTTGAGTCTTTTCATCAACAGTGTACTTGAAAATTGCTGAGAGTAGATTTTAAGTGTTCTCACTCCAAAACATAAGTATGTGAAATAATGAATATGTTACTGAGTTGATTTAGCCATTCCACAATATATGCATATTTCAAAACAACATGTGGTACACAATAAGTATGTATAAATGTTGTTTTCTGTTGAAAAATTTTAAAAATAAAAGTAAATAAATGAATTAATGATAGTAAGAACTGTAAGAGTTACAGAAAGAGGAAAGAAACACAAAAAGTGACTTAATAGTCAAAGACAGGCTTACTTTGGAGAATAAACCTGAGAGGGGCTTCTGGCTGATTTCGGTCAGGAGCACTCCTTACAGATTAAGATTATTTAAGGATTCAGGAAGAGAGAGCTTATCACAGACTTGGAATGTTTCTGTGTGGAGGAGAAGTTTATTGTGGGGTTGGGATGTTTCTGGTAGTAAGGAAGGTTATCTTGGGGCTGACACCTCTCTGGCCAGAGTGGAGGTTATCTTGGAGTTGGCATGTTTATGGTCAGGGAGACGTTTATCTTAGGGTTGGAATGTTTCTGTTCAGAGACGTCATTTATGGTTTATGGTCATGTTGACATTAGCCATTAGGCTGATGCCCTTTGGTTTGGATTTAGGCAGCTTTTGATCAAAGGAAATTTTAAAATTGTGGTACTTGTCCAAGATGGCAATGCTCCTGCTCTTTCAAGAACAAAAATCAATGAAATGAAAAGCAAAAAAATGAAAAATACACACTTTTGTATATATAACACACACACATATAAATTCAGTGAGGCTGATGGGGCTGGAATTGTAGGTCACACCTGGAGATAAGGTAATATGCACTAAGATATTCTAAATGTCGGCATAGGAGTCACCTTGAATTTTTTCTGAATTTCTAATAGTAAGCTGTGTGTGCATAGGTTGTAACTCCATGATGCCAGGCAAAAAAGCAACTGGGGAGTTCAAAGTATTTGTGTGGATATATATTCTCATTTATCCTAGGTAAACAGTTGGAGTACAATTACAGCAATATAGGGAAAGTGCTTGTTTACCCATCTCATAGAGGCTGATACCATTTAGAATGTCTCCAACAACCAGTATCTCACATTCCATCAACATTTGTATTTCTTTTTAACTTTAGACATTTGAATGGATGCTAAGTGCTTTTACATTGTGGTTTTAATTTACTATTTCCCTGTACTGATGAATAATGTTGAGCATCTTCTCATATATTTAATGGTCATTCACATATCTTCTTTGGGAAATATCTTTGAAACCGTTGTCAATTTTCTGCTATCAATGTGTTTTATGTCTTTTTATTAAGTGAATTGTAAGAGCTCTTATATGCTGAATGTAAATACACACAAATAAGAGAGAGATAGAAAGTATTTTCTCTATATACATTGCCTTAATTTTTTTGTATCTGTGTCTTTCATAAAGCAATAGTGTTTTTTAATTTTTGAAGATATCAATTTATTAGTTTTCATTTTACATTTTGTGTTTTCTTTTCTTCTTATCTATAATAGTTCACAGTCCAAAAGAATCCTTCTTTTACTTTTCTATAGCATTTTACTGTTTTATGTTATAGATTTAGGCCTATAATTCATTTCAAGTTAATCCATAACACTGAATGAGGTAATTGTTGAACATTAGTTCATCCATATGGATATACACAAATGTTCCAGCATAATTCAATGTGAAGATTATCATCTTTCCACTAAATTACTTTAGCATATTTGTTGAAAACCAATTGACAAAATTCACAGAAATTCAATATTTGGAAAGGTAGAGTAGTATGAATACTAGTTTCAGTTCCAGACTTAAATAGATTTGTGCCATTGCAAGTTATATTTTAAATTATTTGTTCTATTTGTGTGTTTTTTTATTGAAAATTTTTATGATACATATCATTGTTACAGAATGAAGCAGGTACTTCATGTGAAAACATCTCACTTATTAAACTTGATGTAGTTTAGCTTCCCAACAAATATTTCAAACATCGTCCAATTTTGTACATGAAAGCACAAACTTAAGATATTGACAGAGGCTTTTTATCAGCAATTGTATTCATGTTAAATCCACTCTTTTTCTGGAGACTGAATACATATGCTTTATTTTTCATCTGTCAACTCCTGAATCTTTCTGAAGCTCATTTCAGATTTCAAGATCCTCTCAATATAGTTTCTCCCACAATTTGCTCTTACCCCAAACCTATATAGAATTTTTATTGGAAAATAATAAAGTCTTATTTATCTTGAGGCTACCCTAACAAAGTACCATAGACTGGGTGGCTTGTAAAGAACAAAAACTTATTTCTGACAGATATCAGGGTGCCAGTATGGTTGTGTTCTGGTAAGATCTCTCTTCCAGGTTGCAGACTGCTGTTTTCTTCTATATTCTCATATGATGGAAAAAGAATAAGAGAGCTCTCTTCATAAGGACACTAATCTCATTCATGAGGGCTTCATCTTCAAGATCTACTTACCTCCCCAAAGCTTCCTCTACTATAACATTGAAAGTTAGGAGTTTAACATACACATTTTGGTGGGACACAAAAATCCAGTTCATTACAATTAGAACCCCAAACTACTATACATCTCCCCACCTTTCATTATTCTTTATTTGTGTTACACTACCTAAAGTGCTTCTCTGCATTGCCAAATCCAGTACATTTTGTACCTTTCATTTTTCAAGAAGAAGCTCCAGTAACTTGTTCCCAATTGCAGTAACTCAGTGACTTTTCCTTCTTCTGAATACCTGTCATATTTTCTACCACACACTTCATTAACCCAGGTCGGAACTGAGCTTTAGATGAAACATTGCTTTTCCTCAATTATTACAACTTTTTGTTTCCATTCTAACTCTGTAAGCTTGTTTAAGTTAAGCCTTCAACTTATGGATACTAGAAAGTGGATGCCAATTTATTGGGGTGCAGTGATTCATATAGGAATCAGTTTAGTCATTTTTTTCCTTCCCTATTTTACTCATTGCTACTGCAAATGGTGTCCAACCACTAAATAAGCCCCTTAATTTTTTTTTTTTTTTAAATCTGGTCCCATTACAGATTCTAATACTGAAATCCACTTATGGAACTAACTAGGTCTTATTAAGTAAATAATTTACTTTGCTTTTCTGAGCATCATCTCCTTCAGCTATACAATGAGAAAGCATTACCTATTTCTAGTAGTGTTTCTTTCATCAAAGTAAAAGCTGAATCATTTTAAACTTCTAAAATATTGAGTATATTCAATATATAAATCAATATGGGCCAGGAATCACTGAAAATATTGTATATATTATATATATAAAAGATATATATATATATATATATATATCTTTTTTATTGCTATAAGTTCTGGGACACATGTGCAGAACGTGCAGGTTTGTTACGAAAGTATACATGTGCCATGGTGGTTTGCTGCACCCATCATCCCATCATCTGCATTACTTATTTCTCCTAATGCGGTCCCTCCCTAGCCCTCCATCCCCTGACAGGCCTCAGTGTGTGATGTTCCCCTCCCTGTGTCCATGTGTTCTCACTGGTAAACTCCCACTTACGATTGAGAACATGTGGTGTTTGGTTTTCTGTTCCTGTGTTAGTTTGTTGAGAATGATGGGATCCAGCTTCATCCATGTCCCTGCAAAGGACATGAACTCATCCTTTTTTATGGCTCCATAGTATTCCATGGTGTATATGTGCCACATTTTCTTTATCTAGTCTATCATTGATGGGCATTTGGGTTGGCTCCAAGTCTTTGCTCTTGTGAATAGTGCTGGAATAAACATACGTGTGTATGTGTCTTTATAGTGGAATGTTTTATAATCCTGTGGGTATATACCCAGGAGTTCTTTAAAGTAAAAAAGGTATCCTATTTTTAAAAATGGACTAATTTAAGTCGCTACAATTGCATACCTCTCCTGAAGGCAATAATCAGACTTCAGAGTGCTACAGAAATGCTTTCTGCATAATACCTCCAATTTTGTCATAAGAATATTAAAACTACTTGTGTTTGAGGGTTGTCATTTAATAAAAGTAAAATGCTTTATCACTTGACTAATGGCTTTCTTAAGTAAAACTGAAGAGTCTGTCAAGTATATTTAGTGAACATTTACTGCTAGTACAGATTGATGTGACTGTCCTGATTTTTGCTAAGGCTGTGGTGGTTTATCTAATGCTGTTTTACACCATAAGTGAAAATGTCAACAAAAAAGGTGATAAGCAACTTCATATTATTTTAAAAATAGTTTTAATCGTTAAGACACCAAGAAAGGGTCTCAGGGATCCTCAAGTGTTGATATAGCCCACTTTGAAAACTGCAACAGTAAATTATGAGGGATATCCGAAAGGATTATTACATGCCCCTCAAATTAGAACTTCTGTTGTCTCCCTGGTGTATAGACATTGTGTGGTATTATCTGTTTGAAATAGAGAAAAAAATGCCAAAATTATAGCTGAAAACCAAGTTGTGATTAGCTCACATAAATGAAACACATCTTGAAATGCATCTGCAATTAATGTCACCACTCTTAGTCATTTTTCAAGTCTCGCCTAACTTCTGCCTAAATTAAACAAGTGAAATGGTATGCATTAAGACTCCTTTAATCTACATTTTCCAAATCTTTGGTAGTAGACCTAATCTCACTGATTCCACAGGGATGGTATATCTTTTGGTTTATATTTTTAATATTTAGGAAACAATCTAAGGCCCACCTTTGACTTTTTCTTCAATTTTAGTCCTGAATGCACAGATTTTTTTTTGCCAATGTTAGGATTCTGCTCCAAGTGTGCATTCAAAATCAGGAGAAACAGTAGCAGGCTGAAAGTCCTTTTCAGTTAATAATATTAAATGAGATGTTGGCATGCTCCCCATCTACTTAAGTCCTAAACAATGTCATGAACAACTAGATGCCTCTAAAGATTTTTGTGGATACAATTATAGCATTATTTATCTGACACTGTTAGCTACTATGGTGATAACACTCACCTTGTCTCTTGGGGCTAAGTGTTGCTACCACTCCAGAATCCAGTCATCTCCATGACACCCAGAAACCTATTTCGGTAGCAGAATCTCCTGACTTCATTCACAATGGACATAGGACATCTATTACTGTGTTTTCTTCAAGGGTGCCAGAATCCCCTTCATTGATATCTTTCCCAGTAGCTTGGTGGAGGGATACTAGCCATAGTTAAAAGACAGGTATAATAAACTAGTTCCAAACTCCAGATATTCAATCCAAGGAATATGTTCTACAGCCAGGGTAGAGCTGTCATAATTTCTGACCATATGCAGTTGAGGACTAGCCTCTCAGAGAAAGGGGCTTAGACAGAAGAAATCTCTGAAAGACCTCATGATGTGGAAATGTTTAGGAGCCTTCTCTCCTCATCTCCTCATTACACGAGAAAGAAAGAAACTAACTTGTTTGATCTTTTGTATTTTTATGTATTTGAGGGTATAAAGTTTAAGACTCAGACCTGACTTAGTATAATGAAAGGATACTGATAAAGTTTGATGACTCTTTGGCCTCAATAAATATTTATAGTTTCTATGATTCATGCTTATTTTCAAAGTTCATGTGGTTAGGTGTTTGAACATTGTAAACTATGTTTCTCATAGAACAAAGCTCTACTCGATGGGTTCTAGTTATTTAGCCCTATTTTGAAAAGACCAATATTCTTGCCATTCCACTGCTCTAAATAATTGAAATAAATCGTGGCACAATTGATTTCCCCTTAGCAAAAGGTTTCAAAGACTACAATTGATCACTAAGACAGCCAGATCATCTGTGCAGTTATGCTGCAACATGTTTGGTGGTTGCATGAAGATAATGGTCATCAATTTCAAGTACAGACATAAAAATTATTGGCACTTTGAAAATTGATGCCATATTGAAATTTCTTTTGCATCCTCTCCTAAAAGTTCTAAATGTTTTCTAAATAGAATATGTTTTGTGTAACATGGTACATACAGCTTAAGATCAGTAACCTGTTGTTCTATTGAAATATATATATATATAACATTTTCTTTTTACTCCCATATTCATAATTCTGCTTACATTACCCATTCATTTATTCACTTAGAAAATATGTATTATATTACTACAGTCAGTCTGTCATTTCATGATACTCTTGGAGACATTATATTTAGTAAGATACATACTAGAAATGCTATATTCAAACTTGTATTACTAGATAAAACCATCTCTGATGATAGAAGTCCTAATTTTCTCTCCACCAATTCCTTAAAGTTCACTTTATGGTATAATAAGAAGCAATAAGCTACAGTGATAACAACATAGGAGGAAAAAACAAAACAAAAACAAAGAAAGAAACAAACAAAAAACCTTGGGTTAATATGATACCTACTATGTAAAAGCATTGACTGGAACTAGAATTATTATTTAAACCTTGTGATATTTGGTTTCCTATTGGTCAAATAAGGATGATGATTCTTAGATTATACGGTTGTTGCACGGATTTAAATACAACACTTCTGATTCCTATAACCATCTAACTACTGCTCTGTTGTAAATTATCACCACATATTTTAGCAGGTTTATTATCTTCTACTTACCCAGAGAGAGGCACACACAAATTTGGGTAACTAAAGTAACAAAGTATATGTCACCTTTACCTACTTTTATTCTTACTGTTTTTTTTTTTTAATTTTTTACCATAGGTGGGCATTAAGCAGGTTAATACACATTGCTATGGTGTAATACCTTCTCTGTCTTCAAGTCTATACAAATGTACCCTGTACACTATACATAGCTGATTATTTACTTATTTATGATTTTCTCTTCTTTTTCTTATTCAGTTTTGCTATCTTTTTAACAAACTCCAAGCAATTCCAAATAAAATAACATATTTTTTACTTTTGTAGTATTCCCTTGATATGGTTTGGCTCTTTGTCCCCACCCAAATCTTATCTGGAATTGTAATCCCCACATATGGAGCGAAGAACCTGTAATCTCCACATGTCCAGGGAGGGAGGTGATTGGATCGTGAGGGTGGTTTCCCCCATGTTGTTCTCATGATAGTGAGTGCATTCTTACAAGATCTGTTGGTTTTATAAGTGGTAGTTTTTCCTGCAATGACACACAGACTCTCCCTCACCTGCCACCATGTAAGACATGCCTGCTTCTGCTTCTGCCATGATTGTAAGTTGTCTGAGGCTTTCCCAGCCATTTGGTATTGTGAGTCAATTAAACTTCTTTCTTTTATAAATTACCTAGTCTCAGGTATTTCTTTATAGCAGTGTGAAAACAGACTAATATGCTATATATGAAAAGCAAAGTGATTTTATCTATATAGTATTAGCTCAATAATTATCTTGAATATATTCTGGCAGGCATAATCTCTTGAAAGTAATTGAGTTGCAAGAAAAATAATACCCCTGTATTTTTCCATGTTCTTTTTGTTATGATGTATTGAGGGCTGTGTTTAATTCTTCTTTATAAATAATACAAATCTTTTGAGAAAACCAAATAAAGTTATGCTTTTAAGTAATGGTAGTTACTCTTATTTATTAAAAGGCACACTGTCTGTAACTTTTGATAATTTACTGTAAATCATACATTCATTTTGACATTTCAAAAATAATCTAGATAATTTAATGTCTTAAGGTATCAAAATACTGAAATTGAAAATCCCTGCAACATATAAAACAGTTTTGGTAATTTTATTCTTTTTCTTAATTTGAAAGTTCCATTTAAATAATATATTTTAGTGCAAAATATGAACACATATAATTTTTTTCACATATACTTTTTATTCAGAGCTCCACTGTATTGACTGACATATAATTAACTTAACTGACATATAATTAGCAGGGCTCTTTTCTATAAGAGAAGCTCCTATTGACAGTAAGGTTAATATGAGAGATGAAAAATCAAACCAAAAAAAGTGTTTTCACAACCCATTTAATTAGCAAGAGGTCAAGTAGATCCATTGTCTTGTAAACATTTAAAAATTTATTTACTTTTATCATCTAAATTTAAATGTGTAGTTTATAATATTTAGGATATTGATGATTAAAAGTCCTTGTGGATTTTAATTTTCAAAATCTCTGTAATCCTTCTGATAGTAAGAACTTTATTGGACATAATTAGTATTCTGCTTAGAATACAGAAAACCTGCTAATCTCTTTAAGCCAGGTATGATAGAACAATGTACAATTATATTTGAAGTTATCTCTGAGTAAAGACTCTAAATAATTTTCAACCAAATAGATGGTGAGTAATATGAATCAGTAGCTCATAATAAATGGTCAACTTTCAAGGTAAATGTATATTTCTTGAGTGCCTGCTTTGTGCAAAGTTGCATTTTAGATTACAAAGCTGTTTCTACTAAAATGAAATAGAGTATATCTGTAATGCTAAATCAAAAGGGGGATCCAAGCAAAAATGAACCAATGTGGTTATGCAAATATATGTGTTATGTTCAAAGACTGAACTAATTGTTGAGGAAGCAGTATTTGTGTCTATGTTTTACTGTGAGAGTCAGAGTAACTTGTACAAATAAGATACTTTTAACTTGGGATTCCAAAAATAAAAAAGGCATTCACAGGTAGAAAAGATAAAGTGTATGTTTTCTAACAGTAAAAATAGCAAGTGGAAAGTTGTAGAACTAGAACAATGAGTGGTGTGTTGAAAGAGCAGAATCATGTGACTGTGTCATAGGCTATGGAATAGGAAAATTATGGGAATGGAAGATGACTATAGCAAAATTATGAAAGACTGTGGATGTGAAGATAAGAGATACAAATTTTATTTGAGAAGGTTTAGTGGGGTTTTTTTTTTTTTTTTTGAGACGGAGTCTCGCTCTGTCGCCCAGGGTGGAGTGCAGTGGCGCGATCTCGGCTCACTGCAAGCTCCGCCTCCCGGGTTTACGTCATTCTCCTGCCTCAGCCTCCCGAGTAGCTGGGACTACAGGCGCCCGCCATCTCGCCCGGCTAGTTTTTTGTATTTTTTAGTAGAGACGGGGTTTCACCGTGTTCGCCAGGATGGTCTCGATCTCCTGACCTCGTGATCCACCCGTCTCGGCCTCCCAAAGTGCTGGGATTACAGGCTTGAGCCACCGCGCCCGGCCTAGCGGGTTTTTTTTTAAAGGTGATTATATAATCTTAATTGAATTGTAGGAATTTTGCATTACTGCTTGCAACGATGATACCCTGAAGGCAAGGTGTGAGAAGTCACGAAACTAAACCAGAAAAAGTGATGTGGAATTGAACATAATTTTTCTTTGGAAAGTAAGTCAAAAGTGAACTGTGTAGTGGAATATGTAATGAAAGACATTTTTTGTTCCACTTTATTGGTTTTCAAGTTTATTTTAGGTTCAGGAGTATATATGCAGGTTTGTTACATAGATAAATTGCATGTCACTGAGGTTTGGTGTATGAATGATTCCATCACCCACGTGTAGTGAGCATAGTGCTTAATAGGTGGCTTTTCAATCCTCACCCCCTTTCCATCCTCTCCCGTCTAGTAGTCCCCAGTATCTATTGTTCCCATTGTTAAGTCCATCTGAACTCAGTGTTTAGCGCCCAGTTACAAGTGGGAACATGTGGTATGGGACTTTATCCTTGTGTTAATTCAATTGGGATAATAGCTTCCAGCTGCATCCATTTTGCTGCAAAGAATATGATTTTGTATGGCTGCATAGTATTCCATCGTGTATGTATACCACAGTTTCTTCATCCACTTCACTATTGGTAGGGATCTAGGTTGATTCCACATCTTTGCTATAACAAGTAGTGCTGCAATGAACATTTGAATGCATGCATAGTTTTTTACAATCATTTATTTTCTTTTCGCTATATAAACAGTAGTGGGATTGCGGGGTCAAATGGTAATTCTGTTTTAAGTTATTTGAGAAATATCCAAATTGCTTTCCACAGTGGCCAATTAGTTTACATTCCCAACGGCAGTGTATAAGCATTCCCTTTTCTCTGCAATCTTGCCAACATCTGTTATTCTTTGCCTTTTTAAAAATAGCCATTCTGACTGTTGTGAGATGTTATTGCATTGCGGTTATAATTTTCATTTCTCTAATGATCAGTGGTGTTGACCATTTTTTTTCATATATTTGGTGGCTGCATGTATATTTTCTTTCGAGCAGTGTTTGTTCATGTCCTTTATCCATTTTCATATGGGATTGTTTTTTGTTTGTCGAATTGTTTAACTTAAAGATTCTGGATAGTAAACCTTTGTCAGTGTAGAGTTCACAGATACTTTCTCTCATTCCCAAGGTTGTCTACTTACTTCATTGATAGCTTCTTTTGCTGTGCAGAAGCTCTTTAGTTCCACTTATCAATTTTTGATTTTGTTGCAATTATTTTGGGGGATTTAGTCACAAATTATTTGCCAAGACTGATGTCCAGAATGATATTTTCTAGGTTTTCTTTTAAGTTTAGGTCTGAAATTTACATCTTTAACCCATCTTGAGTAAATTTTTGTATATCCTGTAATGTAGGAGTCTACCTTCAATATCTGCATATGGCAAGCTAGTTATCTCAGCACTATTTATTGAATACAGAGTCATTTGCCAATTGCTTATTTTTGTTTTATTTGTTGAAGGTCAAGTGGTCATAGCTGTGCAGCTTTACTTCTGGATTCTGTGTTTTATTCCATTGGTATGTGTCTGTTTTTGTACCAATACCATGCTGTTTAGGTACTGTACCCTTGGAGTATACTTTGAGGTCAGACAATGAGACACCTCTAGCTTTGTTCTTTTGCTTAGAATTGCTTTGGCTATTTAAACTCATTTTTTATTGGCTTATGCATTTTAGAATTACTTTTTTTCTAATTCAGTGAAAAATGACATTGATAGTTTGAAAGAAATAGCATTAAATTTGTAGATTGCTTTGGGCTATATGGCCATTTTAGTGATATTTATTCTTCCAGTCAATGACCATGGAATAATTTTCCATTCATATGTATCATATATGATTTCTTTCAGCAGTGTTTTGTAATTCTTTGCATAGAGATATTTCACCTCCTTGATTAGCTGTATTACAAGGTATTTGTGTGTCTGTGTGTGTGGCTATTGTATAAGGTTAGTGCAAAATTGCAGTTATTGTATTAGGTTAGTTCAAAAATTACTTTAAATGGCAAAAACTGCAATTACTTTTGCACCAACCTAATAAATGTGATTGCATTCTTGACGTGACTCTCAGCTCGAATGTTATTGGTATACAATAATTCTACTGATTTTTGACATTGATTTTGTAACCTGAAACTTCACTGTAGTCCTTTATCAGCTCTAGGAACCTTTTCACAGAGACTTTAAGCTTTTCTAGGAATAGAATCATACCTAGAAAATCAGTGAAGAGATATAATTTAACTTCTTTTCCTATTTAAGTGCCTTTTATTTATTTATCTTGCCTGCGCTCTCTGACTAGGACTTCCAGTACAGTGTTGAATAAGAATGGTGAGAGTAGGCATCCTTGTCTTGCTCTGGTTCTTAAGGGCAAAGATTCCAGTTGATGCCCATTTTGTATAACATTGACTATGGGTTTGAAATAGATGGCTTTTTTGTTATTTTGAGGTATGTTCCTTTGATGCCTACTTTGCTAAAGCTTTTTATCTTGAAGGAATGCTGGATTTTATCAAGAGCCTTTTCTTCATCTATTGAGATAATTATATGGATTTTTTTTTTTTACTTTAAGTTCTAGGGTACATGCACATAACGTGCAGGTTTGTTACATATGTATACTTGTGCCATGTTGGTGTGCTGCACCCATCAACTCGTCAGCACCCATCAATTTGTCATTTATATCAGGTATAACTCCCAATGCAATCCCTCCCCCCTCCCCCCTCCCCCCTCCCCCCTCCCCATGATAGGCCCCGATGTGTGATGTTCCCCTTTCCGAGTCCAAGTGATGTCATTGTTCATTTCCCACCTATGAGTGAGAACGTGCGGTGTTTGGTTTTCTGTTCTTGTGATAGTTTGCTAAGAATGATGGTTTCGAGCTGCATCCATGTCCCTACAAAGGATGCAAACTGGGAGAAAATTTTTGAAATTTACTCATCTGACAAAGGGCTAATATCCAGAACCTACAAAGAACTCAAACAAATTTACAAGAAAAAAACAAACAACCCCATCAAAAAGTGGGCAAAGGATATGAACAGACATTTCTCAAAAGAAGACATTCATACAGCCAACAGACACATGAAAAAATGCTCATCATCACTCGCCATCAGAGAAATGCAAATCAAAACCATAATGAGATACCATCTCACACCAGTTAGAATGGCAATCATTAAAAAGTCAGGAAACAACAGGTGCTGGAGAGGATGTGGAGAAATAGGAACACTATTACACTGTTGGTGGGATGGTAAACTAGTTCAACCATTATGGAAAACAGTATGGCGATTCCTCAAGGATCTAGAACTAGATGTACCATATGACCCAGCCATCCCACTACTGGGTATATACCCAAAGGATTATAAATCATGCTGCTATAAAGACACATGCACACGTATGTTTATTGCGGCACTATTCACAATAGCAAAGACTTGGAATCAACCCAAATGTCCATCAGTGACAGACTGGATTAAGAAAATGTGGCACATATACACCATGGAATATTATGCAGCCATTAAAAAAAATGGATTTTGTTTTCAGTACTGTTTATGTGGTGAAACCTTTGCCAAATTTTGGTATCGGAGTGATGCTTGCTTTGTACAATGAGTTAGGGAGGGATTCTTCCACCTCTGCGTTTTGGAATAGTTTCAGTAGGGTTGGTACCAGATCTTCTTTATACATCTGGTAACATTCAGCTGTGAATCATTCTGGTCCCAGACTCTTTTTTTGGTAGGCTTTTTTTTAATTTAATTTTTTGGATTTAATTTCAGAACTCAATATTGGTCTATTCAGGGTTTTGAATTTTTCCTGACTCAGTCTTTGGAGGTGGTGTGTTTCCAGGAATTTGCCAATTTTCTCTAGATTTTCTAGTTTGTGTGCATAGAGATGTTCATAGTAGTCTCTGAGAATCTTTTGTATTTCCTTTAGATCAGTTGTAAGATCACCTTTGTCATTTCTGATTGTGCTCATTTGGATCTTCTCTCTTTTTTTTTATTTGTTAATCTAGATGTGGCCTATCAATCACCTTGTTTCCTTCAAAGAATCAGCTTTTGATCCTTTGTATGGATTTTTGGGTCTTAATATCATTCAGTTCTTCTCTGATTTTGGTTATTTCTTTGCTTCTGGTAGTGATATGGTTTGGCTGTGTCCCCAACCAAATCTTGTCTTGAATTCCCATGTGTTGTGGGAGGGACCTGGTGGGAAGTAATTGAATCATGGGGCAGGTCTTTCCCATGCTGTTCTCGTAATAGTGAATAACTTGCACAAGACCTGGTAACCACTTATAAGAAGGGGTTTCCCTATACAAGCTTCTTTTTGCCTGCTGCCATCCATTTAAAATGTGAATTGCTCCTCCTTGCCTTCTTCCATGATTGTGAGGCCTCCCCAGCCATGTGAAATTGTGAGTCCTTTAAATCTCTTTTTCTTCCCAGTCTCAGGTACATCTTTATCAGCAGGATGAAAACAGACTAATACAGCTAGCTTTGGGGTTAGTTTGTTCTTGTTTTTTGTTTTTTTTCCTAATTCTTCTGGGTGCAATATTATATTGTTAAATTAAGGTCTTTATAATGTCTTAATTTAGATATTTAGCATTATAAACTTTCCTCTTAACAGTGATTCAGCTGTATCCCCGATATTTTAGTATGTTGTGTCTCTATTTTCATTTATTTCAAAGATCTTTTAAAATTTCTGCCTTAATTTTATTGTTTACCCCAGAATCATTCAGGAGTAAGTTTGTTAATTTCTATGTAATTGCGTGGTTTTCAGAGAGCTTCTTAGTATTTATTTCTATTTTTCTTCCACTCTGTACTGAGACTATGGTTAGTGTGATTTTAACTGTTTTAAATTTATTTGGACTTGTTTTATGGCCAAACATGTGGTTGAACTTACATACGTTTCATTTGCAGATGAGAAAAACATATATTCTGTGGTCGATGGATGGATAGTCCTGTAAGAATCTATTAGGTCCAATTGGTAAAGTGACAAATTTAAGTTCAGGACTTCTTTGTTAGTTTTCTGCCTCAATAATGTGGCTAGCATTGCCAGTGGAGTGCTGAAGTCCCTCACTCTTATTGTATGTCTATCTAAGTCTTTTTGTAGATCTAGAAGTACATGCTTTATGAATCTTGGTGCTTCCATATTAAGCACATACATAATTAGGATAGTTAAGTCATTTTGTTAGATTGAACCATTTACCATTATGTAGTGCTGTTCTTGTCCTTTTCTACTGTTGTTGATTTGAAGTCTATTTTATCTGATATAAGAACAGTGATCCCTGCTTTTTTTTTTTTTCCTGTTTGTATGACATATCTCTCTCTAATCCTTTACTGTGAATCTGTGGTTGTTATTACGTGAGAGATGGGTCTCTTGAAGACAACAGACAAATAGCTATTTTTTTTTATCCAATTTGCCACTCTGTACCTGTTAAGTGGGGTGTTAAGATCATTTACATTCAATGTTAATATTGATGTGTGAGGTTCTGTTCTATCATGAAGTCGTTAGCTGGTTGTTTTGTAGTTCCCGTTGTGTAGTTGCTTTAAAGGGTCTGTGGGTGATGTACTTGGGCACGGTTTTGTGGTATTCTTGTTTCATCTCCATGTTTATAATTCCCTTAAGGATCTCTTGTATGCTTCGTCTAGTGGTAATAAATTTCCTTCACAATTCTTTGTGTGAAAAAGTTTTTATTTTTCCTTTCCTTGTGAAACTTAGTTTGGTGGGGTGTAAAATTCTTGGTTGGAGCTTATTATCTGAGAATGTGAAACATAGGCCCACAATCTCTTCTGGATGAAGGGTTTCTTCTGATAAGTATACTGTTAGATCACTTTGTAAGTGATCTGAGCTTTTAAGATTTTTTCTTTAGGCTTGACCTTAAACAGTCTAGTGACTATATGACTTGGTGATGTTCATTTTGTGTTGTATTTGCAGGTGTTTCTAGATTTCTTATATCTGAATGTCTACCTCTCTAGGAAGGTTAGGAAAATTTTCTTGAACTATTCCTACAAATATGTTTTCCAGATTGTTTATATTTTTCCTTCTGCCTCAAGAATGCTAGTAATTCATAGGTTTGATTACATAATCCCATATTTCTAGCAGATTTGTTCATTTTTGTAATTCTCTTTTAAAATTTTGTCTGAATGGCTTAGTTCAACTGACTGATCACCTAGTTCTGAAATTTGTTTTCTGCTTGGTCTAGTCTATTGACAAAGCTTTTAATTGCATTTTGAAATTCTGTGAGTTTTTGAGTTCCAGTAGCTCTAACTGATTTCTTTTTAAAATGTTTACCTTTTCATTTATTTCTTGAATTGCTTTACAGGTTTCTTTGTCTTAATTTTCTTTTTTTTTTGAGACGGAGTCTCACTCTGTCGCCCAGGCTGGAGTGCAGTGGCGGGATCTCAGCTCACTGCAAGCTCCGCCTCCTGGGTTTACACCATTCTCCTGCCTCAGCCTCCTGAGTAGTTGGGACTACAGGCGCTGGCCACCTCGCCCGGCTAGTTTTTTGTATTTTTTTAGTAGAGACGGGGTTTCACCATGTTAGCCAGGATGGTCTCGATCTCCTGACCTCCATTGCCCCAGAGAATGCCCAGGCTGCAGACTGTGACCGCCAACCCCCCGACAGCCCTACTGCTCTCAGCCAGTCAAGGTTCCATGGCTTGCGTTTCAAGCACAATGACCCCACCCCACCTGAACACCGCAGTGGGTAATGTGTCTGTGTTTCCACGGAACAAAACTCTCAGAGGTAGCATAATGCTTGGCATTTTTGCATGGCCTCAACAGTAAAGCTGGGCATCATTTGGGTGAAAGACAAGTGTGAGTGTGCCAGGCACCCCACAGCCAACAGTCTCCACTTCCCCAACTCAGGGATACCACCTTCTCCAGTGAAAGGCTCACAGCACAACCATCCTGCCCTCACCTGGACATTTCACCTGCAGCCCAGGGCCCTTCTGAAAACCCAACCCCCACAGGACTATGATAATTGGGATCCTACTGCCTAAGTGTTCTACCAGCCCCTGCCTGAGAGGTTGACTGGTGACCCAGAGAACATTCCACCCCTCCTAACTTCACCACAGCCAACACCTGAAGTCTGCACTAACCCGACCCAGGTTCAGCACCCTCAGGACTCATACACACTGTCCAGCAGGCCATTTAGAAGCCTGGGAACAGGAGAACAACCTACTCCATTCCAACTCTGTTAGTACCTGTCCTGTTCCCTCAGGGTCTGTGGTTTGGCTAACCCACTCAGCTGACATCATGACAACCAGTACTCACTGGCAAGCTCACATGAGTGCAAAGGTGGAGCCATCCTTCCCTTTTCAAGAAGCGGTGATCCTTCCACATCGAAGAACAGGCAAGCTTTAAAGGTGTCTATATCAGGTTGAGTGATGAGGTTATGCCATGAAACCACTCCCATAGAGAGTCACAAAACAGGCATTCCCTGTTGGTTTCAACCATATTATAGCCCAGAGATAGACTCTGGTATGCATCTGAACTAGGAGTCAAAGGATCTGGAACAGGGGTAGGCGGCTACTGTTGACAGTAGCAAAGTAGCTAATATGACAGTAGCTAACCCAACCCAGGTCCAGCCCCCTCAGAACTCATATACACTGTCCAGTGAATTGGGATTCACATTGGGTGAATCCCAAGGTGCTCTCTTAGACAAAACACTTGAAGAATTACTATTTACTCTCCGCTCTGTTTTCTCTCTGAGAGAGTATTGCACACTAGCTGCTTCTAGTCAGCCATCTTGAACTTTGTTCCCCCTTATATCAAAGCAAGATCAAAAAGAAATGCCCTACTTATCTTCTGTCCTTTCCTACTCTGTCACCTGAAAAACACATATTTTCTCTTCTTTATCAAACATGTGTATACTGACAGTATAATTAGCTCCAGATGTTCTTTCCCATTGATCCACCTGCCTGATTTCCATCAGGTAGCTTAGTATCAAGGAACACAATGTATGTCACCTTTAACCTGGGTGAGTCATTCTCAGTGTGATTCAGCATAGGTGACTAATCTTAAGTCTGGACCACTGGAAATGTTCTGAAATAATAAACATTGACATAGCATCTGTCTATGTCAAATCCAACTGGGTATTTCTGCTTCTGCTATTTTGTGAGTTAGCACGTATTAGTAACACATATTAATTTCAATTAAATCTTATTAATATCTAGCATATGTACAACTACAAGTAATGATAATTTTATTTTCAAATAAAATTTGGAGAAAGGAGATAATCTAATGACCAGTAGAATGTAGTTCTATTACTGTTTAATCCTGGGGACAAATGCCATTCTTGGAAATCTTTTTTACTATTACAGTTTGATTACATTATTACCTTATTTGATCGTTATCAAGAAAAGATAATTAGAGTAAATATTATTATTCAGGAATAATTATGTAACAACACTGAGTTAATAAACTATAATCATACTCATTTTGCAGTTAAATAACTTGAAATGTGTAGAGATGTAATTATTACAAGAAATCACATTTCAGGAAAGTGGGAGAGTCATTCAGGAACCCTGTCCTTTCTCATACTGAATTCCAGACTTAGAGGCATTCTTTGATAGTGCATTTTAAATATTTTATTATTTCCATACTAATTTCTAAACCTCACAACGCTTTTATTTGCACTGTTCAGGCTGGTTTTACTAGCTGCCTTTCCATAAAAATAATGTTAAATATTATCTCTATCTTGTGTTATCTCATTGTCAAAGGAATTCTGAAATCTTAGTATTAGTCTGCTTAAAAATACACCCAGTTTTAGTAATAAAGATACTGACGATGTTAAAAGTAAAAGTTAACTTTTACTGGTCAGTTAACACATGCTGGGGTCTATCTTAAATTGATTCCAATACAATTCAGAGCAGTTAAAATATATAGAGGCAGAAAGATGAATGGCTGTGTAAGAATATGAAGAATTTCTCTCTGCCTGGAACAAATTCTTTCACAACACCTGCAATGTGATTACAACTCATTCTTCAAGTTTCAACTTAGAATTTACTGCCCCAAGTAGACTTTCAGGTTCCCACATCAATTCCTGACAACGCATGGCTATGTATCCCTACCTATGTGTTCCCTTTTATCCTTTATCATAACACTATGAACTATGCAAGTATAGGAAATTGTTCATCATTGTATCCTATTTTTAGCAATAATGCTGCTTAAATTGAATAATAAATGAACTAATTATTGGAATTGAATTTCTCCCACATCCACATTCTTTTGCGTTTGAACTAGAAGGTATCTCTAGTTTAATCTTGGCAGGTGCTTTTGGTGACTGAAAAAACATTCTCTGAGTCTGTCTATGATTTTCAGGCCAAAAGTGGCAGACAGTTCTTACTTCCATTGACAAAGTCCTACCTAATCATAATGTGTTTGCACTTCTACTTTTTGGACCCTACACTTTCTCTAAAGTCTTAAAAATGATCAGTTCATGTAAAAGGACATCATGGAAATAAGGGAGAGTTAATTCCCATCAGAGCAACTATCAATTTAAACAGTAAGAATCTTCAGTTAATATCTCGGCTTCCAACCTGTTCCACAGACAAGTTCTGGCAGGCTGTCTGTAAGCTTCTCTGAAGTCCTGGGATAATATTGCTTAATTCTAAATCAGCGCCTTTTATAAAATACCCTGATATTGGCTTTCTCTCCATTGTATCTCACATCCCATGCTTCTTCATTCTTATTCTTTAGAAACAAATCCAAATTACCTACAGTCAATTCCTTGCTTCAAACTGAGACCCTCAGAAACTATAAAAATCTATTGATCACTAGATTTCTAGACTCATTAAGGTTTTTTCTCCAAAGACAACTTTTCCTCACTCCTCTCTGAACTTGAATCATGACACTGCTTTCTACTTTTAGATTGCTATGACATATAGCATGACAAGATGTAATACTAATATAGCAAGGATAGATTCCATTTCTGTGTCTATTCTTCCCAGTCTTTCTGCAGTTTCTCTAATTTTAAGTTTACACAATGACTACCTCTTCATATCCAATCTCTTTGTAATGCTGTAGGTCTCAACTTACTCATTATACCACAGCCCTTATTCTAGATACTGAGATGAAATACCTAGAGACCAAGGAAAGGTTGAGGTGGAATAGCTTTGAATTGCAATGAATCTTAATTCAGAAGTATATTACTATTGTTATTTAAAAAATCTCTTACCTATTAACTTATCTGTTCTTTTTCTTCTAATGCATCAAATATGTGTGTATATATATATTCTGATATATATGTATATGTACATATATTCACATTCTGTATGTGTATATATGTTCATATTGTATATGGGGATAAATATATATCCTCATTTTTTATCCTATTTTCAATTACTTATATCCCTATTATTATATGTAATACCTCCCTTCATCTCAAGGGTATGGAATCTTTGGCTTTAAATTAGGAGAGTTTGGAAAAATACTATCTTCTTATTTGGGATAGTAAAAAGATGGAGAAAAAATAAGCTTAGAAAAATACATGATAAACATAAGAAAGGTAGAACAACTCATCTCTAAAGAACTGGGGGGATAGAAAATGAATAACTATGAATTCATCCAAGATGATTATTGCATTCAGGGGCTTCCTCTATGAGAAAGTATCAATTCCAGTAGCTTCTTATGTCCTGGGATGTTGTATTTTATTAACTATTTTTCAGCTTGTGTAAAAAATATTGTTTTTTTTTCTGTTTATGTACTGAATTGCAGTGACTGAGTTTCAAAGAATAAATCATTTGCTAAACTGGAATCAACCAATTTGATCATAATGCATTATGTTTTAAAAAATATCTTTATATTTGAGTTGCTAAAATTTTTGTTTTGATATTTCCTTCTATAGTCTAGACAATTAGTCTTCTTCCCTTTTTACTCTTAATATTTTAGTCAAATTACACTGACTTAATAAACTCATTTGAAAAGTGTTGGTGTTTTTTTAATAATATGGAAGATTTATGGTAAAATTGGTATTGATTTCACCTTAAATGGTGGAAGAATTTATGAGAAAAGATTAAAGTGGTAAAACATTTCTTTGTGGGAACTTTTAAAAATTCCCATTCTCTTTATAATAACTTTGCATGAGTAGTATTAAAAAGTTTTGTTTTGTTTTTTAAATATAGTAATTAGTCCTGATCCTATGCAAAGTTACATAATAGTATATATTTAATAATATAGGCATATATACAAGATAATCTATATCTCCAGCACACATCTGATCAGTGTATCCTTTGTCAAAGTCTGGTGATACATTTATACACAGATTCTGTTCTTACAATTTTTTCTAAGCTTATTTAGCTTTTTATTTGTTGTCCTCTTTTGGACATACAAATCTCTCCTCAAGTAAGAAGTCATTCTGAAACTTTTTCTTTCTGTTTATCCATAACAAATACATCCACAAATTAACTGTCATTATGCCTACCACAAACAGGGTATCAATATTATCTGTCCACAATTTATCGTAGTAAAGCTAAAGTGATACACTTTCTTGAGAGCATTCATGAATTATCCTCAGTATTACACAAGAATATTTACCCATTCTCACATTAATCTGTGACAGAATTCAATAGGAGAGAATTCTTGGAAAAAAGAGTTTCAGAGAAGTAATTAACTTGTCATTGTAACTATGCCAGAAGGCACAAGAGATAATCATATCATTTGGTCAGCAACTATAAAAGTGTGTGCGTGTGTGTGTGTGTGTGTGTGTGTGTATGTATATATTTCATTTTTATAGCAACTCATACGAGTAAAGTGTATACACCTAATTATAAAGAGACATGATACATTTTTGTTATTTTTTAACTGAGGCCGGTTAAGAGCATTTAGAGTAAAGCAATTACTGGCATGGATTTGTTTGCAACACAAAAAATACGTTTTTTTTTTTTAAAAAAGGGAGAATTTCTCAAGGCTATTTGCAGTAACGTGGAAAAAGTACATATTCACTCATGAATCAATGGATTTAAATCAGCTTTAGTAAAAAAGACTTTCAGAATATATGAAATCTCAATTACAATATAAAAAATAAATGTTTTCTTCAAAAATTGAATTAATTTTAGTTAACTATCATACTTATATTATTACATACTTTAAGGTCATATAATTTAGAATTCAAAATTTCAGACAGATCTATTTCAAAATGGTGAGAGAAGTCACTACCTTCAGTGAAAACTAGAGGAGGACAACTTTCTCTGAGTGCTGTGCTTTCTCTTCCTTCCCCCTTAATAACCAGAATCAGTTTAATAATATTTAAACTGAGTAAATCTTCCAGGAATGCTTTTCTTATTTATACATCTCTCCTATCAATTAGCTGACAAAAAACAATACTGCTTCTGGAAGTTCACAAGGATAATACTATAAAACAAAATAACCAGCCTGAGGGAAACATTGACTATTTTCTTTTCCCTTTTAATTTTACTTTTTCATTTATAATGTTTCCCATTTGATAACTTATGGAGTCTGTAAAATGGACTTGTATGTAAGTCTCAGTATTTCCTATTTGCCACAAGCTTTCTTCTTGAATGTAGTGTTTGTCTCTGTTTAAAAGCATTTTAAATCATTTTTTTCTGGCAAAATAAACCTCACATGTAGGGAAACAGATATAATTTTCATATTACCAGTTAGTGAACTGGGGAAATTGGTGCAGCTCAAGGTCATACTAATTTCAATAAAAGCACACACATAAAACAAGAATCTCCTACAAGTTGATTTTGAGAGACTAATAAAGCATATATATAATATTTTGTAAACTGTAAGACATGTTAAAAATTTAAATATTCTTATTATAATACTCATATTAAGAAACATTCTCAAATATAAATCATATATAAATTGTTTGAAATAAAATGTAAGTTTATGCCTCTATTTTATTTTAGTGTTATTTTATTTGTGCAAATAAAGAATTATGTTTACATTCCTTTTGCTTATGTACTTAAACAATTATAAGTTAGAGACAAATTTACAAATTAATCACAAACAAAATAACCAAAGCAGTAAAATTATATATAATTAACAATCTTAATTGAGTGTAATGGATTGCTTATATTACTGAGCTGGAAATAAATCACTGATTTTGTTTTTAAATTAGAAATATAATATGCGAGGTTTTGTTCTATAATTAATGTTTTTTCTTCTTTTACTTCAATACTACTTATGTAAAGTTCACTGATTTACAAACTATGTTATACAATATGTACCTGAAAATATTAAGGCTTTGTTTTCCTATTGTAGATAATCAGACCTCATATTTATCTAACACTCAACTAATGAGAATTGTCACTTTAAAGGTGTGCCATTTATTATAATGCCATCTTATTCCCTTAAATATAAGATTAACCTTGCAGTTTAATGAATTCTGAATTGAATAAATATGTAATCCAATAATTGTTAGAACTGAAAAAATACTCCTGGCATATTTATTAAAACTTGTGAAGAGAATATTTCAGGTAGTAATGTGCAAGTAGGTGATTCAAATACATGGAGCTATCTGTTGAAAATGTGGCTATAATACTATCTCTTGCTTTGAATTCTGCTGCCTACACTAGAGTGTACTGTGTGAAAACCTAGTTCCCCTGATTTTTTGTACTATTTAAATTACTGTAAGTCTTAGTTTGCAAAAAGCACTAGGTCATTTGGCTTTAACTTTATAAACATATGATTGTTAATATAGAAATATTAGTCATAAAAAATAGCAATCTTCAGTTGCACAACATGGTACAGAACATGTTTTTTGGTGTTTATTAAATTACGAAATTGAACACCACAAATTCAACAATCTTAGAGCGAATCAAGAGGCACAGGAGCATTTTCAAATATGCTGATGGTCCTCGAGTTGAAAAATTTTGCCATTCTGTCTCATAGCAGAAGAAATGGTTTATGAAACAATTTTGAGGAAAATAATCAATAGCCCTTTCTTGTTTTCATCACCATCATCATTGTCATCATTATTATGCTCACAATTATTTTGAAATGTACTAACTTGATCTCTGGGTATGTATATTGTTCTTGAGAATTCTAATTTTCTAATTTCAGATGATGAAACTTTCTTTTCTTTGAATAATCAATTTTCCCTACTTGAATAAGTTAACTCAAATTATTTACTCCTGAATGTATATATTCTCCACAAATATTTTTATCATAATGATAATGATTATACTCACTTGAAAAGGGGCAACCAAAATATTACAAACTACTTTCAGAGTGGAAGATTAAAATACCGTAGTTTCTACCTTTTCTTCACAAGGTAGGTGCTTATAGAGGATTGCTTATTTTGATGAATTGGTTCCTGAAATACAATTATTTGGAAATAAATAAATATATATATTTTATACAGAAAGTGTATCATGCAAATATAATGAAATGAAATGAGTTTTCTAAGGAAAAAAACACTGGCCATTGCTTTTTAAATCTAGTAAATATTTGTGTCCATTTTTAAAGAAAAAGAAGAATAGCTGTAATTGAATATGAAGTTTACAAGTATTTATAAAGAATAACTGTGAATAGACAACTGATCATACATGTCTACTTGTGCTGTACTTTAAAAATAGTTATTACAGGAAAGTGTTTGTTAAGACGGTTGAACAGAGACATTGTATGCCAGTTCACCTGAAAAAGGACATCATTTACCAGTGAATAATTGTAATTTAAATGGGATATTGAAGGGAGAATGCTTGAGCATGTCAGAGAACTCACAGAAAGAAGCTGAGGCACAAAAAAAGGAGCAAGAGTTAAGCAGAGATTGAACCCCGGTGAAACTGAAGTCCCACGAAAGGGGTAGGTGGGGGTGTTTTTGGCTCCCCCCATTCCTGTGGCAGACTGCTGGTTTCTGAAATGTTGGATAGCTGCTTTGCCCTTGTGAGTCCAAGTACTGGTGGAGGTGGTAATTTGGTAATGTCTTTAGGGTACACCAGGCTGCCTGGTCACACAGTGTCCCTCTTCCTCCTTCTACACACAAGTTGATGGCGTAGGCATGATACTTGATTTGCACTCGTTTTAAACCTCTCTCCTGCCCAGGGAATCTCAGTCCTGTGTCTCCTCATCACTGGATCTTCTGTGAATATTCTCCGGCACATGATTCAACTGCAGTAGTCACAATGGGCCAGCAGGATCCTGGGGAGCTGTGGGATTCCTTGTGGTCTGACTCTTGAAACAGGCTATTCCTAGTCGTAGGAAGAGTGCAGTCACCAAAGCAGCACCTTGAGACAAAGAAAATCAGAGTGTGTGCTCTCCTGTGCCTCAGAGGCCCCTGCCTGTGTACAGAAGGTGACTATGCCCCTTCCAGTGGAGATACAGGTGTTGTACTGGGCTCTGTGGAGGAGTGTGGTTTGTCCCTAGCAGCAGGTGGCATAGGTCCCTGCACACAGACATGGAGAGGGGGATTTCTCCTCTACACCCACCCACCTCTGTGATGCAGCCATGGCTGTATCCATGTGGGAGTGATAGAAATGTGCCTATGGATGTCCATTCCATGGCTAATGGGGACCTGCATCCCCACTGGCAGTGTGTTCACTGGGCTTGGGTTTGCACAAAGGGTGGAGTCCCTCCCTGTTTCTCCATGGAGCAGCAGCATTTCTACAGCAGAGATCAGGTGAGACATAAGTTTGTCTGTTTAGGCTGAGAGAAGAGATTCTGCCCCAAGGCCATTTCAGAAGAGAGCTGAGAAACAGGTGTTTTCTGTGACCATCAGCTGCAATGAAGTCTGGAGACAAATGACAGTATCTGTCTAAACTAAAAATCTGAATCATGGGACAGGGTTGTGATAGGAAGGCAAATCACATTCCTGCTTGCCAAGGATGTGGAGCTGGTACAACTCCCTCCCCTGTCTGCAAAAACCTTGACACAATGCACACTGAGCTCTCATTGCCACTCCCAGTAGGGCTGGTGCTTGTGCTCATCATTGAGGTATCTGAGAGTGAGCTTGAGGGTTCAGTTCCTCCCAGTTTTGCCCCAGCTTCAGGGTTGAGCATTATACACGGGTCATCACCGGACATACTACAGACCAGCCCATCGCCTGAGACAATGGAGAGCTCCTCACTGTAAACAATAATCAAGCACATACTTATCTGCTTCTGCCTCAGCTGGCTCTTACATATAAACCTCACCTGCTGATGTGGAGGTTGAGCTGCAAAACGTACTACAAAATCTGCTGACAGAACTGCAGAGCACCCTCAAATGAGATGAGACTCCTGATATCTCCATAACCCCAGTCCTACAGAAAATGGTAAGCCTCCTAATATGCCCAGTACATCACTCCTACAAGCAACATTTTAGAAAGACACCAAACAAAGGCTATCTAACATCAAGGAACTCAGACAGAGCCTTTGGCTTCCTGCAAGCACCAAGAATTAAAGTTGCACGACCATCAAAAAAATGCATGGCACTCATAGCTTAAATGAAGGGAAAAAGAAATCCCATCCAAATGAAAGTAAATTTAAAAAGAAGTGACAGCTTCTACAGATGAGGAGAAACCAGGGTAACATTTTTGGCAGCCTGATAAAACAGGGTGTTCACAACACCTGTAAAGGATCTTACTAGCCTCTAGCAATGGAGCCTTATCAAAATGAAAATTCTTAAATGCCACATAAATAACTCAAAATATGGATTGTAAGGAGGCTCAATGAGATTCAAGTAGAAGTTGAAAACTAACACAAAGAAATCAGAAAAAAAGTCAGGCTATGAACAAAAAAAATTACTAAAGAGGTATATTTTTTAAAATGAATTTCTGAAAATGAAAAATCATTGAAGAAATTACAAAATATTGCTGATAGCTCTAAAAATAGGCTTAACCAAGCAGAAGAAAGAATTTCAGAGCTTGAAAATCAGTCTATTGATTTAACCCAGTGAGAAAAAATAAAGAAAATGACTTTTTAAAAATGATCAAAGTCTTTGGGAAACATAGGGTTATGTAAAGCATCAAAATGTATGAGTAAATAGTATTTCTGCGGGAGAAGAAGAAAAAGTAGAAAGTCTGGAAAACCTGTGTGAGGGAATAATTGAGGAAAACTTCCCAGGTCTTCCTAGAGATTTAGGCACCCAGACAGAAGCTCAGTTTATAAGCCCTAAGTACAAGATATAAATTGGCAGAATGGATTGAAAAAACTAATCATATGTTGCTTGCAAACAATGCACCTAACTAGTAATTATAGACTCAAGGTAAAGGGGTGAAAAAACACATTTCATGAAAACAGAAACCAAAAGCGAGCAGAAATATCTATGCTGATTTAAAAACAAAAAAACAGACTTTAAATCAACAACAGTAAAAAAGACAAAGAATGCCATTATATAATGATAAAAGGGTCAATTCAATAAATATATATAAAAACCCAAGAAATACATATGTACCTAATACCAAAACACCCTAATTCATGCAACAAATACTACTAGATCTAAGAATGAAGATAGATATATTTTCATTGTGGGGGATGTCGACACCCACCTTACAGCATGAAATAGATTACTGAGGCAGAAATTCAACAAAGTAACACCAGACTTTATTGGACTCTAGACCAAATAGAACTAAGAGACTTTTACAAAACATTATATCAAACAACTGGAGAATATACATTGTTCTCATCAGTGTACAGAACATTCTTCAAAATAAGCCATATGTTAGGCCACAAGAAAGTCTTAATACATTTTAAAAAATTGAAGTCATGTCAAGTATCTTCTTGGACCACAGTAGAAAAAAACATCTAGAAGTCAACATCAAGAAAAACACTCAAAATTATACAAATACATAGAAATTAAACAGCCTGCTCTTAAATGATCTTTGGATCAACAAGAAAATTAATATGAAAATCAAAAACTTTTCTGAAGTGTATCAAAATACAGAAACAGCATACAAAAATCACTGGAGTACAGCAAAAGCAGTGCTAAGAGAAAAGTTTAGAGTGATACATGTCTAAATGAAAAAGAAAGAAAGATCACAAATTAACAAACACCACACCTCAAAGAATTAGAAAAAAGGACAAATTAAGCTCAAAGCTACCAGAAGAAAAATAATAAAGATCAGAGCAGAATTAAATTAAATGGAGACAAAAAAGGATCAATGAAACAGAAAGTTGATTTTTTAAAGGATAAACAAAAAATTGAAGACCACTAGCTAGATTAACCAAGGAAAAAAGAGAGAGGATTTAAATAAGCCTGATAGGAAATGAAAAAGGAGACATTAAAACTAATACCATACAAACAGAAAAGATCATCAAAGACTCCTATGAGCATCTCTACACACACCAACTAGAAAACTTAGAGGACATTGTTAAACTCCTGGAAGCATACAATCTCTCAGAATAGGACCAGAAAGAAATAGAAATCTTGAAAAGACCAATAATGAGCAATGAAAGTGAATTGGTAACATAAAATCTCCCAGCCAAAAAAAGCCCAGGACCAGGCAGATTCATGGTGAAATCTATTGATACCAACTGTACAAGGAACAGGTACCAATTCTACTGAAACTGTTCCAAGATATCAAGGAGAAAAGAATACTCGTAACTCATTATATAAAGGCAGCATTATCCTGATACTAAAGTCAGGTGCGCACACACACACTCTCACACACACACACGCACCCCTACAGGCCAATATCCTTAGCGAACCTAGATGCAACTACCCTCAACAAAATACTAGTGAACAACAGCATATTAAAAAGTTAATACACCATGATCAAGTGAGTTTTATTCCATGGACGCAAGGATAGTCCAACATATGCAAATCAATGAATGTAATTTTCCACGTAAGCATAATTAAAAACCAAACTATGTAATCATCTCAATAGATGCAGAAAAAATATCTGATGAAATTCAGCATCGTTTCACAAAAAAACAAAACTCAAAAAACTAGGCATAGAAAGAATTTACCTCAAAATAATAAAAGTTATATGTGACAAACCTATAGGCAATGTAATATTGAAAGGGAAAAAGTTGAAAATGTTCCCCTAAGATCTGGAGCAAGATAAGGATGGCCACTTTCACCATTCCTAGTCATCAAAGTACTGGGAGTCTTTGCTACAGCAATCAGGCAAGAAAACAAACAAACAAACAAAAAAAATCCAAGCTGGAAAAGATGAAGTCAAAGGATCTCTGTTAGCTGATGATGTAATCTTGTACCTAGAAAGCCCTAAAGACTCCTCCAAAAGTCTCATAGACTTGATAAGTGATTTCAGTAAAATTTAAAGGCACAAAATCAACCTAGGAAAATCAGCGTTTCTATACTCCAATAACCATCAAGCTGAGAACCAAATCAAGACCTTAATCCCATTTCCAATAGCTACCAAAAGAAACCAAACCTAGAAATACATTTAAGGAGTTGAATGATTTCTACAAGGGAAGCTACAAAACACTGGTGAAATAAACTGTAGATGACACAAACAAATAGAATAGCATTCTGTGTTCATAGATGGGAAGAATCAACACTATTAAAATTACCTTATTGCCCAAAACAATCTACAGATTTGATGCAATTCCCAGTGAGTCACTAATGCCATTGTACACAGAGTTTGAGAAACAATCCTAAATTTGTATTGAACTATAAAAATGCCCAAATAGCTTTGCAGTGCCATGGGGTATTACTCAGCCATAAAAAATGAATAAAATCGTGTATTTTTCAACAACATGGGTGGAACTGGTGACAATTATCCTGAGTGAAATAACTCAGAAACAGAAAGTTGAATACTGTGTGTTCTTACTTATACGTGGAAACCAAACAATATGTACACATGGACATACAGAGTGGAATAATAGACACTGGAGACTCCAAAATATGGGAGAGTGAGAGTAAGGTAAGGGAGGAAAAATTACCCATTGAGTACGATCTACACTATTCCTGTGATAAGTATGCTAAAAGCCAAGACTTCACCACTACGAGGTATATCTATGTAACTAAACTGCACTTGCATCACCTAAATCTATAAAAATAAAAAATATATATATTACAAGATTAACATATGAACTGAATTATGATATACCAATGTTACTAAGGTAGAATAATACTGAGAAATGAAATAAAATGACAATTCAAAAAATCTATGCAAATAGTTGAGTTTTTATATTCTTTAGGGTAGTTGTAATATTACGAATATTTACAGAGGACGGACTTCTTTACATATTTATTTCGTCCATTATATAGAGGAAGAAATTGAGAGTCAAAAGTACCACACCAAGGTAGGCGATGACTAACATGGGACACAATTTTAGTTTTCTGTAGTATTTTTTAGTTGTTTCTTCCTTCATTTGGACAAAATTTTCAACCAGTAGCTAGAAATTCCCAATTTCTTAATTTTAAAATCGGAATACAAAAGTAACTCAGATAGCTGTAAAGATTAAAGGAGATAATATACATAATACATTTATTGGAGAGTTTATCATGCAGTTAAAATTTATGAAAGGTAACAATAATAGTAATGCTATTTTTATTTCAATTTTCATTCAATGACAAGCCTGCTTGTACTTCTTGTGCTTAATGTTTATGGTTTTAATTTATATTTTAAGAAAGTCCTAGGCAACTATATTATATTAGTTCTAATGCAGAAATATTTTATTTGATTCTAGTTTTGCTTCATTTGGTTTCCTGTTGTAGATATATCTTACTAAATTTTAGACACATTGGGAAATTAGTCTAAAAACGTGGTTCTCAGTAAATAAGATGATGAAGTTTTTTTTGAAGGATGGGAAGGGTTCATAGATGGGAAGAATCAACACTATTAAATTTACCTTATTGCCCAAAACAACGTATAGATTCAAAGCAATTCCCAGCCAGTCACTAATGCCATTGTACACAGAATACATTAGGAGCGAATATGAAACATTGAAAAAATACAGGATTATTGATAATGGGAAGAAGATTAAGAGCAACATGAAGAATGCATGCTACAAATGATATTTTCTGACTTGAAACCAATTAAGTTTTTGTTCTGAAACTCCGAGGTTGGGAACTTTGGCTACTCTGGGGTAACTGTCCTGGGCGGCCTCGGGTTCGATGGTTTTCCATGGTGAACATTATTTCCTAGACATAGATGGGTAGTTCTACTGAATGTGGTTTTTCAAACCTTGATGTCCTTAAATTACACCATACACTGTCTCGGATGTAATCAGGCAAAGTGCCTAATTGCTGACTTGCATTGTCAGGTGACACTTTCTTAATGTTTTTGACAAGTTTGTGTTTTTCAGGAATTTGAAGATGACCCAAAGATATTTCTTCTTGCAATTTATGGCTCTAAGAAATACATAAGTCATGTGCTAACGTGTCCATAATTGGTTCCTTCTGCTGGGTTCTTGGTCTCACTGACTTCAAGAATGAAGCCGCAGACCCTCGCGGTGAGTGTTACAGTTCTTAAAGATGGTGTGTGTGTCTGGAGTTTCTTCCTTCACACGTTCAGATGTGTCCAGAGTTTCTTGCTTCCAGTGGGTTCGTGGTCTCCCTGACTTCAGGAGTGAAGCCGCAGACTTTTGCAGTGAGTGTTACAGCTCTGGTGCGCCCAGAGTTGTTTGTTCTTCCCAGTGGGTTTGTGTTCTGGCTGACTTCAGGAACGAGGCCACAAACCCTCACGGTGACTGTTACTGCTCATAAAGGTAGTGCGGACCCAAAGAGTGAGCAGCAGCAACATTTATTGTGAAGAGGAAAAGAACAAAGCTTTCCCAGAATGGAAAGTGACGAGAGCAGGTTGCTGCTGCTGGTTCGGGTACCCAGCTTTTATTCCCTTATTTGGTCCCACCTACGACCTGCTGATTGGTCCATTTTATAAAATGTTGATTGGTCCATTTTACAGAGTGCTTATTGGTTTGTTTTTACAGAGTTCTGATTGGTGTGTTTACAAACCTTTAGCTAGACACAGTGCTGATTGGCGCATTTTTACAGAGTGCTGATTGGTGCGTTTACAAACCTTTAGCTAGACACAGAGCACTGATTGGTGCATTTTTACAGAGCGCTGATTGGTGCATTTACAAACCTTTAGCTAGACACAGAGCACTGATTGGTGCATTTTTACAGAGTGCTGATTGGTGCATTTACAAACCTTTAACTAGACAGAAAAGTCCTCCAAGTCCCCAGTCCACCCAGGAAATCCAGCTGACTTCACCTCTGACTAAGTTTATGTGCAGTCTCTTGAATAGACTGAATTTCATGGGAGTGGACAAGCAGAGTGTTTTTTCTTCTCATAAATGTCAACATTAGGCCATTTTACATCACTATAAAGGAATATCTGAGGCTGGGTAATTTATAAAGAAAATAGGTTTATTTAGTTAACATTTGTACAGGCTGCACAAGAAGCACAGTTCCATCTGCTGCTGTTGGTGAGGGCTTAGGAGGCTTCCAATCACGGCAGAAGGCAAAGGAGGAGCAGGCATGTTTCATGGCGAAAGAGGAAAGAAGAGAGAGAAATTATGGGGAGGTCCCACACTCCCTTAAACAAACGAATATTGTGTGAACTCTAGTGAGAACTCACTTATTTTTGCAACGAGCGCACCAAGCCATTCATGAAGGATCCTCCCCCACCACCTAAACTCTTCTAGGCCCCACCTCTCATATTGGCGATTACATTTCAAGATTTGGAGGAGACACAGATCCAAACCATGTCGCTGTTTTTAAACCTTTAACATTGCCCAATTATATTTCTCTCTTTCTCTCTCTCTCTCTCTCTCTCTCACACACACACACACACACAGAGACACACAGATTGGTTTATTTCTAGCACCCTTTTTCTCCCAGGTTATTTTTTTTTCTAATTCATCACTGATCACATTTCATTTATCAATACCATCTGGCCAAAGATCACTAAGAACAAACTTGCAGCTGAGCAAGTTGGATTTCAAATCTGTTATACCCAGGTATATTCTAGGAAACCGTGGGGTATCTTAGTAAGATGGTGTTAGAAAGACTTAGCACAGAGTTTCAGCTTCTGTTAGGTGATTTTGGGGAGATTTAAAGAAAAGGGGCATTGTTTTTGATTGAATATTGTCAGAAAGTAGAGTGCTTGTATGACTGGGTTGGGAATCTAAATAAATATCTATAAAGAGGGCTGACTAGAGAAAAATTATAGTTGTAAATGGTAAAAAAAAATGGAGTCACTTATTTTAGTCATAAGAGAAGTACGCTTGGTATTTTGTAACTTGGACAATGATCATGTTTGTCTATGTTCAGACATAATTATGGAAGAGTCTTATTTTTATTTTGGTTATTCTTTATCAGAGGATGACTTTGTTTGATATTCATATTCTGTGACATTATTTATGTTCAATAGAAGAACGCCAAGTCCTGGCTGTGAATATCATTCTGGTTCACAGTGACACCAAGGCCTGGGCGATAGTGTCAGCCCAGTTCTGAATGTCAAGGGCTGCTTATCTTATAGTATGCTTTACATTGGTTTATGCATTTTCTCTCTAAGGTAATACACCTCGTGGATTAAAGGATTATGTATTATCATACCCCAGGAACTCTCTATAGCACCAGGCATGTAATAGGCTCAATGAATATTAGTGGAATTACTGTCTTAATTAACAAAATGTGACTAGTTTTCTAAAAATATACATTTGAAAGGAATACTCTTCTTTACTCAATGTTCATCTATTCCATCATCATTAACTGGTATATGGATATAACCAGTAAACAGTGCACTCCTTATTAGAAAAATATAGGTACAGACTCTAAAATATATTTTTCTTTAAAGAAGAATCATGGTTTAAAATGAATTGCATCACAAAGGATATAAAATTAGTTACAGTTTGAGATTAAAGCTTTTAGGCAGCAGCTTTGTAAAGGAAATTTAAATTATTATCTCTATTTGATCATTGACATCTTTGTCAAGTTTTGATTTCACAATACAATTATAACATTTTCTCTTAGAAAAGTATTGTAATGAGCCTAGGCTTATTCACCTTGGATTCTTGGATACTACTTATGAAAATAAGAGTATGGCATCTCATATCTGGGTTCATGTTCCTGAGCACAAACTGGTGACACCGTGATGATACACTGCAATAGTAAATAATTAAACTGACTTCTCTCCTCTCCCTAGTGCTCCACTGACAGATGAGACTGGGTAGTATACTATCACAGCACCATTGTACTAGTAATGCATTGGAACAGAGTGCCACCAGAGAGTCTTTCTCCAAAGTGAAATATGGATCTGTCACAGGGTTTTAGAGATCTAAGTATGCATTTTCAAATCCACTCCATGGGCTTATTTGAGAAATAAAATCTAAGTTTTTTTTTATTTTTTTAATCATAATATATCAAATATTGCAACGCAAGTGTGTGATAGCTGGGAGCTCAATCAATTCAGACTCATAAATAATGTATTTTCCTTATATTGTATATATGTGAAAAGGTTACCTTATCTTCTATGGAAAAAAGCTTACGGTATAAAGGTCAGATACACTAAACAACTGTCCACAAGAGTGAGTGTTATTATGAACTTTACGATGTATAGAGGCCATTTATATGAGCTGTAAGGAAAAGGTTCTCAGAGCTGCCTTGCAAGGAAAAACTGATAGGGTGAAAATATATATATATATTTTTACTTTTAAATAAGTTTTGAAACCTTTTCTCCCAAAGTGTAAAGGCTATAGTTTCAACCCTTCATATTTAAGTGATTCCAACTGAACAGAATAAATGAGGGCATGAAGATTCACTCTGCACGCTGAAAAATAAAAGAGAAATGAAAAGGATATGAAATCCATTCCAGCTACTTTATGGGAACTTACGTGTATCCTTTTCAGAAAAGCTAGATTAGTCTGACCCAGAATAACCATCCAATGTATCAACTCAGCCAAAGAACCTTCAAGCTATGTTAGCATATGGGGAAGTGTGCTAGTACTACCCTGCCCAGAGTGCCTTAATAAAAGCTGTACATGGCAAAGGAGACACAAATAGGACTTGAAATCCATTCCATACTCTGTTCACCAAGCCAGCGGTTCTAATGTGGAGGGATCAACTCAGAAGATGGGAGATTTGAGAAGGTGACATTTATGAATGGTTTGCCCACAGGAACATATTTTTTATAACTAGTACAGAAGGGCCATATGTGCTAACAGAGTACCTGAAAAGGAGGAAAAATGGTCAGACTTTTCTAAGAAGTTACAATAAATCTAGTCTAGCCTTCATTTGGCCAGATGCTATAAGGAATAGTAACCATATCAGGACTCAGATTCCTTTAGCAACTGCAAACAAATTGACTGGGTATAGGAAATGACCCCTTTCATACCCTTCATTCCTAGCTTTTTGTGAAACCTGGCTCATTTTCTTGATTTTCAGCACTTGACTTTTATTCTGTACATTCTCTGTTGAGCTGGTTAAAGCTTTCAGTATACAGACCCATATTTCTTCCTGAATTATTGCTTCCTGCATTGATGAAACCATGGATAATATTCACAATCTATAAAAATTGTATGGCATTGTCCTGTCAGAATGATACAGACCTTACAGCTGAAGCTGAGTCTTAGAGTCTCCCAGGTTTGGCCAGAAATTAGTCTTTATTATCTGAATGCTGGACATTTTGTGTTTCTTGGGGGAAATCAAGCACTTCGGTTAGCAAGGAGGCAAATCGACAATCATTAATTTATTCATTTATCAGCCAGTGTGGGTGTATTCAATACTTTAGCAATTGGTGCAGTTGTTTCAAATGTGTGGGATGAATGTAAGTCGTGGGTGGAACTGACCTTGTGCTTCTACCCAAGGCCCTCTTCCCATTTGTATTTTGTAACCAAATCTTGTTGTCATTTTATTAACTGCCATTTGTGCTTCCCTGTCAGGTTAGACCTTGCATCTTTAACCAATAAATCCCCAGTACTTCATTATTAGAAATCACAATTTTCTTTTCTGATTTAGTGTAGTTTAATTTGAAATTTCTTACTTTGCCACTGAAGTAAACTAGTGCATCTAAGTATATCTTCAGTACATTATTTCTTCATATATAATATATATCTTATAATTTATATCTTTAATCTCTGTATATTCATTGATTTCTTCTTTTATACTCACAAAAAGAATCAAGTTTTCCCATCCTAAAGTGGCATTTCTTCTAGCCTGCCTCTCTTGATCAAAAAGGTATTTTAAACACCAAATTTTTTGAAAGTAGAATCCTTACTTTCTACTTTCTTACTTTCTACTTACATGGAGTGGTTTGCTTATATTATTTCAAGCACAAATCCACTATAATCTGAATTTCAATATACCAGAATTTAAATAGGTCTCTGCTAAAACAATTATTGATCTACAAAGAACCCTTTCAATGGTTTGTTTTCTTCCCTTAAAAATTTGATGCTTTATGTATCAAAATACACTTAGCAATTATTAAACTCTTCTACTTGTAACAATGTCCTATCCTAACTTTTGTTACAAAACAGATTTTGATTATATTCTATGTCCCTTAGAATTTTTTTTAAAGTTCTACTGATAACATTCTTTTTCTCCCCCTGCCCTTCATCATTTGGTGGCCTTTCATATTTGCCTTTTAATTTTTTTTGTTATCTCATTCTATATTCTCTTTCTGAGTAATCTTATCTGTGATATTTGTTCTCTGTATTATTATGGTCCTTTCATTAATTACCTAGATTTTTAAGATTAATTTTTTTGTAGAATTATTTCCACAGTTTCAACTTCTTGCTAAACACTCTTCCCAGATGCCTAGAGGCATCACATATGTAACAGCCTTCAAACATTTTTTTTTTTCATCTTTGAGACAGGATCTTACTCTGTTGCTCAGGCTGGAGTGCAGTGGTGTGACCACAGCTCACTGAAGCCTTTACACTGCAGGCTTAAGTGATCCTCCCATCTCAGCATCCCAAGAAACTGGGCCTACAGATGTGGGCCACCATGCCTGGCTAAGTTTTTATTTTTATTTTCAAAGATGGGGGTCTCATCATGTTGCCCATGCTGGTCTTGAACTCTTTGGTGCAAGCGATTCTCCCACCTTGGCCTACCAAAGTGCTGGGATTACAGACATTAGCCACTGTGCCTGGACAAACCTAAAGTTTAATCACCCTTCAAAGCAACTGTTCTACTTCTACCCTCCAAAACTGGTTTTAGGTAACTTCTATCTACTCGGACTAACCTTCTGTCCATCCATGTATTATCCTCATTTTGCAAAACATGACTTTGCTTCATAAATCCTTTGGCTTAACATATTATCCCTACAGCTCCTGCTGACATTGTACAGTGTATTTTTAAATGTGCAAAGACTTTCCACTCCAGAGTTTGCTACCTTTAACTGATTATACATCATTTATACTATAAATTGCATCACATCAATTTCCTCCCTAAACATTTTTTTAATTCTTGTTCAAATGTGATCATCTTAAAGATATTTTTATTTTTATATCCTTTTAAAAATAATCGCTTATAAGTGTTTTATATTGTTTTATCTCTACCCCAATTTCTTGAGACTCAAAACAACCTTTTATACTATTGTCTTATCACCTAATCTAGGTTTTCGCAGAGTAGGGCACTGTGTTAGTCTGTTTTCATTGATTTAAACACATACTTGAGACTGGGTAATTAATAAAGAAAAGAGATTTATTTGGCTCATGGTTCTGCAGGCTGTACATCAAGCAGAGGGCTGGCATCTGCTGCTGTGGGGGGCCTATGGAAGCTTTCACTCATGGCAGAAGGTGAGGGGGAGCCAGTGTGTCATATGACAAGAAAGGGAACAAGAGAGCAAGGGAGGAGTTGCAAGGCTCTTTTAAACATCCAAATCTTGAATGAACTCACAGAGTGAAAACTCACTCATTACTGCAAGGACAGCAAAAAGCAATTCATGAGACATCCACCCCATGACCCAAATATGTCCTCCTAGGCCCCACCTCCAACATTGAGGATCACCTTTCAACATGAGATTTGGAGTGAACAAAACATACAAACTATATCACTCTACCCTTGGCACCTCTAAAACTTCATATTCTCCTCATATTGCAAAATACAATCACTCCTTCCCAATTGTCCCCCCAAAAGTCTTAACTCATTCCAGCATCATTCAAAAGTCAAATGTCCAAAATCTCATCAGAGACTCAAGGCAAGCTCTTTCCAATTATGAACCTGTAAAATCAAAACCAGGTGATTTACTTCCCAGATACAATGATGGAATAGGCATTGGGTAAACACACCCATTCCTGAAGGGAGGAATCTACCAAAAGAAAGGTCAACAGGCTCCAGGCAAGCCTGAAACCCATAAGGGCAGACATTGAACCTTAAAGCTCTAAAATAATCCTTGACCCCATGTCCCACATCCAGGGCACACTGGTGAAACGGGTAGGCTCTCAAGCCCTTGGGTAGTTCTGCCCTTGTGGCTTTGCAGGGAGCAGCCCAAATGGTTGCTCTTATGGGTTGGAGTTAAGTGCCTACCGTTTTTTTTTTTTTTCCCCACTGAGAGTGCAAACTGCTGGTGACTATTCTGTTCTGGAGTCTGGAGGGCATTGGCCTCCTTCCAACAGCTCCACTAGGCAGTGCCCTGGTGGGGACTAGTCTCACATTTCCCCTCAGCACTATCCTGTTAGAGTATCTCTTCACCACAGCAGCAAGCTTTACTTGAGCACTGAGGCTTTCCCATACATCCTCTGCAATCTAGGTAGAACCTGCCAAACCTCCTCCACTCATGCATTCTGTGTGCCTGCAGAGTAAACATCACATAGAAATTGTCAAGTCTAACAGTGTGTGCTTTCTGAAGTAGCAGTCTGAGCTGCACTCAGGACTTTGAACCATGGTTGAAGCTGGAGCAGCAGGGATACAGGAAGCAGTGTGCCAAGGCTGTGCACGGCACTGGGACACTGTATCTGGCCCTTGAACCCATTGTTTACTCCTAGGCCTCTGGGCCTGTGATAAGAAGGGCTGCCTTGGCGATTTCTGAAATGTCTTCTACAACGTTTTCCCCATTATCTTGGCTCCCTTTTAGTCACGCAAATCTCTCTGGCAAGTGGCTTCTCTGCAACCCACTTGTATCTCTCTCCTGGAAATGTTTTATCCCTGTTTACCACAGGCCCACATTGTGAAATTTCTAAATTTTTACACTCTGCTTCCCTTTTAATTATAAAGTCCAACTTTAAGTCATTGCTTTGCTCCTATATTTGATCACAGTCTGTTAGAAACTGCCATGAAACTTCTTGAATGTATTTCTGCTTAGAAATTTCTTCCACCTGGTACTGTAAGTCATCAATCTTAAGTTTAGACTTCCACAGATCCCTAGGACATTAACAAAAAGAAGCCAAATTTGTTGTTAAGTCATAACAAGAATGACCTTTGCTGCAGTTCCAATAAATTTTTTGTTTCTCTCTGAGACCTCATCAACCTGGCCTTCACTGTCCACATCACTATCAGGATTTTGGTCACAACCACTTAACAAGTCTCAAAAGAAATTGCAAACTTTTCTTCTCTTCCTGTCTTCTTCTGAGCCCTCCAAACTCTTCCAACTTCTGTTTGTTATCCAGGTCCAAAGTTGCTTCCAAATTTTCAGGTATTTTTTTTTTTAATTAACCTGTCATTTTTATTTATTTATTTTTAAATTTTACTTTAAATTCCAGGATACATGTGCAAAATGTGCAGGTTTGTTACATAGGTATGTATGTGCCATGGTGGTTTGCTGTAACTACCAACCAGTCATCTAGGTTTTAAGCACTGCATGCATTTGCTATTTGTCCTAACTCCATCCTGCTCCTTGTCCCCCAACCCAGGACAGGCTCTGGTGTGTGCTGTTCCTCTCCTTGGGTCCATGTGTTCTCATTGTTCAACTCCTACTTATGAGTGAGAACATGTGGGGTTTGGTTTTTGGTTCCTGTGTTTGCTGAGGATGATAGTTTCCAGCTTCATCCATTTCTTTGCAAAGGCGTGATCTCATTCTTTTTTAAGGCTGCATAGTATTCCATGATATATATGTGCCACATTTTCTTTATCCAGTCTATCAATTATGGGCTTTTGGGTGAGTTCCAAGTCTTTGCTAATGTAAATAGTGCTGCAACAAACATACATATGCATGTGTCTTTATTGTAGAATGATTTGTAATCTTTGGGCCAGTGATGGGATTGCTGAGTCTAATGGTATTTCTGGTTCTAGATCCTTGAGGAACAGCCACAGTCTTCCACAATGGTTGAACTAAGTTACACTCCCACCAACAGTATAAAAGCATTCCTACTTCTCCACAGCCTCACCAGCATCTATTGTTTTCTGACATTTTAATAATTGCCATTCTGAGTGGCATGAGACGATACCTCATTGCAGTTTTGATTTGCGTTTCTATAATGATCAGTAATGATGAGCTTTTTTTCAAATGTTTGTTGGTCATATGAATGCCTTCTTTTGAGAAGTATCTGTTCATATCCTTTGCCCACTTTTTGATGGGGTTGTCTGTTTTTGTTTTGTTTTGTTTTTTTCTTGTAAATTTGAGTTCCTATGGATTCTGGATACTAGACAGTTGTCAGATGAATATATTGTAAAAATTTTCTGTCGTTCTGTAGGTTGCCTGTTTACTCTGATGCTAGTTTCCTTTGCTGTGCAGAAGCTTTTCAGTTTAATTAGATCCCATTTGTCAATTTTGGCTTTTGTTGCAATTGCTTTTGGTGTTTTTGTCATGAAATCTTTGCCATGCTTATGTCCTAAATGGTATTGCCTAGGATTTCTTCTAGAGTTTTTATGGGTTGGGGTTTTACATTTAAGTCTTTAATCCATCTTGAGTTATTTTTTATATAAGGTGTAAGGACAGGGCCCAGTTTCAGTTTTCTACATAGGGCTACCCAGTTTTCCCAGTACCATTTATTAAATAGGGAATCCCTTCCCCATTGCTTATTTTCATCAAGTTTGTTGAAGATCAGATGGCTAGATGGCTATAAATGTGTGGTGTTACTTTTGAGGACTCAGTTCTGTTCCATTCATCTATATATCTGTTTTGGTACCAGTACCATGCTGTTTTGGTTACTGTAGACTTGTAGTATTGCTTAAAGTCAGGTAGAGCAATTTCTCCAGTTTTGTTCTTTTTGCTTAGGATTATCTTAACTATAAGGCTTTTTTTTTTTTTTTTTGGTTCCATATGAAATTTCAAGTAGTTTTTTTTCTAATTCTGAGAAGAATGTCAGTGGTAGCTTGATGGGAATAACATTGAATCTATAAATTACTTTAGGCAGTATGGCCATTTTCATGATATTAGTTCTTCCTATCCACAAGCATGGAAATTTTTTTTCCATTTGTTTGTGTCCTCTCTTATTACCATGAGCAGTTGCTTGTAATTCTCCTTGAAGAGGTCCTTCACATTGCCTGTAAGTTGTATTCCCAGGTGTTTTATTCTCTTTGTAGCAATTGTGAATGGGAGTTCATTTGTGATTAGGCTCTCTCCTCATCTATTGTTGATGTATAGTAACAGTTGTGATTTTTGCACAATGGTTTTGTATTCTGAAAGTTTGCTGAAGTTGCCTATCAGCATAAGGAGTTTTTGAGTTGAGATGATGGAGTTTTCTAAATATAGAGTCATGTCATTTGCAAACAAGGATGATTTGACATCTTCTCTTCCTATTTGAATACACTTTATTTCTTTCTCTTGCCTGATTGCCCTGGCCAGAACTTCTAATACTACGTTGAATAGGAGTGGTGAGAGTGGGCATCGTTGTCTTGTGCTGGTTTTCAAAGGGAATGCTTTCAGATTTTGTCCATTCAGCATGATATTGGCTCTGGGTTGTCATAAATAGCTCTTATTATCTTGAGATATGTTCCATTAATATCTACTTTATTGAGAGTTTTTAAAGTGAAGGGATGTTGAATTTTATCAAGGACCTTTTCTGCATCTATTGAGATAATCATTTGGTTCTTGTCATTGGTTGTTTTTATGTGATGGATTACATTTATTGATTTCCTATGTTGAGACAGTCTTGCATCCCAGGGATGATGCTGACTTGATTGTGGTGGATAAGCTTTTTGATGTGTTCCTGGATTCAGTTTGCCAGTATTTTACTGAGGATTTTCACATCGAAGTTCATCAGAATTTCATTGGCCTGAAATTTTGTGTGTATGTGTGTGTGTGTCTGCCAGGTTTTGGTATCAGGATGATGTTGACCTCATAAAATGAGTTAGGAAGGAGTCCCTTTTGGTTGTTTGTAGTAGTTTCAGAAGGAATGCTACCAGCTGCTCTTTGTACCCCTGGTAGAATTCAGCTGTGAATCTGTCTGATCCTGGGCTTTTACAGGTTGGTAGGCTATTAATTACTGCCTCAATTTCAGAACTTGTTATTGGTCTATTCAGGGATTCACCTTCTTCCTGGTTTAGTCTTGGGAGGGTGTATGTGTCCAGGAATTTATACATTTCTTCTAGATTGTCTAGTTTATTTGCATAGAGGTGTTAATGTATTCTCTGATGGTAGTTTGTATTTCTGTGGGGTCAGTGGTGATATCTCCTTTATCATTTTTATTGTGTCTATTTGATTCTTCTTTCTTTTCTTCTTTGTTAGTCTAGCTAGTGGTCTATTTTCTTGATGTTTTCAAAAAACCAGCTCCTGGATTCACTGCATTTTTGAAGGATTTTTCGGTGTCTCTATCTCCTTCAGGTCTGCTCTGATCTTAGTTTATTTTTTGTCTTTCGCTGTCTTTTGAATTTGTTTACTTTTCTTCTCTAGTTCTTTTAATTGTGATGTTAGAGTGTCGATTTCATTCTTTTGCATTACTGAAGAGTGTTTTACTTTCAATTATGTGGTAGATTTTAGAATAAGTGCCATCTGGCGCTGAGAAGAATGTATATTCTGTTGATTTGGGGTGAAGAGTCCTATAGATGTCTATTAGGTCCACTTGATCTAGAGCTGAGTTCAAGTCCTGAATGTCCTTGTTAATTTTCTGCCTCCTTGATCTGTCTAAATATTGAGAGTGGGATGTTAAAGTCTCCTGCTATTATTGTTTGGGAGTCTAAATCTCTTTGTAGGTCTCTAAGAACTTGTTTTATAAATCTGGTGTTCCTGTATTGGGTGCATATATATTTAGGATAGTTAGCTCTTCTTGTTGCATTGATCTCTTTAGCATTATGTAATGCCCTTCTTTGTCTTTTTCGATCTTTGTTGGTTTAAAGTCTGTTTTTTCAGAGACTAAGATTACAACCCCTGCTTTTTTCTTGCTTTCCATTTGATTGGTAAATATTCCTCCATCCTTTTATTTTGAGCCTATGTGTGTCTTTGCACATGAGATGGATCTCCTGAATACAGCACACGGATGGGTCTTGACTGTTTACTCAATTTGCCAGTATATGTCTTTTAATTGGGGCATTTAGCCCATTTATATTTAAGGTTAATATTGTTCTGTGTGAATTTGATCCTGTCATTATGATGCTAGCTGGTTATTTTGCACAGTAGTTTATGCAATTTCTTCATATTGTCATTGGTCTTTATATTTTGGTGTGATTTTGAAATGGGTGGCACAGGTTTTTCCTTTCCATACTTAGTGCTTCCTTTGGGACCTCTTGTAAGGAAGGCCTGGTGGTAACGAAATCCCTCAGGCTTTGCTTGCCTAGAAAGGATTTTATTTCTCCTTTGCTTATTAATCTTACTTTGGCTGGATATGAAATTCCGGGTTGAAAAATTTTTTCCTTAAGAATGTTGAATATTAGCCCCCAATCTTTTCTGGCTTGTACAGTTTCTGCAGAGAGAACTGCTGTTATTCTGATGGGCTTCCCTTTGTAGGTGACCTGACCTTTCTCTCTGGCTGCCCTTAACATTTTTTTCTTCATTTCAACATTGCAGAATCTGATGTTTATGTGTCTCGGTGTTGATCTTCTTGTGGAGTGTCTTAGTGGTGTTCTCTGTATTTCCTGAATTTGAATGTTGGTCTGTCTTGCTGGGTTGGGGAAGTTTTCCTGGATAATATCCTGAAGTGTGTTTTCCAATTTGGATTCATTCTCCCCATCACTTTATGGTACGCCAGTCTATCATAGGTTTGGTCTTTTCACATAGTCCCATATTTCTTGGAGGTGTTGTTAGTTCCTTTTTATTCTTTTTTCTCTAATCTTGTCTGCATCCCTTATGTCAGCAAGGTGGTCTCCAATCTCTGTTATCTTTTCTACCACTTGATCAATTCAGCTATTGATATTTGTGTATGCTTCATGAATTTCTCATGCTGTGTTTCTTAACTCCATCAGATAATTAATGTTCCTCTCTACACTGGTTATTCTATCTAGTTAGCAGTTCCTGTAACCTTTTATCAAGGTTCTTAGCTTGCTTGCATTGGGTTAGAACATGGTACTTTAGCTCAAAGGAATTTTATTAGCCACCTTCTGAAGCCTACTTGTGTTAATTCGTCAATCTGATTCTCAGTCCAGTTTTGCCCCCCTTGCTGGAGAGGTGTTGCCAACATTTGGAGGAGAAAAGGCATTCTGGCTTTTGGAATTTTCAGTATTTTTGTGCTTGTTTTTCCCCTTCTTCGTGGATTTATCTACCTTTGATCTTTGAGACTGATGACTTTTGGATGGGTTTTTTGTGGGGGTTCTTTTGTTGTTGTTGTTGCTTTCTGTTTGTTAGTTTTTCTTCTAACAGTCAGGCTCCTCTTCTGCAGGTCTGCAGTTTGCTGGAGGTTCACTCCAGACCCTGTTCACCCTGGTATCACCAGTGGAGGCTACAGAACAGCAAACATTGCTGCCTGCTCCTTCCTCTGGAAGCTTCATCCCAGAGGGGCACCTGCCTGATGCCGGTTGGAGCTCTCATGTATGAGGTGTCTGTTGACTCCTGTTGGGATGTCTCTCCCAGTCAGGAGGCATGGGATTCAGAGACCCACTTGAGGAGGCAATTTGTTCCTTAGCAGAGCTTGTTCGCTGTGCTGGGAGAATCCCCATTGTCAGGATCAGCTGCTCTCTTCAGAGCCAGCAGGCAGGAAAGATTAAATCCCCTGAAGCTGTTCAGGCAGCCGCCCCTTCCCACAGGTGCTCTGTCCAAGGGAGATGAGACTTTTATTTTTAAGCCCCTGACTGGGGCTGCTGCATTTCCTTCAGAGATGCCCTGCCCAGTGAGGAGTAATCTAGAGAAGCAGTCTGGCTGCAACCACTTTGCCATGCTGTAGTGATTTCTGCCCAGTCCACGCCTCCCAGTCTCCTTAGCACTGTGAGGGGAAAATCGTCTACTAAAGCCTCATTAATGGTGGATGCCCCTCCCCTACCAAGGCCGATTGTCCCAGGTCGACTCCAGACTGCTACGCTGGCAGTGAGAATTTAAGCCTGTGGTTCTTAGCTTGCTGTGCTCTGTGGGAGTGGGACTCGCTGGGCGAGACCACTGTTTCCCTGGCTTCAGTCCCCTTTGCAAGGGAGTGGATAGTTCTCCTCTCTTACTGGGGTTCTAGGCACCACTGGGGTATGAAAAGAGCTCCTGCAGGTAGCTCAGTGCTTGCCCAAACAGCCGCCCAGTTTTGTGCTTGAAACCCAGGGTGCTGGTGGTGTAGGCTCACGAGGGAATCTCCTGATTCACAGATGGCAAAAGTCCATGGAAAAGTGTAGTACCCAGGGTGGGTAGCACAGTCCCTCACCACTTCCTTTGGCTGGGAGAGGTAGGTCCCCCTGGTGGTCCTTGGACTTCCCAGGTGAAGCCACACCCTACCCTCCTTCTGCTTGCTCTCCATGGGTTGCACTCACTGTCTAACCAGTTCCAATTAAATGAACTGTATACCTCAGTTGGAAATGGAGAAATCACCTGACTTCTGCATTGATCTCACTAGCAGCTGCAGACAGGAACTCTTTCTATTAGGCCATCTTAGTTCCCCCTACTTTCAGGTATCCTTATGGCATCATCCCACTCCTAGGTACCAATCTTCCATGTTAGTCCATTTGCGTGGCTATAAGGGAATGCTTTAGACTGGGTAATTTATAAAGAAAAAAATGTTTACTTGACTCATAATTCTGTAGGTTGTGCATGAAGCATAGTGCCAGCATGTGCTTCTGCTGAGGGCCTAAGACAGCTTACAATCATGGTGGAAGGTGCAGGGGAGCCAGTGTGTCACATTCCAAGAGAGGCAGCAAGAGAGTGAGGGAGGAGGTGCAAGGCTTTCTTAAAGAAGCAGATCACAAGTAAACTCACAGAGTGAGAACTCACTCGTCCCTTGAGTACAGCACTAAGACATTCATGAGGGATTTGACCCTATGACCAAACACCTCCCACTAGGCCCCAAATCCAATACTGCAGAACACATTTCAACATGAGATTTGGAGGCAACAAAATATCCAAACCATGCCAGGCAAACCTAATCAATTGAGTGGGATAACATGCTCATCATTGTCTACTACCCTTGCAAGCAATATAGAATATCTTCTCAGCCACTTGTTTAAAAAATCTCAGAACCTCCGTATATTTTCTGCTTGAGATTTAACCTTTATCCTCTGCTATCTTTCATCCTTTCTTTGAAATGGTCAAAAATGTATCAGAAAGTGGGAAAATCATATATGGTATACTTAAAATTGATAGGAAATATTTTTTGAAAATACTAAAGTTATTTTCAAAACACAAAAATAAAATGATGGCAGATGTATGGTTGTTATTTCAGAAAAGGCACATTAGAGGGAAATAATAACATAAGATCTCATATCAGACTTACATTTAAAATTTTCTTTTCAAATAAGTAAATTGACCCAGAATAAACAGAATTCAACTTACAAGGTTCTTGTTGTTTGAAACTGTATTGCATCATTTCACAGGAAAACAAGCTGCTAAAAATTTATCACGTAATTTATTATTCCCACTTACATTTATATTTGGAATCTTGGCCACCTGTTAGTATCTAATGATCTCTAAGAGTCAGAACATATGATATTATTCATCTTTGTTTATGTATTAATTGAAATGAGGGCAAAAAATTCATAAAAAGTCCTTCATGCTCTGACTTGATGCCAACTTAAGGAGTCACTCGGAGTTCAGGAAAAAATAAATCACCACTTGTCAGATAAATATTTTGGTAGTACACACAAAAGAATTCCCAAATTATGGAAGACTTAGTAGATGTTTTAATAGATCCTATTTGTGTTTTCAATGGTCCCATCAGTTCACAGACTGCTTCCAATAACTCTTCTCTCTAATGAAGCAAAGTGGTGTTTCTGAACAAAATTTATTTGATGAATCGAACACAACTGACAGGTGACTGGTTGGTATCCAGTCAGTTTGAGTTGTAATGTACTTCAGGAAACAAAAAAGATCACCAAGCTGTCACCCAATCGTTACCTGCCTATAAAATGCAAACGTCTTACCTACCTTAAAAGTAACTGCTAAAAGTCGATGTATTGACAAAGATTTAACTCCTTGATATTATTAAAAGAAATAACCATATGGATTTTTTTCCCACATCATTCAAAAATCTCCTAGCTGTGTATTTGTTCTTTTTTTTGAGACAAAGTCAAAGTCTCACTCTGTCAGTCCAGGCTGGAGTGCAGTGGTGCAATCATAGCTCACTGCCTCACACTTTTGGATTCAAGCAATCCTCCTTCCTCAGCCTTCTGAGCAGCTAGAACTACAAGCACACACTCTGCCCCTGGGAAATAATAATAATAATAATAATTATTATTATTATTATTATTTGTAGAGATGGGACCTTATTGTGTTGCCCAGGCTGTTCTCAAACTCCTGGCCTCAGGCAATCCTCTAGCCTCTGCCTCTAAAAGTGTTGTGATTATAGGCATGAGCCACTGTGCCTGGCCACCAGCTGTGTAATTTTATAAAGTTCAAGTCACTGGGCAGTTGCTTAATATTTAGCTTCCTTGAAGAACATGGAAGTTTCTGGACATAAGCTTTAAATTGGAAGTCAATACATCTTGTATGTCCATGTGTTAATTAGCCTACTTGCACATTGTCATTGTTGTTTGTTTTTAAATATTATTTATTCCTTCTCTAAATATACCTTCAATGCTTGCTATATACCAGGCAATACCCTTAGGTACTAGTAAAAGAACAAAGAATAAATGATCAAAATGGCCTGCCTTAATGTTCTCCTCACCTTAGACAGATTTTTTCCTGAATATGGGTTCTTGTTCTTACTTACTTTAGAAAACTTGCAAATATAGAGTCTTTCTATGGCCCTTTGAAATATAAATACTTTTAAAAGTCTCTTGCCAATTTTACAACTGAGGAATCATTAAAATTGGGCCTCTATCTCCCATTTATGTGGGCAGGTGAGCCTAACTTCAGAAAGTGCCAATTTGCTAACAGATGGCCTAATCACATTGATCAACATCCCCTCGATTGTCCTCCTATACTTCTTCACTAGCTCCATCCAATGTTTAAAACATTTCCTGCCTTTTTTCCCCAGGAGCATTTATCAATCTCTTTCCCTTATTGCAACAGTCTTGAATAATATCTTCTTTACCTGCTTAACTCCACAGTGTATGATTTTTCTTTAACAAAAGGTAGAAAAAGTCCCTGTTTTTGTGGGCAGAGACCCAGCAAAAAGTAAACCAATAAATATGATAACTTTATATTTTCATTACGTTGTGAAGAACATAAAGTGTGACATTAGAAGTCTGGTATCAAACCCAAAATTGTGTAGCTCACTCATATGATAAATTGAAGCAAATGCAATTTATAAAAAAAATTTCAAAGTTTTGTAGAAGGGAACCGCGATTGCGCATGCAGAACCTGGAGCTACTAGCAGCTGTGGCAGTAGCAACCTCTAGCCCCAAAATGATAAAAGTGGAAGTAGTAATTAGAATCCAAGAGAGAGCAAAGGAGAAATTTCTGTAGCATTGGTGATCTTTGTAGAGTAGAAATCCATTGAAGGACGTAGTCAGCCTTCTTGCAAAGAGACAACTAGAAAGTAAATATCCAGACTTCACCCTCCTACTTGTCTCCCATCTCCTACAGATGATTTTTGTGGGCCAAACTAAACAGAAAGCCAGAGGTCCTTAAAGTCTTGATGAAGATATACTTCATGCAGTTAAGCTTCCAAAGTTTCTTTTGTATAATTTGTATCGCTCAATTTACACCATTAACATCTTTGTATTCCTTTCAAGAATACATTTAATTTGCTCTCATATTCCTGGAGCTATGTACTTGATATGAAAAGTAAATGCTGAGACATCCATTTACTTATTAAATGGAAGGCAATGTCTTAACATAGAAAATAAACATTAATTACCAGAAACACATAAACATGGATAAAGTTCCCACATCATCTAGGAAAGTTATCATGTGAATATCAGATTAGGCTCTTGAAAACCTGATCCATGGAAGAAAACCTTTGTGATTTGGAGAGACTGTGAAATTCCTGAAAGAAAAGATCGTATTTTATGTCCTCTTTCCTTGCATAAAAGAGGAATTGGATTATTACATGAGGAAAATTAATGCTTTGAAAATACCCACAGTGAAGAAGCACTGAATTACTTCTGCCAAAGGCGGAGGCCTTTGGGTTACTAGGCTACAAACTTCAAGTTGATTCCATAGATGGAAGGGAGTTAGCAAAATATTCTGAAAAACAGAATAGATCGTGTATGTGTGTGTGTGTTTTCACATGTATTTACACATCTAGAAGCAGCACCCAGGGTAAACTTGAAAATAGATAAACGAGGAAGGAGACTATAATTATAGTCCACGTGAGAATCAATGGCATTTTGTTACTATGAACTGTTAGTGAACAATTAAATCAGCCTTGCATTTTCTGTGTTCTGTACCAGTTCGTAGAGTAAAATTTTGCCTATGACTTTATGTATCACCTGCAACTTACATATGTGTGTGTGTATATGAGTTCTAAATTCTCATAGCTGCTAACTTAAACACAAAACTGCTTACTTTAAGTCTTCTTAGCCCTTTTGTAAGCATTTCCAACTTAATATGTGCAAATGATTCTCTTAATCCCTATGATTGCCCCCATTCCCACATCAAATCTTCCCATACCATATTATTTTATATCTCCCCCAACCAAAAAAAAAAAAAAAAAGAAAAACAGTGAAGATAACATTCTTTGCTTGGAATGTGTTCTCACTTCTCTATTGAATCAATATTTTGAAGACTTGGGTCAAATATCACCTCCTCCATGAGTTTACTCAAAGATTCTGCAACGGCATTAAGTACTTTATTCTTTGTATTATACATTTTATACTTGCTTAATTATTATTATTTGTTTCAAGGGACATCATAATCAGATAGCTTAAAGACAGAGATGAGGGAAAATCTTAAAAGCAGGCAGAGAAAATAATATTTTACACAGAGGGGCAAAGAATAACAGATCTCATCAGAAACCATGTAAGCTAAAAAATGTGTAAAATATATTATTTCGTTCCATTTTTCTTTATTTTATTTTCAATCGATGCCCATGAAGTTTCCTCATCTTATGTCTGATTAGTATGAAATTCACCTCAATTCAACGTGTCAGCAACATTCAATAGGCCAAGCTCCCTAATTTATGTGAAAAAAGCTTCATCAACTAGAGGAAGAGATTCATTCATCAGGCTCCCTTCTTCTGATAGGGACCTAGAAGTAACCCATAGAGATAATTCCCACGATTCCTCAAGGAATTCAACCAACTCTACACAAAAGAGAATTGGAAAGCATCCCAAATGGCAGAAATGGGATTGAATCTCATGCAGTTCCCTGGCCAGGTCCTGGTGCTCTTCAACAGAGGGCTCTACCGGCCCGCACTGGGTTCAGTTGCTAAAGATGGCCTTGGAAAATGTTCAGTAAGGAATATAAATGATAAGGGTACATGCTATAATAAAATAATCTTCCTGTTTACTTTTATTTGAGGTGGTAAGACTGTGTAACATGACTATTATCAAACCAATTTGTATCATTGACTTATCTGTGTGTTTACATGTTTGTAACCATGCTATAATGTATTAAAATTGTATTTGAATCAATTCAAATGTAATTTCAAAATATTTGAATATAATCATTTCACCTACTTTAAATGAAATACTGATCTACTGTATTCATATTTTACATTCCTTGGTGGGCCATTACAGCCTATATACATATATATATACAGACACATATATATATAACACATATATACATGTAAAGATAAAAACAGTGAGTAATAGAGTTGATGTTTTAAAATTTAAAAATAAAAAATATTTTCCATACATTACTACTAGCAACTCCTCTTTTCATACTTACAACTAGATTATTGTTGACATATTATGGAGTTTTACAGTATTTTAAAAACATTTTGTGAAGGTAAAAAAAAAATGTCAAACCCACAATTTTAACATGATATAGGAAAAAAGCAGCAAAGCTGCGAAAATAAATGTTAACTCTGAATATTCATTTACTTTAATAATTAAGCTATTTACTTTTTTACACAGAGAATAATTTTTCTCAAGTTATTTGAGACAGTTAATCAAGAAAACATGTTTAAAATTATCTACCTTGCTAACCTCCTTAGGACATTGAAAAGCTTAGATTTTAAGATGATTCATAGAATAAATATCTAAGACCTAAAGAAACAAGTATATATGACAGAGAACCAATTCAGCTCAGCAGCAATTTTCATCAAAAAGCTTGTCACACATTCAAGACTTCTGTTCAGCTGTATTGAAATGATGGTTCAATTCCCAAAGTCCTGATTATGATTCAGGTCATTATATTCAGCCAAGCCTACTTTTTGTATACAAACACTCTCTACCCTGGTCAAAAAGAAGAAAAGAATAAGCAATGACATGTTTGTTGTCTTAGAAAACATCGGCTTAAAAGCTGAAACAAGTATCGATCTCTTTCTTTCAGACTACCCAGAATAATCACTGCTTCTGCTAATCACTGTTTTCTAACAGTATGTACTACCGATTGTATGAATATTTTGATACATGTCTTGTGTTATTAGTTGATCATTTGGGGGTATGTGCTGGAGGATTCTATTGTCTTTTTCAAAATGTTATGTGTTCTCTGGAGAAACGTTTTGATCCCTCTCTCTGCCAAAAATACATAGACATAATTCTGTACATGACTTACAAATATATTTTTTCCTTATAGATATATACTCCTACATGACTTTGAAGTTAGGCAGAATGAAAATGGGGAAAAATGGGAAAATTAATTGCAGTGAGTTCCTCTGTTTAGTAGCTCTTGTATCAATGTCCTAAATTCAAAACTACTTATCATATTTTACAGTAGCATAAATTTCAATTTGAAAAAGATAAATTCAACACTATTTATGTTTCCTCTCAATACAATAAAGTTCCTATTTGTATTTATTTGATGGTAGTAAAACAAATTAATGATGACAGGAGCAAAACATACAAACTATATTTTTCATGCAAGGAAGTTATTAGAAACTTGAATCAAGTAAAATAAAATGGAGGTGTTTACTCAGTTTTGTGGCAACAAAATAATTTGGCTTATTATAAATAGGATACTTTTTAACTCACATAAAAATTTAAAGATGGTTTTAGTTCAAGAAGCACAAACTTCTATACAATGGTGCTCACAATAATAAATTTTGAGAGAAGTATTAGTGTGTGTATTCCATAATTTTCTCATTGTAAGATTTTATGGGTTAGGGGAAATATGGTTTGTAGAAGAGACTAAAAACTACAAAAATCAATGATGTGAGTTTACTTTACAACCAGTGGCACTACTTGATTTTTATATCAGCTCTTCCTTTCTCTTTCAGCGTAAAAGTGAATCATCAATCTGTGCTATATAGTTCTCTCCCACACTAACATTTATAAAGTATATGAAAGACAAACATCTGTCTTCTTTAAAAACACATTTACATAGTGGCACATTCCCTTCTTCACTTAATAGAGCTGTTTAGGCAAATATAGAAAAATTCTAGTGGCATAGATCACTTGAGAAAAATATTTAAGCACATAAATTTATATGGATACACAGATTTGTGTGTGTATATATATATATACATATATATATAACCTAATACATTATCCTAATTTTGTTCTTTGTAACTGTTAATTTGATGCCAGTATATTTACTTATAATATTTATCATTTAAAGCAAAGATTTAAAATAGGATTAATTCAGAATTTATCTGATTTTTAAGAGCTTTTCTCATATAGAAAACCTAGAATCCCCTTAATTATCTCCCATCTGACTTTCTTTGTTTGTCTCTATAGCTTTCCCACTGCAAAGTTCTATTTTGTGGTGATCTTTTTATTAATTTCCTCATGACTAAAACCACCATGAAAAACTCATATGAGGAGCAAACTTCACTAAAAACATTAATGTTTCCTGGGAAGGGGAGAAAAACTTAAAATTCAACACTATTTGTGCTCACAATCCCAATACGATGAAGTTTCTAATTGTATTTATTAGATATTAATAAAAAATTATGATAACAAGAGCAAAATATAAGTAATAGATTTGTTACTCAGAGAAGTTATTAATTTCTACTGGCTAGGGAAATAACTGTCAATGAAACTGTAGCAGATTTTTTTTTTTTTTGAGCCGGAGTCTCGCTCTGTCACCCAGGCTGGGGTGCAGTGGCCAGATCTCAGCTCACTGCAAGCTCCGCCTCCCGGGTTCACGCCATTCTCCCGCCTCAGCCTCCCAAGTAGCTGGGACTATAGGCGCCCGCCACCTCGCCCGGCTAGTTTTTTGTATTTTTTAGTAGAGATGGGGTTTCACCGTGTTAGCCAGGATAGTCTCGATCTCCTGACCTCGTGATCCGCCCGTCTCAGCCTCCCAAAGTGCTGGGATTACAGGCTTGAGCCACCGCGCCCGGCGTAGTAGATATTTTTAAATAACCAGTGATCAAGATTTTTTATGTCTGGTATTCTATCGAGTATTGTCCACGTTATTACAGATTGTGTAAATCTGTGGAGACATAGAAAATGTTTAATTTCTAAACAACTAACACATACCAGAATCATAACAAATTTTACAATATTTGGGAAGCAATGTAAGTTTTCATTAATTATCTTGTAAAGAACTTTTTGCCAGTGAGGTTGATGCCTTATAATGACAGTCCACCTTGTCTTTAGAAAATTGTCACTGGTATGTGAAATGATGAAAGCTTAGTAAACCTAGCATATAGTTTAGTTTTTGAACTGACTATAGTCATATATAAAATAATTTGCCATTCATAAATTTGTTCACATACTTCCAGCATAAGTATAGAAAATACATTATTCCACTTTATGTTGAGAATCCAATGTTATAGCCACCTGGGAAGACAAAATAACAATTTATGTTAAAAGAGGTGTTTTTCGCCCATAATAGGAGATGGTTGCTATCTAAAATAAACTGTTCCTAGTAATTGTCATATTTTTATCCTATTCTCAGCTACCTTTACATGATTAAAAAAACCTCTTTCATCCTGTGAGGTTCTCTACTGTTTATTAAAAGCACCTCTTCTATGGAAGCTTGCTGCAGAGAACGCTTTCTCCTCAACGCCATTTTTTACATGTGAATGTAGAATCTGGAAAAAATATTAAAGCCATCACAGTAAAGTTAATGTTCTTACAAATGCACATACTTTTTATCTGTGTTGTATGAATTTTAGGTTGCTTTTTTTATTTTTATTTATTTATTTATTTATTTTTTGAGACAGAGCCTCACTTTGTCACCCAGGCTGGAGTGCCGTGGCGTGATCTCGGCTCACTGAAACCTATGCCTCCATGTTAAAATGATTCTCCTGCCTTAGCCTCCCAAGTAGCTGGGATTACAGTTGTGCGCCACCACGCCTGGCTAATTTTTGTATTTTTAGTAGAGATGGGGTTTTGCCATGTTGGCCAGACTGGTCTCAAACTCCCGACTTGAAGTGATCTGCCCTCTTTGGCCTCCCAAACTGCTGAGGTTATAGGCATGAGTCACTGCACCTGGCCTGATTTTTTAAATTCAAGATATTGTCATCAAAACCAAGCAAACTTACGCACACAAAGCTACTTACATGATAGATGATTGTTAAACATAGAAAAAAGAAGAAAATACCAGACACATGAGCTTATCAGCATGTGATTTCCCCAATCTCACTATCAGATACTGATACAGAGTTTGAATATGTGCTTGAGGTAGCTTCTTTTTCACTATATTGGCTTTTTTTTTTGTATAATTTTCACCATTGCAATTAGCTGAGTTCAGTCCATGACATTATTTTAGGTAATACAAAATGAGTTGTGATCCCCTGTCACCATAACCATACAGAAATCCCTGGTTGTATATTTTAATGAGACACTTGAAATATTTCCTTGGGGACTTTAATTGACATAACCATACTGCCATATATTCATATTTGAGGCAGCTGACTTTATGGCCAAGTAGGCATTTCAATTGCAAATCATTATTTTATTGGTAGATCAGATGATTATGACCTTATTTCATAGGGAAGATCCACTACATAAAATAAGGCTGTTAAGGTGCAATAAAATTACTATTTTTATTGTTCCAATTACCATCTTCTCACTTCTTTTAATTGTCTCATTCGTTGTAGATCAGAAATGGAAGTAGCCTGTTTTCCCTGAAATCAGTATGTTCCTGAATTCTCTAAGTATTTTTCCACTTAATGTAAAAAGTTAATTTTTATAGGAGGTGGAATTTGACAAATTAAGAAAGTTAATCTTTATCATAACAAAGAATAAGTTCTGGATGAGTACATTGCCTTACATTAAATAATTATGCTCTTTTAGTATTTTCTTTTTGTAAATCATGGCTGACATATTAAATAGCTTAAATTTTGTTGTAATCCCCAGATCTGTAGTTATATGACATCCTTAATTTTAAATATTTTAAAGGATGGCTTTCTGATTGTCTCATTGCTTTCTACATAATGTATCAAGTAATTTACTCTCTGGTAAATTAAACCAAGTTAAATGAGTTCTAGAAAACATTTAAAATATACCATATGCTGCCGACTTAGGGTACACTAATTAAAGTAAATCATTATATATTTCATCTATATATGAATTGTTATCTTCTGCCTTTGTATAACACACAATAGGGGCATAATATATATCTGAATAATCCATCATGAATGAAAATGACATTTATACCCCACAATGTGTATTGAGTAATGTTTATTTCATATACATGTTACTGTTGAAATTACTAGTCACATCTCTTCACCTACTCCCTCCTAACAATGATGGTAATTCTTTTCTTTATTTTATTTTATTTAATTTATTTTTTTGGCCATAGTCTTCTTTGTCAGCCAGGCTGGAGTGCAGTTGGTGCAAGGTTCACATCAACCTAGACTTCCCTGGCTCAGGAGATCCGCCCATCTCACCCTCCTAAGCAGCTGCGACTATAGGTGCACGCATTCGCACTACCATCTCTGGGTAATTTTTGCATTTTTGTAACATGGGGTTTTGCTATGTTGAGCAGGTGGGTCTCCAATTCCTGGGCTCAAGCGAGCCTCCTGCCTCGGCCTCCCAAAGTGCTGGGATTATAGGCCTCAGCCACAGCACTCGACCAATGATGGCAATATTTTAATAATAGTCTCGTGTTTTCAAATGTATCTAAGAATATGCGGTTAAAGGAAAAATGTATAACCATGTCTAAAGAGATATTTTAAAGTATAAAACATTTTGGGAAGACTTTGGAAGAAAGAAAAATAACTGAATTTTAGATCTCATTTTATATTGATAGTTGTTTAATATTACCATCACTAAAGTTTGATTTTGCTTTAGATCATCTAATATTAAGAGTTCTTGGGCTGGGGCAGTGGCTCGTGCCTATAATCCCAGTCCTTTGGGAGGCCGAGGCAGGCGGATTACGAGGTCAGCAGATCGAGACCATCCTGGTCAACATGGTGAAACTCTGTCTATACTAAAAATACAAAAATTAGCCGGGTGTGGTGGCACATGCCTGTAGTCCCAGCTACTCAGGAGGCTGAGGCAGGAGAATTGCTTGAACCCGGGAGACAGAGGTTGCAGTGAGCCGAGACCGCGCCACTGCACTCCAGCATGGCGACAGAGAAAGACTCCAACTCAAAAAAAAAAAAAAAGAAAAGAAAAAAAAAGAGTTATTTCCTCCTTTATTTCTGATGTCAGATTCTCCCCTTTCCTCCCATCCAAGCTTTCTACCTGTTGTGTTGTCCTCTTTGTTCCAAGGCTTATCTTCACCTTAAGCATTGGGTTATTCCCATATTTAATGATTCCCATGCTAGTTAACTAGTTTTCCCTCCTTCTCTCTTTATTCCAATAAAATCTCTAAACATTTATTATTAGGGTGATTGCCTTTCCTCCTTGATCTGAGGACGGAAGTTAGGAGTCTCAGCACCTAATAAAAATGCCTTGTGAAGCTTTTGCACCACATGTAACTTCATCCTTAAGAATATTTCCATTGTAGCATAATTGAAAAGTGTGTTGTAGACATGGAAATCAAGGTCAGAGAAAAAGAAGCAGAGAATTATTTGTAGTAGATATGGACATATCTACTACATGGAAATGGATAAGTAGATGGATACTATGTTTATCCATATCTACTACAAATAATACAACAAATATAAAATATATAATTTCTAGGCTTTTGTTTTTGTTTTTGTTTTTTTTTTTTGAGACGGAGTCTTGCTCTGTCGCCCAGGCTGGAGTGCAGTGGCCGGATCTCCGCTCACTGCAAGCTCCGCCTCCCGGGTTTACGCCATTCTCCTGCTTCAGCCTCCCGAGTAGCTGGGACTACAGGTGCCCGCCACCTCGCCCGGCTAGTTTTTTGTATCTTTTAGTAGAGATGGGGTTTCACCGTGTTAGCCAGGATGGTCTCAAACTCCTGACCTTGTGATCCGCCCATCTCGGCCTCCCAAAGTGCTGGGATTACAGGCTTGAGCCACCGTGCCCAGCCAATTTCTAGGCTTTTAATCTATTGATAAAGTAAAATTTGAAAGTAATTTTTTGAAAGTAAAATTTTTTGAAGGTAAAATTTGAAAGTAATTTTTTGGGTATATTCTCGATTACATCTGATATGACATTGAAAATTGTATACCTTAAAATAAATTTTTTGAACTTTTATTTTAAGTTCAGGGATACCTGAGTAGGCTTGTTACATAGATAAATTGTGTGTGAAGGGGGTTTGGTGTACAGATTATTTCATCACCAGATAGGGAGTTTGATGATCCTCACCCTTCTCCCAGCCACCACCCTCAAGGAGACCCCGGTGTCTATTGTTTCCTTCTTTGTGTCCTTATGTACTCAATGTTTAGCTCTGATATGGTTTGTATTTGTGTCCCCACCCAAATCTCATGTCAAATTGTAATCCCCAATGTTGGAGCTTGGTCTTTGTTGGGGGTGATTGGATTATGGTGGCTGATTTCTGACTTTGGTATTATCTTGGGATAGCGTTCTCAGGAGATCTGGTTGTTTAGAAGTGTGTGGTACCTCCCCACCACTTTCTTCCTCCTGCTCCAGCCATAAAGACATGCCTGCTTTCCCTTTGCCTTCTGCTATGATTGCAAGTTTCCTGAGGCCTCCCCAGCCATGCTTCCTGAGCAGATTACAGAATGGCGAGCCAGTTGAACCTCTTTTCTTTCTAAATTATCCAGTTTTGGGTATTTCTTTATAGCAATGTGAGAATTAATACATCTCCCACTTACAAGCGAGAACATGTCATATTTGGTTTTCTATTCCTGTGTTAGTTCCCTTAGGATAATGGCCTCCAGATCCATACATATTGCTCATTCTTTTTTAAGGCTGCATAGTATTCCATGGTGTGTATTACCACATTTTCTTTACTCACTCTACTGTTGATGGGCATTTAGATTGATTCCTTGCCTTTACTATTGTGAATAGTGCTGCAATGAACATACACGTGCATGTGTTCTTGTTGTACAACCGTTTGTATTCCTTTGGGTGTATACTCGATGATGGGATTGCTGGGTCTAATGGTAGCTCTATTTTAAGTTCTTTGAGAAATCATCACATTGCTTTTCACATGACTGAACTAATTTACATTCTCACCAGCAATGTGTGTTTCCTGTTCTCTGTAACGTGGCCAGCATGTTATTTTTTGACTTTTTAATGATAGCTATTCTCACTGGTGTGAGATAGTATCTCATTGTGGTTTTAATTTGCTTTCTTTACGATGATTAGTGATGTTGAGTATTTTTTAACTTTTTTTGGCCGTGTGTATGTCTTCTTTTGAAAAGTTTTTGTTCATTTACTTTGCCCACTTTGTAATGGAGTTGTTTGTTTTTCTTCTTGTTAATTTAAGTTCCTTATAGGGTCTGAATATTAGACCTTTGTTAGATGCGTAGTTTGCAAATATATTCTCTCGTTCTGTAGGTTGTCTGTTTACTCTGTTCATATGTTTGAATAATTAAGTGAATGTTCGTTTTAGCCATCTTTTCACCTGTGACAACTTGGCATTAAAAATCTGCCAAAAATCAATTTATCATCACCAGCATGCTTCTGCAAGCTGTGCTGTGGTCAAGGTGAAATGAGAACTTAACAATTTCACAGTCAGTTCGATTCAACAAACATTTTATGAAACATCTGCTATGTGTTAGGAATTTTTCTAGCTGTGGAGTGAAACTCAGTAAGAAGTCACACATAGCCTCTGCTCTAAGAGATTTTGCTATCTAATAATGGTAACATAAAAGTTCATGTAATTACCTGCAACATATAAGAGTACTTAATAGATCTTAACAGATGTAAAGACAAGAGCAATTGCATCAGACTCAGAGGAGTAAGGAATAGCCATGGAAGAGATGCTTGAGCTAGATCTTGTAAGTTAGATAATATTTCAATGGCAGAGATAGAGAATTCAAATCTAGGGAAATAGTAAGTAGACCCTAAAGGCAGTAAATTGCATTTGTCTATCTAAAAGGACTGACTGCAAGTAATGAGTAGATGGACCAATAAAGCTAATACAGGCTCAGATCAAGAAAATCTAGAATATTTGTTTAATAACTGGGGAGTTTGCAGTTTAAATCATTTGTGAGTAATACATTTATCCTTTATGTGTTTGTTAATTTGTATAAATCTTGCTTTTGTACATTGACCTTTTCCTGTATGAGAACCAGTTTACTAAAAAGCAAATAAAATATCTACAGGTATACTTTTTCCACTCAAGAATTTTTAAAAACTAAACAGCCTTTCTAAAAAGTACATTACATTTTTTCCAATTTTATTAAATGTATAAAAAATAAAATTACATTGTTTCTTAACCCTAATCAGGGTATTGTCACATTTTTGCCATCCTTTTGTTTGTTTAAAAACTAGACAATTTGCTATTCAAAGTGATCTTCAGATTCAATGCAATACCCACCAGAATAAAAATGGCATTCTTCACAAAAATATGAAAAACAATCATAACATTTATTAAAAAAACAAAAAGGACCCTGTAAAGCCTAAACAATCCTGAGCAAAAACAAACAAAATGAAACAACAACAAAAATGCTAGAGACTCCGTATACCTCACTTTAAAATATACTACAAAGCTATCCAAAATAGCAAGGTGCTGTGATAAAATAGATACGTATACCAATGGAAGGTAATGGAGAATTCAGAAGTAAATCTATGTATTCACAACTAACTCACTTTCAACAAAGGCACCAAAAACATACATTGGAGAAAGTAAAGTATCTTGAATAAATGGAGCTGAAAAACTGGATATTCACATGCAACAGAATGAAACTAGATTCCTATCTTTTACCATATAAAAATCAACTCAAAATAGATTAAAAATTTAAATGTAAGACCCAAAACTATAAAACTACTAGAATAAAACCTAGGGGAAATGCTTCAGGCTATTAGTCCAGGCAAAGATTATTTGGGTAAGACCTCGAAAGCACAGGCACCAAAAGCAAAAACAGGCAGATTAAACTCTGTCAAACTAAAACGTATCTCCACAGCAATGGCCACAACCAACAGAGTGAAGATGCAACCTATAGAATTGGAGAATATAATTGCAATGTTTCCATCCAACAAGGAATGAACATTCAGGATATATAAAGAGCTAAAAGAATTCAATCGTTTTTAAAAATTTCATTAGAAAGTGTGCAAAGGACGTGAAGAGGAATTTCTTCAAAGAAGACATACAAATGGCCAACAGGTATATTAAAAAATGCTAAACATCACTAACCATCAGGGAAATGCAAATCAAAACCACAATAAGATATCACCTCACATCTCTTAGAATGGCTATTACCTAAAGAACAAAAGGTAAGTATAAGCAAGCATGCAGAAAAAGTAAACACTTATACACTGTTGGTGAAAATGTAAATTATTATAGTCATTATGCAAAAACATATGACTGTTCTTCAACAAACTAAAAACAGAAATGTCATGTGATCCAGTAATCTCATTATCAAACATATTTTCTGAAAGAAAGGAAATGAATATGTTGAAGTGATAATTGGATGAAATCTTGCCATTTGTGGAGGACATTGTATTTAATATAAGCCAGGTATAGAAAGACAAATACTGCATGTTCTCACTCATATGCGGCAGCTAAAAAGTTGATGTCATAAAAATATATATTAGAATAGTGGTTACCAGAGGAAAGGAAAGATAGGTGGGAAGGGGAGATAGGGAGAGGTTGTTTAACGGGTAGAAAATTACAGTTAGATAACAAAATAACTTTCTAGTGTTCTATAGCGTAGTACAGTTGACTAATAACAATTTATTATATATTTCAAAATAGCTAGCAGAGAGGAATTTGAATGTTCCCAGCATAAAGACAGTATGAACATTTAAGAGGTGATGCATATACCAATAAGCTAAATTTGATCACTATATATTGTATACATGTAATGAAGTATGTGTTTCATAAAAGTGTAAAATTATGTATCAATTAGCATTTTAAAAATTGTATTAAGAAAAGTTTAAATCCACCCACCACCATTCATTTAAAAAATATATCAGTGATTTTATCTATCAGCAAAAATATTGACAACTATTAAATAAAGAAATACATTTTCAATGTGAATTATTCAAGTGACATACAAAGGTATGGAGTAAACTATGGCAATATTTTTTCAAATTCACCTCACTCCTTTCATGCACTGAAGTAAAACCTTGATATCCATATAATGTGTTCATTATATGAACTAGTCATTGTAACTATATATATATACACACACACACATGAATATATATACTTATCTTATTTTTGTAAATGGGGTCCTCATATATGCATTGTTATGACTACTGCTTATTTCTTATTAACAATGACTCCCAGATGTTTGTCACTCTTTATTCTATTTCTCCAGAAAAAATGCAGCTATGAAACGTTTGCTCATTTATTTTTCTCTACATATGTAAACATTTGCTTTATAAATTAAAGCACTTTAAAATACAAAAACTTGAAAGACTTTAATCAAGAATATCAAACTTTAAATAATCTAATGATTAGAGTTTTAACAAATGATCATTGTTTATGTTGTAAAATCATACATGCCACTAGCTCTTTTTGATGTACACTATTTTCTTTTCTTCATTTCTGGTTGTATTTCTTCTCCTCTCACACTTCTCCAAGTAACTCATGTTTAAAACCTCCTAATAAAACTCCATATGTTCATTCATGTATGTATAAAAAAAGCTATATTTTATATGTAAATACATACAGAAATATATGTGTGTATGGGTATTTATTTGTTCCTATATAGTTGTTTCTCACTATTCATAGATTCCATATTTCAGAATTCTCCTATATATTAAATGTATTTCTACCTTCAAAGTCAATACTACTTATAGCCTTATTGCAGTCAGTATTGACATATGCAGAGCAGTGAAAAATTTGAATCACCCAGCTCACATTTTCTGAGCTGAAGTAGAATAAAGTGGTGTTCTTTCTTCTTGTTTCAGTTCTAATACTATAAACATGTACTCTTTTTGTAGTCTATTAAGTCCCATGTTTTTTGCATTTTTGTGCTATTTTTGTTGACTTTGTTGCTTAAAATTCCCTCTAAACATACGACTGAGTACTGTCTGTTGTTCACACATACAAGAAGGCAGAGAAAATATGTATATTAAATAAGCTTTGTTTAGGCACGAGTTATAGTACTGCTGGCTAGGAGTTCAATGTTATAGAATTAACAATGTATATTAAATAATGTATTTTAAAATAGAAACACACATAAAACCAGTTATGTGTTGACTGGTTGACAAAAATGTTTTGGGTTGATGCTCACTGGAACTTAATCCTATTTCTTCAAAGTGAAATTGTCCAGTATTGCTAATTCAATGTTTGCAGCAACTATATATAACATTTATTACAAGTAATAAGACTATCTATCTATCTATCTATCTATCTATCATCTATGTATGTATGTTTTGAGGCCAACACTACCTAAAGTAATAAACAGATTCAGGGCAATTGCCATCAAAATTCCAACAGCTGTTTTTGCAGATATATAAAAAACTATCTTCAAATTCATAATGGAACTACAAGGGACCCAGAATAACCCTAACAGTATTGAAAAATAACTGAGTTGGGGGAGTCACACTCCCTAATTCTATTTTATTATTTATTTATTTATTTATTTATGACAGAGTCTCACTCTGTCACCCAGGCTTGAGTGCAGTGGCGCTATGTTGACTCACTACAACCTCTTCCTCCCGGGTTCAAGCAATTCTTGTACCTCAGCCTCCTGAGTAGCCAGCAGCTGGGACAACAGGCGTAGGCCACCACGCCTGGCCACTCCCTAATTTTAAACCTTACTACAAAGCTACAGTAATCAAAATAATGTGGTGCTGATAATATGGGAGAGGGGCAGGGAAGTGCTGGGTAGAGAAAGGCGGGTCCCTGGCTAGGGCTCCACCCCCATGGACCTAGGTAAGGACTGGCACACCTGCTTTCCCGTCTTTTCCAAGACCACCCTGACCTGCCACGCTCCCATCCAGGGCCTGTAGAAACCCAAGATCCTAGCAAGACAGAGACAGAAGCGGCTGGACACAAGAGGAGCGGACTGGCAGAAGAAGATGCAAGCAGCTGGAAGGCAAGAGGGCGTCAAGGGGAGCACGCCAGCAGAAGAGCACACTGACAGATGCCGGCACGCCAGCAGGCCATCCATCGGAGGCTAGAGGTGGAGTTTGGGTGCAGTTGTAGGAGAGCCGGGGCTGTTGAGTGGCCCAACTCTAGGGGAAGACCATCTCCCTTCTGGCTCCCTCATGGGCTGAGAGCTACTTCCACTCAATAAAACTATACATTCATTCTCCAAGTCCATGTGTAACCCGATTCTTCCAGTACACCAAGGCAAGAAGGCAGGATACAGAAAGTCCTCTCCTTGCCACAAAGTAGAGGGTCTAGTTTATGGGCTACATATATCAGAGTCGCATGAGGTGCTTATTAACTACGAAATTGCCAAGCGGCAAAACAGACCTACTGAATCAGAAACGTGGCATTGGTAAACCAGAAAAATACACTTGTCTTCAAGTGATTCCCTTGCTTGCTAAAGTATGAGAAACAAAAGACACAATGTTATTTCTTAAGTTACAGACACAATTTGTTTCCTTTTTTCTTTGTGGGTTTTTTTTTTTTTTTTTTTTTTGTCTTCTTTGAAAGGGATTCTTGCTCTGTTGCCTGGGCTGGAGTGCAGCGAGATCTAGGCCCACTGCAACCTCCGCCTCCCGGGTTCAAGTGATTCTCCAGCCTCAGCTTGCCAAGTAGCTGGGATTACAAGCACACACCACCACGCCCGGTTAATTTTTGTAGTTTTAGTAGAGGTGGGGTTTCATCATGTTGGCCAGGCTGGTCTCGAACTCCTGACCGCAGGTGATCTGTCTGCCTCGGCCTCCCAAAATACTGCGATTATAGGCATGAGCTACTACGCTTGGCCCTCTTTGTTTCCTTTTATCCTGAAAACACATATTATATCTCTGTTGTATATCAGAAATCAGTTTGGGATAGATCAAATAGCCTAAGAAGGTGTGCACTGGAAGAAGACATTATAATTATTCCAAATCCATGTTTGTATGGCTATATAAATAACTTAACCACACAATATATAGTTATAGGAATGTATATTTTGAATAAACAGATCTTTTCTATAATCAGTAGTTTAACTTTTCTGTGAAAAAGCAAATTACACATTCTCAATTCAGGTTTTGCCATCTCCAAATGAATGGGATTTTTAAAAATGGGTTAACAAATGATGATTTTTTAAAGTAACAAATCATGTATAATTATAACTGCTCAGACAAATCAATTTTAGGACAAGGAGCAATGGAATAAAGTCTAGCTTCTGAAAATAATTAATTTTCATACACATAAGGGTATATGTCATAAATTTAGAAGCTGTAAAGTCACCATGAGGTAACTCTTTAATATCTTATAAAACAGAAACTGAATAAAGTAACTATTTGGAGTTGTCATGGTGTGATATCAAGTTTCCTGAGATTTCTGCATATCTTGTATACAAAAAGAGCAAGAATATTTAGATAAATGTGATTGGCAAAAGACAATCTACATATGGTCAGTGCTGTGCTTACTTACTTCTACCTCAGGTTATATAACAAGATAAAAAGTTGCAACCTCAATGAACAAAATACATATCACAAATTCATTCACACTGATGGACACATGTGCTGCATATATTGGAGCCATTCTACTCCAAACTCATTAATAAAGATATTTCTAGTGATTGAATGTCAGAAAATAAATGTCATTCTGTAGAATATATTTGAATACAAATTCATAGTATTGTAAATTGAATCATACACAATACAAAATACTGACATTGAAAATGTTAAACATTTTAATGTATTATTGTTTAGGAAACAAAAGCATACATATGCATATAAAATTATTAAATGAGATGGAATTACGTTTTACTTAGACATCCCTCAAATTTTCTTAAATATTTATTTCTTTCATTTGGTAGAGATGGGGTCTCATTATGTTGCTCAGACTGGCCTCAAATTTCTGGCTTCAGGCAATCTTCCCACTTCAGTTTCTCAAAGTATTGGGACTACAGGCATGCAGGCATGACCCACCTTGCCCAGTCAAATTTTCTTAAATATTTATTTTCTTTCTTTCTTTTTTTTTTCTTTCTTTCTTCCTCTTTTTTTTTTTTTTTTTTTTTTTTTAAAGATGGGGCCTCCCTATTTTGGCCAGGCTGATCTAAAACTCCTAGACTCAAGCAACCTTCCTGCTTTAGCCTCTCAAATTGTCAGGATTACAGGTGTAAGCCACCATGCCTGGCCTCCAAATTTTCTTAAATATGTCTAATTTAACATAATGTTGTTTTCCAGAAATTTCTATCTTTGCAAATGATAAGTTTTTATTTCTGTTTTTTTTGTTGTTGTTGTTTTCTAATTCATTCAGATCAAATGTTAAATCAATTGACAATTAAACACCTGTGCTACATAACTTTGAGCTGATTCAATGTGAAAATTTCCAGATTGGCCACATATGCTCATTAAAACTAACAAGAGCTCCATTGTTAATTCCCTGTGTGCCTGAATGAATATTGCTCCCTAGCATTCAATAGCCCTTAATTTTTTCTCATTTTTTACCTGTTGTGCCAGCTGCTAATAACTGGATTATGCCATCTGCTTCTTTCACAGAAATATCTGAAGAGAAAAGAAAGGAAGTAGTTTCTCTTACATGAGATTTAACCATGATATAATTAAATTTTCTGTATAAGATACTCATATATACAGAACTGTGTTAATGTTCTTGTCTGGTGTTAATTTTTGAACTGTCATTAACATTAACAGTCAATTCTTTAAAAAATTCTATTCCAATTCCAAAAATCTATTAGACATAAAAATTCTTATGTCTCAAATTTTTCCTGAGAGAAAAATAAAATGTGTGTGATGGATGAAGCACAGTGAGGTTAACAAAATGACTAAATATACTCATACTAAAACTAGGAAAATGCTTTCCAGGGCAGACTATGCACTTTTATTTTCATGAAACATTTGTCTTGTAGTTGACTTGGTTACATCTTTGTCTTTCAAAGTAAGAAAGCTTCATTAAGGTCAAAATATAATCTCTTAAAATCGTTATCTCACCCTCATTGCAGGACTCACTGTTAGATACAGAATAAAGCACTTGGATTTTTTTCAGCTTTCCTATGAAACTTCTGATACAACAGTGTTTAAGAGGAAATAAATTTCCAAGAGGCAAGAAGCTTTCAGAGAAGGGCTGAGAATCTACATTTGACCTGGAACTCACAACCCCATTCTTGGCACTGGCTTAGTATCAAGGTTTTTCCTTCAGATCCTTTAAAGAATTATGAAAATTGAGTAATATTGAAAGTTAAAGAATTAAGCCAAAGCCGTAGAAAAACAAAGTGGTATGCTTCAAAGCCACTAGAATTGAGCATGGAAGAATACCAAATAAGATTCTAAAGCCCAAGAGGGAGGGTAAATTGAAACTTTTCTGTCTGGTCACTTACCAATCTGGACACAATAAGTATGAAGTTCTATATTATTGCAGTTTAATTTGCAATTCTATCATGAAAATGATGCTCATCTATTTTTCATGTGCTTTTGCATGTCAATTTTTATATAATTTTATTTGTTATAAGGTGTCAGCTCAAGTTTTTGCCTACTGATAATATAATTATTATGTTTGTGTTACAATTTTTAATTTATAAAATGAGATAGATTCAGTATAACAAAGTAAATACATGACAAAGATTGCAAAAGTTACAAATTACAACACAATATTTTTATGAATATAGATGAAATATCCTATCCTGCATGAAATGTAAAAAATTGATTCCGCTTACATATAAATATAACAAATCCTGATCAAGTAAGTTTTATTATACAGTTTGTTTAACATTGGAAAATTAAATTAAAATTAAAGAAGGATACCTGTCAATATTATTCTAGAAAAAAATAAACATTTAAAGATAATGTTATTTATATTAGCATTCAAACAATCACATATATTGAAATAAATTGAAGAAATCTCACAGTTCTGCATGGCTGGGGAGGCCTCAGGAAACTTACAATTATAGCAGAAGGGGAAGCAAACACATCCTTCTTCACATGGCGGCAGCAAGGAGAAGTGCTGATCAAAAGGGAGAAAAGTCCTTCATAAAACCATCAAACCTCATGAGAACTCACTATCACAAGAACAGTATGAGGGTAATCACCCCCATGATTAAATTACATCTCAATGAGTTTCTCCCATGACACAGGGGGATCATGGTAATTACAATTCAAGATGAGATTTGGGTGGGGACACAGCAAAACCATATGAGTGTGTGAATATCTATGTATGTAAATATACAAGTTATTTCTAAATTTTCATAAAAATTAATTTGTGAAAAAAATAATTTAAAGCTGTTTTAACATTGAACAATATATGATTGATGTAGGGATAGAAAAAAATAGACAATTTAAAAATGAACCCACATACGTTCAGTCACATGACTTATGGTAAAATTATCATTACAGTGAAAACTATGATCTTTGTAACAAATGATATTGGATTAACCAGATATCAACATAATATAAGTTCTCACATTCATTAATTAACAAGAATATGCAAAATTAAGCTACAATCCAATACAACTACCTGTAAAATAGAGTGTCTCAAGTAAAGAAAATACTAAATATCAAGTTTGGGCAACAATGTGCAGCACCTCAAAAAGCATTGATGTTGCAGATAAAATTTTTAATGGATAAAATTGCATCATTAAACTGCTAGTAACTTAAGAAGTGAACATATACAAATCCCATGACACACAATTTCACTCCTAGGTATATATCCCGCTATAATGCTTACATATATTTAAAATACATGGACAAACATTTATTGTAAATGTTTGTATTAGCATTGTTCATAACAATTCAAACTGTAAACTTGCCAAATGCCTATTAACAGGAAAATTTATTAAATGTGTTAGGTTTATTCACTAAGTGAGTAATGAAAACAAGTGAATATAGCAATGAAAACAAGTGAATAGTCACTCTCGTGACAGTATTAATGGTTATAACAGGCAAAAAATTTTAATTGAATCAGACACAGAAGAGTATGTACTGTAAGACGCTAATCTCAAGAAGTTTTAGCACAGACAAAACAGATTAAGGCTGTTAAATGTTAGAAAAATGTTTATTTTTGTGTAGATAGTGACTTGAAGGTGACCAGAGTGGAGCTTCTATGATTTCCTCAGTGTGGCATTACACAGTTTATATTGTTTTTTCTAAACATTCTTTCTCTCAGCATCATGTGCTCAGATTGCCTAATATATCAGTAGATTATATCTTTATATTGTCAATTAGTATCACGTTACATTGATGCACCAAAGTTCGCACATCCATTATCCTATTTAGAGTCATCTAAGCTATCTGTAGTTTGAAACTATTTTGCCATTTATTTGAATTGTTTACTGTATTAACATTTAATTGAAAGATTCATGTGGTTAGATTTAGGTTTACCATCTCTTATGTCTTTTCTATTTTACTCCTCAAATTTTTATTCTCCTCTTCCTTCTTTCCTGTCTTCTTTTGGTTGATATGCAAATTTTTGGAATTTAATTACTATTTGTTGTTTATGTTTACCAATAACATATTAAATTATTTTTAATAATAGCTACTCTATGGATTAAAAAGTGTCATTTTTCTTTTATATTAATGAAATAAACATTTAAAGATAATGTTATTTATATTAGCATTCAAACAATTTTAATAATAGCTACTCTATGGATTAAAAAGTGTCATTTTTCTTTTATATTAATGAATAAACATTTAAAGATAATGTTATTTATATTAGCATTCAAACAATCACATATATTGAAATAAATTGAAGAAATCTCACAGTTCTGCATGGCTGGGGAGGCCTCAGGAAACTTACAATTATAGCAGAAGGGGAAGCAAACACATCCTTCTTCACATGGCGGCAGCAAGGAGAAGTGCTGATCAAAAGGGAGAAAAGTCCTTCATAAAACCATCAAACCTCATGATGATTAATAAGTATATGATTAATATTTACCACTTTATGTAAAATATAAGTAATTTTAATGACCTATTCAGATATTGCATTGCCATATGTATAACATTTACATGCCATACACTTGATAGGAAACTATTGTGTCTATTTGTAGTCATGTGTATACTAAATAAATTAAGATGGCATGACATTTTTTTCAATTTGTACATATGAGTATCTTTTTGAATGCTCCCAATTCCTTCATAGGGTCATAAATTTTGTTTTTCCCAGTGTAATTTTCTCTCAACTGAAGGAGTTTCCATTAGATGGTGATACATTTTGTTTATTTTATATTAAAAAGGATTTCCCCTTCATTCTTGCAAGATATTTCCAGGATATTGAATATAATGTTTTTGGTTAGGAGTTTTTTGGATCACTACATTAAAGATACTGGTACACTGATTTCTTCCTTCTAATTTGTGATGGAAAGTAAACAGTTACTTGAATCATTATTTCCCTGTATGTAACATTACTTACTTTCTGATTGTTTTCAATTTTTTTTTTTAATTTGGATTTCGGAAGTTTGACTTTGATGCACTAGACATTGCTTTGTATTTATAATCTTTGACCTCAAGAACGTTCTGCTTCTGTAATATGTAAATTTACATCTGTTACCAATGTTAGGAAATTATTTTTAATTTCAACTTTTATTTTAGATACAAGGGTTACACGTGCAGGTTTGTTACATGGGAATATTATATGAATATTCCCATGTAATCCCATTACCCAGGTAGTGAGCATAGTACCTAGTAGGCATTTTTTTTACCCCCCACACTCTCTAATAGTCCATAGTGCCTGTTGTTCCCATGTTTATTACCATGTGTGCTCAATGTTTAGCTCTCACCTGTAAGTGAGAATGTACAGTGTGTGACTTTTTGTTCAATGGCACAGTTGTATATTGAGTTAGAGAGTAATCATATAAGCCAAAAATTTTTAGTTAAATATAGTCTGACAATCAGTAATATAACGATTATTTGTTTCAAAAATGAAATAAAAAGACCAAAGCAAAATATTTTTATTTAATATAAGTATTTTATGTAATGAAACAATATACTTTTGGTTCACATAATCAATTTAAAAGTTGACCATGTGTTAACATTTTTAAATTATTTCTAACTCCAAATAATGTGAAAATTGTCTTCTGCAGGTTCACATGCTTGTACAGTCCAAACTTTTTGCATTGAGGATGTTAATAAAATATTTTCAGTGCAGTCACATTTAAGCACATTAAATAGTATATTAATTTTAAAGTGTGGCTTACAATTATTTAAGTGAATCATCAGTAATCATAAATTGAATAAGAAATGAGAAAAATATATATGTGCAGTTTATCTGAGCATATAAATGTTGGTGTTAACTCATATTTCAATTTTTTTACAAAAAATACTTAATTAACCATTTTCTTTTAAAGGCATCTTTATTAGAGAACTTTATTATTACTTAAAATTAGGTTCCTCTTCATAGTTGATATTTTAGACTACAGTTTTAATATATTCCTAATGCTAATGCTGGTGATATAAAAACACAAAGTGATTATTTTTATTTTATTAAAGTAGCTAATATGTAGATGTCATTTTAAAAATAAATAAGTGAAGTCATTATTTCTTATTTTCTGCAGTATCACCATTTTAATTTCAAAATAGTTTCAAATATTTAAGTGATAAACCGATTATAAATGAATTATTTTAGTACAAAAAAACTAGAAAAAAGCACACAATCACAATATTAAACCTAAGGCTGGTATATCATTCTAACTTGGATGTGCAATATGCAAAATTTAACTACAGTGAACAAAACCCTTTGGGTTTTTCCACGTAAAATACTTGTGTCACCTACTAAGCTTCTGGCATTGATCTCCAGGAGGGAATTTCAACCAATCACCGTAGCTTTATCTTAGCAATGCTAGGGTTCAATACTTCCTTGCATATAGCTGAGGTTTCATTCAGTGCAACATAATGATGCCTCCTACTGGTCTGAAACACAAATAGATAATTGCCTACTGAACAATTTGTCTCTAAGACATAATGAAAGAAAACTAGCATTATTGAACACTAACTTTGAGAATGAAAGTTTCTTTTGAACTAAGACAATTTTTAAAATGAAATTGGGAAGGATATGTTGAATAATAAAGTATTTTGAGCTTGTTAAGATCTTAAGCAGAGGCAGGAAACATACAATTTGAAAACGGTGATACCATGTTTATGATTTTCAACAACCAGTTGTACCTGATTTTCTCAACCATTAATTTTTCTTTTTTTTTTTTTTTTTTTTTTGTTGAGACGGAGTTTCGCTCTGTCGCCCAGGCTGGAGTGCAGTGGCCGGATCTCAGCTCACTGCAAGCTCCGCCTCCCGGGTTCACGCCATTCTCCTGCCTCAGCCTCCCGAGTAGCTGGGACTACAGGCGCCCGCCACGTCGCCCGGCTAGTTTTTTGGTATTTTTAGTAGAGACGGGGTTTCACCATGTTAGCCAGGATGGTCTCGATCTTCTGACCTCGTGATCCGCCCGTCTCGGCCTCCCAAAGTGCTGGGATTACAGGCTTGAGCCACCGCGCCCGGCCTCAACCATTAATTTTTCTAAGTTGACAACCCCAAGAAATGTCTGCTTCATTAAAATAAAACACTGCAGATGCATGTCAAATGTTAGTATCCAAAAACTAAAAATTTTAATTCTAGCATAAAGGTCCTTTTCAGAATAACGTGTGTGTGTGTGTGTGTGTGTGTGTGTGTGTATTAGTGAAAAGAAATACAAGTTGCTTTCTTTTTTCTTGAGAAAGACACAAGCGTACTTCCATGTATTTTTGGACATGGGGATAGTTCTCTCACTGAGAGTAGTATTTGCTTAGCTTAGAAAAGGGGTAAAATTTGGATCTTACTCCAATAGCTAGAGACAGAATGGTAATTTAAACAAAGCTAGGGAGAAAAAAGTTTCAGATCTACAGAGTAACACAATTTATGATTTCTATTATAATTATTGATGAGAGGAAATTAGTAACCCTGGTAGCACTAACAGCAACAAGAGTACGACAGCATGGTATACGTGTTACACAGAGTTAGCAGAAGAAATGAAATTTGGCCATGTAGGGGTACGTCTTAGAAACCAAGTCCTGGACCTAGGGAATATTCAGGATTAAAAATGGCCTATCTAATGGGCTGTTTCATTTATAACCATGATTAAAATTTTAAAATAAAAATTAAATATGCAGAAATTGTAAAGTTTTTATACTAGCTAAGATTTATTGAATGCTAAATATATAGCCATCCATATTTTTAAAGTCTGTATATTTCCTCTTTATAACAGCTCAGTGAAATAGGTAATACAATTATCTCTATTTTAAAGTTAAGAATTCTTAGGAAAAAATGAAATAAGGGCTTATATAATGATCAAAATTTTCTGGGTGGCAGAATTAAATCTGAAACCATGATTACCATGACTATTTCAAAATGATTGTTCTTACAACCTGGCTATAAAGCACTTTCAGGAAGGCACATACTGTTCCCTATTTCTCTTAGTAAATATAACAAACAGTGCTGAACATTATTTACAAAACTTAAGAAGACTATGAAAGATGAGAGAAGTTGGACTTTCTGGGGACGTCAATACCCAAGCAAGGGCACAGTGGTGAGTTCCCTGGGTATTCTTTTTGATTCATATTTTACAGAACTGGAACTGAAGAAACAAGCAACCCAGAAATCCCAATGGGCACAGACAGAAAAGGCCCCATTGAAGGAGTAGGAAGGAAGCAGCATCACAATATCAAAACTTTGAGAAAATAATGGCTCCAATCCAGGCAAGCACCAGAGTAAAACCTGCTCCACCCTCACCTACACCAACAAAGGCTAAGTGGGGAGTCTATATTTCACACTCACTAGGGTGTAAGGACTTATCCATCACACAAACCTTGTTGCTATCAGAGATAGACAGGCAGAGAGTCAAGAAATTCCCCACAAGAAAAAAAAAAAACCACATTTTGAAGATGGCATGAATTCCATTAGTTCGTATCCCTAAATGAATGGATATTCTTGTAACACCGTAAATTGTAAGATGCACTATTTTTAAAGTACATTAACAAAGAAAAATAGCTGTCAATTTCAATGACAAACTATCACTTATATGATGCAACTCAATTTCAGATATATTAAATATATGAAAATTAAGGTGCCGCTTAGAATTTGTAAATTATAGTATACAGTAGGCAGTTTACAAAGCATTTTCATAAGCATTAAAATATTCATCATTAGTACTATCAATTGACTTATGGAAATATGATGTCCAAGAACTGAAACTATTCGCTAAAATTCTCAAAGCAATTGTGTGGCTAAGCCTGGACCACAGCCAAAGTTTTCTGATTTCAGCACTCTATGGATTTATATATTTTTGTGTAAATACTGTATGGTTCTACATTTATATAGTCCTTGATTAGGTGGTAATAATGGTTGTCAGATAAAACCATGTTAGAGGTTTAATACGGTTTCAGCTTGCAATTTCACTGCATCTGCATTTCTTGTCAGTCAGCGATGTGTGCTATTGCTAACTGTAAATATAACCCCTTTTTATGAGATTAACATAGTGATCTTTTATTATGGCCCATTTATAGCTTTATGTAGAATACATGTGAATATTCACAATTTTTCCCTATGGTGATTTCAATTCAACAAGGAATAAAGACTTGCTATTGGCACTAAATAATTTCATTACATATATGATTTAAGTTGTTCAGTACATTATTTGACTTCTTTAAATATTTATGGATTCAGGATTATTCTTTTTCTCTAGTGTGTCTTCTATTACTTACCACAATCTTAGGCACATCATGTGGTATTATCTACTCCTCATTATCATAGTTTTATTGAAATCTTACTGTAAGTTATCATCCCATATCCTGAAAGAGTTCATGTTTCAGAAGGAGATTTGCATTGGTGAGGATAGAAATAGAAAATTAAAACAAATTGAGGATGTAATCTTTATCTTAATAAATTCTATTTCCATCATCCTATTGCCACCTTTCAGGAGAGAAATTCTTCCTACCTCTTCTCTCTCCTTTTTTTCTAACACTTCTTAAGCTAGAAAATTAGAACTAAACATAAAAATAGATTTATATGTAAACTATGTGTGCATAAGAAGGCAGACATTTATTTCTCTTCAATTTTATATCTGAGTTCATCCACCACTTTCATTTCATCTTCCTCTGTTTTGTTTGTTTGTTTGTTTGTTTTTGAGACAGAGTCTTGCCTTGTTGCCTAGACTGGAGTGCAGTGGCATAATCTTGGTTCACTGCAACCTCCGCCTCCCAGGTTCAGGTGATTCTCCTGCCTCCGTGTCCCAAGTAGCTGGGATTACAGGTGTCTGCCATCACGCCGGCTAATTTTTTGTATTTTTAGTAGAGACAGGGTTTCACCATGTTGACCAGGCTGGTCTTGAACTCCTGACCTCAGGTGGTCCACCTGCCTTGGCCTCCCAAAATTCTGGGATTAGAAGCGTGAGCCACCATGCCTGGCCCATCTTCCTCTGCTTTATAATATGTATTAGAATCCTTGTTGCTCTTCCTTCAGGTGTTTTTAGGTGGTTTTAAGTGGTCTTTCTGATTTTTTGAGAACAGAGAGAAATGCTTTTTAGTTTTTTTTTTTTTTTCTGAAAACTATCACATTTTAAAATAATATCTTTTAGGATGTATGTTTTTCATGTAGTTATTTGCTTCTATTCCATTCTCTTTTTCCTAACATTTATGTTTAAGTCCCACTCACGTTTCTTTCTAACTGATACTCAATTTTAAATGGGATAACTTGTTTACATGTGTGTGTATGTGTGTACAGATATAAGATGGTGTGAGAGGAGTGATGTACTGAAGTTAATGGTTTGGATTATTTTGCTTAAAATCCTTATCCCAACAGTTTGTTATTTGCTTTATCTTGGGTTAATGTATTTGTTCAGTTTTATTTCTGAAAACATGAGTTCGGGATAAATTTTGTGGAACTGTTTTTCTGTGTAATAATGTAGTAACTATGGCTTTCCTTGTAATTCTTTAAAACGTATTGATTGGATTATGACAACTCCTAAACAATCTTCTTGTTAAGAAACATTTCAGTTAAGGTGGTTGTGAACATTTCACTCAATAATCTGAGGTGGCACTTATGTTATGTAATTGCTCAATTTTAATCAGTCGTATAAATATGGAAGAGTAAGCTGAAATTTTCAGTAGTAAATACTATAGATTTTGGTAGTAAGTGCCTCATCAAAAGGAGGTAAACAGTTTCTTTTTCTTTAGGCGTAAGATTCAGTGGATGTGTTTAAAAGAGAATAATATAATTTCAAGATGATATGATTTATGATATATTTGTATACCTGTGTTTGATATATTTATATACCTGTGTTTGAAAGAGAGATTTCTCCTTGGTCATTGTTTTAAAAGTCACATCTAGCCATTCAATTATATATATCTCCCACTGCCATCAGTGAAATGGCCACTTTATTTTCTGGCATCATTTGATAAAAATTAGATAATTGCAAAACCAAACTTCCAGGGAAGCTTCAAAAAGTGAGAAGGTGAAAAAAAAAACAACGCACATTTTGAACACAGTATTAATTTTAATGAGTCACTTGGGTAACAGGAGATTACTGCCTCAGTTAGCCTGAGCCACACACTTGTGATGAGAAACAGTTAATGCAATTTCCCTATTCAAATAAAATTAACACTGATAATTATTGTTCTTGAAGAATTTTTTGGCATATTTCTAGTTGTCGGTAACAATGTCGGACTCACATTTTCACATTTGTTTTAGCAAGTCATGCAATAGTAGTATCTTTAGATGCTGGTTATCTGCTACCCTCATTGTGACATAGTTTTGACCTTCAGCAAAGCTGGAAAATGCATGTTAGAGACCAAAGATTTTGCAGGCAAATATCGTATGGCTGAAAATACATCCCAAGACTTAAGTAAGGCAAGAACAGCATCCCCATTTTGCTCACCTGTCGCTGCATAGTTCCTGGTCATTCCTCTTCAGAAAGTTATTAGTAATCACTAAACATTAAACCAAATATGCCAAGTAAGGTTGGTCCATATGGGGACATAACTGTTTTCTACACACTATTGTATGCATTGCAAATTATTATATTGTCTTCTAGTGATGTAACAAGATTTTTGGCACCAGGAGCAGATAATTTTTATAAAACTCTTTCTTATTAAATAAAAGCATTTTTAATAATAATTATATAATAGTTCAGTAATAGTAGCTTCTTTATTCCTTTAGTTTTAAACAATTAATGACTTTAAAATGATAAATTTCAATTAAAACATATTATTCAGATTCTGTAAAACATTGTATGTATAATTCAAAATTTTCCCCTTAAGAAAATATTATATCTTGTGGTTTGTATTATGTTTTAATATTTAAAATTTGAAACACAAAATATCTAAATAGTTACAAAGAATGAGGGGATTGAAATAATTCAGATTCTATTTCTTCATCTTTACAACCATTGTAACCATTGTGCTGTCTTTATTGATTTTTGAACCTACTATTTAAATGATAAATGGGAGCTAGCACAGGAGTAGATACAACGCATATCTGGTATTAGCTCCCAATTACAAAATCACTCAATTCATTAAAGATTAGTGTCCCAAAGCCCACATTTTGAGTTATTTTGATTAACTGTCAGTTATTCTAAGTAATATCCATAAAAACCACAAAGTTTCTTAGTAGGTAACTAATAAAACATTCCTATGTTAAACATGTATATTTATTAATATAAAAACATAGATTAATAAAAGTCTTTTACAACCATGAGGTGTAAAATTTAGAACACACAAAGATTATATTTCAGGGAAGAATATTACATAATTGACCGTTTTTAGGCTTGCCTGCACATCAATATCAGAAAAAAAGCAGACTATTAGTCAAGTTTACTATTATTTTAAGGTTTCTAGGCAATTTACCTCCACTAGGACTTACAACTCCTTACATCCAGCCATTGGTATGGCTAATCTCAAGTACTTTATAATTGTGTTTTGACCCTGTGTGTGTTTCTATGTATGTGTGTGTGCATGTGAATGCTTGACCTTATCTTCCACATTAGAAGTTAAAATTCTTGCATGTAAGCTCAGAAATTGATAAAGCTCTGGAACAGATGTGAATAGCAATCAATACAATCGAACGTCTAATTTGAGTATCTTAAATTATCTTACTTTTGTATTAATATATATTTTGGATTAATTGATAAACACCAAGGCCACACCAGCAACAGTATTCACAACTTGAATCATTTGTGGAAATAACGATGTTTAACCTCCGTCTTAAATATTTAAAAACAGATGATATTTTGGTTACCAGTTACAGACGTCATCCCAAAAACTGAAACACAAAATATAAAACACTAATGCTAAATGTGTGCATGCACATAGACACACAAACACACACATAGATGCATGCACAATTCTGATGCTACAAATTTAACGCAAAACTGAATAAACATTTAAGAACAGGTTTTGTTAACTTTGACTTTAAGGTGATAATTTATCTTTAAAAGTGCAACTATTCCCAGGTAAAATGAAAAGTAGAGAACACACGTGTGTATGTAAATATCCCTTTTCTGTTTTACATAATTACTTGTGCTGTTTTATTAACTCTGTATTGTGATTTTTTTGTAATTGTATATTCATATGCAGTTTGATGACTACTTTTTTAAAAAAATATTTCCATCTAAACAATTAGTTGTCCCAATGCTTTCTATTGGTATATCCATGATTTTCTCACTCTTTAAAAAGTTATTTCAAGTGATCAATCCCATTATTATGCTGTACAATAAACTAAATTAAGGATTTTAATATATTTCTGGACTTTCTATTTATAGGCTAGTGCTATGTTTCTTTTCATTGGTGTAATTCTTTGATATCCAGCAGTGTCATGTCTCCTTTTATTAGTCTTCTTTTCCAAAATTTACCAGTTATTATATCCAAGAATTTTGAAATGATATATGTCATGTTTATCTATAGGTTTTCAATTAATAAATTTTGATGCCAATATTATTTTCTCCAAATAATTATACTAGTGTTTTTCTTCATTTCTCTATTCTATGGGTTAGCTTAAATAACATTCATATGACTTTTAGTACATTAGGAAAAATTTCTGTATAAAATTCCCTGGGATTGACGCTTTATATATGAGTAGAAATCTGATTTTTTTTTTTTGCATTCTATTGTGGTAATTAATCTACTTTCCATAATTTCCATTTCTCCTGGGATTTATTGTTAAGTTCCTGTTTAATAGAAATATTTATCTTTTATAGAAATAATCTTATAAATATTCAGCAATTACAGTTTTATTTAGTTTGTGAGTTAATAATTATAAATATTATTTTATTTGTTCATTTATTGTGTAATTTCCATGTTTGTGATGCTTTATTTTGTTATTTTAAAGGTTTGCCCTAATGTGCTTGATCAGAAGCTGGTTTTATAGTATATCTACTTGTTGGAAATTATTGATATTTTATTTGTGGCCTATCAATTGTTCATTTCTACAATAGGATTTCAGTGTTTCAGATCAGGATGGTCCTTCAGTGTCCCTTTGTGTCTATTGAACTTATATCCCATAGTTCACATGAAGTCATTTTTCAGTTCCAATAGATTAAGAGGTTTTAATAGGATTTTCTATGCACAACATGCTTTTTACAAATAACAATTGTTTTACCTTTTAATTTTTTTCCCCAATCTGGATACTTTTCATTTCTTTTCCTTGTTTATTTACTCTATCTAGAACTCCTAGTAAAATATTGAATAGAAGTGGTGTGAGCAGATACCTGTTTTGTTCATGATCCTAAGGAAGTTTTCATCATTATGATGTTAACTGTGGGGTTTCCACAGATACTCTTTATCTGATAGAAGAGAATTCCTTCTATCCCTAGTTTGTTGAGTGTTGTTATGAAAGTATGTTGCATTTCATCAAATGTTTCTGCTGAATCTACTTAAATGATCAGATGCTTCTTGTGTTTATTCCATTAAGACAGTGGTCATTGGTTAGAGTTCAATCAGATATGCAGAACTATGAAGAGATTTATACTATGAGATTTATTAGAAGAAATGTATTAAAAGAAGTAAGTATACACAATTTGTGAAGACTGGCTAAGCATGTCCGAAATTGGTAAGACAGGCTATAAGAAAGGACAGCCTGAAGCTCTAGAATAAGAGCTGAAGCTATGACCCATAAGCAGAATTTATTCTTCTTCAGGGAGGGCTTAACTCTGCTTCTAAAACCTTTCAAATGATTGAAACAGACCCTCCCAGATTATCAAGAAAAATCGCCCTTTCTTAAAGTCACCTGATTATGGACTTTAATCATATCTGCAAAATACTCTCACAACCCCTAAATATGTGTTTTATTGTCTAACTGCCTATTCAAGTTGACACATCAAAAGATTATCATATGCTGTAATACACTGATTGATTTTCACATGTTAAACCAATGTTACAAATTGGCAATAAATCTTGCTTGTTTGAGTCAAGAGTTAATATTTGCATTTCATAGATAAACAGACTCAGAGATAATCTTGTAAATATCATAGATCTTAGAAGTGATGGAGCTTAAATTGGAATTCAGATCCTGTGACTCTGCCATGTTGTCAGTCTAATTCTCAATTAAAATAAAGATTCTAAAGTTCTAAGATTTCAAAGCTTAAAATAATTTTTGTAAACTATGCCGTGATTTTCCAACTATTCAATTTCAGATACTCAATAAAATAAGGGGTCCAAAAATTGATACTAGTTTTTATTTTTTCCCAAAAAATATCAAACAAATAAACACTACAACAATATAAATATTATAAGCATCATCATATTTTCATAAAGCAGATTTTGACTCTAAGAAATTGGCAGGGTATAATCTAAAAGTTATACAAAATTTGTCCTAAGAAGGACAGATGTTCGCCTGCAATTGGCAAGTAAATATAGGCTACATTGGAATTATAATTTTTTTCCTCATGAGATTATAGAGAGATAAAAATTTCTGAAACTTTCATTTGGAAACTACTGATTTATAGGTAATAATACTGAAAGAGAAGAAAGAGGAAGAGGAGGAGCGTGTGTGTGTGTGTGTGTGTGTGCGCGCGTATGTGTGTGTGTAGAGTTAAGTTTCATAAGTGAAGGAGTAATAAAATCCTTTACAGACAAGCAAATGCTAACAGATTTTGTCACTACCAGGCCTGCCCTACAAGAGTTCCTGAAGGAAGCACTAAACATGGAAAGGAACCACCAGTACCAGCCACTGCAAAAACATGCCAAATTCTAAAGACCATCTATGCTAGAAAGAAACTGCATCAACTAACAAGCTAAATAATCAGCTAACATCATAATGACAGGATCAAATTCACAGATAACAATATTAACCTTAAATGTAAATGGGCTAAATGCTCCAATTAAATACAGACTGACAAACTGGATAAAGAGTCAAGACCCATCAGTGTGCTGTATTCTGGAGTTCCATCTCACATGCAGAGACACACATAGGCTAAAATAAAGGGATGGAGGAAGACCTACCAAGCAAGTGGAAAACAAAAAAAAAGGCAGGGGTTGCAATCCTAGTCTCTGATAAAACAGACTTTAAACAAACAAAGATCAAAAGAGACAAAGAAGATCATTACATAATGGTAAAGGGATCAATTCAACAAGAAGAGCTAATTATCCTAAATATATATGCACCCAATACAGGAGCAACCAGATTCATAAAGTCCTTAGAGACTTACAAAGAGACTTAGACTCCCACACAATAACAATGGAGACTTTAACACCCCACTGTCAACATTAGAGAGATCAATGAGACAGAAAGTTAAAAAGCATATCCAGGAATTGAACTCAGCTCTGCACCAAGTGGACCTAATAGACATCTACAGAACTCTCCACCCCAAATCAACAGAATATACATTCTTCTCAGCACCACATCACACTTATTCCAAAATTAACCACATAGATGTAAGTAAAGCACTTCTCAGCAAATATAAAAGAACAGAAATTATAACAAACTGTCTCTCAGACCACAGTGCAATCAAACTAGAACTCAGGATTAAGAAACTCATTCAAAACTGCTCAACTACATGCAAACTCAACAATTTGCTCCTCATTGACTAATGGGTACATAACAAAATGAAGGCAAAAATAAAGATGTTCTTTGAAGCCAGTGAGAACAAAGACACAACATACCAGAGTCTCTGAGACACATTTAAAGCACTGAGTAGAGGGAAATTTGTAGCACTAAATGCCCACGAGAGAAAGCAGGAAAGACCTAAAATTGACACTCTAACATCATGATTAAAAGAACTAGAGAAGCAAAAGCAAACATATTCAAAAGCTAGCAGAGGACAAGAAATAACTAAGATCAGAGCAGAACTGAAGGAGACAGAGATACAAAAAACCCTTCAAAAAATCAATGAATTCAGGAACTGGTTTTTTGAAAAGATCAACAAAACTGATAGACTGCTAGCAACGCTAATAAAGAAGAAAAGAGAAAAGAATCAAATAGATGCAATAAAAAATGATAAAGGGGATATCAACAAGGGATATCACCACTGATCCCACAGAAACACAAACTACCATCAGAGAATACTATAAACACCTATACGCAAATAAACTGGAAAATCTAGAAGAAATGGATAAATTCCTGGACACATAAAACCTCCCAAGACTACACCAAGAAGAAGTTGAATCCCTGAATAGACCAATAGTAGGCTCTGAAATTGAGGCAATAAATAATAGCCTACCAACCAAAAAAACTCCAGGACCAGAAGGATTCACAGTCAAATTCTCCCAGAGGTACAAGGAGGAGCTGGTACCATTCCTTCTGAAACTATTCCAATCAATAGAAAAAGAAGGAATCCTCCCTAACCCATGTTATGAGTCCAGCATCATCCTGATACCAAAGCCTGGCAGAGACACAACAAAAAAAGAAAATTTTAGACCAATATCCCTGATGAATATCGATGCAAAAATCCTCAATAAAATACTGGCAAACCGAATCCAGCAGCACATCACAAAGCTTATCCACCACGATCAAGTGGGCTTCATCCCTGGGATGCAAGGCTGGTTCAACATACACAAATCAATAAACGTAATCCAGCATATAAACAGAACCACCAAAGACAAAAACTACATGATTATCTCAATAGATGCAGAAAAGACCTTTGAAAAAATTCAACAACACTTCATGATAAAAACTCTCAATAAATTAGGTATTGATGGGATGTATCTCAAAATAATAAGAGCTATTTATGACAAACCAAACCCAAAGCCAATATCATACTGAATGGGCAAAAACTGGAAGCATTCCCTTTGAAAACTGGCACAAGACAGGGATGCCCTCTCTCACAACTCCTATTCAACATAGTGTTGGAAGTTCTGTCCAGGGCAATCAGGCAGGAGAAAGAAATGAAGGGTATTCAATTAGGAAAAGAGGAACTCAAATTGTGCCAGTTTGTAGATGACATGATTGTATGTTTAGAAAACCCCATTGTCTCAGCCCAAAATCTCCTTAAGCTGATAAGCAACTTCAGCAAAGTCTCAGGATACAAAATCAATGTGCAAAAATCACAAGCATTCTTATACACCAATAACAGATAGAGAGCCAAATCATGAGTGAACTCCCATTCACAATTGCTTCAAAGAGAATAAAATACCTAGGAATCCAGCTTACAAGGGATGTGAAGGATTTCTTCAAGGAGAATTACAAACCACTGCTCAATGAAATAAAAGAGCACACAAACAAATGGACAAACATTCCCTGCTCATAGATAGGAAGAATCAATATCGTGAAAATGGCCATACTGTCCAAGGTAATTTACAGATTCAATGCCATCCCCATTAAGCTACCAATGACTTTCTTCACAGAATTGGGAAAAAAAAAAAAAACTACTTTAACATTCATATGGAACCAAAAAGGAGCCCGCATTGCCAAGACCATCCTAAGTCAAAAGAACAGAGCTGGAGGCATCATGCTACCTGACTTCAAACTATACTACAAGTCTACAATAACCAAAACAGCATGGTACTGGTACCAAAACAGAGATATAGAACAATGGAACAGAACAGAGCCCTCAGAAATAATACCACACATCTACAACCATCTGATCTTTGACAAACCTGAAAAGATAAGAAATGGGGAAAGGATTCCCTATTTAATAAATGGTGCTGGGAAAACTGGCTAGCCATATGTAGAAAGGTGAAACTGCATCCCTTCCTCACACCTTATACAAAAATTAATTCAAGATGGATTAAAGACTTAACTGTTAGACATAAAACCATAAAAACCCTAGAAGAAAAGCTAGGCAGTACCATTCAGGACAAAGGCATGGGCAAGGACTTCATGACTAAAACACAAAAAGCAATGGCAACAAAAGCCAAAATTGACAAATAGGATCTAATTAAACTAAAGAGATTCTGCACAGCAAAAGAAACTACCATCAGAATGAACAGGCAACCTACAGAATGAGAGAAAATTTTTGCAATCTACCCATCTGACAAAGGGCTAATATCCAGAATCCACAAAGAACTCAAACAAACTTACAAGAAAAAACAAACAAACAACCCCATTAAAATGTGGGCAAAGGATATGAATACACAGTTCTCTTTTTTTTTTTTTTTGAGACGGAGTCTCACTCTGTCACCGGGGCTGGAGTGCAGTGGCCGGATCTCAGCTCACTGCAAGCTCCGCCTCCCGGGTTCACGCCATTCTCCTGCCTCAGCCTCCCGAGTAGCTGGGACTACAGGCGCCCGCCACCTCGCCCGGCTAGTTTTTTTGTATTTTTTAGTAGAGACGGGGTTTTGCAGCCTACAGACACATCAAAAAATGCCCATCATCACTGGCCATCAGAGAAATGCAAATGAAAACCACAATGAGATACCATCTCACACCAGTTAGAATGGCGATCATTAAAAAGTCAGGAAACAACAGGTTCTGGAGAGGATGTGGAGAAATAGGAACACTTTTACACTGTTGGTGGGACTGTAAACTAGTTCAACCATTGCAGAAGACAGTGTGGCAATTCCTCAAGGATCTAGAACTAGAAATACCATTTGACCCAGCCATCCCATTACTGGGGATTATAAATCCCAAAGGATTACAAATCATGCTGCTATAAAGACACATGCACACGTATGTTTACTGCAGCACTATTCCAAATAGCAAAGACTTGGAACCAACCTGAATGTCCATCGATGATACACTGGATTAAGAAAATGTGGCATATATACACCATGGAATACTATGCAGCCATAAAAAAGGATGAGTTCACCTCCTATGTAGGGACATGGATGAAGCTGGAAACCATCATTCTAAGCAAACTATTGCAAGGACAAAAAACCAAACACCGCATGTTCTCACTCACAGGTGGGAATTGAGCAATGAGAACACTTGGACACAAGGAGGGGAACATCACACACCAGGGCCTGTTGTGGGGTCGGGGGAGGAGGGAGGGATGGCATTAGGAGATTTACCTAATGTAAATGACCAGTTAAAAGGTGCAGCACACCAACGTGGCACATGTATACATATGTAACAAACTGGCACTTTGTGCACATGTACCATAAAATTTAAAGTACAATAAAAAATAAAAAACAGAAAGGCTTGGGTGTGGTGCATAGGGCAGGAAGTACCAAAGGAACTGTAGAGGCCTTATTAACATGGAAAATATAACAAGCTGACAGTTGAATTTCATCTTTAATCTAACTTAAATGTTTTCACAGTAATCCTAGAAAAAGACTATTTTTTGAAGTTTTAAAATAGTACTGAATTTCAAATTTATATTTGTATTAATATATTTATATTTCAATGTGTGTATATATAGTTCTGTACTTTCTTTCTCCAAATTACAGTAGTTGAATTCACAATCTAAAACTTCATTGGGAAGACAGTTGCCAGTGTCAGCGTAATTAAATATGCTCTCTAAACCAAAACAGTTAGCAATCAAATAAGTAATGAAATACCTGTATTAATCTATATATGTCTCTGCATTACAAAAGCAATGTTGTATTTCTTAGACACTTGTCTTGAGATTGAAAAATTTTCACACAAATCCCTTGAGTTTGATGAGAAGCCAGAAAATTTTAATCGTAAACCCTGAAGACATACTAGAAAGTGGAAATGGACAGGACTAGAAGAAGATACCATTATTTATTTATTTATTTATTTATTTTTTTTGGAGACGGAGTCTCCCTCTGTTGCCCAGGCTGGAGTGCAGTGGCTGGATCTCAGCTCACTGCAAGCTCCGCCCCCTGGATTTACGCCATTCTCCTGCCTCAGCCTCCCGAGTAGCTGGGACTACAGGCGCCCGCCACCTCGCTCGGCTAGTTTTTTGTATTTTTTAGGAGAGACGGGGTTTCACTGTGTTAGCCAGGATGGTCTCAATCTCCTGACCTCGTGATCCGCCCGCCTCGGCCTCCCAAAGTGCTGGGATTACAGGCTTGAGCCACCGCGCCCGGCCATAGAAGAAGATATCATATTTAATATTTAGATTACTGTGTAGCTAAGTGGCACCCTGACTACTTAATTACCGCAGTAACAACTGGTTTTAGTGCTCAGCAATACAAGTTGTGGTTGAACATCCTCCACTGCATGTAACATTCAAACATCAGCATCACAATATCACCGGTCGTTACCAGAAAATGTTTGCCATTCAATCTAGACAAGTACCAGGAAGGCAGATTGTTTCAATAAAATCTAACTATTGTGATGAGATTGTTGAAGGTCATGATTTAAGGTTTAAGTTTCGGAAAAATGTAGGCAATTTGTTAGCAAACCATATGGTTTTATATTTAGAATCCTCATTAGTAAACATTACATTGTATTGTAAAAATGCTAATAATTAATTGGATCTTTAAACCTTAGACTGTACTACATTTACTTTGCATAATTTAGTATAATAATAAGGAATAGTGACTCCCTCAATAATATGTCCTGTAATTTTGAAAGGAAAAAAGAAACACTATTTTTAGATGTTAAAATATAGTACATTGTCATTTAAGATAAAAACTTTTTAAACTAAAGGTTAAAAGCATGCTTTTATTCTTGTAAAATGTCAGCAGAATAATCATGGTAATCTGTAACATCTTCTAAAAACTTTGGAGTAGAAACACGTTTGGTTAGTTTTAAAAGCATTAAGATTAGACTCTGACCACAGGAGTTTTAATCTGGGCCATCAATGTATCTCTCTGAAGCTTAGTAGCCTCATTTGTCATATGAAGGGTTTTATCTGTGCTCTCTGAGAAGCTGCCCAGAAAATGTCAGCATTTTACCTTCAAGAGAGGGAAATTCCACATTTCTAATAGAAAATAAGTTAAGTAATAACTTATTATCTATCAATTAATTTAATAAAATTAAAACTTCAGATTTTACATAGCAAACTTTAGTCAAAAATTGTGTTGGTTTGCCAGTATTGATTGATGATTGTTACAGAGTGAGTGCTGTGTCCAAAAGTATGGAGGGTGAGGTAGTAAATATCCTGATTTTTGAGAAAATTATAGTATAGGAGTCACACATATAAACTAACCTTTTAAGGTGGTCATAATGAGTCTGTCATAGACTGTGAAATGTGAATATATAAAGATAAATTGGTATGCCAAATTTTGCTCTACATTCTTCAATACTAGGGCTATTTTAAGCAGTAAAATTCTAAGAACAATATAATTTAAAAATTTGTATGTAAATTTCTTTTGTGGCTCTTATTAACATGGGTAAAATCTGTGGAATCTTAAGCTCTGCTCTCTTGTCTTCAAAATTTCAACAGACTTCCTTCAACTGTAGGGCTTTGTGTTTCTAGTCTGCTGTAGGTATTTGCAATGGTTAATTTTATGGTCAGCTTCATTGAGGCACACAATTCCCAGATATTTGTTCAGAGATTATTCTGGATATTTCTGTGAGGGTGTTATGGGATGCAATTAATATTTATATCAATAGACTTTGAATGAAGCAGATTACCTCCAGAATATGGGTCATGAAATTAACCAAAGGCTTGAGTAAAACAGAAAGAGTAGCTACCTCTAAGCAAGAAAATTCTCCAGCCTTGAGACTTTGTCTGCAACATGGGGTCTTCCTCATTCTACATGAAATTATATATATATAAAATATATACACACACACATATATGTATGAAATTATGTATATGTTACATATTAATACATAATTTAATAATACATTATGATTTATGTTTTTACATATATAAATATAATTTCCTGTTGTTTCTGTTTCTCTGGAAAACCAGGGTTAATAGATATAGATTCTGGTATTGAGAAATATTCTAGAGGTATACAATCTTAAGGATAAATTTTCCGAATTGGTTCTTGGACTAATGAGTTCAGGGATCTGGATTTCTAGCTTAAGCAATGCCTTAAATGGCCTGAAAGCTTCTTTGTGGTTTCTAAAAGAAACCCTTATCTCCTGTATCTATCTGTAGGCCTGAGATTGTTAAAAAACAAATCTAGACTCTCATTCTGAAAATGACTGAATTACAAGACAACTTGAATTTGGGCTCTTAGGATGTCTATTGTTAAAATGAGGGCATTGATTTAGTAGGAAAGGGATCCGGAAAGTTGGAAAAGGCAAAAGTGAGAAGAAGTGCATATATTGAGCCCTGAAATTCTGATGACTCTTCTTCCCTAGTAGAATCACCCTCAGGAGAAGAAACCGCTCCACAGCCATCCTAGAGGATTAATCTTGCATTGCCTAAGGAAACTGTAATGGCTTCCCTTGAGGAAGTTGCCTTGTAAGACCATTCTGATTGCTCAAGGAATGAAAGCACATCTAGTACTTTCTACTAGTATTGTGCAAAAGGCAAAGTTTTAATTTTGGGATTTATAGAGTACAAACAGTATTGAATAAAAAACATTTTAACTGTAACCAGTACAGACAGTCTGTTAGCTTGCTTTAAAAAGTAGCTCCTCCCTTGCTTTGTTTCTTATTACACGTTTATCTCTACCTGTTTGCTTAGGAATTTCAAAGGCTAATCTTGAAACAATCCAAGCACGAAGTGGCAATGACATTGCTATTTTCCCTCCTCCAAGAAGTCAACATGTAGTTAATCCATAACCTGATTCCACTGTATTGATGTTCACTAGACCTCCAGATGGTCTCTTACTAAAGAGAGATGTCAGAAAATGACAAGCAGACCTGCATCCTGCACCAGTCCTGCACATAGCATCCATGCCACCTTCCCATTTAAGTTCTTTGTAGCCAGCCTAAAATTTGAGATTTTTTTAAAGACTTGAGTTAGGCCATATCTTCAGGCTGCTAGCACTGAAATAAACCTGTTTTCCTTACGCCAACACTTGCTTCTCATATCTTGTATTTGAGTGATGAGCAGCTAAATCTGAGTTTGGTTATAAATATATAGCACCTAATGTGGAGCTACATGCCCCAAGTGGTCTAGCCTGCTGCTTCCAACAGATGGAGAAATTGGTCAATGGCAGGGCCTTAGGGCTTACCTGGTACACTACTGAACAGAGAAACAACGACTTGTGAGTGCCAGCTGTTCGCAGCTAGCTGCCTCCATAGCTGGGATTCTGAGGATGTCCCAGCAGCTACCAAGACCTCTTTTTCTTAGGGTTTCTCTCTCCTCTCCTCACCATGGCGTCAGCTGCTTGCAACATTTTGTTGGTGCAGAAAAAAATGTGATTATGAAGTTAATGGGCTTTAGGACTGAACAGGTGTGTATGCCAGAAATCCCATCTCTGCTGTTTAGACTTTCCATACCATTTTTACCTAATATAGGACATCTGTGGTACCAGTTGGTTTGAGACAAGATTTGTTAGCTTTCCAGTCTCTGTCTATGGGAATCCCAAAGATTAATCTAATTCCAAAGGCTAATTGGTTTGGGGGTACTCCGTTTGTTCATTTTAATATCTGTGTGTCTGTGATCCTTTACTTTCTTTTCTGCACATGGGCAGCTCAGTTTCCATACCACCCACAAGCCCTTTGGGGCCACATCTTGGGTGACTGGAAGACTTACAGTTATGAACCCATGACTAAAAAGATTTTATTTTATTGAAACCCTGCTTGGCTTATGTCATGTTACATGATAAATGGTGGCCTTTGAATGATTCCCTCCAGTGTTACACTATATTACAATTGAAGTCATTCTATCAAAGGTCTGAAAAATTGGATGCTATATCATATATCACATGTCTAGGCACTTATGCTATTACGCAATAACGATAGCCCATGAAGGATCTAGGTTAATTGTACAGAGGAACGGGGAGAAAGCCTCTCCCTTTCCAGAAAGTAAAACTCAAGAGGAAAATGATAATTATGATATTGACCTCATAAATGCCTGGAATCCCTCTCTACCAGTGGCACCAGCCCCTTTGGTACAGATGAATGAGGCCTTGTACTAGGAATGCTGGCCTCATCTCAATATGGCAAGAGAATAAGAATGGTCTCCCCTTCTAAGACATAGCAGGGCACCCAGTTTGGTCAGGATGTGACTGTGACTGAAGCAGGGCAATATCCACTAAGACAGTATCCTATCAGTGGATTAAACAATAAGGGTAGCCTGCCAAATAGTATTGGACCTACAGCCCATTCTCAATGTCTGACTTGTTATTTGGAAAAGTTCCAATCTGTCTTTTAGGGAGAATCTACAGAGAATGGCTGATCTTTTCACCTTCACCTTTGTTACCTACCAACCTACATGTGAAGATGTACAGGCTTTCTTGAGCATCATTCAAGATGCTCGGACATGCATCAGACATGAAGACAAGCATCAGACATGCATCAGACATGAAGACAAGCATCAGACATGAAGAGGCTAGTATTATGTAATAGGTAAAGCCAATGAAGAGGCTCGACGCCTCCGCCAAGAAAATCCAAATAGAACTCCTGACCTTGAGGGAACTGTTCCACCCATGGATTCTAATTAAGGCCCTAATCATGGGAAAATGCCCTGACTGGACCATAACAAAAAATGCATGTTGGCAGGACTAAACAAAGGAGCACCAAAACACAAAAGTTTAAATAAAGTCCAGGCACTTGTTCAGAAAGCAGATAAGAACGCTTTTGGAGTTTTAGAACATATTTACCAAGCTTACTGCAAATACACTTGTGCTGATCTATAGGCTCCTGAAAATATGAGAATGATAAACATGACTTTCATCCAACGGAATGAGCCCAATATTAAAAGGAAACTACAAAACAAGAGGGAGAATTTGGGATGAACTCTCAATTGGTGAATATTGCCTTTAGTGTATGTAATGCCAGGGGGCTAGAAAGCTAAAACAGGTCATGATGTACAAGGAAATGTTGGGAAAGAATTTTCTCCAAAGAGAAGAAAATATCAAAGGCAAATGGCAGTCAGAGCAAAGTTCTAGGTTATGACCAATATGCCTACTGTTAGGAAAAAAGTCACTGGAAATCTGCCCCTAATCGAAGGAAAAACAGAAAGATCAGGAAAAAAGAAAGATAACAATAGGCAAAGGCACATCTACAGATGGGGAACAGAACTATGATTCCAATAATGAATAAGAAAGCCCACTAGGTCCCGTAAATCTTTCAGAGTGGATCACAATTTCCCCCTGTAGTGCCTGGTACAACTGGTAGTGCAGACCAAATTGACTGACTTTCTAATTGATATTGACTGGTGCAATTTAATTCTAAACATTAGAGAGACAAGAAGTACTAAAATGACGGAACCTGTAACAGAAGATCACTGGTAACATAAAAGCAGTAAAAGGCTTTCCTCCAGCCTCTGGAATGTGGGCTAGGAGATTTGAAGCTGAGACACAGCTTCCTTTATATGCTGGAATACCGAAAACCTCTGTTGGGGTTGAAGCTGCCCAAGGGAACTTCTCTTTGGAGAAGCAGAAGTTTCACCTACAGATCCTGATGGAACAGGTCCTGCACATGTGGATCACTCACTCCAAGGAGGAAAGAGAGAAACTCTTCCCTCTGGAGAACTATAAATAAGTGAGTAAAAGTGTCTAGGTAGATGAGACCCCAGGCAAGGCCAAGAATACACAGACTGTGCACACAAAAATGAAAGAGGGACTTAAGTTACCTAAAAAAAAAAAAATGAAAAAAATAAAAAGGAAGGCCTTAGAAGGAATACAACCTGTATCAGAAAAAATTTCTGAAGAATGATCTAATTTGTCCCTGCAGGTCCCCCATATAATACCCCATCCTACCTGTGAAAAAAGCACACTCAAATGAATATCAGTTTGTACAAGATTTAAGAGTTGTCAATCATATTGTCCAAAACAGTCAGTTCCCAACTCCTACTTCTATACTTGGAAATTGTGGATGGTTCTGAGTACTAGATCTAAACGATGCTTTACTCTGTGTTTCAATTGAAGAAAGAGTCCAAATGATGTATGCCTTTTAATGGCAAGACCCAGAAACAAAGATGACCTTCCAATGCTGTCAGATGGTGTTACCACAAGGGTTCAAAAACTCACCCACTATTTTTGGTAAGATATTGGCAAAATACCTAAGGAATTTGCAATTGGATGATGGGGACTTACTAAAATACAACTTCTTGTGTCTGGTTTTTCCAGCAGCAAGCAGCCAAACCTAAGTTTGGTTATATAACCTCAAATAAAATGGGGAGATAATGCATTATAAGGTATTTTTTAATGTGCTTAAAGGAATTTTTAATTCCTTACTGTAATTGTTATTTATTAATGCACAACAAATACAAAGTATCCTCAAAATCAGCAGCTTGAAACAATAAATCTCATAGCTTCTGTGAGTCAGAAACTGAATACAGTGTAGTTGAGTACCTATGTCTCAGGAATCTTTCACAAGTTTGCAGTAAAAGTGTTTGCCAGGGCTGCAGTTTTATATGCAGTCTTCACCAGGGAAGATCTATTTCCAAGATCACTCACATGATGGTTGCAAAATTCAGTTTTTCTTGAATTAAGGCCTCAGTTCCTCAGGACTGTGGCTGAATGTCTCTTTCAGTTTCTTGACTCATAGTCCTAACTGAAGACTATCTCAAAACATGACAGATAGCTTCTTGAATGGAAGAGTGCAAGGTAGAATGCCAATAAAACTGAAAGTGAGTTGAAGTATTAGGAATACCACAATCTTTTGTATCCTGAACATGAAAGTGTTATATTCTCAATATAATGAGGCTTATAGCTAAGTGGCTAAGTATAGTCCAAATACAAAGTGAAGAGAATAACATAAAGGTAAAATACCAGCAGGTAAGGATCACGAGAGATGATTTTTGAAATTTGCCCACATGGACAGCTTCAAATTTCTGTACTTTCTATTATTGTACTATCCTATTCTACTCTGCATGTTCTATTAGTCTTTGTTATAAACTTAAAACCAGTTATTTCAAATGATTTAAAAGTGTAACTTCTCCCTTACAGCATGGTCAGTAGTGGCAGAAGAAATTATTTACTATGGAAACACATTATTTAAATTACGTAATTTGCAAGGCATTCAAAAGATGTGCTTGTGTACAGGGTTGTGCTTGTGCTAGGATTATAGGAGTGAGCCACTGTGCCTGGCCGGTTCACATCTGATTTTTAAGCTATACATTAGATCTTTAGACTTATTCATTTATCATAATAGCAAATTGGGTGACCTACTTCACCCAATTTCTTCCACCCCATGATGCTGGTAACCACGCGGTGGCTCATGCCTGTAATCCCAGCACTTTGGGAGGCTGAGGCACGTGGATCATGAGGTCAGGAGATCGAGACCATCCTGGCTAACATGGTGACACCTCATCTCTACTAAAAATACAAAAATTAGCCGGGTTTGGTGGCAGGCATCTGTATTCCCATCTACTTGGGAAGCTGAGGCAGGAGAATAGCGTGAACCCGGGAGGCGGAGCTTGCAGTGAGCCGAGATAGTGCCACTGCACTCCAGTCTGGGCAAGAGAGCGAGACTCTGTCTTAAAAATAAATAAATAAATAAATAAATTTTTAAAAGGGTGTGAAGTGATATAGTGTTTTTCTATTTGTATTTTCCTCCTGATTTGTAATGTTGTGCACCTTTTCATACACCTTTTGGCTATTTGTGTGTCTTCTTTAGAAAAATGTCATTTGAAATTTTTTGTCCATTTTTAAATGTTGTTTGATTTTGTTGTTGTTTTTGAGTTGTGTGAAGTTCTTATGTATTTTGGATATTAATCCCTTATCAAATATATGATGTGAATTTATTGTCTCCAAATCTTTAGGCTGCCTTTTCATGTTGATTGTGGTGCAGTAGCTTTTTTTGCTTGATGTAGTCCCACTTGTTTATTTTTGTGTTTGTCATCGGTTTTTGGTGTGGTATCTAAAAATTATTGCTATCTTTAATATGAAGGAGCTTTTCTCTAATGTTTCTTTGTATAAGTGTTATGGTATAAAGTGATGGAATTAGGCTTTTAATTTATTTTGAGTTGATTTTTGTGTATGGTATAAGTAAGGGTCCAATTTCATTATTTTTCATATAGATATAGTATTCCCAACATCAAATCTTGAAGAAATTATTATTTTCCCATTGCACCTTCTTGGTTGCTTTGTTGAAAATTAGTTAACTGTATAGGTTTGAGTTCATTTCTGGGCTCTCTATTCTGATCCACCAGTCTCTATGTCTGGTTTTATGTCACTATACTTATTTGATTACTATAGCTTTGAAATATAATTTAAAATCTGGAAGTGTGACACCCCTCATTTTTTTTTCATTGTCAAGATTGTTTTGGCTGTTCAGGGTCTTTTGAGTTCCATGCACATTTTAAGACTGCTTTTTCTATTTCTGTAAAAAAATGAAAATTGGGGTTTTAATAGGGATTGGATTTAATCTTTATGTCATTTTAGGTAGTACAGACATTTTATCAATGCTTAGTTTTCTAATTCATGAATGCAAGATATCATTCCACTTATTTGTGTCTTTCTCAATTTCCTTCATCAGTGTTTTATAGTTTTCATCACACAGATCTGATACTTACCTGGTTAAACTCATGTTAAGGATTTTAATTTGATGCTTTCATAAATGAGATTTTAAACATTTCGTTTTGCATAGATTGCTATTGGTTCAAAGGAATGCCACTAATTTTTGTATGTTGATTTTGTATCTTGCAACTTTACTAAGTTTTAACTCTATTTTTTATGGAGTTTAGAGTTTTCTACATATAAGATCATGTCATCTGCAAACAGGAATATTTGTACTTCTTCCTTTCTGATATAGATGTGATTTTGTTGTTTTACTTGTCTAATTGCTCTTGCTGGTACTCTCAATAGCATGTTATGTAGAAGTGAGAATGGGCATTTTTTGCCTATTTTTATATCTTAGGGGAATAGCATTTATAGCTCTTCATTGATTATGATATTAGCTGTGGAATTTTCATAACTGGTCATTATTTTGTGAGGAAAATTTTCTTTTAATCTATTTATTGAAAGTTTTTATCATGAACGATGGTTTAACTTTTTCAATGTTTTTTCTATATCTGTTGAGATAAGTAGGTGCTTTCATCACCTTTCATTCTGTTAATGTGGTGTATCATATTGATTGCTTTGTGTATGTTAAACCAGTCTCACCTCCCTGGAAAAATTTCCAGTTGGTCATGGTGTGTAATCTTTTAGATGTGATATTGAATTTGGTTCAGTGCTATTTTATTGAGGAGATTTGCATGTGTGTTCATGTTGATCCGTAGCTTGCTATCTTGTATCTTTGTTTGGCTTTGGTATCAGGGTGATGCAGCCTTATACAATGAGTTTGAAAATGTTTCCTCTGATTTTGTTTTCTGGATGAGTTTTTAAAAAGTTAGTATTAATTCTTTGAAAGTTTGGTAGAATTTAATCAGGAAGAATTTAATCTGTTCTTGGACTTTTCTTTGTTGGGAGATTATTTTTTATTACCACTTAAATCTCTTTGTTATTATTCTATTAAAGTATTTATTTTTAATTTAGTATTGGCAAGTTTTCTGTTTCTAAAAATGTATTTATTTCCTCTAGATTATCCAATTTGCTGGATTATAATTATTCATAATAATCCCATAAAATCCTTTTTTTTTTTTATTTCTGAAGCACCTGTTGTAATATCTTCTCCCGCATTTCTGATTCTATTCGAAGTTTCTGTCTTTTTTAATCAGTTAGTTGAGCCAAGGTTTGTCTATTTTATTCTTTGAAAAAACAAAACTAGAAGAAATGGATAAATTCCTTGACTCATACACCCTCCCAAGACTAAGCCAAGAAGTCTGATCCCTGAATAGACCATTAACAAGTTCTGAAATTGAGGCAGTAATCAGTAGCCTACCAACAACAGCAACAACAACAACAGCCCAGGACTAGAGAGTTTCACAGCCAAATTCTACCAGAGGTAAAAAGAGGATCTGGTACTATTCTTTCTGGAACTATTCCAAACAATTGAAAAGGAGGAACTCCTCCCTAAGTCATCTAGCATCACCCTCATACCAAAACCTGGCAGAGACACAACAACAACAACAACAAAATTCAGGCCAACATCCCTGATGAACTTCAATGCAAAAATCCTCAATAAAATACTGTCAAGCCAAATCCAGCAGCGCATCAAAAAGCTTATCCACCATGATCAAGACGGCTTCATCCCTGGGATGCAACGCTGGCTCAGCATATACAAATCAATGAACATAGTCCATCACATAAACAGAACCAATAATAAAAACCACATGATTTTCTTAATAGCTGTAGAAAAGGCTGTTGATAAAATTCAACATCCCTTTAATGTTAAAAACTGTCAATAAAGTAGGTATTGATGGAACATATCACAAAATAATAAGAGCTATTTATGACAATCCTACAGCCAATATCACACTGAATGGGCAAAACCTGGAAGCATTCCCTGTGAAAACTGGCACAAGACAAAGGCACCCTGTCTCACCACTCCTATTCAACATAGTATTAGAAGTTCTCCAGGGCAATCAGGCAAGAGAAAAAAATAAAGCATATTCAAATAGGATGAAAGGAAGTCAAATTGTCTCCTTTTGCAGATGGCATGATTCTATATTTAGAAAACCCCATTGTCTCAGCCCAAAAACTCCTTAAGCTCATAAGCAACTTCAGCAAAATCTCAGGATAAAAAAAAATAATGTGCAAAAATCACAAGCATTCCTATACACAAACAATAGACAAGCAGAGAGCCAAATCATGAACAAACTCTCATTCACAAATGATATAAAGAGAACAAAATACCTAGGAATGCAGCTAACAAGTGATGTGAAGGACCTCTTCAAGAATATCTACAAACCACTGCTCAAGCAAATAAGAGAGGACACAAACAAATGGAAAACATTCCATTCTCATGGATACGAAGAATCTACATTATGAAAGTGGCCATACTGCCCAAAGTAATTTATAGATTCAATGCTATTCCCATCAAACTACCATTGACATTCTTTACAGAATTAGATAACACAACTTTAAATTTCAGATGGAACCAACAAAGAGCCCATATTCCCAAGACAATCCTAAGCAACAAGAACAAAGCTGGAGGCATCATGCTACCTAACTTCAAACTATGCTACAAGGCTACAGTAACGAAAGCAGCATGGTACTGGTCCCAAAACAGACATATAGACAAATGAAACAGAACAGAGATCTCCGAAATAACACTACACATTTACAACCATCTGATATTTGGCAAACCTGACAAAAACAGGCAATGGGAAAAGGATTCCCTATTGAATAAATGGTGCTGGGAAAACTGGCTAGCAGTATCCCAAAAACTGAAATTGAACCCCTCCCTCATGCCTTTTACAAAAATTAACTGATGATGTCTTAAAGACTTAAATGTAAAACCTAAAACCATATAAACTCTAAAAGAAAACTCAGGCAATACCATTCAGGTCACAGACATAGGCAAATACTTTATGATGGAAATACCAATAGCAATTACAACAAAAGCCAATATTGACAAATGTGATCTAATTAAACTAAAAAGCTCTGCACAGCAAAAGAAACTATCATTAGAGTGAACAAGCAACCTACACAATGGGAGAAAATTTTTTCAATCTACTCATTTGGCAAAGGTCTAATATCCAGAATCTACAAGGAACTTAAATTTACAAGCAAAAAACAAACAACCCCATCAAAAAGTGGGCAAAAGATATGAACAGACACTTCTCAAAAGAAGACATTTATGCAGCTAACAAACATGAAAAAAACTCAACATCACTGACAATTAGAGAAATGCAAATCAAAACTGCAATGAGATACCATCTCATGCAAGTTAGAGTGGTGATTATTAAAAAGTCAAGAAACAATAGATGCTGATGAAGCTCTGGAGAAATAGGAATGCTTCTACAATATTGGTGGGAATGTAAATTAGTTCAACCATGTGGAAAGTGATGTGGCAATTTCTCAAGTATCTAAAACCAGAAATACCATTTGACCCAACAATCCCATTACTGAGTATATACCCAAAGGAATATAAATTGTTCTACTCTAAAGACACATGCACACGTATGTTTATTGCAGCACTATTTACAATGGCAAAGACATGGAACCAATGCAAAGCCCATAAATGGTAGACTGGATAAAGAAAGTGTGGTACATATACACCACGGAATACTATCCAGTCATAAAAGGAATGAGATCATGTCCTTTACAAGGACATGGATGAGGCTGGAAACAATCATCCTCAGCAAACAAACACAGGAACAGAAACCAAACACGGCATGTTTTTACTCATAAGTGGGAGTGGAACAATGAGAACACATAGACCCAGGGAGGAGAACAACACACACCAGGGCCAATCAGGAGGTGGGCGTGAGGGAAGGGACAGCATTAGGACAAATAGCTAATGCATGCAGAGCTTAAAACCTAGATGTCAGGATGAAACCTGCAGCAAACCACCATGGCACATGTATACCGATGCAACAAACCTACACTTTCTGCACTTGTATCCTGGAACTTAAAATAAAATAAAATAAAAAGAAAAAACAATTCAGTTTTGTTGATATTTTCTATAGCTTCTCTATTCTCTATTTTATTATCTTCTCTGATCTTTATTGTTTCCTTCTGTTGTTTTTTTTTTCTCTAGTTCCTTGAGTTGTAAAGTTAAGTTGTTTATTTGAGATATATCTCTTATAGTATAGGTATTAAGACAGCCAAATGTAAAGAAGTCCTCAGGGAAACTCCAACCGACCTGCACACCAGGAGGAGTCCGTACTGGGGTGGAGCTTCAGGAAGTCAGCATCATTTGCAGGGGGGAGGAGCCTGGCCTCTCTTGTTCTAGGTGGAACCTGGAATTCAATCTATAGGGTGGGAAGCCTATACTAGCAAGACTCTCACTCTGCGAAGAGTCCCTGTTACCCCTTTTTTCCCTTTTGCCAAATAAATTCAATTGTTCTTACCTCTCAAAATGTCTGTGAGCCTAATGTTTCATGGCTGTGTGACAAGAATCCTGTTTTTAGCTGAACTAAAGGGAAAGTCCTCCAACAGTACTAGCATTATAAAATTTCCTTTCATCATTATGTTTGCTACATTCCATTAGTTTGGATATGTTTTGTTTTCATCCTGAGATATTTATAAATCTTCCTTAGAGTTTCTCTTTGACCCAGTGCTTGTTCAAGGGCATGTTATTAATTTATACACATTTTCTCGCTGTTAGTGATTTCCAGTTTTAATCAATTGCAGTTTGAAAAGATATTTGATATTATTTTGTCTTCTTAAATTTTTAAGACTTGCTTTTTCACCTAATATATGATCTATCCTCAAGATTATCTCTCATGCACTTAAAAAGAATGTGTACTCATCTGTTGTTGGATAAAAAGTATTTATATGTCTGGAAAGTTTATTTGGTCTACAATGTTATTCAAACCTGCTGTTTCCTTATTGATTTTCTATCTGGAGGCTCTATGTATTATTAAAGGTGGAATAAAATTGTATTTTTTACTATTCATTTCATGTGGCTTGGCTTTTTATTTCAAAGGAAACTAAATATAACTTGTAAACAAACTCTATTAAGTGATTCTTTTCTGAATTATATTTTTCAGAAGAGTATTAAACACATAGTCGGCACTTAATATATACGTGTGTGATACTTCCAGAAATCACTCTCAAGCTGAGAATGTAAAAACTAATGAATCTACTTGTTATTCTTTATCATTAACATGTGCTCTTTTCTAACTTATCCCATAAGAATCTCTTATGTGTGAGTGTGTATGGGTGTGTGTGGGTGTGTGTGGGTATGTGTGGGTGTGTAGGGGTTTGTGTGTGCATCTGAATGTCAGAAAAATGGTCATTATTCAATTTTAAAAGTTATTTGCTTATTCATACAAAAATGCGTTCTTCTCTATTTATTTCACATTCTTAGCTTTTGTCTCTCTAAATAGACTAGGCACTACTTCTATATATATATTGTTTTGTTATTGTTACCTAAACTATACACTCCAGGATAACATTAAGTTTATCATAATCACCTATAAATAGCTGTGATTTGTCACAAAAATCACATTGAATCTAAAACTGGATGATTGATAAATCTGATAACAGTGCTTCTGCTTCTTATATCTTCTTATTAATGCATGTTAATATCTAACAATTTTACAGGAGAAAAAGGGTATGCATATGGGTGTGTGTGTGTGTTTGCATGTCTGTATGTGTGTCCATTTGGACTCAAGTTGCTTACTAAAGAAGTAAAAATTGATAGAAACAAAGTAATGAGTTGAATGTTTGAACTTCAAGTTGTTTTGTTAAACTTTATACTAAATGGATATGAACAGTAAGATCTAAAGGTACAAGATTAGTGATATTTCAGTTCTAAACAACAGTGTCTTTCATGTAGTTGTTATTCTAAATACATTTTTAAATAATATAATGTAATGCACATTCTGAAAAAAATCCCAAAAGACAATCCTCTTTTTTTTTTTTTTTGAGATGGAATCTCTCTCTGTCACCCAGGCTGGAGTACAGTAGCGCGATCGCAGCTCATGGCAACCTCCACATCCTGGGTTCAAATGATTCCCCTGCCTCAGTCTCCCGAGTAGCTGGGACTACAGGCACGTGTCACCATGCCTGGCTACTTTTTTGTGTTTTTAGTGGGGTGATGGGGTTTCACCGTGTTATCCAGGATGGCCTCCATCTCCTGACCTCGTCATCCGCTCGCCTGGGCCTCCCAAAGTGCTGGGATTACAGGCCTGAGCCACTGCGCCCAGTCCGACAATCCTCTTATATTGTTGCTTTTCTAAAAATTTTCAGGTATTGTTATTAAAAATAGAAGAGTGAATTAATTTAAGAAAAAATATAGTGTCGTTATAAATAACAGTAAGTGGATCTTTTATTTCAGAGCTAATTACACCATAGAATGGGTTTTCTCCATAACTTATTATTGTTCCTATGGCAATGAATTATCTTTTTATCTAATAGTCCCAAATAAATACAACTCTTGCTCTGATTATACAAATAAACAAAGATCAAATAATATATTTCTTGTTGTTAAGAAAGGCACACACTTCATTATACTTGAAGAGTGTTGCTGTCTTTTGAATAAGAATGATTATATATATAAGTAAAATAAAATATCATGTTCAGAAATATCATTTTTACTTGGAATGACAGTGGAGTGATGTCACCAAGGTTTTCAATGAGAACTGTCAAATTAGGCATTTCACATGCAAACTTCTCATAATTTAACATTCATATCTTGAAAGTATACAGGATCACAGAAAGCTAAATGTAGAGGTTCACTAGAATGACTCCAATCTAAAGCCTTTAAATGATTTAAAAGCTCTTTTACAAAGGGTGATTGAATAATATGCCCAAGGGTTCCTATATCCTGCGAACTTTAATATCTATGAGGTATTTAAAAAAGTAATATTTACTTCTCACAACTGCAAATCACTCATGTAGAAGTCTTAGAGAAAACAGAACAATAATGGAAATTGTATGCTGAATATAGTCTGTGAACTATGGGAATCTTATTGAAAATAAATGGAAATTCAGAAGTACCCATACCTTACATCTCCATAAATTATACTCACAAACTGAGAGGGAACCATATTGCATGCAACCCTGCTTATTCTCTAATTATGATCTCATTGTACCAATGCCAATTCACCTGTTATGAAGTGATACAGTTATATATATTACCACTGCAAAAATAAAAATGAAGAATACAAAGGTCATCTCTGTGCTATTGTTGAAACTTCTTGTGAATATTTAACTATTATAAAATAAAAATAGTTTTTATAAAAACAAAAATGACAGTAGCAACAACAAAGCTATTACATTAATTAATGGAAAGAGTTTTATAACCATAGAGTAAAAGCAAGGTTCAAAATAATTTATAATATTTAAATATTTCTCTGGAATTTTTCTCCTTCTAAACTCAAACGCCAGCTTATCCGGAGCATCATCTACAAATGGGCAGATCTATGAATCTCAGCATTTAGGACTAGGTGTTTAGGATCAGGATGTGAATGCTATTTGTAAATTAGAAAATGTTTTCCGAAGAATGTTTTCTGTTATTATTATTAATGGTATTGATAGGCAGACAGACCTGAAGTTTGTGTAGTGATTTGTTACATAGACTTGGAGTAAAATAAAATTTCAGGCAGTGGAGGCAGACCCTATAACAGCAGAGGTGTAAGAGAACTGGGGATACACTATGAATCCTAAATATCTCTGTACTGTGCAAGTCAGAATGGGCACAGACAAAATTGTGAAAGGAGGAAGTATTGGCTGCAGTGAGTGAGGGATTGGCTGTGTGTGAGTGAGGGAGGGAACAAAAGCTGTCGGTATTTTAACATAGCCTCAACTCATTTAAGAGTTAACACAGTCCGTTAATCCATTTACAATTTGCAAGTCATTTTCAACACTCTGAAACTGCTAGGAGAAATGTAAATTGATGCAGATAAAAATGTAAATTTTTAAGTTAACTGGGAAATGAATTAAAGACCATGGTATTTTTAATAATCTACATTGAATAGTTATGCTCCTAAAAATTTATCCTGAAAGGAAACCAAAGCAAATAATTTTTTGAAGTTATCTAAAAAAGCAGAAAATGTATATTCATCCATATATGAAATGCAGAGTTAGTTATAACAAGAAAAAATAAAAACACATGTCAAAAATAGAGTTTAGGTTGTAAGCTAAATAATGGCCCCAAAGATATCAATGTCCTAATCCTCAAAACTGTTAACATGATATCTTGCATGGTAAAATAAATTTTGCAGAAATTAAATTAAGAATCTTGAAATGGGGAAATTGTCTTGTATCATCCTATTTGATCCTAATGTACCGAAAAGGGTTGTTATGCGGGGGAAGGCAGGAGATCACAGGGAATTGAAATGCACCCCTGCTGACTTTGAAGATTAAAAGATCATGAGCTAAGCAACACAAGCTCTCCCTGGAAACTGGAAATGCAATGAAACAGACTCCTCTAAAGCCTCCAGAAGGAATGCCACTCTGCAGCCCCCATTGTAATCCTTTGACCTCCATAACTGCAAGATAATATATTGATATTTATATTACTTTAAGTCACTAAGGTTTCTTTGTAATTGGCTATTGGTTATGTGAGTTTGTGATCATGATACATAGTTAATAGAACCTTCTTTAATTATATGACATTATGTTTATAATACAAAGCCAAGTGAAAAAATAAATCTAAATGTTGATTACAGCAATGTTAATAGAAAACATCACAGATAGAAATCAGGAAACTTACTACAATATTGTATTTATAATTGAGTAGTAGAATAATGAGCATTTAAAGTTTATTCTTTATGTTTTCTTTATTTTTCTCTAATAAATATTTATATTAAACAATACAGTAACTCTTATGTAGGTCTTTATGGCACTTAAGAAGAGACTAAAGCTATTTGGTTGTTCTGTTTTTGAATTGATTATTTTCAGTTGAGCCTTTCCGACTCCTTTCTAATGAGATGATTTAGGTACCTGCTATGGCTGGGATGTTTGTCTCCTCCAAACCTCATGTTGAAATTTGATCACCAGTGTTGGAGGTGGGGCCTGCTGGGAGGTGTTTTGGGTAAATTCCTCATAAATAGATCAATGCCCTCCCTCAGAAGTAAGTTAGTTCTTTATTGGTTTCTTCAAGAGCTGGTTGTTTAAAGGAGACTGGCATATCACCTCTCTCTTTTCTCCTCCCTCACTGTGTGATTTCTGCACAACATGACTCCCCCTCAGCTTCTGTCATAAAAATAATCAGCCTTGTCCCTACAAAGGACATGAACTCATCCTTTTTTATAGCTGCATAGTATTCCATGGTGTATGCTAGAAACCATCATTCTCAGCAAACTATCACAAGAACAGAAAACCAAACACCGCATGTTCTCACTCATAGGTGGGAAATGAACAATGAGATCACTTGGACACAGGAAGGGGAGCATTACACACCAGGGCATGTTGTGGGTGGGGGGAGGGGGGGAAGGATAGCATTAGGAGGTATACCTAATGTAAATGACGAGTTAATGGGTGCAGTACACCAACATGGCACATGTATACATAGTAACAAACCTGCACATTGTGCATGTAAAGTATAATAATAATAATAAAAATCAGCCTAATAAGGCTTTCACGAGATACCAGTGCCCAATCTTGAACTCACCAAGCATTATAATCATAATCCAAATAAAGCTTTTCTTCTTTATAAATTGTCTACTCTTGGATATAAAGCAACACAAAACAGACTAAGACTGTACCTGACCACTTCAATTGAAAAAAGTCTAGCCTTACTTGTAGGGAATTGAGGTACTAAATATACTAAAGTTTATTTGATCTTCTTTGATGTGTGCTTTTTTAAACTTTACTACCAGTGTATTTCCAGGCCTAGCCAAAATGACATTTCTATTGTAATTACATGTTACTTATTTTCCCAGAGGTGACAGATTTCTACCAAATAAATAACCTACTTCTTATAATATACGTTTAATTATTTTTCAGAAATTAAAGCTAGAAATTGTAGCATTCTGAAACTTGAAAAAAAAAATGAGGATGCTGAGACTTAAGAGGTTAATTTACTTGGCCCAGAATCTTGTTCTTTTTTGTTTTGATTTGTTTTTTTGGGACAGAGTCTTATTGTGTTGTCTGGACTGGAGTGCAGTGGCATGATCTCAGCTTACTGCAACCTCCACCTCCTGGGTTCAAGCAATTCTCCTGACTCAGCCTTCCAAGTAGCTGGGATTACAGGTGCCAGTCACTATGCCCAGCTAATTTTTTGTAGTTTTAGTAGAGACGGGGTTTCTCCATGTTGGTCTGGCAGGTTTCAAACTCCTGACCTTGTGATTTGCCTGCCTTGGCCTCCCAAAGTCCTGGGATTACAGGTGTGAGCCACCGCGAAGCTCTTCTACTAAGTATTATAAGATGGTCTGACTCTTGCAACACCAGCTAGTGATAAGAAGTAGGGAAGGAAGTAAGAGGTGTGACTGAAATCTAGGCTGGGCTAAAAAAAGAAGATAATTAACTTTAACTTAAACAAGGCTTAACTTAAAGAAGGAGGGCATTTAGCAGAATTTGGTTATATTCGCTGTCCTATGATTTACTTATTTTAAGTGGATGCCATGACATTGGCAAATTCACTGAGTGGCAAAGTTTTGCTAATGGGGATTCCAGGCCATCTCATCTTTACCTTAATTGACAAGAAATTTCTGCCAAAGCATTTGGACACATTATGCTACTAGGCAAAATCACTAAATATTGTATTCCATCTTTCCACTGAATGAGATTTTTAAATAAATGAATCAAAGGGGAATAAATAACATGTTTTACTTATGTTTGGGAAAAATTTTACTTCTTAAACAATTAAAATGTCTTGCATAATTTATTATTTTAATTTCTATAGGTTAGTTTATTTTAATTGTTTGAATATTGGAATTTTATGATAATGTTTTTTGTTTTCCAATTCTGTTCCTAGTAACTGAATACTAAATAAATTTTACAACTCTTCGAGGAAGCTAAAAATAAATATTTTTCTAATGCAATTCAGCTTCTTTTTTACTTTCATCAAAGTAAAATATAAGGAAGTATTTATAGTTAAAATGGGTAACTAAATTTTGCCATTATTACTGCCATGACGCACATATATTTTGGTCAGACATGTTTTGTTTGACTATTATTCATGTTTTATAAAAATTAGTCCAGTATTAAAAATCAGGATATTTCACATAGTATATTCATACAGTTCACATAATTTAGATTTCAGTTTTTCTTAGTTAAAATTCCTCGCAACATATGGCTCACAATGAAGGATGGCCACAATCAGAAGAATCTGAAGAAAGTTTTGTTTTAAAAAAGCATATGCATGCATGCGCACAGAAATTTCCCTGAAAGCCCATCAATTGTACAACACATGCAGACATATGTGTGCACAATTTTTTATCTGCTGTATCCTTGTATGTTATGGACCTTATAATTGTTTATATTTGGCATCTTTAGGGGTTCACAGTAAATAGAGATTGAAAATAAAGGGAGATTTGCAAAGGGAATTTGTAAAGTTTTCAAATAAAAACTCACCTTTTTTTCACAATTTTGTAAGTATCATTCTTCATTTGTCAGGAAGCATCAGTCATGGATTGATATTTGCAGAGAACTGACACTGTCTCTCAAAAGGGCTTGGAAATGTTCTGTCAACAAGGAGTTAGACTATTATTGTATCTTTATTTATTCTTTTTAGTTTGATCAAGTGTTGACATTGCCTTCAGGCTCTGACCTTTCAATTCGCCAAATAGAGAAGCAAGAGGTTAACTGCAGGGCTTTCTTGGGCTTTCCATTAGAAATGGCCATTGATGGCACACAGTATTAAAGTAGTTGGCAAAAATGATATGGCTTTTCTCGATTGTATGTTTAATAACACTTAGCCAGCACACTATAGTCAATAATTTACTGGAAAAAAGCTATAAAAATCTATAAAGGTGACAGTTTCTTAAATATAAAGTAAAGTTCACTAAATGTACACTGCAAAAGGCAGAAGTGTCCAGGCATTTGGAGAAACAGATGATATACTTTTATTTTATAGTAAAGGGGAATGTCATTTGACAGTGGCTCCAAGGTGGCAGCTGTATTTCTGCAGAGTGGAGTTTGCTATAAGAGCTTCACTGATTGGAATTAAGTGATAATTTTGTTATAAGAAAATGTATAATATACACCATCAACACTAACAAAAATGGTTTATTTTATAAAATAAATATATTTAGGAAGAAAATCAGCCTGACATCTACATGTTTAGTTAATTTACATAGCATTTTCACTTATAATTTCCCATTTCATGTAATTCTCATAAGCCTTTAAAAGAAAAAGAGAAATTTTTACTTTGGAAATGTACTTTCCAAAAACAAAACTATTAGAAAAATTATTCAAAATGTGCAAAAAGAGAAAAACAAAATACTGGGTGTTCTTTCAGTGAGGTGCTGGGAGACTTTGTGTTATATATTCTATATTACAGTCCTTTAGGATCAGAAACTCTGAGATTTTCACTCAGTAGAGATGCAGATAATTTCTGTCCAGTGGAACAGACAATTCCACTGATAATAGTTTATGGTATTTTGAATATTAACCAGTTTTGTATCCAACCAAGAATGGTATCCTAACGTTACCCATAAACATTTCGTTTCAAAACTTCTCTTTGGAATAATTTGAACATCTTAGGGATTCATTAATTAATATGTTGCATAAAATCTTTGGTATATGTTGTCTTATATGTGCATGATTTTACCTTTTAGAAAATTATACGTTAAAAGTTCATATTTACATAGGACTAGTAATATGTCAACTTGTAATACTAAAATCTTTAGGACTCTGGTGATTTCTGGCCTTTGTAAACTTTGAGAAATATATTCACTTCCAGCATTCTTGCTTTCTAAATTGTGAAATAAGATGGATGATATCATAAACATATACAGACACCATTCTCCTCTCAAAAATGTTATGATACTGTGATTCTAAGTACTCTATTTGAATTAGGTTGCCCTTACTAAGCCATGGTGAAGCAAGTAAAAACCCAAATAATTGTTCTTAATCATGGAAAGGAAACATCTAAGATTTAAATTTATGCTGCTCTTCGAATTTCTCTTATGTAATCCATGGAGCTACAGTTTACATTGAAAAAATAATAGCTACTCAAAAGTGACAAAAGAAACAATTGAAGTGGCTGAATCTTTCCAGTCCCATTTTTGGTAAATCATAGAATCAATGTCCCTTTTATAATGCTCTTTATTATTCAGTGTTTCCACTTGTTTGAGATTCTCAGATAGTTAAAGCATGATGGCAAAAGTTATTATGTTATTATTTCTTGTATCTCTTTTCTTTTATTCTATATTTTATTATTATTTTATTCTATTTTATTTTTGAGACAGAATTTCGCTCTTGTTGCCCAGGCTGGAGTGCAATGGTGTGATCTTGGCTCACCTCAACCTCCGCCTCCCGGGTTCAAGTGATTCTCCTGCCTCAGCCTCCCAAGTAGCTGGGATTACAGCATGCGCCACCACAACTGGCTAATTTTGTATTTTTAGTAGAGACAGGGTTTCTCCATGTTGGTCAGGCTGGTCTCGAACTCCTGACCTCAGGTGATCTGCCTGCCTAGGCCTCCCAAGTGCTGGGATTATAGGTGTGAGCCACCATGCCTGGCAACTTTCATTTCTTAAAGCTTTCTTTTTAAATTCAGAATATTACCGAAGGATGACGAGGTAGAGATTAGCCTAAATTCTGCAGGTTAACTTTCTGTGATGTTCACCAGTTTAGCTTGGTAATCATTTTACTTAACAGTTTTTCTGATCCTGAGATTTAAGTCTGACAACATTCAAAGCCAAAAGTTCAAGTATAAATGTATAGATATATGAAGAGGGACAGAGAGAGAGACATAAAGCACTTGCTATCCAGAACTTGAAATACAGGTTAAGGAGAAGTCTGTTTATAGGCTACTAGACTACTTAGCTGGTACAGTATGATTTTCCTCTTATTGACTATCCCTAAGAAACTGCATTCTGTGATATTGAAATAACTTTAAGGAAAAATAAATCTTCAGGATTTATTTTTAAATAAATTTAAATAATTTAAATTCAAATTTAAAACTGCAAAGTAGTTTTCTTTAAAATGAATAGATTAAATATTGCACCTTTTAAGTTTTCTAACTATAAATAGAATAATATGGTAAATTGAGGATTAAATGAGAGGACATGTGCAAAGCATTTAACCAGTTAGCACAATAAATAACACAATCTATGCATTCAAAAATGGTGGTGATGGTGATGATGGTTGCTGCTGCTGTTGTTATTAAATTTTACTAGGTTGTAGTCTCTGTGTTGCTGTACTTGCATTTTCTTATTTCATTCTATAAATAACTCTGTAGGGAGGTACTTTCACCATTCTCATTTCATGAGTGCAAAATTAAATTGAAGAAAAGTGAAAAGAGTTAAAGTAATTTACCTAAAGTCACACAGCTGGTGACTGGCAGTGCCAGAATTAATAGGCTTTTGGAATCAGATTTTATAAGTTTGAAATTTTGACCTGAATGACAGTGGTAGGTAGCCTCCAGATGTCCCTCAAAGATTCTTATTTTGTGATATTCACCCTTTGTGTAGTCACCTTGCTCATTGAATAAGACTAACCTGTGTAACCACCAGTATACCATATAAAGAACAGGATATGACTTCTGAAGCTAGTTCACACAAATGCTTTTGGTGTTGAATCTAAAAACTTCTTACCTAACCACAAGTCACATAGACTTGCTCCTATGTTTAGTTCTCAACATTTTATACTTTTACATTCTACATTTAGGTCTATGATCTCTGAGTTGATTTTTGTGAAAGATGCAAGCTTAGTGGTGTCTGGGTTCATTTTTTTGGCAGAGGAATTTGGAAGATTTCCCTCAGATTTTATTTTCTGGAAGTTATTGTGGATAATTATTTGGTATCTTTTTTTAACTTTAAAGTTGGATTCAGTAGTTCAGTAGTGAAACCAACTAGGCCCAGTGATTTTTGTGGGGAAAGGTTATTATTTATTGATTCAATTTCATGAGTAGGTATAGACTTATGCATATTACTTACATCCCTTTGTGTGAGTTATAGCAATTGACTTTGAGGAATTGGTCCATTTTATCAAAATTATCAAAATTCTCACAAAGAGTTGTTCAGAATACTCTTTCATTGTTATTTTAATGCCCATGGTATCAGTAGTAATGGCCTCGATTTCATTTCTGACATTAATAACTTACATGTTGGCCGGGCGCGGTGGCTCAAGCCTGTAATCCCAGCACTTTGGGAGGCCGAGACGGGCGGATCACCAGGTCAGGAGATCGAGACCATCCTGGCTAACACTGTGAAACCCCGTCTCTACTAAAAAATACAAAAAACTAGCCGGGCGAGGTGGCAGGCGCCTGTAGTCCCAGCTACTCGGGAGGCTGAGGCAGGAGAATGGCGTGAACCCGGGAGGCGGAGCTTGCAGTGAGCTGAGATCCGGCCACTGCACTCCAGCCCCTGCGACAGAGTGAGACTCCGTCTCAAAAAAAAAAAAAACTTACATGTTGACGCTTTTCTTTGTTTAACTTGGTTAGAAGCTTATCAACTTTACTTACCTTTACATAAAAATAGCTTTGGGATTTCCAATTTTCTCTACTGATTTTCTGTTTTCAATTTCATTGATTTCTGTTATTTATATATTTTTATTATGTTTACTTTAGGCTTACTTTATTCTTTTTTCTCTAGTTTCCTAAAAGAACATAACACTGATTTTATGTTTTTTAAAAAATGTCTTTAACGATATAAATTTCCTTTTAAGCACTACTTTTGCTGCATCCCACAAATTCTGGAAACTTGTGTTTCGTGTCTGTATAATTAAAAACATTTTAAAAATTTATTTTGGGGCTTTTTATTTTAGAAAAATCTACATGTTATTTAAAATGTGTTCTTTGATTTCCAAGTATCTGGGGAAGTTCTAGCTATATTTTTCTGATATTTATTTCTATTTTAATTCCATTGTGATTTCACAAACTACTTTGTTTTATTTTTATTATTTTAGTAATTTCAAGTAGCATTTATTTACATACAGTGTGATCTACCATAGTGAATGTCCATTTTCTCTTTCTTCTACTCTCGCAAGTCAGTTAGCTATGTTTCTCTTTTGAAAATTTTGTAGTTTTTGGATGTGCTGTTCTGGTTCAATTTTCATTCTTTTTTTCACTTTACATTTTCACTTGTGAAGTTTCTACTGACCTATTTTTAAACTCACTAATTCTTTCCTCAACTATGTTCAGTCCACTGCTGAGCACATTAAAGGCATTCTTCATTTGTTTTCTTTTTTTCTAGCATTTTCTTTGATCCTTTCTTAAAGTTTTCATCTCTTTTCTTATATTACCTGTTACTGAGTGTTGTCTACATTTCTATTGCAGCTCCTAATATGTTAATCTTAGCTATATTAAATCCCCTTTATGGTAAATCCAACATCTCTCTTATATCTAACTCTGCTTCTGATATTTGCTTTTTCTCTCTTATTTATTTATTTATTTATTTATTAGTATACTTTGAGTTCTAGGGTACATGTGCACAATGTGAAGATTTGTTACATATGTATACATGTGCCATGTTGGTGTGCTGCACCCAGCAACTCGTCATTTACATTAGGTATCCCTCCTAATGCTATCCCTCTCCCTTCTCCCCACCCCCCACCCCCCAGCAGACCCTGGTGTGTAATGTTTCCCTTCCTGTGTCCAAGAGAGCTCATTGTTCAATTCCCACCTTTTTCTTGCCTTTTCTTGCATCTTAACAGTTTTTATTGAAATCGAGACTTGGTGTATTGTGTAATAGGAACTATGGTAAATAGGTCCTTAGTGTGAGACTTCATGATAATTTGGCTCAGAGTTGGCCTGTGTTTAATGTTTGCTGTAGCTATAAGTGACAGATTCTTCTAGTGTCCTTGTTTTTGCCTCTTCTATTAATTTTTGGCTTCCCTAAGTACTCATGCCCAAAGATAAGCTGTGTCTTGCAATTCTTTTGGCTGTAACCTACTGTTATTACACTGGAGTGCTGTTGTTGTGATGGTAAGGTTTGGGGGAGGGGAAATTCTATAATCTTAAAATTTTATGTCAGTATTTTAGTGAGCTTGTGCCATATACACTGTGACTTTCATCAGTGTTTTTTAGCCTCTCCATCCCTTAAGATGACAGGAAGTTTACAGGGGTCTGGAGAGGCAGAAACACATTATCCCAAGAGGAATAAGACTGGACAATTTGTTTCCTCAGTTGAGTGGGCGTTTGTTTTAGAGTGTGCTCTGGACATGTTTCATTCTTGTTTTTGTTTTTTTAATTTCCTAATCTGTACATGAGTTCTGATAATAGCTTTATTTGTAACGGCAAAAACCTGTAAACGATCTGAATGTCTTTCAAAGGGTGAATGGTTAAGCAAACTCTGGCATACCCAAACAATGGAATACTACTCAGCCATATAAATAATGAACTATGGATACATGCAGCAACCTGAATGAATCTTAGGGACAGTAGGCTGAAAACCGTCAATCTCCAAAGATTACATATTGTATGATTCCATTTATGTAGCATCCTGGAAATGATGAAAGTGTGGAGATGAAGAACAGATTAGTGGTTGCCAGGGGTATAGTGTCAGTCTAAGTCTGAAGGCTTGAGAACCAGGAGATCCATTGGTATAACATCTACACTAAGTCCATGTATAGAGACAGAAGATTTATGTTCCAGATCAAAGGCAATCAAACAGAAAAAGAGTGAATTCTCCACTACTCTCCTATTGTTCTATTCAGGCCTTCAGTTGATTGGATGAGGCCTATTCACATTGGAGAACGCTACCTCCTTCCTCACTCTGCCAATTAAAGGGTTAATCCCATCCAGAAACACCCTCGTAGACACCACAGACACTGAGGATGATGTTTAAAATATCTGGGTTCCTTGTGATACAGCCAGGATGACACACAAAATTAACCACCACATAGTACAAAATTAACCATCACATACATATAAGACTATCACGGATCTTAATCAGTTCCCAATTTCTACCTACCATTCTTTGAGCTATTGCTATCATTGATTTATTTTTATATGCTGAAAACACACAATGCCTTACTACTATTCTTGCTGTAGACAGTTAACTACCTTTATGATAATAAAAGTAAAAAAAAAAAGTTACCTTCATGTGTTACATTTTGAATTATCTTTATTAGTTAATAGAAAAATACATGACTCCTGTAATATTCTTTCTGAGTGAATAACTTCCTTTAATGTGCTTGGCATGATTAGTCTTCCAGAAAATAATTCTCTTTTTTTCTACTATTGTGTAATCTTGCCTTCAGCTTTTAGTATGTTTTTATGCTATGCTTCAAAAAGGAATTTTCTCCATATTCTCTATGTCTCAGAAATACCCCACCAAAATGTGTTACGTGATGCTTATTAGTGGCGGTGGGACACATTTACTAATTTATTATGTTTTAATTTATTGTTGTTGTTTTTTGGTTTGTTCCTTATTAAGCCTCATTCTTAGGCAGAAGCTCTTTTTCTGTGTCTCAGCGAGGTGTCCTTCACATTTCATATTGTTCTCCTCAGCTGTGGTTCTGGACTCAGCGTGTATTTCTGCCTCTCCCTGGGGGTCAGAGTTAATTTTTATGTTCCCTTTTATCAAGATGACAGTATGTATTGTTCTTCTCAATACAGTTTAAGGTCTTTGTTTTCTAGAGACATAAGGGAGAGGGAATTGGATGCATTTCATTTATTTCCCATACTAGCTCTTGTTCCCCCTTAGGCCTGTACTATAAGACTCAACAATCATTTTTTGAACACCTGGTGAACTCCATGGAAAAGAGCCAGCAAAGAGCATGTGAAGTTCCCCTGTAACTGTGGCCCTATGAATTCTGTGCTCACTTGCTAACCCACGTTTGGCCTGTGTCAAATCATTAACTGAATAGCGGAATTCTTTCTAGTGTCCAACTGCAACCACCCTTGGTCAGCAAGTACTTATATTCTAACTCCTCTTGTAGGCACAAGTGATTTTTCGATTTTTAAGTAGTTGATTGCCTTGTGACATTAGCTCTCTAATCTCTAGAAGAATTGTCATAGGATATTGACAATAAGGCTTTTTATTGTTGACACTGCATGTGGGAGCTAGCTTCATTCCAGATTTCTAAATTCCCAAGCATAATCCAAAAATGTAATTTTTATTTTTTTAACAGTGCATGTGTGTGTGTGTGAGAGAGATAAGAATTTTTTTTTTTTTTGAGTCAGAGTCTTACTGTCACCCAGACTGAAGTGCAGTGGCACAATCTTGACTCACTGTAGCCTCAGTTTCCTAGGTTCAATCGATTCTCCTGCCTCAGCCTCCTGAGTATCTGGGATTACAGGTGTGTGCACCACCATGACAGGCTGAGTTTCGTATTTTTAGTAGAGACAGGGGCTCACCATTTTGGCCAGGCTGGTCTCGAACTGCTGACCTCAAATGATCTGCCGGCCTCAGCCTCCCAAAGTGTTGGGCATTAGCTACGGCACCCGGCCCAAGGATATGTTTTCTAAATCATTACCAACGATAACTTCGATAAAAATGGGAAATAGATACTGCCATTACAAACAAGGAACAACTGACACTTAAGGGGGCAACTGCAAAACACACACTTACACCTGACTTGATGGCTTCTGTGAACATAGAAGCTGATGGTTAGCAATCTTATCCCTCAGGAAACTGAAGATGCAACAGTAATACAAGACTTGGATAACTGCTATTAATAATGAAGATTATGAGTCAATTTCTTCACTTTTTGTAGTCATCTTTAGTATCTGTCATGGTAACACATATTCACAAAGATGATGAAAGAACAACCTGTGTCTTCATGAGATTACAGTTAAACATAGAAGATGTTCACATAAACATTTCAAGTATAATAGGGTGCCTCATAGAGTTTCTACATGAATTGAAACAAATTGAGAAAGGAAGACCTTAATCTACAGTGCCCATATGGGTCAAAGTGCCCAGGAAAATCTCACTTTACAAGTGGTGCCCCAATATCATTATTAATTACTCTCTTTCACTCTTCACATAGCTTAATTTAGATGAGATTATATTGCCACTTAACTTTATTCAACATGAGACCTTGGCTGTTCTTGAAAAATGTGTAAGAGTTGTGTAATTTAAGGAAAACCCATGGTATAGTTAGGAAAGGATGTAGTCATAAGAGAAGCATAGAACATCATGGTTATGCTTTATTTAGTCAATGGAGTCCGAAATGATATGATGACATTAAGGAAGATCAAGTTTGTGAAATAAAGAAGTGGGAGATTTTTAAGGATCTTTTATATTGGACTAATTATGATTTTTCTATATACTAAATATAAATAGTTTAAAAATGAAATTAGAGAGACACATGACCACATTAATATTATGGATCAACCATTTTACAGGTATATAGAAGTTAGGTTTAAATTATTTTGCATAATATATAAGGATAGAAAATGAACTCAAAACTCAAGTACAGAAACAACCATCATAGAAACCCATTAAAGTATAAAACTCACAGAAACAACAAATACACAAATGAGAAAGATAAAAGAAAACATTATCACTATAGAAACACTACAAATTATAAGAGTAAACAATAAAAGATAAAGAAAAGAACAAAAGATAGACAAAACAATCAGAAAAATATTTAGAAAATAACAGTAAATCCTATTATCAATAACATTATTGAATGTAGATAGTCTAAATTCCCCAATTAAAATAATAGACTGACTACATGGGGTTTTTTAAACCCAACTACATGCTGCCTGTAGGAAGCCTACTTTACCCATCAGGACACACATAGATTGAAAGTGAAGAGATGGCAAACATACTCTACATAAAAATAAATCAAAAGCATGCAGGAGTAGCTATAGTTATAGCAGAAAAAAACAGACTTTATGTCAAAAACATAAAAAGAGACAAAGAACATCATTATATTGACAAAGAGATTGATTCTTAAAGAGATTATAATAATTATAAATATACATGCATTCAACACCACAGCATCTAGACTTAAATAGCCAATATTATTAGCGCTAAAGGCAGATGTAGACCTCAGTAGGATAATAGCTGGGGACTTCAACACCCCACTTTCACCATTGGACAAATCACAGAAAATAAACAAAGAAACATCAGATTTAATCTGTGCTGTAGACAAAGTAGACCTAATAGAAATTTAAAGAACATTGTGTTCAACACCTACAGAATGTACATTTTTTTCATCAATACATAAACATCCTCCAGAATTATATTAGTCCATTCTCAGACTACTAATAATGACATACCTGAGACCGAGTAATTTATAAAGGAAAGAGGTTGAATTGATTCACAGTTCCACGTAGCTGGGGAGGCCTCACAATCAGGGAAGAAGGAACAAAGTCACTTCTTACATGGCAGCAGGCAAAAGAGCTTACGCAGGGGTACTCCCATTTATAAAACCGTCAGATCCCATGAGACTTATTCATTACTAAGAGAACAGTATGGAGCAAAACCACCCTCGTGATTCCATTATCTCCACCGGGCCCCACCTTGACATGTGAGGATTATTATAATTTAAGGTGAGATTTGGATGGGGACACAGCCAAACCATATCATTCTACCCCTGGCTCCCCCCAAATCTCATGTCCTCACATTTCAAAACCAATCATGTCTTCCCAACAGTCCCTCAGAGTTTTACCTCATTTCAGCATTAAGTCAAAAGTCCACAGTCCACAGTCACATCTGAGACAAAGCAAGTCCCTTCTGCCTATGAGTTTATAAAATCAAACACAAGTTAGTTACTTCCTAGATACAATGGGGGCACAGGAAGTGGGTAAGTACACCCATTCCAAATGGGAGAAATTGGCCAAAACAAAGGGGCTACAGGCTCATGCAAGCCTAACATCCAGTGGGGAAGTCAAATCTTAAAACTCCAAAATGATCTCCTTTGACTGTTAGTGGATCTACCATTCTAGGGTCTGGAGGATGATCACCCTCTTCTCACAGCTTCATTAGGCAGTACCCCAGTGAAGACTCTGTCTGGGGGCTCTGACCCCACATTTCCTTTCTGCACTGCCATAGCAAAAGTTCTCAATGAGGGCTGTGCTCATGCAGCAAACTTTTACCTGAACATCCAGGCATTTCCATACATCCTCTGAAATCTAGGCAGGAGTTCCCAAACCTCAGTTCTTGACTTCTGTGCACCTACAGGCTCAACATCACATGGAAGCCGCCAAGGCTTGGGTCTTTCAACCTCTGAAGCAACAGCCTGAGTCCTACATTGGATCTTTTAGCCATTGCTGGGACACAGGGCACCAAGTCCCAAGACTACACAAAGCAGCAAGGCCTTGGATTTATTACAGGCATGCAAAGACAGTTCAATGTAACCAATTAATAAATGTGATACATCACATCACACAGAACGAAGGATAAATATCATATGATTATCTCAAAAGATTCAGAAAAAATATTTGATAAAATTCAGCAACCCTTCATGATAAAAACTCTCAACAAATTAGTCATAAGAAAAACATACTCCACCATTATAAAGCCTATATGGCAAACTATAACTAACATGATACTGAATGGGGAAATCTGAAAACTTTCTCTTAGCACTGGAATAAGAAAAGTATGCTCACTTTCAACACTCTCATTCAACATAGTGCTGGCAGTTCCCGGCCAGAGCATTCAAGGAAGAAAAAGAAATAAAGGACATCCAAAATGAAAAACAGAAAGCCAAATTGTCTCTCTTTGCAGATGACATGACTTTAGATTTTTTAATAAACTCTAAAGTTTCCAGAAAAATATGCTTTTATTTGATAAACAAATTGGGTAAATTTGCAGGATATAAAATCAACATTTTAAAATCAGGAGCAATTCTGTACAATAATAACAAAGTAGCAGAAAAAGAAATCAAGAAAGCAATTATATTTACTCTTGCTACAAAAACAATCTAAGATTAAATTTAACCAATTGGGTGAATAATCTACAAGAAAAACTACACAACTGATTAAATAAAAATGGAAGAGGACACAAACAAGTGGAAAACATCCCATGCTAATACACTGGAAGAATTATGTAGTAAAAAGTGACCACGCCACCCAAAGCAATCTGTAGATCCAACGGAACTGCTGTCAAAATACCAATGACATTCTCCATACAAATAGAAAAACAATCCTGAAATTTGTATGGTGCCTGTATCACACAAATCCCAAGCCCAGGCAGCAGAACTTGCAGCCTCAGAAGAGATTCCTTACTTATACTGAGGTGCAGAGAGTCGAGAGTGAAGAGGACTTGGCTTTGCAACTTGGGTAGCAGCTGCCCCACAGTAGAACAGGGCACCAAGCAGAGTCCTGAGGTCTCCATTCCAAGACCTAGCTCCTGGGTAACATTTCTAGACATATCCTGGCCAGAAGGGAACCCACTGCCTTGAAAGGATATACCCAGTTTGGCAGGATGACCTGCTGACTAAAGAGTTCTTGGCCCTTGTATAAACATCAATAATACTTAGGCAGTACTCACTGCAAGCCTTGGGTGTGACCCAGTGCTATGCTGGCTTCAAGTGTGACTCAGCATATTCCTAGCTGTGGTGGCCATGGGGAGAGGACCCTTTCTGCTTGAGAAAAGAATAGAAAAGAGTAAAGGAGACTTTGTCTTGCAGTTTGGATACCAGCTCAGTCACAGTAGGGTAGAGCACCAAATAGGCTCCTGGATCCCAAATTCTAAGCCTTGGTTCTTGGGAGGCAATTATAGACCCATCCAGGGTCCAAAGGGAGCCCATTGCCCCTATAGGAAGAAAGTCAGGCTAGTTAACAGTTACCAAAAGCTGAATGAAAAGTCCCTGGGCCTTGAGTGGACATCAGTGACAGCTAGGCAGTGGTCACTGTGGGCTATAAAACCAACACACAAAAATTAGAAATATTTCCATATGTTAACAGCAAACAATCTGAAAAAAAAATCAAGAAAGTAATCCCACTTACAATAACTACAAAAAAAAAAAAAAAAAAGATACCTGGGAATAAACATAACCAAAGAAATGAAAGGTCTCTATAATAAAAGCTGTGAAACATTGACGCAAGAAATTGAAGAGGACACAACAAATGGAAGGATATTCCATATTCATGAGTTGGAAGCATCAATAGTGTTAATACATCCATACTACCCAAAGCAATCTACAGATTCATTGCAATCTCTATCAAAAAGACAATGACGTTCTCTAGAGAAATAGAAAAGAAAAATCCTAAAATTAATATGGAACCACAAAAGACCCAGAATACCCAAAGGCATTCTGAGCAAAAAGAACAAAACTGGAGGAATCACATTACCTGACTTCAAATTATACTACAGAGCTATAATAACCAAAACAGCACAGCTCTGGCATAAAAACAGACACATACATTAATGGAATAAGTATAGAGAGTCAAGAAATAAATCCATACACCAACACTGAATTGACAAAAGTGCCAAAAACATAAATTGGAGAAAAGGGCACTCTCTTCAATAAATGATGTAGAAAAGCTGGATATCTGTATGCAGAAGAATGAACTAGATTCCTATTTCTCACCAGATACAAAAATCAATCAAAACGGACTGGATATCTAAACCTAAGAGCTCAAACTATGAAAATACTGAAGTAAAACATTGAGGAAACTTTCCAGGACATTGGTCTGAGCAAAGATTTCATGAGTAATATCCTCCAAGCACAGGCAAACCAAACTGAAAATGGGCAAATGGGGTCACGTCAAGTTGCAAAGCTTCTACCCAGAAAAGAAGTCAATGACAATCAACAAAGTAAAGAGACAATTCACAGAATGGGAGAAAATATTTGCAGACTACCTATGTGACACGGGATTAATGAGCAGAATATAAAAGGAGTTCAAACAACTCTACAGAAAAAAAAATCTAATAATCTGATGAATAAATGGAAAAAATATCTGAATAAACATTTCTCAAAAGAAGATATACACATGGCAAATAGGTTTATAAAAAGATGGTCAGCATCATTCGTTATCAGATAAATTCAAATTAAAGCTACAATGAGACAGTTCACCCGTGTTAAATGGCTTTTATCCAAAAGACAGGCAATAATGAATGCTGATGAAAGTAAATTAGTACAGCCACTATGACGAACAGTATGTAGGTTCCTCTAGAAACTAAAGATAGAACTACCATATGTTCCAGCAATCTCACTGTTAGGTACATATCCAAAAGAAAGGAAATCAGTATGTCAAAGGGATATGTGCACTCCCATGTTTATTGTAGCGCTATTCACAATAGCCGATATTTGGAAGTAACCTAAGTGTTTATCAACAGACAAATGAATAAAGCAAATGTGATATCTATACAGAATGGAGTAATAATCAGCCATAAAAAAAGAATGAGATCCTGTCATTTGCAAAAACATGGATGGAACTGGAGGGCATTATGTTAAGTGAAACAAGCCATGCACAGAAAGATAAACTTCACATGTTCTCACTTATTTGTGGGATCTAAAAATAAAAACAGTTAAGCTCATAGTCATAGAAAGTGGAAGATTCGTTTTTCAAATGAAGAAAATAATGTTAACAAGCAAGAGATTCATGCCAATACTCAATAAGAACTTGGCAAAATAGCCTATTATGATAGATATTAAGAAATTATGTAGATTGTGGTGTCACATTATTTTTCTTTTATCTTTCAAAGCTTAATATAATGGACATTTAAAGCAGGCTTGCCCTCAAAGGAAATACTCAGGTGTATTTTCTATTCCATTTCTGCGAATTATAATGATAAAATATAAAGGAAGGAAACTTGTAACAACATTGAGATTTGGAGGGGAAAATGAGTTGCCATACGTACAACTCTAAATTCTTAAAATAACCTTCCTTGGAGTACTTTAAATCCCAATGAGATACATAATAAAACACTTATTCTGTAATTTGAACACTGAAAAACTAAACACTAGCTAATATTTTTTACTTAGTTCAGAATGTTCATTTAAAAGTTAAAACAACCCAGTCTCCTGTGGCAGGGCTGTGATCCTGGATTACTTTATCTTTCATAAAAAGCCTCCTTATCAAAAATATTATTTTAACTTGCCATTACCTTTCTTTTTATCATTTGCTCTTGAAATGAAGACTTATCTAGAGGAAGAAGATATAAGAAAATCCCAAACTGAGTTTAAGAAATAGAGCAAAAATTGTCACCAAAGTTGAAAATATTATCTGTCCTCTCAATATTCTCTATTCCTTTCAAGAGATGTTCAGATTCCATAGGCCAGCATGAACTGTCATCCTTAGGATAATAAAATATTAGTGTATAGAGTCTTGATCAGATAATCAAAAATACAAAATGCTACTGAGTTATTACAAATACCAAGGAGCAGCCTAAATGGAGAAAAGAAAATCCAGAAATGAGATTCTTGGTTAGAGTTTAAAGTGAGTGAAGAAGTAGAATTAACAACTGTGACTAAAATTAAAATTAGTTTTGTCTTCAAAGCATCAGAAATTCATATACCAGTATTATTTGACATTGTTAATCCCAGTTATCTAAATAAGATGTCAAAATGTTTGCTCTGAAGGGCTAGACATTAAATACTTTAAGCTTTTTTGGCTATATAGTATCCGTCATAATAGCTCAATTTTGCCATTGATTTTTTAAACTCCATAGCTGATCCCTTTCTGGGACTTCAAGTACACACCTATCAGATCACTTATTATTGCCCTACAGGTCACTGAGACTGCAAATTCGTTCATATTTTTTTTCTTCCTGTGCTTTAAGATAATCTTTGTTACTACGTCTTCACACACTCTAACCTTTTCTTCCACGGTGTCTAATATGCTGGTATTTTCATCCAGTAAACTTTACATTTCAGATACTGTAAATTTTTTCTGTAAACTTCTATTTAGTTTTTTAAATATATATTCCATTTGTCTCCTTATCATAAGCATGTTTTTTAAGCAAAGTCTTAATAGGTGGATTACTTCAACTTTTATTTTAGGTTCAGGGGTACATGTGCAGATTTGTTATTGGTAAAATAGGTAAATTGCATGTCGTGGCAGTTTGGTGTACAGATGATATCATCACCCAGGTAGTAAGCATAGTACTCAATAGACACTTTCTATCCTTACCCTCCTCCCACCCCCCACCCTAAAGTAGGTCCCAATATCTTTTGTTCCCTTCCTTGTATCCATGTGTTCTCAATGTTTAGCTTCCACTTACAAGTGACAGCATGCAGTATTTGTTTTTCTGTTTGCTTAGGATTATGACCTCTAGATCCATCTATGTTGCTGCAAGAGACATGACCTTATTCTTTTATGTCTACAAATTATTGCATAGTATATGTATACCACATTTTCTTTATCCAATCTACTGTGGATGGGCATTGAGATTGATTCCACGACTTTTCTATCATGAATAGTGCTGTGGTTAACAGATATGTGCATGTGACTTTATGGTACGACTTCTATTCCTTTGAATATATATCCAATAATGGGATTTATTGGTCAAATAGTAATTCTGTTTTAATTTTGAGAAATTGCCAAACTGCTTTCTATAATGGCTGGATTACTTTACATTCCAACCAGCAGTGTATAAGCAATCTTTTTTTTTTTTTCCTGCAATCATACCAGCATTTGTTATTTCTGACTTTTTTAGAATAGTCATTCTGGCTGGTGTGAGATGGTATTTCCTTTTGTTTTTTTATTTGCATTTCACTAATGATTAGTGATGTTGAGCATTTTATCATATGCTTGTTGGCTATGAGTTGGTCTTCTTTTGAAAATTGTCTATTCATGTCCTTTGTCTACTTTTTCATGGGGTTGTTTTTTGTATGTTAATTTGTTTAAGTTCCTTACAAATTCTGAATACTGATTTTAAACTAAATGGCAAAAACGATTAATGGGGAAAGGACTCCATATTCAATAAATTGCGCTGGGATAACTGGCTAGCCATATGCAGAAGACTGAAGCTGAACCCTTTTCTTACACTATGTACAAAAATCAATTCAAGAAGGATTAAAGACTTAAATGTAAAACTTAAAAGTAAAAGTATAAAAACCCTGGAAGATAACCTAGGAAATATAATTCTGGACATAGGCTCTGGCAAAGATTTCATGACAAAGATATGAAAAGCAATTGCAACAAAAACAAAAATCGACAAATAGAACCGAATTAAACTAAAAAGCTTCTGTGCAGCAAAAGAAACTATCAACAGAGTAAATATAATAGCTGTCTTCTAAAGTCCTTATTGACTAATGCTTCAATTTCTGTCACTTCTGGGCTTGTTTCTATTGATGAATTATCTTCTAAATTTGTATCAAATTTCCATTCTTTTTATATGCTTAGTAATTTTTGATTTGATATTGGAAATTCTAGTTTTATAATGTTGACTTCTTCTATTGTGTTGCCTTCCTTTAATCAGTGTTGGTCTTCATTTCATTAGGTGTTTCAGTTTTGTGTCATATACTTGGACCTTTCTAAGAAAGTATTTTATCCATCTTTTGTCACATCTTCACCATTCTATTCTTTAGCGTGTGATTAGACCCACTACTAAGTCTTTCTGTAGTCTCCACCAAAGGCCCTAGTTATCAGTAATGATTCTCCACTCTGGCTGGATAGAATTCACATGTCTGTATGATTTCTGATTAGCATTCTGTATTAGTCAGGCTTCTGTAGAGGGACAGAAATAATTGGATAGATGTGTATATAAAGGGGAGTTTATTTAAGGAGTATTAACTCACACAATTGCCATGTCCCATAATAGGCCATCTGCAAGATGAGGACCGAGAAGGCCAGTTTGAGCCCCAAAGCTGGAGAACTTTGAGTCCAATGTGTGAGGGCAGAAAGCACTTAGCATGGGAGAAAGATGTAGGCTGAGAGATTAAGTCAGTCTAGTCTATTCTCAACCTTCTGCATGATGTTTATTCTGGCCACGCTGGCAGCTGATTAGCTTGTGCCCCCCTAGATTAAGGGTGAGTCTGCTGTTTCCAGTGCACTGACTCAAATGTTAATCTCTTCTGGCAACACCCTCACAGACACACCCAGAAAGAATACTTTGCATCCTTCAATCCAATCAAATTGACACTCAGTATTAACCATCACACATTCATACTCAGTTTTTAGCTCCCTTTTCACTCCTTGCTAGGTTTCATGCAGTTTTACCTATACATGAGTAGCTTAGTATTTAGAGAAACTCAGTGGTACCTCTATGAAGATTTCTGGAATTATTTTTCTGCATAGTAGAATTCTGTTCTACAACTTCCAGTCTCCTAGGACTCTTGTTTCCTTGTTATACTGTCTCTAATTTCCTCACTGTCATGTGTTCTGGAATGTTTCTCCAGTCAAAAATCTGTGGTATTATAGGTTTTACCATTTGTTTTCTTTATTTCCAGAATCCCAGTGCTACACTTCTGGTGTGAAATTGTTTGTTCATATATTTTTACAGATCGTTGTTTTGCTTGTTTACAGTGGCAGGATCACTCTTGTCTCTGTCATGCCATTATAGCCATAAAGAGGTTTCATTTAAATTAAAAACAATTTTATTTTTATAATTTTTACTTTTATTGTTTTCTAATGTTTTTATTTCCATAGGTTATTGAGGAAAAGATGGTGTTTGGTTACATGAGTAAGTTCTTTAGTGGTGATTTATGAGATTTTGGTGCACCTATCACCTGAGCACTCAATTTGTAATTTTTATCCCTCAATCCCCTCCCAACCTTTCCCTCTGAGTGTGCAAAGTCCACTGTGTCATTCTTATGCATTTGAACCCTCATAACTTATCTCCCACTTATGAGTTATAACGTAAAATATTTGGTTTTCTATTCCTGAGTTACTTCACTTAGAATAATAGTCTCCAATCTCATCCAGGTTGCTGCAAATGCCATTAATTCATTCGTTTTTATGGCTGAGTAGTATTCCCTTAAAAATACATGTCACGGTTTCTTCATCCACTCATTGATTGATGGGCATTTGGGTTGGTTCCACATTCTGCAGTTGTGAATTGTGCTGCTATAAACATGCATGTGCAATATCTTTTTTGTATAATGACTTATTTTCCTCTGGGTAGGTACCCAGTAGTGGGATTGCTGGATCAAATGGTAGTTCTACTTTTAGTTCTCTAAGAAATCGCCACACTGTTTTCCATAGTGGTTGTACTAGTTTACATTCCTGCCAGCAGTGTAGAAGTGTTCCCTGTTCACCACAGCCATGCCAACATTTATTATATTTGATTTTTTGATTATGACTATTCTTAAAGGAGTAAAGCAGTATTGCATTGTGGTTTTGATTTGCATTTCCCTGATTATTAGTGATGTTGAGCATTTTTTCATATGTTTGTTGGCCGTTTGCATATCTTCTTTTGAGAATTGTCTATTTATGTCCTTAGCCCACTTTTTGATGGGATTGTTTTTTTCTTGCTAATTTGTTTCAGTCTGTTGTAGATTCTGAATATTAGTCCCAACAGTGATCAGAGCAAATACACAACCCCACAGAGTGGGAGAAAATTGCCATAAAGTGTTTTAAAGTAGGTTTATATTGGCATTACTAGTTACAGGGTGAGGACAATAAGGAAACATCTTTCTATCTGTTTATTGATTCATACTACTTGTAATATGTCTTACAATTCTGTAATTTATTCTATTTTTGAGTATTTTATTGATTTGCAAATTTTAAAATGTTATAAGAAAAAAACAGCTTTAAGTCCAAATGTATGGTTCTCAATCCTATCATTTGTATTGCTTGGGATAAAATAAACAGGTAAAATTGTGATTTATCTTAAATTGATCTCTGATCTTTCCTATTTAAAAGCAAAAGTAATGAGAGGTTACTGATACTTTTATTTTTCTTTTCATCTTATTTTTGGATAGCCAAACCTTTGCCACAATCGACCTTTATGACCATACTGGGAGGTAAGTTTTGCTTCATTCCTGCCAGCCCACTTTGGTGAAAAACCAAATATCTCAAAAAGTAGAATTCAAATAGCTTTCATCACTGGAAGGTTAATTATAATCTGGATTTTCCTTGTGAATATGGTTGTCTGTTTCTTCCCTGTTCCTTCCTCCTTTAAAGAATTAATTACTCAACAATGAACCTATGCCCTGTTTACTCTGGATTTGCTTTTTGATAGCCTCATGACAGATTATGACAGATTAGATCTCATCAGAGCTGGCCCTTCTGAGTTACCCAGTGATGAATACCTCTCTATAAAGTGCTTTATGTCACTACAGAAACCTAGTTTTTGAATGCCATCCATTGCATTCTGCTCAAGCTAATATCAGTGATCCAGCTCCCATATACCTATACATATTTTTTTTTCTGGCTTATTCTGACTGGCAGTTGTTCATGACCTAGCACTAAGTCATTTGATTTGATCAATATATTAAATAACTCATTTTAGGTTTTAGAAACACAATAGTTTTATTGTCTTTTCTTTGAGTTTCTCAATGTAAAAATGTATAAAATGAGATCTTTAAAGACTGGGGGGTGTCCCCGTAGCAATTGGTGTGCTTGTCTATGGATAAGTGAAATGCAAGAATTTCATATATACGGCATTTTTGTTACTGAGTTTTAATAATGAAAACCAGAATGTAATTTGAAAATATAGCTTAGATTTTGGCATGATTGAGTTATTACAAATCTCAGATCAAAACTATTCTAGGCCAAAGCAATTAAATGAAAGAATATGTCAATATATTTTTCTTTCTCTTCAAGTATAAAGATAGCCAGATTCAACAAATAAAACTGAGAGACACCCAATTCAATTTGAATTTAGCAACAAATATTTTTAGTGTAAGCATGCACCATAGAGTATTTGAAATATGCTTTTACTGAAAAAAAATTCATCATTTCTCTGAAATTCTACTTCAACTGGAATGTTACCAGTTAAACTATGCCGAAGTCAACATATTTTCTATACTATTTTCTGCATAGTTTGAAAAATTATTACAACATGCAAATTATGCTTCTTTTTCTCCATTGCTCAAATGCAAACAACAATAACAACAAAAACGCTTTCATTTGCCTAGTTTGTGGATGTTTTAAGGGGTATCAATTGTGATATGTCCCGCACTGAATTCCTTTCTTATTTCCAAGCTGCCTCCCTTCCTAGGATCATGATTTTGGTGAATTCTAGGCAGTAAGCAAGGCCAGCAACATTGGGGATATCCTCATAGGAGATAGCTTCTTCTCATTAAATATACAATACTCATTCTCTCATTATAAACCTTGCTGCCTCCACTATGAATGCTCTCTTCATAATTTACCCCTACCATAAAAAACGTTTCCCTTGTGTGATGGTTAATACTGAGTATCAACTTGATTGGATTGAAGATGCAAATCATTGTCTCTGTGTGTGTATGTTAGGGTATTGCCAAAAGAGATTCACATTTGAGTCAGTGGACTGGGAAAGGTAGACTCACCCTTAATCTAGGTGGGCACAACCTAATCAGCTGCCAGTGTGGCCAGAATGAAAAGCAGGCAGAACGTTGAAAAGACTAGATTGGCTTAGCCTCCCAGCCTACATCTTTCTCCCATGCTGGATGCTTCCTGTCCTAAAATATTAGACTCCAAGTTGTTCAAATTTTGGACTCTTGGATTTACACCAGTGATATTCCATGGGATCTTGGAATTTCAGCCACAGACTGAAAACTGCACTGTCTGCTTCCCTACTTTTGAGGGTTTTGGACTCAAACTGGCTTCCTTGCTCTTCAACTTGAAGACAGCCTATTGTGGGACTTTATCTTGTGATCTTGTATGTCAGTACTCTTTAATAAACTCCCCTTTATATATATATATGTCCATCCTATTCTGTCCCTCTGGAGAACCCTGACTAATACACCTTGGCACTCATGTCATTGCCTCTGCTAGGCCATTTTTTCTATCCTAGTTCTCATCTTCTCATGTTGTAATACATTAATATCATAAATTTTCTCTTCATACCATTTCATCCACAAAATTTTGTTAATCCTCATCACTTCTTTCCTTTTCTCTTCTCTCCCTGATTTAGAAAGAAAAAAAAATGGGAACAGCTTTAAAAGCATCATGTGGAGCAGAAGAAATCTGGTATCACAGCTGTTATAGGAAAGATATGGTATCCAAATGTAGAGTATTGGGGGCCAGGAAAAATAAGGACATCCAGGGGAGGGTAGGCCAGTATGAATAATTAGTTTCTGAGGGAGAAAGGAAGATGAAATTTGGAGGTTAAGAAGACATAGAGTAACACAACCTGTTTCCACAAGGTAGGGTGACCTGGCACAGGAGTCAGAACCTGGTCAGTGGGAGGAAGGGATGCATATAAGGGGGAGGTGGAACATTAGATATAGAACAAGGAGGACCAGTCCTTAAGTCTACAGAGGAGAGAACCAGTATAAGGTCTCAGAGCCTGAGCAGGATGAGTAAAATATACACATGGAGGGGCAACCTAAGGCAAGTGTCAGAGCCTAAGCAAGGTGAACAGGGTGTTTACACCACAGAGGCATAGCAGCACAGATGTCAGAGACTGAATGTGGAGGAGAGCATCTGTGCCACAGTCAGGGCAGTGAGAACTCCAGGATTTGTTTATATACAGGATGGGTTATCAGATAGAACAGAACAACCAGTTAAATTTGGAGTGTAGCACCAAGGTGAACTCTAATGTGAACTATGGAGTTTGGGTGATAAGGATGTGCCAATATAGGTTCAACAAATTGTAACAAATGTACCATTCTTGTGGGCGATGCTAATAATGGAAGAAACTATAAATTCTTGGGTGCAGAATATATATGGGAAATCTCTGTACCTTCCATTCAATTACTTTGTGAATCTAAAACTCATCTACAAAACAATGTCTATTAAATTTGGATTTCAGGTAAAAAAGAGTGAATCTGGAAGTTCCAATACAGAAAATGGCTCTAAGTAAATATACTGGTGATAATGTGAGTAATAAAAGTTGGGTTTTGGGGTGCAGAAGAGATATACAAATTTACAGATGTACAGAAATTTACAAATATGGAAAAAGAGAATACTGCAGTGGTAACAGTGTTGGGAACACTTTATAACCCATAGTTCTTCAATATATGTAAGTTAATGCACACACACAGACACATAAACACACATACATACACACACACATATACATTTATATATTCCCTAGCTATGTTCATTTAGAGGATCTGGAAACAGTGCTACCATAATAGCAATGTGTAAAACTAGCACCAGATCCTGACTTCTAAGTATTATTTTACATTACAGTGATTCGGGGTTTCTTGTAGATGTAGCTAATTCCAGGCCTGGGTCAAAGAAAGTATATGATAGGCCACATATATTCTGTTTTGCCAATAATAAAAAAAAGTGTTCTAAAAATGATGGAGATATGGCAAAAGACATAAAATCACTTTAAAGGAGCTATTACTATACAAATATGGAAGAACCTTATTCTCAAACTAAAAATATTAACAGACTGATATGGTTAGGCTTTGTGTCCCCACTCAAATCTCATCTTGAATTGTAATCCTCATAGTCCCCACATGTCACGGGAGAGACCAGGTGGAGGTAATTGGATCATGGGGGAACCATTCTCATGATAGTAAGTGAGTTCACAAGATCTGATGTTTTATAAGTGTTTCGTGGTTCCTCCTGTGTTCATTTCTCCTTCCTGCCACCTTGTGATGAAGAAGGTGCCTTGCTTCCCCATTACATCCCGCCATGATTGTAAGTTTACTGAGGCCAGCCATATGAACTGTGAGTCAATTAAATCCCTTTCTTTTATCAATTACCCAGTCACAGACAATTCTTTACAGCAGTGTGAAAATGGACTAACACACAGATTGTCACTCTTTGCATAACGTGCAAAAGTATAAGTCCATATAGGTATAAACTAATAAAGACTAAATTGAAAGTTCGATAAGGAATGAGTACACAGTATGGAAGAAACTCCTCAAAGAGAAACTTATTAACTATAAATACAAATTTTTTAAAATTGCATAAGAGAAACCCTGCAAAACACCTCAAGGTAATAAAAGTATAATTTTCAGTAACAGAATAAAACAAAATTGAGGAATCAATGAATGGAACACAGAATTATTTCTCTGCTATCCCCACCAAAGTTATATAACCTTAACCTAATGGTGAGGAAACAGCACACAAACTCAAAGTGAGGGAAAACGTATATAACTGTCATATATATATATATATAGAGAGAGAGAGAGAGAGAGAGTCAAGGTGATAAATTAAAAAAGAGACTATATGATCCTAAATTTGGTGCATTGGCTATAATGGACATTATTTTGACAGTAAGCAAAATGTCAATATCATATAAGGATTAGGAGATAGTGATGTATCAGTGAGGCTCTGAATTCTAATTGTTATAGTGGAGTTGTGTAGAAGAATATCCTTGTTTATGAGAAATATCCTTCTATGTCTTAGAGATGATGGGTCATTAGGTTATTAGCTTATTTTCAAATGATTCAGAAAAAAAAATTTCTGTACTGTACTTGCAACCTTTCTATGGGTTTCATTTTGGCTCATTTTCCTTAAATCTGTAAAAATAATATTTGCAGGGAAATATTAACCTTTTTAAAAGAATTTTTAAAATTCTAAGTTTGACCTGATATAAAATGTCAAACATGGCCAGTTGCCTGACATGTCTGTTTACCTGTAAAGAAAAACTTCCTAACAGCAAATAAAATGATGGACATTTATAAACCCCAGAGCCTCATACTTTTACATTTTTCAGCAATTATTTGTTGACATAAAGCAGTTTGTATCCTATGTTTCTCAGATCACTGTTCTGAGAGTAAAGAAAACCTGCTATTCCAAAATCAGATGAAAACAAACTGAATTCCTACTCTTGATGAAAAGCACTCTTTTTTCTCTTATGTAGATTCTAACACAGTCTTACTTAATGACAATGCTGGGCCTTTTTATTGTTGTTGTTTGTTAATGCTATAACTGTGACTTTTTAAAATTACAGAGATGTGAACTTTTCTGTTTGTCATTCAGAGAATGTCATACTAACTATACCAAGCTTTCCTTAAGGATCTAAAGCCCTAATAGTTCTGTTAATTATCATCAATTCGTTCCTTTCTAGTCCTGTTATACTCACATTTTACCAGAAGAAATCAAAGCTTTTGGCTACACAACACAACATAAGTGTGGCTAGGCAATTGAGAAACCTCCGGGTGGTCCAGGAAGCATCCAATACCACATCTGGATGACCTGGCTTAAACCCTGTGCCTCTCTTTGTGCACATTGTATTAGCATTTACTTCTGATAGAATTATTGGTGGTTATTTAGACTATATGTAACTGTGAAATAAAGTTTACTATTAAACAGTCTTTAAAAAGAAAATGAGGGGGAGAGAACAAGAAGTTTGTGGGCAGGGGCTAGAACAGAGAAGAGTAGCTGGGAGTTAAACTGTAACTCCTGAAACACTTTTTGAAGGAATTGGATGTGTAGAACTGAACCACTTGGTTGTAAAAGGACTAGATAATTTTTCTCTAAGTAATTATACAATGGAATTTCTTCCATCAGTTCCATCCCTCTCTTTCCCATTCTTCATCCCTTCCTTTCTTATTTGCTTTACTTTTCTCTCTTTCTCAATCTATATCTAAATCTGTCTCTCTCTCTCTCTCTATATATATATATATATTTTTTTCCCCTTTCCTGTGTTGATGTTTTCCTCTTTTTCTTCCTTCCCTCTTTTGTCCCTTTCTTTTCTTCTTTCTCTCTCTTTCCCTTTCTTTAACTATATGCCAAAGAATTTATGGGAAAGTCGTATGATAACGTCATCTCTATTCATTTAGGTTAAAGCTGGACCTACTAGTTTTATTCATTTCCTTGTAGGACCTGCTTTTCCTTACAGGTTCTCTCTGCATTTAAGATGTATTTACATAAACCAATTACACAAATTTGTTTGAAGGTGATCAAGCTAAAAGAAGATAGTAGTGGTTGATTGTTTGCCTATGTACTTTTTTCAATATGAGTAAAGAAAATTTAGAGGTAAATATAAGTAGTCTATTTTAGCAATCATGCTGACAACATTTAAGTTCATGTGTTAAATAACAATACTTATAAGCAATATTTAAAGTTTAATTTATACTGATGTTAAGATATAGTTAATGAAAACATATCGGAATAAAATCTCAATCAGCATTAATTTAAAAATATTAGAACTCGAGAAAGAAAAGACTAATTTTAGGCTTTAGATTCTATGTAAGTCCTTAACTAGTATAAAACAATTAACATTTTATAAATATTTAAGTGGGTATTCAAATTATCAGGTATAACTGGATCAATATTTCTAAGTAAGAAAACATTTATATTTATTCCCTGTACACAATAGCCAGTGTCTAAAACATATTTTATATTCCTTAGTTATACTATTATTGTGTTTAAAATAAATGTTGAATCTGGTAACAATTATTTTAATATATACTTAAGCAAATAGTATTTTAAGAAATCATGAAAAGATAACATCTGGGCTTTTACTGAAATCTTTCACACTGCAACCACCAGGGTAGATTAACACATTGAAGTAATTGCTTCAAATGGAATAGTGAAATTAAGATTTTTAAAATACTTTTTGAATATCAAAGAATAGAGGTACTGCTGTCCATCATTTTTATGGTTAAAAAGAATGATTGCTTCTATAATTGAGTCTGTTTTCTAATTCTAAGCTATTCTAAAATCCTGTGTTGTTTACTATAAAGAAAATTCTTGAATTCTGATTACTCTGAGAAATTCAAAGAATTGACCATCTGTGGAGTAAGTAATAATGTATGATTAATTTTAATGTTTCCTTGCTAATTTAATATTTGCTGCCTTCCAAATACATTTGTCAGTCTAATTGATTTTCTTTGTTTTCTTCATAAAATTATCAGAAATATTAGCATGTCAAAATGCTTATTATGACTACTTTATAATTTGTTTTATCTCTTTATAATCTATATTTAATAGATAATTACCTCAATTAAGAATGCATGCAAAATTTGATCACTTGTATGTGCTGTAAATTTAAAATATCATGATTTTGGGAGAAAAATTAATTTGCTTGTGCTAATAATCTCTAATTCAAATTATGTTCTTATGCTTTCCTTAAATATTTTGACTTTTCATGTCCATTAGAAGAGAGTCCCCCCTCAGATTTCTTTAGATGTATAGCAGATGCATGGGAGTTCTAGATACAGAGAATAGAGAAGGGTTGAAAAGTAGATGGCTTTACAGAAAATTATTTATTAAAGTCATTTTATGTCCCCAGAAGCAGATCATAAGTTGTACTCTTATTCTCTTTTTCTTTTCTTGCTTTCATCCAATTTCATAAAATTTATTCAGATAAAATATTTTATGTCTTAAAACCTTGTATTCAGTTACTAAAATACACCCAACCATTACACTGTGGAAGTTTTCTTTTTTTGGAAAATATCTTTAAATGTACCCTATTGATGACATCACTCTAGGAATATTTATTTCACTATTTCATTAGCAAATATTTAGATGAGTTTTAAATAATATTTTTATGCTACTTCTCTGTACATAGAAAAAGGAAAATCACCATTCACAGGTCTCAAATTCTTCAAAACATTCATAGGCCCTGTGACACTATCAAGAGAAAATGTGTTTTTCTCTTTATGTCTCCCCTCATCAGCCCATAGAATATGTACATGATACATAATGAATATATGGTTATTCCTGTAATCTTCACATATGAATATTTGTGAATTTTTTTTGTTTCTCTATTTAAAAACAAAATAATTCAAACAAAGATTTTTAGGAACTTTTCCAGGGTCATAGGGTTAACAAGTAGCTGAGTCAAAATTTGAATATTAAGTCTTGAGTGCAGTTCCCTTCTCTTAGAGAAAAATCATTACGCCTCTTCTGACTCAGAGGCTCCCAGTTCCAACCCATTTCTCTAGCCAAAGTGTTTCCTAGCATGTTGCTTGCCAGAGCATCCACATGGGTTCTTCTTTTCCACTTCTCATCCATGCTACCTTAAGAAACCCTGATGACTCTCTGCCCCCCATGGAAAGACCAATGCTGCTTGGAATAAGAGTGCCTCTCATTTTTTAAAATCCTATTTGAACTGTATTGCACTAATGTTTATCTTGCTGCTAGGCTACTCAGGCAAGTCTCTTAGTTTCAAAATCTTAGAGATAATAGAATTAAATATACACCCATGTTACAATCCAGAAGAATGAGGGGAAGTTTGAAGGCAAAAATACCTTACTGACTATATACAGAGCTGTGACACAAGGAAATTTTTAGCTTCAAAGATGCCCAGAAACATGAAAGGTTTTCTCGATGCTTTTCTTCTTAGTCTTGTTTTATGTTTTGCGTGATTTTTTAGTTAGATTGATTACACTCTTCATCCAAAATTCGGTTCTGTTTGTTGGGAATAAGTTGTGAATAACTACTAAGTAGTATGTAAGGTAATCAAAGTCCTTGCTAGTTTCAACTTTGTTAATTAAAATTTCATAAATCAACATAACACAAGCACCATGAAACCAGTTATTACTTAATCCATTTGGTCATTTTTATGTCTTTATGTTCATATTTATTTTAGTTTTACTTACTATTGGCATTGTTTACCAGTCCATGTGATAGTAGAGTCACCTCACTCTTGTCCCATGTTTCATACATGCCATGTTTGCTTAAAGGTCAATTTTGCTCTGCTTCCTCTAACAAAAGTTCTTTTAAGTTTTGCATAACGCATTTAACTTTCTAGACAAATGAAAGTTTGTCTAGAAACTCTTCTGAACTCTCTTCAAGTACTAGAACTGCCTCCATTTATGGAGGCCAGAAAAGTACAGTCATCACATCTCTTAGGTGTTCTTGAAGATGTAGGAATAAAAATAAGTGAAGCACGTGAAATTTCTAAGGATGTGCCTTTATAATACATTACTTAGCACTTATTACGTAAGTCCCTCCAAATTACTTTAATTCCATGTGTATTTTCACAGTGGAGATTCTGTGCTATGAATGTAATAGAAATTTGTCAGTGAATGTGTATGCTGGGTGTATAACTCTCATCTCCACAAACTTAAAGCTCTTTAACTTTTCCATCATTATTAATGGAACTCAACGTGAATTTAGGAAACACAGACTGCAAGCTATTTTTTAACTTCCTGAAGTCTTTAGGAAAGACTGCTTGACTCTTTTACATATTTGTTTTGAAAGGAACTTATGCATGTTAGTTAGTCATTTCATTATATGATGTTCAAAGAAATAACTCAGCACAAATAACACCCATGTTAGAAAACTCAAAAGACTATGTTAAAAGAGCTAGGAGACATATAACACAATTATGCTTCTAGTAAATATTCATGAATACCTTTGTAATTCTGTTAGGCATATCTGCTGGCACAGTGTTTCCTTGGCACATCATCTGCATTTGAATGTGTCATAATAATTTTTACTACAGTTATCAGAAAATATTCACAAACCATAATAAAATGGTGTTTTAGAAATGTTAACCCTTCAGCCTTTGCAGTACCTTTAAGCTAGACCAGGAAGATTGCAGAAAATCAAGATGGAAAGATTATTTAAGTCCAGAAGGTTAACATTTAATCATAAAGCATTTGTTCACTATAGTTGTCTTTACCTCTCCCAATTCTTTGTTGCAAGATTAATTGATAAATATGAGGAAAATCTAGCAAGGTTTAAAGAGCCAATAAATTATAGGACTCTAACTAGATTGAGGAGTAGCAAAAAGAGTGGTAGTAAGGGCTGGCTCTGAATCAAGTGAGATCAGGAAAGGGGAAGATGGGTTTACTATGTTGATAGCAACTTTTATGTGCCGAATAGTATACTGTCACTAATATAACGGAGGACACTGAGGCACTGAGAGGTTAATTCATCCCACATTAATATCCTAACAAAGTGATCGAGCTGTAATTTGAAAGCCAAATCTGTTTTACTTGAAAGGCCATATTGTACCTTTAAACTAGTTCCTCATTACCAGCTGGTGTAATACTTGATGTGCTGATCAGACAGACAAAAACAAGACGATTAAGAGACCAGAGAATTACAAATAGAAAATAGACAATGAGAAGGGGCAAATATAATTAGGATATCACTAAGCTTAAGAGGAAAGTATTTACCCCAAACATATGAACTTTAATGTGTTTTATATTTGTGTCTGAACTAATCTTACTCTACTTTTTGTTCCAAAGTAAAGCATAATGTTCATTGATATTATGTTTATTTTTTAAAGTAATCTTATTTAATAATATACTCATTTTTAAATGTAGGCTATATACAAAGATATAAATCAAATATCAATATAACCTGAAGTTACAGATAACAATTGTTAATAGCATAAGCACTTCTAAAAATATATACATTTTTGTTTATGTATAACTAAAAATATTGTAAAAGTTATTTACAAAAAGTTATTCATGATGCTTATAGACTTTTTTTTTCAACCAATATATCCTTATCATCTTTTGAGGTTAAAAATATAGATTTTTGTCATCCTTTTGATGATGTGCATGTGTGTGTGTATATATATAGGTGTATATACATATATAGGTAGAATATATATATTACCTATATATTAACACTTGTAATTCCAAAAGAAATTTGAAATACTGTTGCAGACAGGGTTATTAAGCAAATTTGATAAATGCCAAGAAAGAATGAAAGCAGGACTATTTTACACAAGGATTTATATCATCGTCCATATTAATTTATAAAAAATGTTTACCAGTTTTCTATCTTACGCCATCTAATTGTTTTTTTAGGGGGAGTGCTATTAAAACGGCACAGTTGGTGTAAATATGCTGAAACATAAGTTTGTGCTTTGTTGTACAACTGTTTTCTAAATACGTATTTTTCATGATTGTACTGGTGGGTTGAAAATATTCACATTTTGATAACTAGCTTTCCACATAGTTTTTTTGATGTTTATAGTGTGCCTTGTACCTCACCTACTTATCCACACAAATCATTCTCTGTTTAGAATTATTGCCTAATAAGTAGGTTTAAAAACCATAGCACTATTTTAAATTGATTTTTGAATTATTTAATTGAAAAATATCATTAAAAAATAAAAAAAGAACACCTTATGCCACTGTCTACTGGAATTCTTACCTCATTCTTATTGATGCATATGAAATCTTTATTTAGAAATGATATTAACCTACTATATATTATGCGTGACAATATTTTATCAAATTTGCAATTTTTAAATTTTTTACATGTTGAGGATAGTTTTGTTACATTGATGTTTAAAAGATATTTGAAGTCTAGTCTGTCAGTCTTTTCCTCTGTGATTTCTGGTTTTGACACTTGTGTAACTTTTGAAGGGTGGCCTATAAGCTTGCGGGTTGTGGATAAGCATAACAACTGTCTCTGGTGAGAGTGAGTGCTGGGGAAAGAAGTGAAGGTTATCCAGGCAGTTTTGAACACCTTAAGGAAAATGATCATGGTTTGACTAGAGAGCTGTTAGAATATGGGCAAGGAAAACAACTCTTTCTTTCAAAGAGTACTACCCTAAAGAGAACATCTGTGATTACTGCAGATGATAGCCTGAAGTCATTGTCTGGTTTCTAGGATATCTTTTGTTTTCTTTTCTAAGAATGTTTTTCTTAGAAAGCATATATATTTGTTTGTGTGTCTGTGTTTGTATTCTACATAGGTATTAACAACTGTGACTCTAAAAGAACCTCAAAATATGAAGAGTACTAAGCACATTTGATAAATGCAAACAAAGTATGAAAACAAGATATTTTGCACAAGGTTATGATTCATGTTATACACATAGCCACAACTAGATTTCAAGATTTGCCACTGTTGCTAAACTCTTTTACAGAATATTATAAAATTATTGTTTCAACTATTGCTTTCTCAGTAACATGACTAACAGATGAATTATATGTTAGGTCTTCTATTATGTCAATAATTTGACTACGGAATCAAATTGCATTAAAAAGTTTCATTCTATAAAGTAAATAGCAGTGTATTCAATTACTTTAAAATTTAACAGCATTATAAATAACTGTTAAAATAATTTTAAAGAACAAATATTCTTTAAAACAATTTTAAAGAACAAATATTTGTGACGTTATCATGAGAAAAACACTTTTCTCCAAAACATTTGTTTTTGTTAACCATTAGTTGTCTTCTTGAGGAGCAAGACAAAGCTGAGTTGAGTAATTTAAAAAAAAAAAGGCTAACAATGTATTTTCTGTGTGTGTGCGTGTGTGTATATAGAGTTAGCTCTCAAAATATGACCTCATATCACCAAACATAACTTTGTAAACACTTTCAAATAAAAATATGTGATGTATACAATACATGTAAAATATGGAGAGATAGAGTGGCTATTATTTTATGCCTATTAAATACATTAAGACTGAGGCATGCTCAGAGAAAGTGACTTATTCTTATGCCTCTGCACAGAATTTTTATCAAACACCTACAATGGTCTCCAACCATTTTGACAACAGGGATTGGTTTCATGGAAGACAATTCTTCTACAGACCAGGAGTATGGGGGAACGGTTTCAGATTGGAACTTTTGTGCCTCAGATCATCAAGCATTAGATTCTCATAATGAGGACACAACCTAAATCCCTCTCATGCACAGTTCACATTAGGGTTTGCACTTGATATGGTTTGGTTCTGTGTCCCTACCAAAATTTCATCTCCAGTTGTTGTCCCCATATGTTGAGGGAGGGACCTGGTGGGAGGTGATTGGAACATGGGGATGGTTTCCCTCATGCTGATCTCATTATTGTGAATGAGTTCTCATGAGATACAATATATTTTCTAAGGAGCAATTTCCCCCCCACACTCTCTCTCCACCTACAACCAGATGTTGCCTTGCTTCCCCTTTGCCTTTCACCATGGTTATAAGTTTTTTGAGGCCTCCCCAGCCATGCAGAATTGTAAATTGACTAAACCTCTTCTGTTTATAAATTACCCAGTCTCAGGCAGTTCTTTATGGTAGTGTGAAAACAGACTAATACAGTAAATTGATACTGAGATAGTGGGGTATTGCTATGAGATAACTCAGAATGTGGAAGTGAATTTGGAACTGAGTAATTGACAGAGGTTGGAACAGTTTGGGGGACTCAGATGAAGATAGGAAGTTGAGGAAAATTTTGGAATTTCCTAGAGACTTGCTGAATAGTTTTGACCAAAATACTGATAATGATACTGACAATGAAGTCCAGGCAGAGGTGGTCTCAGATAGAGATGAGGAACCTCTTGGGAACTGGAGCAGAGTTCACTTTTGCTATGTTTTAGCAAAGAGACTGATGGCATTTTGCCCTGAACCTAAAGATCTGTGGAAATTTGAACTTGAGAGACATGATTTAGGGTATCTGGCAGAAGAAATTTCAACGGCATGCAACAGGTGACCTGGATTATTCTGAAAGTGTTCAGTTATATGCATTTACAAAGAGATGATCTGAAAGTGGAACTTAAGTTTAAAAGGGAAGCAGAGTGTAAAAGTTTGGAAAATACACAGCCTAACCATGTGGTAGAAAAGAAAAACCCATTTTGTAGAGAGGAATTCAAGCTTGTTCCAGAAATTTGCATAAGTAACCAGGAGCCAAAGGTTAACAGCCAAGGCAATAGAAAAAAATGTATCCAGGGCATATTAGAGATTTTCACAGCAGCCCTTCCCATCACAGACCCATAGACCTAGGAGGAAAAAATGGTTTCCTGGGCCAGGCCCAGAGCCCTGCTGCTCTCTGCAGCCTCAGGACTTTGTGCCCTGTGTCCCATTCTATCTCCAGCTGTGGCTAAAAGGAACCAAAGTACAGCTCAGGTCACTGCTTCAGAGGGTGTAAACCCCACCCTCAGTGGCTACCACGTGGTGTTGTGTCTGCAGGTGCACAGAAGACAACAGATGAGCTTTGGAAACCTCCATCTAGATTTCAGAAAGATGTATGGAAAAGCCTGGATGTCCAGGCAGAAGTCTACTATAGGGGTGGAGCCCTGGTGAAGAACCTCTGTGAGGGTAGTGCAGAAGGGAAATGTGGGGTTGGAGCCCACACATAGAGTCCCCACTGGGGCACTACTTAGTGTAGCTGTGAGAAGAGGGTCACAGTCCTCCAGCCCCCAGAGGAAGATCCACCAACAGCTTGCACCACGTGCTTGGTAAAGCTGCTGGCACTCAATGCCAGCCTGTGAGGGCAGCTGCAGGGGTTGTACCCTACAGAGCCACAGGGGTAGAGCTGCCAAAAGAGTCCACTCGTTGCATCAGTATGCCCTGGATGTGAGACATGGAGTCAAGGAAAATAATTTCAGAGCTCTAATAACTGCCTCACTGGGTTTCAGACTTGTATGGGGCTCATGGCCACTTTATTTGGCCAAGTTCTTCTATTGGTATGGGAACATTTAGCCAATGCCTGTACTCCCATGTATCCTGGAAGTAACTAGCTTGTTTTTGATTTTACAGGCTCAGAGGTGGAAGAGATTTGGCTTGTCTCAGATGAGACTTTGGACTTGGACTTTTGAATTAATGCTGAAATGAGTTAGACTTTGGGGGATTCTTGGGAAGGCATGATTGGTTTTGAAAAGGAATTGAGATTTGGGAGAGGCCAGGGACATAAGGATATAGTTTGGCTCTGTGTCTGCCACCCAAATTGTATCTCAAACTCTAATCTCCAGGTATCAAGGGAGGGACCTGGTGGGAAGTGATTGGATCATGGGGGTGATTTCAATCATGCTGTTTTGTGAGAGTGAGTGAATTATCATGAGATATGATGGTTTTATAAGTGGCAGCTTCCCCTGCACTCTCTCTATTGCCTGTCACCATGTAGGATGTGCCTTCAGGTGGTCATGCTCACTTGTCCTCTTCTTACCTCCTGCTGTATGACCCAGTTCCTTACAGGCCACAGATTGGTATCAGTCTGTGCTCTGGGATTAGGGACCCCTTACTTACAACAAATATTCATTGATTTACTTGTATGTGGCAAATAATAGTCTAGTCTCCAGAAAAAGAGCAGTAGAAAAGAAAAGAAAGGATCCCGTACCCTGGTGGGACTTGCAGTTCAATAGTGGTGCCAGGATGGTGTTTTTGAAATGTAATATATAAATATAGATAGATAGATGACAGATAGGTAGGTGAATAATATATATGCATAGCAATGGAGAATACAAATGCTATTAGTAAATAGAGCAGAGTAAGGGAAATTGGAATACTGATGGGGCAGTTTGTAATTTCATATATAGTGGTCAGAATACTTCTTAAAGGAAAAAAAATAGCATTCAAAGAAGCATGTAAAGGAAACAAGGGCTTTCATAAATCCAAATATCTGTGTCCTAGATATCTGGAGGAATCAAAATATCTGTATCCTGGCTGCTAGGACCCTAATACTCTAGCTCTGCAGCAGAATTTTGCTTGGGGGTAATCAAGGGATATCAAGAAGAAAAGTTAGTTTAATATAGGAGAAACTGTGATTAAAGAGCAAATGAGAGTCAGACTTTATAAGACCTATGGATAATGGTGAGAATTTCATCTTGTTTTAAGACTTTTAATTTCCAGTTATTGTAACACAACTCAAAGTAGTTTACACAAAAAGGAGAAATCAAATTGACTTTGCCTATGTTTTGTTCCCATCACTACAGGTTCCCACAGTTTTCAGGAAGATGGGGCACTACCGTTTGACCAGTCTATATCACATGACTATACCTGTGACTGGAAAAGTGAGCAGTAATTGACATCAAACCAGAAGAATATAAAATGGCGGAAAGGACTTTACCACAAAGGGAGAAATGTACGTGTTATACAAACTTAATAGTTGACGGTTTTAAATACCTAAGATAAGGAACAAAAGTTCATGTTTTCTTAGGCTAAATCCCTTTTTTGCTTATTTTTATCTTTCTTGGGTAAATAACAAGGAATGGGAGTGCTAGGCTGTATATTATGTACACATTTAGTTTTATTTAAAAAATCAATAAATGGCTTTCCAAAATAAGTACACGATTTTGCATTCCCACCAGTATTGCATGAGACTTCAGTCGTTCCACATTCTTGTCATCACTTGATATTGTCAGTTTTTATGTAGTATTTTAGCCATTCTAATAGGTGTACTGTGCTATTACATTGCAATTTTAATTTACTGTTTTCTAATTACTAATATTGTCAAACATCAATTCATTTCTTTTTTATTTGTCGTCTCTATATATTCTCTGGTGAAGTCTACAATGAAAGTTCTTGATCATTTTTAACTTTTTGATTATTGAGTTAGCGTTCTTTATTTACTGTGGTTAGAAGTCCTTTATCAGATAATTGTTTTACAAAGCTTCCCTTCAGTGAGTGATTTGCTTTAAATGTTTTTACAATATCTTTTAAAGAGTAGATTTTCTTATCTTAATGAACTGCAATGTATTACTATTGTTGTTGTCATTTTGTGTTTTCTCAATCCACTGTAAGAAATCTTTGCCCATCTCAAAACTTGCAAATACACTCTTCTATAATTTTCTTTTAGAAGAATTACAGTCTTGGGTTTTATGTTTAGGTCCAGAATGGCTTAAAATTTTATTTTTATATAATAAAAGGTATGACTTGAAGTTCATTGTTTATATATGGTTGTTAAGTTGTTCAGCATGAATATTGAAAAGGCTATTCTTTCTCCATTGAAGTGGCTTCCCAACTTTTTCTAAAAGTAATTGACCATATAATATAGTTAGGCTGTGTTCCCATAAAAATCTTATCTTGAATTGTAATAATTCCCCTTTATCCAGGGCAGGGCCAGGTGGGGATAACTGAATTATGGGGGTGATTTCCCCCATATTATTGTGGTAGTGAATAAGTCTCATGAGACCTGATGGTCTTATAAATGGGAGTTACGTTGCACAAGCACTCTTACCTGCTGCCATGTAAGATAAGACTTCACTCCTGCTTCGCCATTTGCCATGTTTGTGTGGCCTCCCCAGCCAACTGTGAGTCCATTAAACCTCTTTCCTTTATCAATTATCCAGTCTCAGGTATGTTTTTATTAGCAGCATGGGAACAGACTAATACACCATGTATGTGTAGACTTATGAATGTATCCTCTATTCTCTTCCACTGATTTATTTGCCTAATCTTTCTCCAGCACCACATAGAAATAATTTAATTTTCTTTTTTCAAACAATGAACTTTTTGATTTGATATTTTTGTCATGTTGTACTGCCTAAGACCTCCATTTCAATGTTAAATAGCACTGATTAAAGTTGGTTATTTGACTTTATGGCCAGATCATAGAATTAGTACATTCTGTATTACCAAAAAGTGTGATATTAGGTATAGGTTTTTAATAGATGCCCTATGACAAGTTGATAAAGTTCTCATTAATTACTACTTCAATCACAGCTGTTATGCTGAATGCTGAATTATTAAAAGTACTCATTTTGTATTGTATTAGTTCCCCATTGATGCTATAATAAATTACCACAAGCTTAGTGGTTTAGATCAATACAAATTTATTACTTTATAGTTATGGATTTTGGAAGTCCAAAATCAGTTTCACTGGGCTACAATCATGACATCTGCAAGCCTGCATTTCTTCTGGGTGTGCTAGAAATTAGTCTGTTTCCTTTTGTCAGCTTCTAGAGTCTGTCTACATCCCATAGCTTGAGTCACCATCTTTATCTTCTCTCTCTGACTCTGATTCTCCTGCCTCCTATTTATAAAGATACCTCTGAACACATTGGCTTTATTAGCAATATCCCAATCTCAAAATTATTACCTTAATCATATCTGAAAATTTTATTTTACCATGTGAGGTAACATATTCACAGGTTCCAGAGATTAGGGCATGGATATCTCTGGGGAGCTTTTATTTAGCCTACTAAATCCACCTATTAGTGTGATTATATGGCTTTTTTCCTCTTTTAATATAAAAAAATACATTGATTTATATTCAGTTGTTTAATCTACCTTATAATACAGGCATAAATCTCACTTCATCTTGATGTTTTATCATTTTTACATGTTGATAGATTTGATTTGCTAATATACTATTGAGGTTTCTGTACTTTTACTCTTGTAGGGTATTGATCTGTATTTTCTTATAATAGAGAGCTTCTGTTAAGGTCTCTTAAACACCTCATAAATCCATACAGAGAGATGATTCCTCTTCCTTCCCCTGGAAATCGTCATGACTGGACAGGACACTCTAAAATTTTATGCCATTTTTCTATGAGACTCCTGAGGAAGCCAATACAGAGAAGGAGTGGCACCAAAAATATTTAGAGGAAAGAAGAGCTAAACTCTTGACACCTGTGCTTTGAGTCCTCCTTTAACACTAGCCTCTTGTTATATGAAATAACACATCCCCTTATTACTTCATTTGTAGAATTCTGCTTTTGTTTTTACTTTTCTGTTACAAGAAGCCAACTTCATCTGGAATTACATATGTGGAAAGTTTTATTTGGATTATCTTTAAAAACCTGGATTTTTAGGCCTTATTGGTAATATTCCTCATGATTAATTCAAACTGATTAATGCTTAATCAATGCTTATTTCTATTTGCATATTTATTCTGGTAATATTATAAATAAAACACAATAATCGACCATTTTGTTATTTTCAGTATTTTAAAAACAGATGGTTTATCTTGTATGATTTTGATTTTCATCTAATGGTTTCATACTTAGTGAAAATTTTAAAAAGCTAAAACGGAGACTGAGATATAGAAAATAAATTAGTTTCAATTTTTTTTTTTTACCTGATTGGAAGTAAAAGTATAGCAAAAAATATTACCATATGTGCTAGTCCATTTTTACACTGCTATAAAGATTCTACTGGAGACTGGGTAATTTATAAAAGAAAGAGGTTTAACTGACTCACAGTTCTGCATTGCTGGGGAGGCCTCAGGAAACCTACAATCTTGGCAGAAGACGAAGGGAAAGCAGGAACAAGTCAGCAGGAAAGAATAGAGTGAGGGCACAGGAAAAAATTTCCATTTATAAAACCATCAGATTGCCTGAGAATTAACTCAATATCATGAGAACAGCATAGAGGAAACTGCCCCCATAATCCAATCACTTCCCTCCCTTGACAGGTGGGGATTACAGGTCCCTCCTTGTACACGTGGGGATTATAATTCAAATTTGGGTGGCAACACAGAGCCAAACCGTATCACCATAATACGTTGGTGATATTGTTCCCAAGAGATTTTAATATCCTTTTCATCACTTACACAATTCTGGGCTATAACAGTAATGTCAAATTTCCTCCATTACAATAACTCTTAGGTTTCCTCTTTATTATTATTATTATTTTATTCCTTTTTTTTTTTTTTTTTTGAGAGGGAGTTTTCTCTTGTCACCCAGTCGGGAGTGTAGTGGCGGGATCTCGGCTTACTGCAACCTCTGCCTCCCAGGTTCAAGTGATTCTCCTGCCTCAGTGTCTGGAATAGCTGAGATTACAGGCGACCACCACTATGCCTGGCTAATTTTTTTGTATTTTTAATAGAGGCAGGGTTTCACCATGTTGGTCAGGCTGGTCTCAAACTCTGGACCTCAGGTGATCCACCCGTCTGGACCTCCCAGTGTGCTGGGATTACAAGAGTGAGCCACAGTGCCCATTAGGTTTTCTCTTAAAGCAGGGTTTTTGTGTGTTTATTTGCTTTTTAGTTTTTTGCTTTTGTTGTTTTTGTTTTTTGAGGTTGGTCATGGATCAGCTAAGTGAAGACTTGCAGGCTTCATGGCACAACTTCTTTGAACTAACTGGTAGTAATGGCTTTAATAACTTTGACAAAAATCTCTCAGACAAGAAGATTATTAAGCTTATTTAATGGATGATTATACAAACTCAGCTGGACAAAACTCCAGTTTCTAGTCCAAAGTCTGATTTACATATGCATAATATAAATTGTACATATTTTAAGGAAACCGAACAGATCTTTCCACATTGATTATATATGTCTCAAAATCTAAAATACTAGTGCGAGTTTTTTTTTTCTCTGTCTTGGGGCTTGACTTCTTAATTGTATTTTGTTGTTTCAGTCGTCTAACAGTACGTGACTTCCAAGTACAGCCATACTCAAATTTAAATTATGTAATCGAAGTTTAGTTGATATAGATATTCATGGATGATCACTAGTCAGAGATCACTAAGTAAAATACTACACTGGGATTCCAAGAGGGCTAAACAAATGCTAAATTGCAGAACCCAAGGTCTAGCATGTCTGCTCAAGCTACATTAGTAATTAAATAAGCTTATTCTAAGTGTTCCGAAACCCCCATTAAATAAAGCATTTTCATGATATTAGAGATTTTGCATAAACCATTAAATGTTTTTACAATAACCAGAACACTTGAAATAAAAAATAAATTGAAAATAAAACACTTGGAGATTCCAAATTATATTTGCAAATAGCAAATTTCTCATTGAGACATGGATTTTTAAGGTGGTTGAAAGCAATTTACTCAGGAGTAATCATTATATATTGTAACAACTATTCTCCAAGCTGTTAACGTCAATATAAACAGTTGCTATTGACCATTTGTGAGAGCTAATTAATATTCTATCAAAAAATCAAGGGATTATTGAATAGACTACATTTGCATATAGGGGCAACTGGGCTATTTCCTAGAAAATATGGCCACATTGTTATTGATTGCAATGCTTTAAAACAAACTCCACATCAAAAGTGTGTAGTTTTCATCACAGTATGTAACTTGTTTTTCCTACAACACAAAGAAAATTAACTTCCACGTGACTTCAAACTGATGTACAGTTAATTGCTCTCCATAAATTATTCATTATAAATTACATAGACATTAGTTGAGTGTTTCTAATAGTTTCGAGCCACTTAAAAGATACACTAGAAGTTAAGCTCATAGCTACACTTTCAGCTACAGCAATTTATTTTCTACTAGTGAAAGAGAAATATGAAAAAAATTGTTTAAATAATAGTTCATTTTTTGTATTTCATTTGTAGGAAACTACAAAAATATTACAGTAATTTAATTACATTGTAACAACTAAATTGTGTACAGAGGATAATATTGAGTAATGCTAACTTTTCTGGATTTTACACACAGAATAATTCAATTAACCAACTTTTTATTTCAAAAGTGACCTTTTGTCTCAAGTGGGTACAAATACTATGATTTATGTTTTGTTGATGGTTCGTATGGCAGCATCTCTCCTAGTTAAGTTGAGTTAAATTTCTGTTAGAATAAGCAAACTTTTCTTATAAAACTGCTCTTTTTTTATGTTTAAAAGCATGTAGTTTCCAATAAAATACAGAGATGCTTTATTTATTTATTTATTGGGTTTTCCTGACTAGGAAATGTTTATATAAGGTTTGTGCGGACTAAGAAGCATGAAAATGCTAAAAGTTTAATAGATACTCTATATGACTACAAAGTTTAAATTTCAGAAATTATTCTTTTTTGTCATCATCTGGTAGTTAATTCAATCAACTGAAACAAAAGCTTTCTTGCCAAAATACCTGAAAGAAGAGCCCAACACAACAGAAAATCTCAGTAAGAATGGAGACATAGGAGCTTACCGAATCAACCCATTAATGTTGTTGATGAAGTACTGGCTCACAACTACAGATACGACCAGAAACAACGTAAGTGGATTTTGAGAACCAAAGATCAAACAAAAATCTCAGAGAAGCAACTGAGTGGCATTTATAGGCAAAGACCTGAATAAGATTCCAGACGCTCTGAAAACTTTTACCTGACACTGAAACCACAACCTACAGAAAGCTGATCAGAATTTGTCGGCTTAGTTCAAGGAGGTGGTTGAGTTCTAAGCCAGAACAAAAATAAAACAAGGTATCTATGTTCTACCACAGGGCTTAAGCAAGATCTGCAGTGTCATAACAAAATACTGAAAATTTCTAGTGCATAAACCAAAATTATTCAGTGTATGGTAGAAACAGGAAAATCTCAAGTTTCGTGAAAAATTACAATTAAAAATGTTAACGACAAGATGACACAGATAAGGAAATTATCTGACAAATATTTTAGAAGAGCTATTTTTAAAGGCATTCAATGAGTAATCGTAAATACTCTAAGTAAATAAGAATACAGTAATTCTCAGGATGTAATATTGAATACTTTTTCTAGTGTTTATTATTATTAAGCTACAGGCATTTTTTAAAATTCAGAAAAGGTTGTTGAATTTTACTCTTTTTTTTTTTTTTTTTTTTTTTGAGACGGAGTCTTGCTCTGTCGCCGGGGCTGGAGTGCAGTGGCCAGATCTCAGCTCACTGCAAGCTCCGCCTCCCGGGTTTACGCCATTCTCCTACCTCAGCCTCCCGAGTAGCTGGGACTACAGACGCCCGCCACCTCGCCCGGCTAGTTTTTTGTATTTTTTAGTAGAGACGGGGTTTCACCGGGTTAGCCAGGATGGTCTCGATCTCCTGACCTCGTGATCCGCCCGTCTCGGCCTCCCAAAGTGCTGGGATTACAGGCTTGAGCCACCGCGCCCGGCCGAATTTTACTCTTATCTAATAACATCTATTGAAATATTCAAATCGTGTTTCTTCTTTAATCAGTTATTATCAGTTTTCTGACTTTCACTATATTCAGAATACTGTGCTTGCATCTTCATCCATTAATATACATGGATCACATTTCAGGCAACAATATTATTACACAAATATATAGTTTTCTCAAATGGATAAATTCAAGCAATACTATATGTGTGACAGAGTCTCTTAAATTGCTCACACATTCAAATACAATGGAAAATTAAGAAACAAATATTTTGTCTTTGTTTTCCATTAAATGTCTGGAAGATCTTTGGAAACCATTTTGTTTCTGTAGGTATCAGTCTTATCATCTGCGTAAAAATTGTTTACTTTGAACAACTTCCTTCCAAGTACACACTTCCCAGTCTTTCAACATGTTAAGGTTTTCCCTGCATATACACCTGCTTTATATGTGAAGTAAGATTATATTCTCTTACCACTTCTATTTAATATTTTTACTGGAAGATTTTACCAATTCAACAGGACACAGAATAAAGAAGAGGGAGAAGAATGAATAATAGTCATAAATATATGAAATAAATAATCATAACTACACGTATTTGCGGATTACATAATTGCACATTTAGAAAATTCAAAAGAATGTACAAAAAACTTGCTAGCTGTAAAAAGTAAATTCATAGTCTCAGGATACAATATTAATCTATAAAAATCACTAGGTCTTTATGTTAAGAACAAAGTAATTCATTTACTTTAGGAACAAAAATTATATTAAATTATACTATCTGCAGTAGCACCAAAAATTTAAAATATCTAAAAATATACTTAACAAAATATAAAAGACTTCTACACTGAAGGTCACAAAACATTGCTGAGGGAAAAAAAAGACTAATTGTTTGGAAAATTATTACAAACTTATTTGTGAGAAGCCTCGATATTGTAAAGACATGTATTCCTTCAAATTTGAATTAATTCAGCATACTTTTTTTCAGATATGTACAAACTAATGCTAAAGTTTCTATAGACTTATACAAACACCATTGTAAATATAGAGCAAAGTCAAAGGCATTAGTGTAACATGAATTTAAACTTATTATAAAGTTACAGTAAGAGTGCAGTATCAGAGTAAGAATAGTCAAAAAGTTTAACTAGAAAAAAATTCACATTCAGTAGTCCAATTGTATTTAGCAAAGACATTAATTAATCTAAATTGGAGTAAAATAATTTTTCCACAAATTATTGTGTATCAGTTGCCTATTTATAATTTTTTAAAAGGTGAACAGTGTTAACCTTACATCACTTCATAACAAAAATTAATACACATAAATATAAAAGGAAAATTACAGCTATTAAAATAAATTATTGAAGAACATTTAAATGAAACATTTTTAAAAATATATGGCTAAATTGACTTTTATATAAAAACAATCTGGAGAACTCCCAGTTTCTAGTTTAACATTATAAGGTGCTCAGATGTGACTCTTTCCTAACAAGTAAAAATCTGAACAAATTGTAAAATTAACAACTCTTCTTAAGCCTGTACTGTAACATTAATAAAAGTGAGGTTATAGAGCAAACTGCTGCCCCATAAAAGCGAGACAGACAGAATAACTCTGAGAATCACAGTCTGCCAAAACAGACATCCATAAAATGAAACTTCTGCGGGAACCAATGCTAAAGCAGAAAAGCCTAAAATGTAATTGACAAAATTCCTGGAGACACAGGATGGATACATCTGAGAGTTACAAATTCCAGCCATCAGAAGCCCCCACACTTTAGTGAGTTTTATCACCTGAAGCTATAACAGCATCTAAACATAAATATTGGAGAAAAATCCTCTCGCGCTGTGGCAAGGGAAAGAGAAAAGGCACCCTTATGAAATATACCAGAGCCTTCTGTTTTCTGCCCTTGGGACAAACTATTTAAACAAGGCTTAACTTCTTGGGGTTTTATTGGAGTCTAGGAGACCTGGGGAAGGGAAGTAATCATCTAGCTTTCCATGGGGAGGAAGACAAATGCTTAATTCCAGCACCCTCTAGCCATCAACATTGGAGAAAGGAAACGTCCAACTCCAGCCACTTTAAGCCGCTCTGTCTCACTTTACCATGTAAAAGGAGCGAATCAGATAAGGCTACATACTGTTGGATTTCAAGTATATGACATCTCTAAAAAGGCAAGACATTGGAGAGAATCAAAAGATCAGTAGTTGTCAGGGTTAGTGGGAAGGGAAGGATAAACAGGCCAAGAACAGAGAACATTTAGGGCAATGAAACTATATATATATATATATATTATATATATATATATATACACATATAAGTTATATATATAGTACTGTGAGTGTGAATACGTGTCATTATACATTTGTCCAAACCCATGCAATATGTGATACCAAGAAAGAAACCTAATGTAAACTATAGACTTTGAGCGATAATGGCTTATCAATGTAGGTTCATTAATTGTAAAAAATGCATTATTCTAATGAGAGACAATGATAGTAGAGAAGACTATGCATGTTTAGGGGCAGAGAGTATATGAGAAATCTCTGCCTTCTGTTCAAGTTTACTGTGAATCTATAACTGCTCTAAGATATAGAGTATATTATTTTAAAAGCAATACAGAGTTCAATAAGCCCTAAAAGAGAGAGCGCAAGTTGACTATGATAATTAGTATCCGAGGTTTTAGAGGAATGTTTTTATTGTATTATTATTGTTTTTTAATCCAAGAAGAGTCAAAAGGATGTTTATTTCTCAGTTAATGTATCTTTTCCAGTATAGGGGATACCCCAAAAATGCAAAAACAATAACAAAAAGCAATCTTATTAAAAGACCTTATCAAGAATATGAAAAAAGCAGGAAAAAACATTCACAGATACATTTCTGAACAAAACTTGATCCAGAATAGATAAAAACATCCAACAAGTAAATAATTTGTAAAAATTTGGAGTGAAAGTAATGTTCTATAGCTTAGTTGGTATGCTGCTTAAACACAAATATACATTTGACAAAACAATCCAATTGTATTCCTTACACACATGTACTTTATACGTAAGCATATCTTAATTTAAAAATTAAGGAAAAAGTAAGTTAATATACATTCCTCTTTGTGATTTATTGAATCATTGCCACCAACTCTAAGCAGGTAGCCAATTCTGTATCATTTGCTATTCTTATGTGATTGATAACATTTAAGTTCACTTTGTGGTTTTGAAAAATGTCCAAGGACAAAACCATTCTATATTTTAGTATCCCTGACACTAATTCCATACCACTCTATAGGTATCCCTAGTTACACACATTTTAATTCACATGTCCTACATGCTCTTATTTATTACTGAGTTTATTAGAAAGCTCTCTGTGCAACCTACATTGTTTTCTTTAGTTTTCCTGGTAGTTTCCCAAGGATGAAGAGGACATTTTTGAAGTTATTAATAAACAATTTAAGGAGAATCCTGCACCACTTTGTAAAAATTCATCTTATTATTTTATAATGATATAAATGCATTATCTATTAGGCTGTCTTTTCCAAAGCAATTAAACACTAATTTCTAATATTTGTCTCTCTTTCTAGAATATAACATTCAAATTAATTTCCCCTTTCAGACTGTTAATGGCTTGTGAAATTGGACTCACTGGACTCAGTAAGACAAACTGGGTAGGCCATACAAACTTTTATGTATGTATATATATATGTATTTATTTATTTTTGAGACAGAGTTTTGATCTTGTTGCCCAGGCTGGAGTGCAATGGTGTGAACTTGGCTCACCGCAACTTCCGCCTCCGGGTTCAAGCAATTCTCCTGCCTCTCGAGTAGCTGGGGTTACAGGCATCTGCTACCACGCCCGGCTAATTTTTACATAATTTTTATATTTTTATATTTTTAGTAGGGACAGGGTTTCACCATATTTGCCAGGCTGGTCACCAACTCCTGACCTCAGGTGATCCACGCAAAGTCTTGGGATTACAAGCGTAAGTCACCACGCCCAGCCAGGCCATACAAACTTTAACCTCACTTTCAGACTTTCTTCTGTTTAGATGCAATGCTTGGTTTATATTTCAGAACCAAAGAGCTCTGTAGAGACAGGAAAAACAAAACAAAACAAAACGCAATAATAACTTCTACTGTTCAAATGAAGAGAACTAAATTTAGAAGAAGAAACAATAATAAGACATTTCATGAAAGCCCCAAAGAAAGCTCCATCTTTTTGAGTTTTGAAAACAATAAACCCAGTTTTATATATTTAAATGTCTTCCTTATGGAGTAGTGGGAACATTTATGCTGCACTTTATTCATTCATATCATATTGATATTCATTCATATCAATATGAATTGGAAAATGAAATGTTAAAGTGCTTATATTTTCTAGAAATAAAAACAGTTGAAGTATAGGAAATGTAATCAGACAAAAAAAGGTTCACAGCAGGTAGTTGTCTCCACATTAGTATAGTTATCTGATATTTTTTTTTCCCAAAATTTGCACATCTTCATGCAAATCAAATGACACAGGGTAGATTAGTCAAGATTTGCACATCTTCATATTAGTAACTGGACTATTGAGAAGCTGAGATACAATTTTATCTAAATGATTATTTAAATAAAAACCCAGCTCACGTTTTTTTAAGTTTCTCACAAGCTACCAAGCAAGGAAGATTTTTTATGAATAGTCAGTATCTCTGAAACCTGTAATTTTTCCTAGTTACAAATTATCCAACTGGATAACTTGTTCTTAAAAATGCAAAAATCAGCCAAATCCAACTCTTCAGAGGAAAGATTTCACACACTGTCCAAGTGGAAAGAGCAAAGGCAGGCTGCCACTGAGGATTCTTTAGCATGCCTATTCTTTCTAACTTGATTCAGGTAAAAAAAAATTGAAAACCAAAAATGTCTGTTATCTTAATTACTTTTGGTATTATGTGCTCTCTGTCTCCCCTGGAGCTATTTCAGTGTGGTCAGAGAAAATGCTGTCAGTTGATATGTTAACCAGTGGTATCAACTTGAATGCTGACACTTTCCTCATGCATTCTATCCAGCTCTGCATACTCAACAGGAAACGCAGGGAAATGCTGGCACGACCTGACTTACGCTGTCAGAGCCTACCAGTGTGAAGTCCATTGCTACTAATGATCATGCTACAAACTGCCAGCATGACATTATTAACGACACTTTCTGAGATCTGCAAACCTCTGGTGTCTCAATTAGCAAAAGCACACACTGTCGGTTTAACCTGAAGATTAAATATCTAAAACAAAGAAAAATTTAATATGAGGTGCATGACAATTTTCTAAGTGTTCTGAGCATTTGATATTGGTGCCTTGTTTATTTTAGACTATTAAAATTATTCAAATTCCTCAAATCCATGTGGATGATTTACTGAATAAGGATACTGATGATGTAGAATTTGGAATGGTTGGGTGGGGGCTCAGAGATGATCATAAAAAATGTTTGTATTGAATTGAATACACTTTTATTCTTTTTTGGAAAATGGCTTCAAATAAAAACACTTAGAGTTTATGAAAATTTTCCTCATATTACCTTTTGATCCTTCTTAGTTACATAGCATCATATGTGCACAAATACACACATGTCTGCAATTCCTCACTCAGTAACATTTGTTAATGACTTCTGTATTTCAGGCACGGTCCTGGGTTCAGTGATAAGAAACAGATACATAAGGAAAGACTCTTCCATTTAGAAGGTTATAATTGAGTTTTTACTTTTTCCCATGAGCTAGTTGAAATAATTAAATCGTCTCATTGACTCATCTCTTCCACCATGAAGTTATTTTTTGCATATTGAATTGAAATTTCCAATCCAACTAACCCCCCACCATTCTATAGCATAATGTGATTTTGAATTGATTAGTGACAATTAACATCCAAAAACTAATATTTTGATATTGTATTAAGAATAGTATGATCAGGCGACTGCACTCCAGCCTGGGTGACAGAGCAAGACAGCATCTCTTTAAAAATATAGTACCTACTATTTTTTTAACATTATGTTTAAAGGACTACACTAAAGCATTTGTATATACAATTCATTCGTTTATTAACCATTATTGAGCAACTACCATGTGTGAGAACCTAAACTGTGCTGAAGATACAAGGGTGAAGAGAAGAGACAAGATCACTTCTTTAAGCTGCATACATTCAGGTTGGGGGATATATATGTGTAAAATAAATTAACAAGTGTCAGATTAGGTAGGTATCTATAGTAAAAGCAAAAACATAATGGCAGGGTAGGATCATGTACAATGTCTGAGGAAAATCCTCCATGTTTGCACTCCAAATTAACACAAATGTCATGCATTTCCCTCATAGGGTTTCTTCTCCTTCTATACTGCCAAGAAAAGGAACCAGGCTTAATTCAATTAAAAAGTAATTAAGTTCATCTACCATGATTAAATGGTTCTGCTGGAAGCAGGTTCAATCGATTGCTAACTCCTCTAATTTTCTGACACAATGAAATGATAAAGAGAATGAAAAATGATACTCCCCAGTAAGCACTTTTAATTTTAATCAAGACTTTACTCTTTGAATTATTTTATGGCATTTTAACTGTTGAAGCTGAAACCTATGAAAGGCTAATATTTGTTTTGTGATCCCAGTATTTTCCTCTCTTTTTTGAGGAGAGAGGGGAATTATAACATTAAAGTGTAATTTGAGTGAAGAAAATCTGAAATTATAGTTTTAATTTGACCCTCCAGATCGTTAAAATGACATATTGGCTGTCAGTCTTAGTTCTCAGTATATTATGAGGTTTTTTAAAGCTTTCTTAGAATACAGAAGTATTCCATTAGACAGTGAATTATGAATTGCTAAACTAAAATTCTAATTACTGGATAGCTAGCTAGTTGTATGATTGATAGAGAGAAAAAGCAAAGAGAGAGAAAGAGAGGTTTTTACTGAGGAAAAGGATATACAAATGAAAGAACAGTAATTTATACTTAATAACTAGATAATTTCAAGCAGAACAATCTTGGTTCAAATCATAGCTCTACATGTTTTATAAACATTGATGTTCCTCATTTTCCTACTTGTAATTTGAGAATTAAGAAAATTCATAAATTGTGATGGATTAAACACCAAAGCATAAGGTCTAAAACTATAAAAATCCTACAAGAAAACACAGGAAGAACTTTTCCAGACATTTATCTAGGCAAAGAATTTATGATGAAGACCTCAAAACAAATGTAACAACAACAAAAATAGGTAAGTGGGAATTAGTTAAAACTTAAAAGCTTCTGTACTGCAAAAGAAACTATCAATAGAGCAAACAGGCAACCTACAGAATGGCAGAAAATACCTGCAAATGATCTGTCCAACAAAGGCCTAACATTCCGAATCTATAAAGAACTTGAACAATTCAAAAAGGAAAAACAACCCCATTAAAAAATACACGGGCAAAGGGTATGAATAGGCGCTTCTCAAAAGAAGACATGCAAGTAACCAACAAATATATTTTAAAATGTTCCATATCTCTATTCATCAGTGAAATGCAAATCAAAACACAATGAGATACCACTTCACATTAGTCAAAAAGGCTACAGTCAAAAAGCAACGGATGTTGGCACTGAAACAGAGAAAAGGGAATGCTTAACACTGTTGATAGGAACGAAATTAGTTCAACGTGTATGGAAAATAGAATGGAGATTTCTCAAATAAGTAAAAATAGAACTACAAGTTGATCCAGCAACCCCACAGCTGAGTATCTACATAAGGGAGAAGAAATCATTATAAAGAAAAGACACCTATGTTCATATGTTAATCAAAACACTATTTACAACAGCATAGTCCTGGGACCAACATAGGTGTTCATCAACAGTTATCTGGATAAAGAAAATGTGGTATATGTACACTATGGAATGGTATGCAGTCATAAAATGAATAAAATCATGTCCTCTGCAGCAACATGATTGGAGCTGGAGACCACTATGCTAAGTGAATTAACTAAGAAACAGAAAGCCCAATGTCACAGGTTCTCACTTATAAGTGGAAGTGAAACAATGGGCATGCATACACATGAAGACAGAAATAACAGACACTGGAGGCTCCAAAATGGGGGAGGGTGGGAGGGGGGCAAGGGTTGAAAATTTGCCAAATGAGTACAGTGTTCACTGTTTGGGTAATAGGTACACTAGAAGCCCAGTCCCCACCAGTATGGAATATACCCATGTAACAAATATGCACGTGTACCCCCTGAACTTAAAATAAAAGAAAAGCTAATTTTTACTGCAAAATAATGATTTTTAGAATCTTACCAGAGATCTGTGGATACAAAGAAATGTAAATAAACTAAACTTCAGAAAACAATAAGCCTTTTATAGGAGGGAAAATATTCATGGGCTGTTCATATTCCTAGCAAAATTTTGAAAAAGAAATCTGTTAGAGGGGGACATGGCAAAATTAGGCAAACTGTTAAGAAACTTTAAACTACCATGTATAAAACTGTCATGATAGATTAGAATCCTGAGGAGGCCCATTAATAAAAAGTCTGCACCCACTTACCAATTCTTAAATTGAGTCTTCAAGTGCAGCAGAGGTGGGTAGCTGGGCCACAGCTGAGGGTTATCAGGATACTGAAGAGAATAAGAGCTAAGAGTTATCCCTGTGAGGTGAACATGTCTTTCATGAATAGAATGTTTCCTCAGGTGGCAGGCACAAAGTAGGCGAGGTGAGTGTAATTTATCAGATGCATTTCCAAATTTCAACAAGCAATAACTGATATTGGAGCTGAAGAATCCTTCAAGCTATTACAAGCCTTCAAAGAGTGTTAGATCAATGCCTTTGAAAGGCAGGGGAATGTCTGTAATCCTAGCTACTTGGGAGGCTGACGCAGGAGAGTTACTTGGACCCAGGAGGCGGACGTTGCACTGAGCTGAGATTGTGCCATTCCACTCCAGCCTGGGCAAAAAGAGCCAAACTTAGTCAAAAAAAAAAAAAAAAGGAAGAAAGAAAAAAAGGAAGGAAGGAAGGAAGAAAGAAGGAAGGAGAAAGAAAGAAGAAAGAAAGAAAGAAAGAGAGAGAGAGAGAGAGAAAGAAAGAAGGAAGGAAGGAAGGAGGGAAAAGAAAGAAAAGAAAGAGAGAGAAAGAAAGAAAGAGAAGGAAGGAAGGAAGGAAAGAAAGAAGAAAGAAAGAAAGAGAGAGAGAGAGAAAGAAAGAAAGAAAGAAAGAGGAAAGAAAGAAAGAAGAAAGAAAGAGAAAGAAAGAAAGAAAGAAAAAAGAAAGAAAGAGAGAGGGAGGGAGAAAGAAAGAAGGAAAGGAAAGAAAAAGAAAGAAAGAGGAAGGAAGGAGGGAGGGAGGGAGGATGAAGGAAGGAAGGAAAAAGAAAGGAAGAAAGAAAAGGAAAGAGAGAGAATGAAAGAAAAAGAAAGAAAGAAAAAGAGAAAGGAAGGAAGGAAGAAAGAAGAAAGAGAAAGAAAAAAGAAAGAAAGAGAAAGAAGAAAGAAGAAAGAAAGAAAGAAAGAGAAAGAGACAGAAAGGAAGGAAGAAAGAAAGAAAGAAAGAGAAAGAAAGGAAGGAAGGAAGGAAGGGGAGGAGGAGGAGGAGAAGAAGAAGAAGGAGGAGGAGGAGGAGGGGAGGAGGGAAGGAAGCAAGGAAAAGAGAAAGAGAATGAAAGAAAGAAAAGAAAGAAAGAAGAGAAAGAAAGAAGAAAGAGAAAGAAAGAAAGAAGAAAGAAAGAGAAAGAGACAGAAGGAAGGAAGAAAGAAAGAAAAAAGAAAGAAAGAAAAGAAGGAAGGAAGGAAGGGGAGGAGGAGGAGGAGGAGAAGAAGAAGGAGGAGGAGGAGGAGGAGGGGAGGAGGGAAGGAAGCAAGGAAAAGAGAAAGAGAATGAAAGAAAGAAAAAGAAGAAAGAAAGAAAAGAAAGAAAGAAAAGAAAGAAAGAAGAAAGAAAGAAGAAAGAAGAAAGAAAGAAAGAGGAAGGAAGGAAGGAAGCAGAGGAGGGCATAGGAGGAACAACAGGGCTAAAATACATTCCCTTAGATTAAAACAACCGCCCCCCACCCCCCAAAAAAAGGAGGAACAAGAGAGCAAAGACCACTTTCCAGTGACCAAAACCCTGGTGTCTGGTCTGTAAAGCAGACAGAAATCTCCTACAATTCTTGAAGTAGGCATCTGAGCTGTGAAAAAGGGCAGATGTCTAGGATTTTACATGTGTTTGCTTTCTTGGCTCTACAAAACAAAACAAAACAAAACAAAACACCTGATCCTGCCTCCCAAACATATGAAGGTGGTAGTAAACTGAATCAAAATAAAGTTGCAGCAAAGTTCAGACCCTGCTCATATGCATAACAGATTGATATAGATTTCACTTTAGATGCCCAGCAGAAAACAAGGTACACCTTTTATACATAAGGTCTGGCACAAACGTGAAGATAATATGACACAAGAGAAAAAAGTGGCAATCAATCTAGAGAGAAGTGAATAGAAGCAGGATGAGAAACTACCCAAATATTAAAACTGTATGAACAAATATGTAATAGCTCTATAGTGGCTATGACAGAAGGCTAAAGATATAGTGAGAGGGTAGACAGCTTGCTGCAAAATGTTAAATTTCAGCAAAGACAAGGAAACTATAAGACAGAAAAAAATAAAAATACTAGAAATTTTAAACTATTGAAAACAAAGGAAAAGGAAAGCAACCCTGTGAGCCAAGAATTTCACATCAAGTAAAACTACTCTTAAAGATATAAAGGCAAAATGAACATATCTTTAAACAGACAGAAAGTGATATAATTTGTTTCCAGCAGAATTACACTTCAAGAAAAGCTAGCAGAATTTCTTTGGTGTGAAAAGAAATGATGTCTGATTGAGTCCTGGATCTGTAGGACAAAAATGAAAACATTATTAAGAGAACATATCTGGGTTAATATAAAAATAACTGTTTAGAGCAAAAATACATCAATATTGCATCAATATATTGTGGGGTTTGGAATACACAGAAGTAAAATATAAGACAATAAGAACGAAGAGGTTGGGAAGTGAATAAGTAGAATTATATAGGTAGATGTTCCTTGTATGATTTCTCTAATAGCATATTTGAAGGTAGAATATGATAGTTCAAACATGAATATTGTAATTTCTTCAGCAACAACTAGACAAGACTACCTGAGGTATAGTTTGTGTGCGTGTGTGTGTGTGTGTGTAGAAAAGGGGAGAGAGGGAATGAGAAATAGAATACTACAAATTATGCAATTCGTCACAAAGTAAGCAGCAATAAGGAACTGAAGAATAAAAGCAGGTTGCATAAATTAAAACAAAAGCAAATAAGAAAGATTTAAAGTAATTATATCATTGATTATGTTAACTATAATGAACTCTTCAGCCTATTTCAAAGACAGAGTAAAATGATAGATTTATTGGAAGTAAAAATGCACAAAAAGCAAGATGAAATCTTGCTATTTATAAGAAACACATTTTACTCTAAAGGCAGTTAGAATGATAGTAAATTAAATGAAAAAATAGCAACACGGAAACACTAAATATGAGATGAGACGCTAAGTATAAGATGAAAATAAATGAAAAAACAACAACACAGAAACACTAAGTATAAGAAAACCGATGTAGTTAGATTAATGTTAGATAAAATAGCTTTCAAATAAAAAGAATTCTAAAGATATAGAGGAACATTTTATAGTGGAAATAGAAAATGTCCATTCACACCCTCCAAAAGGGAAAATAGAAAATTCTCCATGTATGTGTACCTAAAAAAGAGATCTTCAAAACTATTAAGCAAAAATGACAGAATTCAAAAAATAAATTAGGCAAATTCACAGACTGACTTGTATATTTAAATATCCTCTCTTAGTACTTGATAGTACTTGATAGAACAAGCAGGAGAAAAATTAATAAAAGTATAAAAGTTCTCACCAAGTACATAAGTAACATTTACAGAACATTACACCCAACACCTGCAAAAAATCAATACATAACCATGATCTGGGGAAAACATTCTCAGCATGTATCAACAATCTCTTGTGGTTAGATTATATAAAGAAATCTTTCAGCTCAAGATTAAGTTCACTACCATCACAATAAACAAGGCAGAAATGATCTGGACAGTGACTTCACTAAATAAGATATAAAGATGCCCGGAAAACCTATGTGAAGATACATATAAGAATGTCCATTAAAAAGATAAACAACTAATACATGCAAATATTGGGCAAAGATTCAAACAGACTATGTAAAATAAAATATATGAATAGCATGAGAAAATGTATTCAAAATGATTAATTAGCGGGAAATTCTAATTAAACCACAATGATTACCACTTTAAACCTGCTAAAGGGGTTTCAATAAAAAAGAACAGCAACATAAAAAGTTGTCAAGATGTGGAGCAAATGAAACTCTCATAACTTGCTGATAGGTGTGCAAAATGTTACAACCACATGGCAAAACAGCTTGTGTTTTCAAATAAAGTTAAATATACACCTATGTTATTAGGCACAAATATCACTGTTAGGTAGATATAGAGTGGTCATTGGTTTGGAAAGCTTGCCCCTGGATACTTGAGTATTTGTGCTTAGGTTGATGTGGTGAACTATATAAAGATGCTGTTTTATGTTTGTAATTGCTAGTTTGAAACTTATTTGTAATGATGTGTTAGTGAATTTAATATTTTAGAATAGGTACAATATATATTAGCTGTATTATCCAGCAATATTGAATTTTCCCATTATAAATGTTAAAAAATCGAGTAAGATTGATGAAATTCACATAAAAAGTTAAGCATAAATAGTGAGTAATCTAGCATTGTCTTAAATCAATTCGAAACTCAGAGGATGTGGTAAATGTAGATAATGAGTAAGAAAGTAGTTTATAAGTTACAGGAAGCATTAATTCATAATATGTGTTAAATATAGATTGAAATTAGTAATATGTGCATTTTACTTACAGCTACAAGGGAATGGGAATAACAAGTCATAAGTTTGAATGATCCTGCTCTACTGCAACCTAGGTCATCCCTAAATTGACTAGTTATTGGTGACAACCAGTGTGGTCCCAATCTGATTAGAGTGATATTTTCTTCAAAAAGTGACCCTCCTTGTTTTGTCCATTCCGATAATCCTCAAAGTTGAATGTCTCCTTCCAAAAATTATTACTAGATTTTCAGAAGAAAATATTTTAACTTCTACCTATGTTAACCTTATTTTATTATTTTAAAATTTATATTTTAAGTGTTATATAATGTGAATACTGTTAGGTAGAAGTGTACATTTATATAACTTTAAATATAATAGTAAATATTTGTTAAATTTAAAAAATTTACAATAATGACCACTATAGATAATGTGGAAATAAATATATAATTTTTTTCTCTCAGAGAAAGTAACTATAAGCGCTTATACTACAAGTAGTGATGAGAAAATGCCCAGGGAATAAAAATAAAATGCACAGGGAATAAAAGTATTTCAAAAGAATACTTTTCCAAAATAAGTGCATTATTATTCTGCATTATATTAACCTAAATAATATATTATGTATATATTATATACAGATATAAATGTATTATATATAATATTTTAATATATAATATAAACATAATAAATATATTAATAAATATATATACACACACCCCATCTCATTTATAATGAGATTTATTTATTATTATTTACATACATATATGCACACACACCCACATATGCGCATATAATTTAAAACAACAATATGTTCACACTGATTTCAAGATACAAAACCTTTCACTATCATAAACAACTCTGAGAGGTATGGGACCACTGTACAGCCATCTCCATAAATTTTATTGCTGCTTGGCAACTTCTAGAGAAAGCCAGTTATTTTAGCTGAAGTCAGCTCTTGGTTTCCAAGTCTATTTCACTCATCTGTTGGCCAAAAATGTCTAATACATTAAAGTAGCCAAGAAATCATTTCCAGCTCATAAGACTCATTTACTCCCATAAGTAATGAGGATTCATTTAGTCCCATAACTGATATGGTTCATGGAAACAAAATGTTAACATTTAGATTTAATAAACCATCATCATCCAAAAGTCCTACTCATTTCAGGAGAGCAAAATAATATCTTATCAGACACATACAAAACAATTATAAAAAATCAGTGATTTGGAAAATATCACAGTAGTTTTACCATATGCTCCAGATTTCTAGTTATAATTTTGATAGTTTTTCCTTGGCTTTTTAGTATCTTACAGATCTATTATTTCTGGACTTGTTGCCTGTCTGGATTCCAAGTCAGTGTTTTCTAGGCCTGGATGAATATCTATGTCATCTGAACAGCTTTAAAGCAATACAGTTTCACAGGGTCCGGCTCCAGAAATTATGTTTTAATCGACCTGTTTCAGGGTACAAGAAACCACATTTTCAATAGCTTTTTATACAATTACATTTTGTGTAATATTTTTTCCAACAGGTAGATCGATCATAAATCCATTGACTAAATATTATCTTGGATTAATTTGTTATTCCTAAAATTGAAGGAATTACTAGCTGTTATTGTGATTTTTTATTGGAAGAAAGCAGTTTAAACTATTTTAGGATGACTTAGTGGCAGTCTAACTTGGCTTCACTTGTATTGAGAATATGTCTCTGTAATTGGTGCATCAATAGTGTCAGCACCAGTATTCTCTTTCCTGCTTAATAACTGATGCTAAATTCTTTTTAGAGTCTTAGAACCGATGTTTACTTAAGGACAACAAGATTCAAGGTAAGTAAATTTTGCTCAGTTATAATGACCTGTAATTTAAAATATTAAAGAGGAGTACTCTCTGGTTACAATCCTGAATTCCAACACCCAACTCTTCTAAATACGTAATTATTTTTGTCCCAATTATGAGAAGCCAGAGATCTGAAGAAGAGAAAAGATGTTAAGTTGTCTGCCTCTGTAATAAGAATTAGATTCAGAAGTTATACCTAGGGCTTTCTTGCTGACCTGATGTAACTCTTTGCCAGCTTATGAAGAGAGTGGAAGAGAACTGAAATTACTCTTATTTAGCCTAGAAAAAAACCCATACATTTCTCCCTAATTCCAGAATGTGTTTTGAATGTTTTTAGGGCACTCACTTAGACACTGAGCATCAATATCTACCTCTCAGAAGAATACACACTCCTGCTACAGCAGAGAGCTATTTACACCAAATATCAGGAGCTTTACTGTATCATTATTGAGCTGAGAAACACACTAGTCTGCTTCTACTGTACACACGAGCTGCCTGACTCAGCGGAGGCAGCCACAATAAGGAGAAAGACATAACCTAGAGACAGAACTTTGGATTGAGCTTAAATTTAAAAGGTCAGTCACCAGAGTACATTAGAGATATCTGAAAGCAAAACTTTAATTTCAGTGTTAAAACTAGAGACATGCAAGTCACTGAAAGGGATAAAAAGTTGAGCCAATCTTTCAGAACATATAGTAAGATGTAGAAAATGTGAAAAAACCTGGCTTTGGGCCAGGCCTTATAGATAATATTACCTCATTAAGGTAATATTAAGTAGACCCTACCTGTCTTCTAGCTAGAGTCTACTTAATAAATTGAAATGAGAATGTGTTAAATAGTACCAAACTTCTAAAAATTTATGTATTGCAAAAAGAGGACTGAAAATTGCCAGGCTGAAATGCCAATAAAAGAGATTTGCAAACCAGATTTTCACCTTCTCAAATTTATTTTTGAATAATGTATTTCTAACAATATTGACCAAATATTATTGAATAACCAGGATTTGTTATAGTTTTTTAATTTGTGGAATTTTTCTTTAAACTGCTATACAGCAAATGTTTTGTTTCGCTAATGTAATTTTTATGCTGTTCTAGAACTAAGTATCTCTGGATTCTAGTCCAATTCTTCAGCTAAATTATTAGGTATCCTTAAGCAAGACAATTCAAGTCTCTGGGCCACCATTTTTATCATCTCTAACATAAGATGATATAGGCTATGTTACAGTTGATAATAGATTCTATTTTGATTGCTTCGTAAATGCCAGGCTAATATGATATTTTCATATATCATCTCTATTGAATTCCTGATGCAACATTATTACAAGAAAAATAAACTCCTTTTATTAAAGACAATAAAATTGAGTCTCAGTGTATTTAACTAGTTTGATCAATCGTAGTATTCATATCCTGGTCTATATTGGTCACTATGCCATTCTGCCTGCATGTAGTTCTAATAAACAACTAAATTCCCCAACTCCCACCCCCAGAGGTTCGTTTAGTTTTCAACACTCTCTGCTCCGCTTTTCCTTTAAATAGTCTGCAGTGTCTGTTGTTCCCATGTTTATGTACACGCGTGCTCAGTGTTTATCTACCAATTATAATTGAGAACATGCTGTATTTGGTTTTCTGTTCTTGCATTAATTCACTTAGAATAATGGCCTCCAACTGCATCCTGATGCTAAAAAGGCACACTTTCATTGTTTTTATGGCTGAATAGTATTCCAGGCTGTACATGAACCACATTTTCTTTCGCAATCTACCACTGATTGGCACTTAGTTTGAATACACGTTTTGATATTATAAATAGTGCAGCAATGAACATAACAAGTGTATGTGTCTTTTTGGTAAATAATTTATTTTCCTTTGGGTATAAACCCAGTAATGAGATTGATGGATCCAATGGTATCTCTGCTTTAAGTTCTTGAGAAATCTCCAAACTGCTTTCTGCAGTGGGTAGATTATTTACAACTCCACCAACAGAATATAAGCATTCTCCTTTCTCTGAAGCCTCACCAGCATAGTTGCTTTTTGACTTTTTGATAATAGCCATTCTGACTGGCGTGAGATGGTATCTCCTTGCGATTTTGCTTTGCATTTCTAATGATTAGTGATGTGGAATATCTTTTAATGTTTGTTTTATGTATCTGTATATGTATCTGTCTTTTTCTAAGAAGTCTCTGTTTCTATCCTTTGCCCATTTTTAATGGGGTTATTTGTTTTTTGCCTGTTGATTTAACTACCTTATAGATTCTCTATATTACACCTTTGTCAGATACAGAGCTTGCAAATATTTTCTCCAATACTGTAGTTATTTTCCCCAATACTGTAGTTTGTCTGTTTACTCCGTTGATTTTTTTTTTTTTTTTTTTTTTTTTTTTTTTTTTGAGACGGAGTCTCGCTCTGTCACCCAGGCTGGAGTGCAGTGGAGAGATCTCGACTCACTGCAAGCTCCACCTCACGGGTTCAGGCCATTCTCCTGCCTCAGCCTCCCGAGTAGCTGGGACTACAGGCGCCCGCCACCTCGCCCAGCTAAATTTTTTGTATTTTTTGGTAGAGACGGGGTTTCACAGTGTTAGCCAGGATGGTTTCAATCTCCTGGCCTCGTGATCCACCCACCGTGGCCTCCCAAAGTGCTGGGATTACAGGCGTGAGCCACCGCGCCCGGCCGATAGTTTTGTTGTTGTGGTGGTGCAGATTTTTCGTTTAATTAGGACCCTTTCATTAATTTTTGTTTTTGTTGGAATTGCTTTTGGGGACTTAGCCAAAAATCATTCGCAAAGGCCAATGTTGAGATGATTATTTCTTATGATTTCTTGTAGGGTTTTGGTGATTGGAGGGCACACATTTAAATTCTTAGTCTATCTTGAGTTGATTTTTGTTTATGTTGTAAGGGAAAGGTCCAGCTTCAATCCTCTACATATGGTTAGCCAGTTATCCCAGCATCGTTTATTGAATAAAAGTCTTTCTCCAGTGCCTGTTTTGTCACCTTTGTCAAAGTTCAGATGACTTTATGTGTAAGGCCTTATTTCTGGTTCTGTATTATGTTCCGTTGGTTTTGTGTCTGTTTTTGTACCAGCACCTGCTGATTTGGTTACTGTACACTTGTAATATAGTTTGAAGTGGGGTAGTGTGATCTCTATGGCTTTGCTCTTTTTGCCTAGAATTTCTTTGTCTATTCAAGTCCTTTTTTGTCTCCATACAACTTTCAGAATAGTTTTTCCAAATTATGTGAAGAACATTATAGGGTGTTTGGTAGAAACAGCATTGACTCTGTAGATTGATTTGGGTAGAATAATCATGTTAACAATATTGATTCTTGCTATCCGTGTGCATGGAATATGTTTTCATTTGTTTGTGTTGTCTTTGATTTCTGTCAGCAGCATTTTTAAATTCTTATTGTAGATATTTTTACCTTTCTGGTTTGCTGTATTCATAGGTATTTTATTTTTTGTTGGCTGTTGTGTATGGGCTTAAATTCTAGAATACGGCTCTCAGCTTAGTTTTGTTGTTGTTGTATAGAAATGCTACTAATTATTGTTCATTGGTTTTGTATACTGAAATCTTGCTAAAGATGTTTATCATATGAGGGAGTTTTTGGGCAGAAACTGTGGGATTTTATATGTATAAAATAATATCATCTATGAAGACAGAGAATTTGGCTTCCTTTCTTCCTATGTAGATGCCTTTTGTTTCTTTCTCTTGCCTGATTGCTCTGGCTAGAACTTCCAGCTGAATAGCAGTCACAAAGATGGGAATCCTTGACGTGTTCTGCTTCTTAGGGGGAATGTTCCCAGCTTTTGCCCTTTCATCATGATGTTGATTATGGGTATGTCATCGATGGTTATTATTTTAGGTTTCAATTCTAAGTTTGTTGAAGATTGTTGACATGAAAGGATGTTGAATTTATTGAAAGTTGTCTGCATCTATTGAGATGATCATGTGGATTTTGTTTTTAGTTCTGTTTATGAGATGAATCACATTTACCAATTTACAAATTTTAAACCAACCTCACATCCCAGTAATAAACCCTACTTGACTGTCACAGATTTGATGTACTACTGGATTTGGTTTGGTAGTATTTTGTGGAGGATTTTTGAGTTGATGTTCATCAGGGATATTGACCTGAAGTTTTCTTTCTTGATTGTGTCTCTGCCAGGTTTTGGTATAAGAACAGGGCTGGCATCACAGAATGTGTTAGGGAGGAGTCCCTCCTCCTCATTTTTGAGGAAGAAATCCAGTAGGAGTGATACTAGTTCTTCTTTATAGGTCTGGTAGAATTTGGCTGTAAATACATCTGATCCAGCACTCTTTCTCATTGGTAGGGTTTTTATTATTGATTCAATTTTGGAAATTGTTATTGGTCTATTCAAGGTTTTTATTTATTCCTGGCTCAATCTTGCGAGTTTGTGTGTTTCCAGGAATTTACCAATTTCTTCTAGGTTTTCTAGTTTGTGTGCATGAAGATGTTTATAATAGTCTCTGATGGTTGTATTTCTTTGGGGTTGGTGATAATGTCCTCTTTGTCATTTTTTATTGTGTTTATTTGGCTCTTCTTTTTTTTCTTTATTAGTCCAGCTAATGCTATAACAATATTATTTTATCTTTCAAAGAACTAACTTCTGGTTTGATTTATCTTTTGTATGATTTTTTTGAGGCTCAATTTCATTCAGTGCAGTTCTGATTTTTTCTATTTCTTTTCTTTTGCTAACTTTGGGGTGCATTTTCTCTCATTTCTCTAGTTCCTTTAGTTGTGGTGTTAGGTTGTTCATTTGAGATCATTCTAACTGTCTGATGTGAGCATTTACTACTATAACTTTTGTCTTACTGCTTTAGCTGTGTCTTTGAGATTCTTATGTTGTGTCTTTGTTTCCATTAGTTTCAAAGAATCTCTAGATTTTTGTCATAATATCATTGTTTATCCAAAAATTAAGGAGCAGGTTGTTTAATTTGCATGTAATGTATTCATTTTTGAGAGATATTCCTGGTATTAAGTTCCATTTCTATTGAGCTGTGGTTTGAACATGTGGTTGGTATGATTTTGTTTTTGTTTTTTTAATTTGTTGAGAATCGTTTTATGGATGAGCATATGGTTGATTTTAGAGTACAAGCCATATGCAAATGAGAAGAAGAGAAGAATCTGCATTCTATTTTTGTTAGGTGGGTTGTTCTCTACATGTTTGTTAGAGCCACTTGGTTAAGTTTTGAAAGTAGGTCCAAAATATGTGTTATTTTTCTGCCTCAGTTATTTGTTTTGTGCTATCAGTGAGGGGGTCTTGAAGTCTCCCACTATTATTGTGCGGTTATCTGAGTCTCTTTGACGGTCTCTGAGAATTTGTTTTATGAATTTGGGCGTTCAGTGTTAGCTGCATATATATTTATACTAATTAAGTCTTCCTGTGGAATTGAACCCTTTATCATTACATAATGAATGACATGGTTTGGCTGTGTCCCCACCCAAATCTCATCTTGAATTATAGCTCCCATAATTCTCACATGTTGTGGGAAGGACCTGGTGGGAGATAGTTGAATCATGGGGACAGTTTTTCTCATACTGTTCTAATGGTAGTGAATAAGTCTCATGAGATCTGACCGTTTTATAAGGGGAAACTCCTTTCTCTTGGCTCTCCTTCTCTCTTTGCCTGCTGCCATGTAAGACATGTCTTTCGCCTTTCGCCATGGTTGTGAGGCACCTCCAGTCATGTGGAACTGTAAGTCAGTTGAATCTCTTTCCTTTGTAAATTACCCAGTCTTGGGTATCTCTTTATTAGCAGTGTGAGAAGAGACTAATACATTGCCCTTCTTTGTCTTTTCTGATTGTTGTTTGTTTACAATCTGTTTTGTCTGAAATTAGAATAGCATATGAACAGACACTTCTCAAAAGAAGACGTTTATGCAGCCAACAGACACATGAAAAAATACTCATCATCACTGACCATGAGAGAAATGCAAATCAAAACCACAATGAGATACCATCTCACACCAGTTAGAATGGCGATCATTAGAAAGACAGGAAACGACAGGTGCTGGAGAGGATGTGGAGAAACAGGAACACTTTTACACTGTTGGTGGGAGTGTAAACTAGTTCAACCATTGTGGAAGACAGTGTGGCGATTCCTCAAGGATCTAGAACTAGAAATACCATTTGACCCAGTGATCCCATTACTAGGTATATACCCAAAGGATTATAAATCATACTACTATAAAGACACACGCACACGTATGTTTACTGTGGCACTATTCACAGTAGCAAAGCCTTGGAACCAACCCAAATGTCCATCAATGATAGACTGGATAAAGAATATGTGGCACATATACATCATGAAATACTATGCAACCATAAAAATGGATGATTTCATGTCCTTTGTAGGGATATGGATGAAGCTGGAAACCATCAGTCTGAGCAAACTATCACAAGGACAGAAAAACAAACACCGTATGTTCTCACTCAGGTGGGAATTGAACAATGAGACAGAGGGTGGGGAACATCACACACTGGGGCCTGTTGTAGGGTGGGGGGAGAGGGGAGGGATAGCATTAGGAGAAATACCTAATGTAAATGACAAGTTAATGGGTGCAGCACACCAACATGGCACATGTATGCATATGTAACAAACCTACACATTATGCACATGTACCCTAGAATTTAAGGTATAATTTAAAAAAAAAGTTCTTCCATTCCATCCCTTTATTTTGAGCCTTCATTTCTTTGATGGATAATCTCTTTCCTCCCATGTGGGGACAGTGTTATTTTCATCAGGCTCTGTCATTACCTATCAATTATAATCTAGAGCCAATGAGGGGAGACAGGCCTGATGGGGTTCCTTTGTTGGTGACCTTCTCCTTCTCTCTAGCTGTGTTTAATGTTGCTGCTGCTGTTGTTGTTGTTGTTGTTTTCTGTTTTTTCCATTAATGTTGGCTTGCAGTATCTGACAAGTATTTGTCTCAGTAGTGGTTGTCTTGTATAGTATTTCACAGTGTTTCTATGAATTTTCTGAATTTGCATGTTGACCCCACTAACAATGTTGGGAAAATTTTCATGAACTTTATCCTCAAGTATGTTTTTCAAGTTGCTTTCTGTGTCTCTGCCTTCTTCAGCAACAAGAGTGAGTCATAGGTTTGGTCAGAGGTTTTATTCATTATTTTATATTCTTTTTTCTTTATTTTTGTCTGACTGAGTTGATTTAAGAAACTGGTCTTTGAGCTCTGAAATTTCTTTCCTCTGCTTGTTCTGTTCTGCTATTACTTTTATATTGTTTAATGCATTTGAGGATTAGACTATCGTATAAGATGGGTTCAGTAGACTGAATTCATTTCTGGATAATTTCAGTGGGCCAACACTCCTCTCAGCACTCCTGTGCTGTGTCTTCTAACCCTGCCTGGCTGATATCAGGCCCAGAGCTTTGTTCTCTGGCCCCTCAAGGCTAAACACCTACTCTACTGGAGGAGCCACATTGTTTCCAGTCCACTGGCAACAACTCTCCAAGGGAGCATGCCAGCAAAAGCACTTTGTTGGAGTAGTGGCGGTGGATCCGTGCTTGTGAGCTTATATTACTAGTGGTGGTATGGCAGAATCCACACATACTAGTGCTGATGGGGTGATGTTGTGGTGGGGTATGCATGTGCTAGCAGTGATGGAGCAATGGCATCCATGCAGGTGCGCTCACACCTGTGCTGGTGATGCACCATTTTCCACGTACACACGTATGCTGGTGGTTGCGGCACAGCTGGATTCTTTCAGACTGGCGGGAGTGATGTGCCAAGTCTGTGTGCATATGCTAGCAACAGTGGCGGCAATGTGACAGTGTCCACAATCATGTATGAGGCAGCAGCATCAGGGGCATGGCTGTGTACACCTGTGCCAATGTTGGGGGAGTACAGTGACAGCAAGGTCTACATGTGCTCATGTCTATGGCAACAACTGGGTGGAGTGAGGCTGTTGGTGAGTTTACATTGGTTAAGACCTGTCTGCTAAAGCTCTCCAATGGTTAGGGAGTTCTGTCAGTGAAGGAGCTATGGTGGTGGTCCTCAAGATGTGCCATGATTGAGCATCCAAGGCTGTGTTGCAAGTGGATACAGAGAAGCAGGAACCCTGGGGGAGACCAGCAAGCAGGAGGGTGATCAGATTAGACTTTTCCCATTCCATGGGCAAGACCATTCTACTTTGTCCAGGTTTTACCATCAACAAAATGTAAAGCCACCTAGAAGACCATGGTAAGTCTTGAGGCATGGGTGTTGCTGGTTGTGCTCTACTGCAGCCATTACTGTACCAAACAATCCTGGTTCAAAACTGTCTAGTGTCCTGTTCCTGTCGCCTCTCCATGCAGCTCTCCTTGTCAGCTCAAATGTCCATGGGAGTAGTCCGGTCTCCTGCAACTAGGAATCCTGAGGCACATGGAGAGAACAGACCACTCCTTGCCTAGTTAACTCACTCTTCCTCCCCTCTCAATGCCCTCTCTCCAAAGTTCTGCTCAGAGTGTGCCTGTCTTCTTGATTATCTGGTCTCTCAGTGGGAGACGCTTTTCCTGGCTGCATCTATTTGGTCACCATGGAGATAAATTTAAAATATCAAATGCATTAGATTTGACTACTCTGAAAAAAATAAAATAGAATAAAAAGGAACAGATAAAGGACTGTCCAGAAATGAGGATAATTATAATTGTGTTCAGTTTCTATGTAGAATAATTGTGTCTTCTGCAGCATTTGGATAATCAAGATGTCTTCAACTTACAGCAAAGTTTACATAAAATTCAAAATATGTTTATTATTCAAGCAACATTTATTAAGTACCTGTTTATACTAAGCAATATAAGGATGATGAGGAATGATTCAGAGGTATTAATATTGGAAATATTTAATACATATGCATAAAACTGAAATAAAATAATACCAATGATGAAAAAGAGGATAATGGCCTCAGACATCTTAGAAAAGTATGTAAATAACTAAAACCTGTGAAAATACACAGATATGAGATTGTGAGGGATAGTACTGACAATGAGCTCACTTGTACATGCCCCAATTACAGACATTCTCATTCACTCTTTTAAAAAATTATCCAGTGTCTTCTAAATGCCACAGGCTTGCATGTTAAATACAGGCCCTGCATTTTCAGTCTTTAACCCACGACAGTATTGTTTAAATGATAATGTCTTTAAATGGATTCTGAGATAATTTCAAGTAAGGGGTACAATCTCAATGATTTACATAACAAAAATTTATTTGTTCTTCATGTGAAATCCTTGGCAGGATTCTAGTTGGGTAGTTTACTATAGTTACTTGCTAACATTTAGATAAGCCTAAGGGATCTTGTTTCAATAGTCTCAAAATCCATTTGTAAGCAAATTATTCTAGTTCCAGTTGGTACAAATTAGTCATAGCCTTCATTTCTTTGGTGGATAATCTCTTTCCTCCCATGTGGGGACAGTGTTACTTTCATCAGGTTCAGCCATTACCTATCAATTATAATCTAGAACCAATGAGGGGAGACAGGGACATCTTTTCAGGGGAATAAGAATTATTTTTTTAGATTTTCATGATAAATGAAGCTTTTGTATAGTCTTCAGGCCATAGAAAGCAGCTTTATTTTAGCGAGGGAAAGTAGGGATTTTTAATCTCATAGAGTTCAAATATATTCTGGAGTTTAAGTTATTATGCATTTCTCTGCCTATATTAAAATAAATATTTCATGCACCCCATAAATATATGCACCTACTACGTAGCCATAAAAATTGGAATTGACAAAAAAAAACCAAAAAAAATGGGGAGCTGGGCGCAGTGGCTCATGCCTATAATTCCAGCACTTTGGGAGGCCGACAGGATAGATCACCTGAGGTATGGAGTTCGAGACCAGCCTGGCAAACATAGTGAAACACCATCTCTACTAAAAATACAAAAAATTAGCCTGGCATGGTGGAACGCACCTGTAGTCCCAGCTACTCAGGAGGCTGAGGCAGGTGAATTGCTTGAACCCAGGAGGCAGAGGATGCAGTGAGCGTAGATGGTGCCAGGGCACTCCAGCCTGGGTGACAGTCAGACTTTGTCTCAAAAAATAAATAAGTAAATAAATAAATAAATAAGAAAAAAAAAGTGGGGAGTTCACAGTTCTCAAACACATCCAGCCAAATGCCTCATCCTAGGCCTCAAAGGTCCTAATTCTTCTTTATTATCGTCCTGACTTTTGAGTTGGAGACCTATAAGAGTTAATCATAACTCAGTCTCTCTTCAGATTTTGCACTTTTACTATGAAATATTTGGCCTGACTTTAATCGTAGCCTGTCCTTCAGTTACGGAAATTGAGGGTCTCCTTAAACACTGCCGTGTGTTGTAGCTTTCTCATGTTATAGCCCAAATTGCTAACTTGCTTACCTGGATAGCTCATATTTTTTTCCTTTAGGGTTTCAAAATAGTTTGCAACAGGCAGACAACTCCACAGCTCTTATGGTTACTATTTCTAGAGCTATTGCATAAGCCTGTGAATTCCTAAAATTATACTCCACCTTGATTCACCATAGGTCAGAGTTTTAGTAATTGTGATACACCACCATTTATCACTACTTCATCAAGGACATCCTCATTAATATCTGCTCAGAAAGTTATCCAGTTCTTCTAAGTCTATGCATGGCTGCTACTTCCTAGGAATATTTCCAGTATGAGTTGTTTTGAGATACATTTCTGAGCAATAAACTAAAACAACTTGGTATGTTCTAATCTAGTAGTTACTTGTAGGGTAAAAGGTGAGTAGAAAAATGATAAAAGGTTGATGAAAACCAATCTAGTGTGCTTTGTTTAGCAATTTACAACTCTAAGCAACTGAGATTTTTGAATTTGGATTTTGTAGTCACTTGCAGCCAAATGTAATCTTAACTAATAGAATCTGTTGTTTGCTATCAAGAGCTCTGACTGCTCAGGTACATTTATTGAGTTTTTTTCTTTGTGACAGACACTGTGTTAAGTATTTTATACACACTGTTATTTGATCCCTTAATAGTCAATGGAAGTGCTGTTATCTGTCATTTACAGAGGATGAATGTGACACTCAGAGGGATTGCCTCAGTTTCCCAAGTTTGCACATTTGTTAAGTGACACAACCACATTTTGAATTCATATCTGTCTGATTAAAAAATTGTATCATTAATACTATAATACCTGGTATCTGATTCTACAATCAAAAATTTATGCTTTTATTGATATGAAATTTGTATTGCTCTGGCTTAGATTATTTACATACATACGATGCCATTTACTATTGTACCTCTCTCTCGCCTGAAAGCTTATCAAATACTAGATTGTAAAAATTATATCCCCTAACTCATCACTATTCTTCTACAGGCAAACATTTTTAATTATTTGATTTCTCTTTTTGTTGTTGTTGTTAAGTTAATGTAAGCGTAGACTGTGTCTTCTAATAACTACTATCTGGAAAAAAATAGAAAATATCCTAGAGAGCCTTTCTATGTGTTATATCATAGGGTGATCAACTCACTTCTCTTGTGGAATATTTATTAAAACAACCATTATTTGAAGCTGTATCGTACTTTTGAATCATGTCGAATACATTGAATTTTTAACCTTATTATATATTAACTACCATTTAACTAGCTTTCTCTATTCTGAATGTATTATGTTGTCCATTTGAATGTGGAATCTTGCAGTTAACACTTTTATGTTGTAAATATTAATCAGCAGTTTTAGATTTACCAATATCTCTCAATCTTTAACCTATCAAACTTAGTCAAGAAACCATCAATATTTGTGTCTTCTCCAAGTAAAACAGTCTGTTATAACCTCACAAAATAATTATCAATTGAAACAGGCTAAATATAGCATAGTAGTTAAAATACCCAAGATGAGATTAATTCTAAATTATTCTTGAGTGTTATACTTTAAATAATGACTAAAATCCTATTAGACTGGCATGTAGCTCAGCACTCTCTCATAAAAATATCTCAGAAACCCTATCAAATATTTTGCTGAAATCCAGTTTCACTATCATTATTGTATTTCTAGAATAGAAATTGTATGCCAAATAATGTTTTTTAAAAAGCATATATAGAAAGTAACTCATTGTTTTTTAGAAACCGTATCTTCCTATAATAACTATAGATATGACTGATAAATTATCTAAAATACACATCCTAAAATCTATCTGTGACTTATTTTAACATTACTGTATTCACACTGGTGTTATTGAGAACCTAATCATTTGCCCATCTTTAGCTTTTTGATTCCTCTCTTGTTCTCCCTAGCTCTGTAATGATCACATTTTCCATTACTTAACCCCTAATCTATGAGTTCATACATTCAGATAAAGACGATGGGACTCATTTTTAGTGATCAAGTCTCCTAGCAACTCTACAATTATTTAAAAATTCAGATTCCTCTTATTATGTTCATTTTCTCTATTCAGACAGAAAATACTGTTTCTGCATAAAAAAATAAAAATGCAAAATAGCAAAAGGTAAGTTTGAATCTCTCTTTGTTGTCAATCAGTCCTGAGCATCATACTTATTATTTTTGGGTAATTTCCAGAAACATAAAAAAATTAAATTCAAATTATGGAAGCAATATATCATAAATGGAGGAAAAGTATCAAAATGAAGACATGTAAAATTAAGACATCTCTAGGTATGCATGTACATAAGCATGTATGAAATTATTATATAGCTTTACATTTATGCATAATGAGTAAATATTTAACATATAATTGGCATGTCTCTATAATATCTTTGTGACTTCCTGATGACCACATAGGGTTCTGTTGGGCACATGTACTATGATTTACTTAACTTTACATATTTGACTAGACATTTACATTATTTCCAAAAGATAAAATTTAAAAATAACACACTTAAATACAGATATTTATTTCAGATTCAGTTCAGAGTATTAATTAAAATTATGTTACTATCTAGCAGTAAAACTATCAAAAATTGGCTATCCTGTCATATATCTATAGTTTATTCGAAACTGTTTTTCAAATTGACAATGGTTCTTACTTTGAATTATAAAGTACTTAAAATGTCCTGTGCAGTTAGTGAGCAACATTGCAGTTACATGCAACAGTCAGAGTAAGTTAACAGGCATTCAGTAGAATTTCAATATCTTAAATTGCAGTTTTTAAAAAATTATATTTCTAAGTAATTTTCTTCTTTAGTCTGGAATATTTTAATGGGAAAAAAAAGCATTTAATCCTAATAATTTGGACCCCAAGTAAGCAAACTGAAATAATACTTTGCATGTGTTTAATAAGTACTACATATGTCTTCTTTTTTTTTTTTTTTGAGACGGAATCTCGCACTGTCACCCAGGCTGGAGTGCAGTGGTGCGATCTCTGCGCATCTCCTGGGTTCATGCCATTCTCCTGCTTCAAACTCCCGAGTAACTGAGACTACAGACGCCTGCCACTACGCCCCGCTAATTTTTTGTAATTTTAGTAGAGACGGGGTTTCACCGCGTTAGCCAGGATGGTCTCGATCTCCTGACCTCGTGATCCGCCCGCCTCGGTCTCCCAAAGTGCTGGGATTACAGGCGTGAGCCACCGCACCCGGCCAGTACTATATATTTCTTAATTTTACAAAATATTTTCCTGTGTAATCTGTGTCATACGTTTTTTCAAACAGAAATGACAGGTTTTTCATGGTCAATAACAGTAGATCCTGTCTTATTTGAGTAGGTGACTCTACATTTAAGAATAGCAGAAAGATACCCAACACATTAAAAAAAACGGGAGTTTCAGGATCATCCCTTTGGACGTTTGTAAAGATGTATGTATCTTGAGTTGGCTAAAATTTAGTACATTCCTATTTCACTTGTTTAACTTTGTTGCAGTGAATCTCAGTATGACCACCGAAATGATATCCACTTAAATATAAAAATGGATATCAGGAAGTAGCATATTTTCAGAGACAGTGTTTGTTAAAATTGTGTAAGTTGTTAGGAGTGTGTGATTCTCTTAATACTAAATATAAATCAAGGGAATATGCTACAGTATTAGATAAAGTAAGAAATCCAAAAATAGTCCCAGGCTTCTGTAGTCTTCCTGGGAGTCTCTATTATCTAATTTCTGTTACCATGAACAACAGATTTTGGGACACAAATCTGGAAAGCCAATGCAAATACACAACAGCAATTAGTTGAAAGGATCGTAAAGCCAGATAAAATTGAACGTCTTAAAAAACACAAATGGCACAGTCTTCTTGCTGAGATTGCCAAGATAGTAACAATACCTTCAGTTAGAAAGCTATAAAATGAAAATGATTCCTAAATACTTCTTTGATTTTTACATTAATTATTTATCCATTGGCCACATCCAATGTTTAGACATTGTTACAACAACTGGAGATACAAAAATAACAAACTGAAACTAATTATTTTAGAGTCAGAGTCCCTAACATGAAGAAGTTTACCATTTAGTAAGGAAGATGTCAAAGTACACAATTACTGCAATAAAGTATGATACATGCACCTACAATTTGAAAGCAGATTGCCAAGAAACATATAGGTGGAGAACCTAAACAGGTATCTGGAAGTCAAGTAAAGCTTTTATGAGAAACTAGTGTCTAAGACAAGCTATACATTTTAATATTTATTTGGTGTGAAGAGAGGAAGTGTCAACTTATGAATAGGTTGAAACCCAGGCAAAACATTTGGTGTCTCCGAGCGTTTTTCTGGTGTGTTGTAAGGGACTTATTCCATATAACTTTGGGTAATTACTTCTTGAACCAGATCTTCTGCATGAACTTATATTAGTTATCTAGGTCTATTATTTATTTATTTATTCATTTATTTATTTGGTATAATTCTATTCTAAGACTGGAATTCAACAACCTCTCTAAACCATAAATCTCTGTGCTTATATTGGTGAAGTTAAATCACCCAAGTGTAACTTCCTCTATACCCATTATTCATTAGGCTGACACTTAATGGAATTACACATTATTCTTAGAGAAATCTAGCCAGAAGAGTGGTTTTGAAAAAGATTGGAGAGAATAAGACTGTAATACAGAGAACAGTGTGAAATAATAAAATTTGTTTGAGCACACTGGGAGTTAAAGTATTCATTTTAATAAATTAGAACTACCATTCCAAACATAGGTTGAAAGTAAATTTAAATTGCTTTAATTTATTCAAACCTTCTAAAATGGGATATGGATATGTAACATTAAATGAATGCGTTTTCAAAGGTTATTCATTATTAGCTTTCATCCTGAAGTTTGCTCTATTTAATCACATAAAATTAGAAAGATTCTATGTGACTCAGTTCAGAAAATATACCCAATAATAAGTTAAAAATAAAATTTGTTTCAAAGGCACTGAAAATATATAATAACATCAAGGTGGACTCTGCAAACTGCGGCCATTATTGCTTACAAATATCATTGCTTGGTGTTGAGCAAAGATGCTCTTTCAGATGGAACAAAGACGTGTATGGTAGAAGTTCAATATTCTAACAAATAGAAACATATAATAAAAAGTAAGAATAAAGATATCCTCAGATATGCATTAATATTCTATTTTACTAGAGTTATGTACACCTTATGGTTATTTGCGGAAAGGAAAATGGCCTATAAAGTTGAAGAAAAAAGAATATGCCCCAAAAAGACCTGCTGTTGAAAGTCCATACCTAATAATTACATCAGGAGTGTCTATACATCTATATACCTGTATTGTTAACCAGTTATAGGTTTCCATAATAAAATGGGCATGCACTTCAGTTCATTTTATGTAGCCACTGCATTTTATATACATTTCCTACTGATTCATAATATATATTGCTATAGAAAAAAGGGTCAGAGAATTCCTATATTAAACAATTCCATATAACGTTGCTTTAATCTGCATATTGCAAAGTTGTTTTCTGTATTTAATGCCCCCTAACTAAATCTTTGCACATTCACATTTGAAACAAGGCAGAGATATTAGCATGTTAATAAAACAAAATATTTATATTATCAAAGTTTAACAATGAGTTTATATTACTGTTACAATCAGAATATGCAACAAACTTCTAGAGCATGGGTTTCAATGTACAATTTTAACAAAAATATTTTGAAAAATATGACTATTGTGAAACAACTTTATTACATATTTAAAATACCATGATGCTGGCATAGGAATTTATTGACTTTTTATATTTTAGTGACGTACAACAACAACAATTTATTCTTTCTCATAATTCTCTAGGCTTAGAATTGGTGTGGGAGGTGGCTAACTAGGTGGTTTCTCTGCTACCCATAGTAATGGCTGCGTTCACACGCAGGACTATCTTTAGTTGGTGGTAGGGCTGAGCTTAACCTCTAGGAAAGCTTCAGTCACATGACTGACTTCTCAGGGTTCTTCTGTATCCTCTACCTTCCTGTGCTCTTTCATTATTCGGCATCTAGGCAGGGTGTTCTGTTCAGCATAGCAGCTGGCTTGGCAGCTTGACTTTTTAATAACAACATTTAAAACTTACTAGTTGTATGCATTTTGTATATGGTGAGATAATTATTAAGTAGAAGGAAAGCTAATGGTTTAGTGATTTTAAGAGATTTGAGTTAGGATTCGGATGTTGTAGTTCAATTATTCTCTTGTCCAAGGGCTATTCATGGCTTTCAGTTTCTCAAATGAACTAATTTTTCTCCAATATAGATCATTGCATGTAATTTTAATACTAGTCTATCAGTTTAATCCTTGCTTAAGAGTTTGGAAAGCAACATTTAAAACAAATTACCAACTGGAAATGTCTACTCAAGGATTAAAATTTAAGTTTTCATCATTTCTAAGATTTACGTATCAAAAGTCAGTGTCTTCCCTTGATGACACTAGGATCACCTTGTTAAATGAACTGAAGGGCGCTCAACTGCTAGGGCTTCTTACTGTTTCATTTAAAAGATTTACGGGTCTTGGGATTTATCTAGAGGATATTATAGTCAACTAGTTCTTTTGGGCTTCACAGAAGTTTGATGTAGTAAGATTAAATAAAATATAGCAAAAACTTATAATCTAAGGAAATATATACAAACTCTTAAATTTCTGTTTTTTGTTTTACCTTTTTAAAGCATTTTCTTTACTGCTTCATATTTAATGAATTTACATATGAAGCTATAAAAGGCAAATATAAACATGCTTTTTCAGAGGCTCATGATAGGCTAGAAAACTCTTCATTTTAAATAAACTACTCTAATTGTGTATGTGCTTTAATAATGTGGTTTATGGTGCAAATGATATATTAAGTAAAATTAAGCTTTAAAAAACTTTTCCATATTATTTTGAACTACAGTTTCTGAAATGATGCTAGCCAGTGATTAATCTTAAGAGTTCTTAAGGTAGGTAAATAAATAACCAGAACAGAACACACATGGAATACTTTTTTAAAAATTTCATGGAGACACAAACAAACCTCCCAAGGAGAGGTAGATAGTCATATCTATTAAATTACATTGAATTCCTAGGTAGAAAACTTCCAACAAAAATAATTTTAGATCCAGATTTCTTTTTCCAGTGGCAAATACCTATTAAACAGTTAAAGAAGAGTAATGCTCATTTTCCACATTATCTTTCAGAGATTAGAAGAAGAAACACTCTCAACTCATTTTATGAGGCCAGCATTTTCCAAATGATTACAAGATGTTACGAGAAGAAAAATACAACCCCAAATCTCTCATGAACATGTATACAAAAATACTCAACATAATTAGAAAACTAAATTCATGAATAAAAGGAAAGGAGGGGTAACACAAGGAAAAAAATATATTTATTGAGCATTTAAAAATTGATCACTATGACTCACCATATTGGCAGATCAAAGAATAAAAACTCATCTAAATAGGTGCAGAAAAGGCATTTGACATTATTCATCATCAATTCAAAAGCAGTAACCCTTGGAAAACAAAGAATCTAAGGCAACTTCTTTAACTTGGTTAAAGGTTTTTAACAAAAACAAACGCACAAAAAAACAAAAGCAAGACCTCAAGCTAACTCAGATAATAATTGAAAAATGAAACATTTTTGCTATTTCCCTTTCAGGTTCAAAACCATGCTTCTATTCACATCATGCAGAAAGTCTTAGCCAAGAACATATTGATTCCAAGACTGCGGCAGAGACAATATGAGTTACAAGGCGACCTTGGAATGTATTATGATTACTTAAAGAAATGATCAGAAAAAAATAAATCTAAGGATATAATCATAAAAAAGATTATAGAAGCCACTCTTAAAGAGCTCCTGTATTTGCTTTCACGATGATAAACAGAAATACCTGAGACTGGCTCATTTATAAAGAAAAGAGGTTTAATTGATTCATGGTTCCACAAAATGCACAGGAAACATGGAAACATCTGCTTCTGGGGAGGCCTCAGGGAGCTTTTAGTTATAGTGGAAGACAAAGCCAGAGCAGGTATCTTCACATGGCTGGAGCCGAAGGAAGAGAGATGGGGGGAGGTGCTGCACACTTTTAAACAACCAAATTTCATGAACTCACTATTGTGATGACATCACCAAGGGGGATGGATGGTGTTAAACCTTGAGAAACCACTCCCATGAACCAATAACCTCCTACCAAGCCCCAATTCCAACAGTGGAGATTATAGTTGAACATGAAATTTGGATTGGGACACAGTTCCAAACCACATCATCTCCCAATGTCCAAAGCTGGAACAATTATTTTATCATTGATAACATCCCTTTCTTATTACCCTCTTTGCATTCAGGAAAGAACTATTTTTCAATATAATCATAAAAATGGTTGAAGGCTATTATTCAATCTAACCACAAAACACTTAACTTCTGCATGTAGACTCATTTAACAAACATTTATTATGCATTCATGCACTTACCACTGTTCTAGGAAAGAGGACTTATAATATTTTTTAAAAAGTAAAAAAGAAATTGCCTTCATGGAACATACATTTTAGTCATCAGGTATTAACAATTTAGTTAAAAAATATATAGTTATAAAATAATGCCCATGCATTTAATCAAAAAGTTGAATTCACACTCTTCATAATACTCATGTTTTCTTCATAGTGCCAAAGCATCCATTCCTGAAAGCATTTTGTTGAGTGTAGTGTAAATTGTTTATCTAGACAGTTCTAAACTTACTATTTAGAGAACTTACATAAATGTAAGTTTGGAAGATCTTCTGATTTACTTAGCCTAGATCTGTGGTGTCCGAAAGACCATCCCCATACAATTCTGATTCTTGCAAACAAATTACTGTCCAAGGCAAAACAGGGCGAACATATTCTGTACTTAAATACAGTGAAGATTAAAGACTTACTTCCCCTCAGAGATTGTAACAGAGAAGATAAAGGATGTGGAGTTCAGATGGATAATAGCTTGAACTAGGTGAGCTGAAGAGAGGTCTAAGTGAATATTGATACAAGATAAGAATATTATTGTATTTGAACTTGTTTTCATTACCTGAAAATGGGTACATATTTAATAATTTTTAATCCCCTTTGTACACAAGTTACCAAATCTCTCATATATTGTCATATAAAGGATGAATCATGTATCTTGCTTGGTTAAACTGGAAAGAAAGAAGTAATATGTTTTGAGGTGAAAGTTTCACCATCCCATTGGATGGTGAAAATCCAATGGGAATTTGCTGAAATCTTGGGAAGTCTGTGTGGTCTACCTCAGGCCATGATGCTGAGAGAACAGACTGGATATAATTTTCTCAGATAAGGACTGACAGTGAGGCCCCCCTGCTCACAGTTAAGTTATAGTTGTACATAAATCTTATTTCCGGAAAAAATATTTATTAAAAAATCATTAATTCTGCAACATCACAGAAACTTGGCTAAAAATTTAGAAGTATAATTCCTCTCACCTGACAGGATAGAATGAGAGCAATAGCAAATGAGTTAAAATTATAATTTTCTTTTAGTTTCCTATGTAAACTGATCCTAGATTCATCTTTAACATTTACACTAAACTCACCACCTATGCAAACACAATATCATACTGTTGGAAGTTAGGGGTACATGAGTATTTTTTATGTTATATTTTTATTTTAATACTGATTTACCAATTTATTTCTGGGACAATACAATTCCAGTCACAAATCATGACTTTTATGTGTCTGACAACTGTGACTTTTTCATATTATGCATTTCTGTATCATTCAAAATTTAATTGCTGTTTTCCAGTATAACTTATCTAAGAACTAAAACTATTATATCCATATTATCTATATAAATGATCTGAGTGAATTTTATAAACTAACATATATACATGCTATTTCCAGGTAAGGAGCTAAAATATACATGGCATTTCTAGTTGAGAAATTGTTTTTCGACATTTTCAACTGAAAATAATACTCAGTCCAAAATATTTTCTAAAGAAATGAAAATATAAAGAGAGAGACTGCTTGGTAATGTCATTATGAATTAATTTTATTTTGGAAAACAGATTATGTATCCTTGAAAATCTAATTTATAGTGGTTAAGGGAACAAACACTTTAATTATCTGGCTCTTGTCTTAGTTTTGATTTGTAACATCAAGAGAGATATGTTTAATTTTTTTTATCCATGATTCACATTGCTTACATAATTTTTCAGTGGAGACTTCTAGAAAGACAGGAGATTTAAATCTCTACATATTCAATTCTCAGTATGAAATAAACACCTTTTGTCATTAACTGACAATTGAGAAATGTTTCTTATATTAATCCATACATACCATATCTCTTAAATTTGCCTGGAGTGTGATTCTTCAGTATGAATGAGTAAAGCAATAATGACATATACCATTCTCTGGTTATCTGAAGCCATTTTTTTTCTTCTTGTTTACCTTATGTTCAATAAGAGTGATCTCTATCTTGACAGAAGATAGGCCATTCACCATGTTTAGAATGTGCTTAAAAATTCACTCCATTTTTTCCTATGCCTATAAGCACCCTTATTAGAGTTTACTACAGTAAAATTCCTTTTTCCCCATCTGTTTTGACAGAATAGGAGGCAACATCATGGCAAAGCTGATATTGGTCTTTGTGGAACATTAATTGGTAGATGAGATTTAAATATGATAATATGTTAAGAGTTTATTTTTGTCTTTGTCCAGAAAATGATTTTACCCATTTTCTTTTCATCTTTAAAAACATGTATTCAATGTACAACTAATTATAAATATGATACAATTTCATGTAAACAAGCTTCTCGTTTTGTATGTGCTGCTTTCAATATTTTCGTGAGCATATTTCCACAAGCATGTTTGGCCTATAATTTTTTATGTCTTTCTGTTTTACTTCGTTTTCTGTTTCTTACAGCACATGAAACTGGATAATTAATGAGGAATTGAAATGTATTTCCTATGGCTACGGAGGCTGGGAAGTCCAAGGTGGCGGGAGCCCATCTGGTGAGAACCTTCTTGCTGGAAGGGACTCTCTGAAAGGTCCCATGATAGCACAGGGTATCATATGGCAGGGGTGCTGAGCATACTAACATGCTGGCCCAAGTCAGACGAGAACTAAACTTGTTAGAGCAATTATCGAATTTTAAAACTGTCATTATTCTGAAGCACCACGCAATTTCAGTCACTTAGAAAGAGCAAACAAACAAGATGTAGGACTGATACCTCACATCTTTATCCCTTTGTGTGGAAATGTGGACATGGAAGACAAGAGCAATGCTACGTGAGTCATATTAGAGAATTAGGAAAAGGAAGACAAAAAATGGATTTATCTTTATTTTAGCTTGCTATTCTGTTTATTACAAATTTTGCATTAATTTTGGTATTTCAGAATACTGCATTTTAATATTTAACTGGATTACTAAGTATTTTGTCAATCCTTTAAACTTTGCACCCAAGTCAAGTGCCTAATTTGCCTTACCCTAAACCTGAATCTACTGGAGTATTTCATAAAGACTAAAAAGTAATGAGTTCTGGATTATTCTGATACCAAAACCAAATGAAGACACCAAAAGAAACAAAAACTTCAGGCCAATGTATCTTATTAATAATGATGAAAATATGTTCAACAATATAAAAAGAATTTTACAACATAAAAATCATAATATATCCCAAGGTTGGTTTAACCTCTTAAGATCAACTAATTAAATATATCATATAAGTAGAAGAAATGACAAAAATAATCATCTTAATACACACTGAGAAAAGTGTTTTACAAAATCAATAATTCTATTTTATGATAAAAACACTCAATTAAGTAGGGACAGAAGTCTGTTTCCTCAACAAAAAAAGTAGTTACATATAATCCACAGATAACATGATATTTAAGGGTGAAATATTAATTGCTTTTCCCTAAGATCAAGAATAAGATATGAATGGTTAAGCATATAATTTCTAAAACTTTAGTCACAAGTCGTTTTATTTCTAAAAATACTGCTAACTACAGTTGTACACTCATGCAATCAATAAATAACGCTGGAATTTAATAGGAAAGAAAACTCTGAGATGGTTTAAAAAGAAATTAGACAACACAAACTTTTAAGAAGATATCAAACAAATTGAGAATTACATGTAGAAAACATATAGTATTAGAGGTAGCATGTATTTAGCAAAAAAAAAAAAAAAAAGAATAGATAACAAAATAAATAGGCTTTATCAAAAAGTTTCTGTCTTTTTCAAAACAAATTTGGGGTTACAGGTGCTTTTATCTGATGTTTTATTCTGTTTATTTTCTATTTTAACGCATCTTAAATCATCTGCTGCAAACTATATTGGCTACAAAGTGATGTTTTAATCTTAATTTAGAGAGGTCTGATTTTAAATTATGAGTATATCTTTGTGGATATATAGTAGAAGTGTAACTTATCTTCTTTCGAACTCAGTATTCCCATCTGCAAATAGGTCACAAATTAGCCATTAGCAAATGATCATCAACAATATACCTGGTGCTGTGTCATTACTCTTTTTGGCAGTGATAATCCAAAGATAAAACAATCCATGGAGAAATTCAGTCTATATAGAATATCTATCTTACTAGTGAAAATAGGCTTCTCCATCTGGTTTCATCATTTTCCTTTCTGTAATAAGGAAATCCTGCCATAGCTTACCATAAAATACACTGCAGTAGTACCCCCTTTATCCAGACTTTTGCTCTCTGTGGTTTCAATTATCCTGGTCAGCGACAGTCCAAAAATATTAAATCGAGAATTCCAGAAATAAATCTTTAAAATTCATGCTGTTCTGAGTAGCATGATGAAATCTCATGCCACCCCTTCTGTCTTGCCCAGGATGTGAATTCTCCTTTAGTTGAGTGTGTCAACACTGTCCACACTCTTCGCCCCTTAGTCACATAGTAGCCTTCTGGGCTACTGGATCCACTGTCACTGTATCCCAGTGCTTGTGTAAGTAGCCCTTATTTAACCTACTCCTGGCCCCAAAGTGTAAGAGAAGTGATGCTGGCAATTCACATATGTCAAAAAGAAGCCACAAAATACTTTTCTTTAACTGAAACAGTGAGAGTTCTTGACAAGAAAGAACAAAAAAAATATGCTGAAGTTCCTAAGATCTGGAATAAGAACAAATATTGTCCATGCAACTGTGAAGAAAAAAAGAAATTTGTGCTGGTTTTGTTGCTAAGTCTCAAACTGGAAAATTGTAAATGCTGAGACAAGATGAAAAAGGCATTATATTTGTGGGTAGAAGACATGGATAGAAAACGTTGTGATTGATGGCAATATTTTGAACCAGATTAACTTAATTAAATGAAACTTTATTATAGGTGTCTATGCATAGGAAAAAGCAGAGTATATATAGGGTTCAGTACTATGTATAATTTCAGACCTCCACCAGGAGTCTTGGAACATATCTCCTGTGGATAAGTGGGAACTACTATACTCAGAGTTGCCCACTTGTAACTCTTCAAAAATAAGTACCTACAGTTGTTTGGAGAAATAATACAATAATACATATATATTATTGTACATATATACATATATAAGTATACATGTATTATTGTATATATGTATATGTTATTACTATATTGGTTACTATATACATATGTATCATTATATATGTTTGATTATCATATATGTATGTGTATGTGTGTATATATCCTTTAATTCCCTCCAGAGCCTCCAAATGTTTTTTCTTTTATTAATACTTGCTATGTAGTCAATATTTTAAGTGAACCAATCTCAAATTCAGTAAAATCTATCTAGATATTTTTGTGTAGTACGATATCAGACAAAGATTAAGAATCAGGATTGTTAGTTTTTTATATAGGTAACAAACATATAAATTTGAAATTGTCTTGAAAAAACGAAGACCTGTGGTTTCTGTAACTGACTTAAGGAGAGTAGAGGAGAAAACAAATCTTGAGTTTGAGTAGTTTCTAAGAGTAGATTAAGAATGAACCAGAAGCATAAAGAGGAAAAGAATTTACATTTATGAGTGAAAAGGAATGGAATTAGACCATCTCATAAAATGAGATTGAAGTTTTTCTTTAAGGCAAATTAGGAAACACTTACTGACTGGCCATATTATGCTAGGAATTTGAAAAACAGGAGTGAAAACGGACCCCCTGCCATACAACTGCCACTTTAGAAGAAAAAACAACACTGGTAATAATAAAATGAAAATGGCAAGTGATTTTTTTTAGTAAGGTTTAGTATGTGGGATTTAGTAAGTGGAAAATGCACCTAATTTCACCTTGGGGAGGCACTGCTAAGTTTCTGAAGGAAAAAATTTGAAAAGTGAGATGAATATGTATAGCGAGAGCAGGACAAGCGTAGACTCATGGGACTTAAGACTCATTATTGGTGAAATCTAGGTGCTGCTTTCCCTAGCTCCAGTTCCAAGATGGGGAAATCCTTCGCCAACTTCATGTGTAAGAAAGACTTTCATCCTGCCTCCAAATCCAACATCAAAAAAGTATGGATGGCAGAACAGAAAATATCATATGATAAGAAGAAACAAGAATAATTGATGCAGCAATATCTTAAAGAACAAGAATCATATGATAATAGATTGCTTATGGGAGATGAACGTGTAAAGAATGGCCTTAATTTCATGTATGAAGCCCCACCAGGAGCTAAAAAAGAAAACAAAGAGAAAGAAGAAACAGAAGGAGAGACCGAATACAAATTTGAATGGCAGAAAGGAGCCCCACGAGAAAAATATGCGAAAGATGACATGAACATCAGAGATCAGCCCTTTGGTATTCAGGTTCGAAATGTGAGGTGCATTAAATGTCACAAATGGGGTCATGTCAACACAGATCGAGAATGTCCTTTTTTTGGTCTTTCTGGAATCAATGCAAGTTCGGTTCCTACTGATGGCTCAGGGCCATCGATGCACTCCTCGGAGCTAATAGTGGAGATGAGAAACAGTGGGTTTGCACTGAAACGAAATGTACTGGGGAGAAATTTGACCGCAAATGATCCATCACAGGAGTATGTTGCAAGTGAGGGTGAAGAAGATCCAGAAGTTGAATTTTTAAAGTCCCTAACAACCAAACAAAAACAGAAACTTCTCAGGAAATTAGATCGACTGGAGAAGAGAAAAAAGAAAAAAGATAGAAAAAAGAAAAAGCTTCAGAAGAGCAGAAGTAAGCACAAAAACATAAGTCCTCTTCTTCCTCCTCCTCCTCCTCCTCTTCCTCTACTGAGACTTCAGAAAGCAGTAGTGAGAGTGAGAGTGACAATAAAGAAAAAAAAATAGAAAGGAAGAAAAGAAAGAAAAGCAAGTGTTCAGGGCATAACAACAGTGATTCTGAAGAGAAGGACAAGTCTAAGAAGAGAAAACTTCATGAAGAACTTTCTAGCAGTCACCACAACCGGGAAAAAGCCAAGGAAAAGCCCAGGTTCTTAAAACGCGAGAGTTCTAGAGAGAACAGCAAATGGAGCCATTCTGATTCTGACAAAAAGTCCAGAAGTCATAATCATAGCCCAGAGAAGAGAGGCTCTGAAAGAAAGGAGGGGAGCAGCAGAAGCCATGGCAGGGAGGAAAGGAGCAGGAGAAGCCGGAACAGAAGTCCTGGTAGTTACAAGCAAAGGGAGATAAGAAAACGGCCACAGCAGAGTCCCAGTGCAGAGCAAAGCAGAAGAAATGACACCAGAAGCCATGGCACAGATGTGTACAGAGGAGAAAAAATGTACAAGAGATACGCATACTAAAGTGACACAGAGAGAATGAGGCAGAAGTAGAGAAAAAAGACTGTATGTGACAATTACATGGGAGTAAAAATATCTCCACTTTTTTATTGAATACTTATAGCAAGGGCTAAATTATGTACTATTGTCTTTCTAATAAAAAAGCTCAGTTAAAAAAAAAAAAGAATCATTATTGGTGAAGTAGAACAACTTTTCCATCATATTGATTTCTGAGGAAAATGTCTGACTTTGTTTTGTTTTTCCAAGCTTGCATTGTCATGCTTCACATCATTTTTTTTCTTGTTTAATGACTTGATCAGATAAGAGAATCACAGTCATCAAGTACTTTCTTGGCGAGTCACCCTTCATTCATATTCTACACCAGCAGGATTCTTGACGAGCTTAGCAAACTGATGCCATCCTGTAATTATTAGCTAGATTTTATCTGGACCTTTTAATAGGACTCTAATTTTAAACTTGGTTTCACTTGCTTTTAAGGCTGGCCTCAATGCCTGAAACAAGGAACATGTGTTTTACATCTGTATTGTGCATACGTGAATGTTCTGAAACAAGGGTCAGATGTGGAACATTCTTTAGAAGTGTTCTCTTGTGTGTTAAATGCGTGGGAATGAGACAGAAGCAAAGATGTGACTCTGTGAAGAGAAATAGCTTTTATCATATTAATGAGAGCAATGAATTCTTAATTCTCAGCCACAAAAATAGTAAAATACAATGGGAATTTCCAGTGTAAAATAAAATATCTGTACTCAGATCATTGCTACAGAGATAAAGTAAAATATTATTATACAACTCTAAAGTGACATGAAAAGAATGCAACTGCTCAACGAAATGGCTCAAAGCGTAGTCATTATTATTTTTCTTAAATATTCTCCAAATTTTATATTTGATGGGGGGTGACGTTCCACCATCACCACATAATTTATCTCTTGTTTTAATATTAATCCATTCATCTTAAGAATCACTGAATCCTACTACTTCTGACTCCTAAATATTGCTCAGTTATCTCCATTTCCACTCTCAGTGCCTATGTTCAGGCCATAATTATCTCTTACATGAAACACTAGAAATACACCATCTAGGATAGTCTAGTTGATGGCTATCCAAGTACAATGACAGATGTGCTCTCATTTGAGAATGTGAGAAATGCTCTTTGTAGCTGTTACTATATGAGAGGTAGGTCTTTATATTAGTATTCTAGAGCTTTCTAACAAATTATGACAGAATTGGCTGCTTAAAATAACAAAAACATGTCCTCCCATAGTCCTGGGGCCCAGAAATATAAAATTAAATTATTGACAGGGCTGCTCTTTCTTCGAAGGCTCTAGGGGTGAATTATTTCTGCCTATTCTAGGCTCTGGTGGCTCTACATGTTCTTTGGCTTATGGCAACATACACTCATTTCTGCCTCTGTCTTCATGTGGTCTTCCACTCTTTGTTTTTTGTCTCCTTCTGTTCTCTTTAAGAAAACTTGTCATTGGTTTTAGGGTGCATCCTAATCCAGGATGATTTCATCTCCAAGTCCAACAGCTAATGCTTGTTTTCTTTGCATCCATGTTTGACATTCTAACATTACGGTTGTTGAAATACCTCTCAAACTTCTGTTTAATTCGTGCCTAGACATCAACCTTGCTCAGACTTAGGTTTACATCTCTTAGCACCATGAAAGCCTCACAGTTAAGAGTTAGGTATATGTCAGAGAAATAAATGAGAACAAAAAGTATATCATTATTGCCCTCATAGGAAAAAACTTTGGAATCACTCCCAGGTGGAAGCCTGTAAGGTAGATAGTCCGATACACACATGCACTGAGAGATAAGAGGACAAAAGGGTAAATGAAGTTTACCTCTTTATTTGTTCTTTGACCTATGCCCCCTCAATGAAACACTTCTAAATGCCTATGTAAGTATTTTTTAAAATAATTTTGGAGGAAACACAAATCCATCACAAGTAAAAGATAATCTGTACAGATGAATCAGAGATCACTGGTTGATTTTTTCTGCTAAAAGTATGATGCTAGGACTGGATTGTTCTCTTTTTTCTCTCCCCGTAATGTTCTTAAGGATTTTTCTTTGTCTTGTGTATACATATACATCAATTGCTGTTTAATTTTACCTAGTTCACTATAACTTTTCTTCTTACAAACAATAACATAGGAAATTGTATTTCACTAAATTTTCCTTTATTTCTAAATATTGCAGGTTAGGATATTGTCTAAAATACATTAAAGAGTTCTAACCTGATGAAATACATTAAAATCACACTCTTGCTTTTAGTAATAGTAAAGAAACACACATATTAGTGAAATATGAGTAAATAGCTTATCATATGTAGACTGTATCTGTGTATTGTGCCAGTCACTCAGATGTTTAACATTTTCATTTACTTATTTTTAGGTAGAAAAAATATGTAGACTAACAACTGTAAATCAACAAACATGTATATAAATTGTACTCAAACAGTGGAAAAATACTAAAATGAGAACATATCTTTCGCTCCTGATTTTATATATTTCTCCATTTTAGACAGTCAGGCAGTCCTCTACAGAATCAAGGATATAGTTTGGTTTGGGGACTCAGCTTGCTCATTACAGAGAGATAATATATTTTCTGAAAAGTATGGGTTCCATTTTCCATCGTGCATCTTCAGCAATTTTTTAAAAAGTTCTGATAGTAGTTTTTTTAGTGGCAATATGTAGAAAAAACTCAATTTAATTTTGGTTCCTAGGTTGGCTCTGCAGTGCTTGTAGAGTCTTTCATTATTATTTGACTTCTAAACTGCATGTCTGTTTTAAAGTTCAAAATATCCAATAACATCAACCAATGGCAAGGGAGTAGAGTGAAGAAAGGATGGGATGAAAAGTTAGAAATGACAAATTAAATCCGTATTTTAATGCTGAAACACAGAGTTTATAGTGTTTTTGAATATGTGTGGTAGGTCATGCAGGTATTTAGTATTTTAGTTCACTGAAATTTCTGTCTGTTTTCCTAGTTTCCTCATGAAATGTTACTACCTACATGCCATACTATTTTCCAGAGTTTTGGTAGTCTGCTTGTAGCCTGATTTTTAAATCTTAGCATTCCTGGGATACAAATTGTATTAGAAACCTGAGACAGTAAACATTTAGAAAAAACATCATGATGCATTTTATTACATTAGGGGGTTCATGGGATAAAAATACTCCTAATTAATGATGATTAGGTAATATATTCTTATTTTCAAGATATACTTTCAAAATAATCCACAGTGAATGATTTTAGTAAGAAGAATGTAGGGAAGGTAAGCAGAATAAGTCTCAGAGAGGAAGCTTATTATGTAGTGTGACTTGATAACTTCCAGAGCACCCTACTGTGTAACATACATATTTCATGGATTTTAATCGTTTATTAAATAATCTAATTTCCACATCCTAATTTTACATTTTCTAGAGGAAACACACTTTGTGAGGTAAGGAATATATACTCTTCTTGATTTAAAAATTAGATTTATCCAAAGAACTTTAAGAATGGAAAGTTTCATACATAAGGTTACTATGTATGAAAAGCAAAATTCAGAAAGTTTAATCTATAAAGTACAACAAAGAGAGCAACTATTTGGTGTTGACAGTAAGTGAACGAAATGAATCTTCAGGCGATAGCTTAAAGATGTCAAAAAGGGGCCGCGCGTGGTGGCTCAAGCCTGTAATCCCAGCACTTTGGGAGGCCGAGGTGGGTGGATCACGAGGTCAGGAGATCGAGACCATCCTGGTTAACACAGTGAAACTCCATCTCTACTAAAAATACAAAAAATTAGCCGGGTGTGGTGGCGGGCGCCTGTAGTCCCAGCTACTCGGAGGCTGAGGCCCCTGCACTCCAGCCTGGGTGACAGAGCAAGACTCCTCTCAAAAAAAAAAAAAAAAAAGATTTCAAAAGCGTAGAGTGGGAGGTCTATAAAGTAGAAAATAGTCATGTTTAAAGTCACTGTTTCATGAATATGCACATGGATGAAGCATTTTATAATAATCAGTCATTATAACATAGCTCAAATTAAATAACTTATTTATTTATTAATTTCCTGCATGCCTGGAATCATACCTGTCTTCATGTTCCCATCACATGGAGAGACTCCTGGCTGGATAAGTTGATAAAGAGCCATTGGTCCTTAAAGTTGCTATGCTGCCCTACTATTTGAGTCGATGTGGTTCAGCCCTTTAATAACTGGCCCAGGGACCAGAGATATAATTCATGCTATACATGAGAGAAACACTCCTGAAGATTTTGGAATTCAATATTCATTGAGTTAGTGAATATTGTGTTTTATTTGTTTGAACATTATTCCATCTTTTCTTTCTCTAGTTTTTCAATCTGCTTTCTTGTGTCTCTCTTATTTATTTAGCTGTTATGCTATCTTTTCAGCTTTAACATTTTGGATATTTTTCTTATTTACATATAATTTTACAACCTGGTATGGTATCTCATTAACTCCAAAACTGAGCAAATTTTATTGATTATCCATAAGTCATAAATCTTGCAATTATAATATGACTGTGAAGGGTATATGACCCTTTCCTATACTATCTTCTTTCTCTTCCAAAGCAATGGTTCCTGTGTTTCTGTAGTTTATATAAAAACCATTTGTTTATCAATATTTTAAGATTGGATTGACAATAAAGTGCCTGGCATGCCATGGTGATCAAGTAATGTCTGTACCAAGACTTACCCAGAGAGAATTTTACTACATTTAGCAAGGTCTAAAATTAAAATAACAACTAAGGATTCTGTCATCCTTCATATTTTCCTTCTTATTTTCAATAAACAGTATGATTGGCCTCTGTGTGTGTGTTGAGGTGGGCAGTGGAGATAGGAGAGACTGAGAGTACTTTTGTTTTCAATTGGGCAAAAGGTATACAAATTTATTTAACATGTATAAAGCAGTTTTATCACGAAAAGCAGAGCTTGTTGCAATCTTTACTATTTGTCTTGAGAGATCCTGTTTTTTGTAATTTCTTGCTATACAATAATCTGCAATATTTTCATGCATTCTGAGAAATCTAGATGTTACTGGAACACATGAGGCTTTAGGACAATCTTCAAACATAAGAAAACAATTAGAAAGGTGCATCTTTTGGCTTTTATGCCTATAGATTCTTTTTTTAGAGTTGGCCGTTTTTGTTCTGGAAGCATGTTTCTTTAGCCGGAGTCATCTTAACTTCAGTAGAAGGAATGTATTATATGTAAACCACTTCTAGGTTTGAAAGGTTTTAGCTTCCACCAGACTTGACTAATTATATTTCATTGCTCAATTTATATATTATAGCTCATATTAGAGTCAATATAAACTTACATCTCAAAAACAGATTATTAAATAATGATTCATGATTCATTTGGTAATCAACACAATTTTACTTACACTATTCCCCTTTTCCTGCGGACTCTTGTCTATGCTACTCTTAAAAGCTATACATCTTGGGTGTGGCATGACACTGTAGGAAGTCCTCAAAACTAATCGGGCCAGGGGAAATAATGTTGGAAATGGATTTGAGGATTTTTTTCTCTCCCACATTCTAAACAGCTAGTAAGTCATCTAGTGAGCACTTAACTTAGATACCAAATATGGAAATAAAAATCAAATAGTGCATTTGGCTTTCTTTTTACAGAAATTCAAGGGAGTGGAGTAAAATGAATGCTTAAGATGAATGCTGGAGATGAAAAAGTCACCCATTATTCAGAAAAGGAGTGATTGGAAAGGTAACACACTTGCAGAAAATAATTTCTTGTGTGGATCAAAACTAAATGTTGCTCTTTGAATGATCATATTATATTGTATGTATAGATTATTCAAATAGAATAGAAAAACTTAAAACAATGTGCAGGCTTTGGGGTCAATATACTATTCCGTTTTTTGACAAAGCCTACTTTATACAGATCTGATTTCATGACACTATCCAAGTACCATTTTGAAGTAATCTTAGGAGAGGTTATATTTCTAGGTAATCATTACATCCTGTTTATTTAACCGAATCTAGAGTCCATTATGTCATATAGAGTGGTGATCATTCTTGTTAGATAGCTATATGATGGAATTACTGTTTTGCATTATAAATTAAGTGTTCAGTTGATCTGATGAAAGTTGATGAAGCCTCAGTAGAGACAATTCTACAGATTGTGTCTTGTAAGTTGAAAATTATGTACTTAGTTCCAAATAAAACAAAATATTCACTAAATTAATTATGTACAAGTTCCAAATTCGTACCTTTGCTAAAACCTGAACTCAACCTGTTTTTAATTTTAAGATCACTACTCCGAGACTTTAAATGAAAGACAGCATTATGATAGAATTTCCCCATTCTGTATTATAGTGCATTCACCTTCTTCGATAAAGCACTGTTCTATGTATATTAATATTTCAGTTTACTTTGTTAGGTTACTTTAAACTTACGGATAACATCAAGTTATATTTTAAGTCAAAGTTTAAGAGTAGATGAATACCCATGAGAAAAATCAGCACATAATCTAAAATGGTTCTCAGATACAGAATTAAAACAATTAAAAGATTGTAAGGCCAATGATGTGTATGATATGTATAATATTATTTAAAAGTGTGAACTTTTGTTATCCTAGCCAAATCCCTCTCAACTTATACTTTATAGATCACTGATATTATTGTCAACAGATATTTCCACAGCAAAGGACAATAAAGGATTATTCAATTTTGGGATAAATTCCAGAGTCTAGACATTACATAACTGATCTTATTCTATTAGAACAAAATACTAGTTTGTTCTGAAATATAAGGGTTTCATATATATTCAATGTCAAAAGTGTATGAATATAGGGACATTTAATCCAGAAGTAGCATTTAGGAAGGAAGATACATTTTTCCTAGAAACAGAAAATGTATACTCAAACAACAAACAAATGTTCCAATACCTATTATTTAAAAACCACCTTCCTAGGCATAGGGAGAGATTAAAATAAAGAAAACATGCATAGAGCCTATACACTTCAAAATTGTTTGGTTTGGATACTAATGACATAAATATAGGAAAAGTGAAATGTCAGTAAAACATAATCACAAAGTGCTGGGCAGAATAATGGTCTTAACCTTCACAAATAAGATCCCAGGCTCTCAATTACACGAAAAAAGGATGTATCACACTGAAAGAAAACTGGTTTTGGCATTAACATTAGAAGAGAAAATGTGCAGCTAGATAGCCTCATCTACTATCCAACATGCCACTTAGACAGACTAGCTGCACTCAACCTGTTTTTATTTTTAAGACCACTACTCCCAGACTTTAAATGAAAGACAGCATTACAATAGAATTTCACCATTCTGTATTATAGGGCATCCATCTTCTTTGCTAAAGCACTGTTCTATTCATATTCGTATTTCAGCAACTAAACTAGGTATTCATGTAAATGAAATATTTTATTTAAATTGTCATCTAGAAAGTAATCCACTTTAATGAATACTATTAAAAATGTCCTTGCCTGTCCTCCTCTTCACAAATGATCTGTAAGGGAAAGAAAATGAAATGTGAAATTCAGAGATACAGAGTTCAGCTTTCTCCTAAAAACTTGTCTGCAGTTGGGAATTTTAAATGCAAGGTAACAATACCACAGAGAGTGAAGACAATACAAGCAAGAAAGAATATCTAAAATGAAGAGCCAGGTTGGTGTGTCAAATGGCAAAAAGCAAAAATATATTTTCTTTGCATTTGGCTTGCGGAAAACTCTCCAGTTTCAGTCTCTCAAGGGTCAGAATCTTGACGAAAAGCTATATAACAAGGACTGCTAGGAACTATATCCTGAAGTGTAGTGGTGTCTTGGGACTGCTGTATGTAACAGTCAACACTTTTTTGAAACACAGCATCTTGACCACGTTCAACTTATTTCATTATTAGAGTTCCAAGATATTGCCCAGTCTGAGGTGATCTCAGACGTCTACTTTGCTTTAAAAATGTGCTATTATCAAGTTCCAAATTCATACCTTTGCTAAAACGGTTTCTCTGAAATTTGTGTGCTTAAGATCCTGCCAACCTCTGGTAGACACCAGTGATGGCTTGACGTATCCTAGTAACCAAGTCTTAAATCTTTAAGTTTAATCCAAGCACCTTGTAAACAACTTCATATCATTAAAAGGTAATTTACAAAAAGACTAGCAGTACGCAGATGTGGGGAGAAATTAATATATACTACTAAAATCCAGGACAATAGCCTGGGTAGGGCTGAATGGGTAAAATAAGTATGTTCCTAAGATACAAAGCAGCAGGACACTTGAAGGATAACAGAGAACACTTGCTTTGCTTCTTGAAATCAACTTTTTTTTTGTTAATCCCACAAATAGGTAAAACGTCTGCCGATAGTCAGACATATCTAGCTGTTACACCTCTCTTGGCTACAAAAAGCCTTTCTGCATCATCCCTTTCACATTTTTCTTGTGTTATTTTCTGTATTCTCTGTATTCTTCTTAAATTATGTAAAAATGATATATCAAGTCTCTAAATATTGCGTGCACCCAAAGAAAAGGCTTGCTCCAAAAAGCTGATGTTTTTCAATGATTACCTATTTTAGTTTATGCCATTCTAATAAGAAGTATTCACTTTGGCTTTAGATGCTAGCTTCTTGCATCAGTCTGCACTTAGGGCTCTGAGCTTGATCTTTCATAACTTTAGAAACAGATTTAGAAATTTTTTTATCCTCTGAGAAAATAACTTTCTTTTAGATGGACAAGTGATACCAAATTGCTAATATTTCTGCCCCACTGAGTATCAAACCAATGGTCAAAGCTAAGTATTTCCTCCTAAAATATATGTGTGTGTGTTTTGAAAGACAAGGGTCAGCATGGTAAAATAGTCATCAAACCAATGTGGCTGTTGCTTTTTTTGAAGAATAAAAAGCATTTTGGAAAAAAAATAGATGTCAATTAAAGATATTAGGTTGTGTCGTTTCTTATTTATTATTTTCCTCCTTTGTTAACTATCATTCATAATATAATTTTTTTTCTAGTAGTTTTACCCATTTGTGGGATTAACAAAAAAAATTTGATTCCAGAAGCAAATCAAATGTTGCCCATTTTAAGCTCTTTCTTGGCCTCCTGAGTACATGAGATTACAGGTACCCATCACCATGCCCGGCTAATTTTTGTATTTTTAGTAGAGACAGAGTTTCATCATATTGGTCAGTCTGGTCTCAAACTCCTGACCTTGTGATCTGCCCGCCTCGACCTCCCAAAGTGCTGGGATTACAGGTGTGAACCACTGCACCCAGCCCCGGCCAGGACTTCTATACAAAATATGAAATTTAAGAAATTTAACTCTGTGTGTGTTTTTGCATATATTGTATATTATACAGATATATACAATATGTGTATATATATGTGTGCATTATGTGTATATATAATAATATATAATATAATATGTGTATATATAATATATATAATATACACAAAATACATTATGAGGATATCTCTGTCATAATAACCTGGTGAATAAAACTTGAGATAATCCATGAAATTGTGTATATTATATATATATATACACAAAATACATTATGAGGATATCTCTGTCATAATATCCTGGTGAATAAAACTTGAGATAATCCATGAAATTATGTATATTATATATAATATACACAAAATATATACAAAAATATACTATATTATATACATAATATACACAAAAACACACACTATATATGCATGATATATATACAAACACACACACAGTGAAATACACAAATATATATAATATACACAAATATATATGTATGGATTATATATAATGTACACATATATTTAGATATGGATTATATATGTGTACATATATTTATATATTTATATATAATATATATTTACATTGTATGTATTATATATTGTATGTATATTTATATTTATATTTATAATACATATATATGTATTATATGTTGTATGTATATGTAGTATCTATATTATTACATACATATTTATATTTATATTGTATGTATTATATAGTATGTATATATAGTATGTATTTGAATAATTTTTTCTAGCGATTTTACCCATTTGTGGGATTAGCAAAATAGTTTGATTCCAGAAGCAAATCAAATGTTGCCCATTTTAAGCTCTTTCTCAGCCTCCTGAGTACGTGAAATTACTCATTTACATCTACTGAGTATATGAATATATAATACATATATAAAAATATGTATGTCTGTATATTATATAATACATCTATAATACATCTCTAAATAGATATATTTATATATATACACACACACACAAAGGGAGAGGGAGACTTAAAACTTAATCAGGGTGTGTATTTTCAGATTAGCCATTGTCAAAAAACCAATAAATCTTAAGAATGAAAGCTTTAGATTCAGACTGCACAGGTTTATATCATGGTTCCACCACTCAATGTCTATACTATATCTAACAAGTCAAATAATTTCCCTTATTTAGATTTTCTCATCTGTAAATGAGGATATCTCTCTCATAATATCCTTGTGAATAAAACTTGAGATAATCCATGAAATTAATTACTTAACGCAAGGCTTGAAATAGTAAACTGTCTCTAAATCAATTATTGTTGATAATCAATATCATTACAATTTTTGAACAAAGAAGATGCTGGCACTTCTAAATTTACATGACGTTCTGCTTTCTTTTTGTGGCGGATGGGAAAGAAGTGTAGTCTTTACTAAAGCTTTATTGCTGAGAGTAGTAATATATATATTATATATATAATATATATTATTAAATTATAGCTTAAAAAACAAATACATATATTATAATTATATATATTACATATATGTATTTGTTTTTAGCATTCTAGAGCTAAATTCTAGAGCTAACAAATACATATATATGTTTCTTTTATGTATTTGTTTTTTAAATTATACTTTAAATTCTAGGGTACATGTGAGAACACTTGTACACAGGGCAGGGAATATTTTTGATACATTTCAGCTTTAAAATAAAGTCAAATTTCCTACTATGTGCTGAAGTAAGAAAACTCTTTAATGTCTTGGGAACAAACACCCCCTGACGGACAGTGGCTTTCTGGTCAATGTGCTGATAAAGATTGTGTTTCTGAAAAGGAGCTCAGTAGGAACCAGTGTAGGGATGGATTACGAATGTCTCCCGTAGCAGAGTGAAAAGTGGCAACACAAGTTTGGTGTGTTTGCTGACTTTCTTCCAGACATGGTACTTCTTTCTTTCTTTTTCCCATTCCAAGCCATTCTGATAGAAAAAGGTAAAAATTTTATTGAAAGCCACTACTGCATATATTGAAAAAATTGTGTGATTTTTGTTTTCAGTTCTGTTTATGTGATGAATCACACTTACTAATTTGCATATGTTGAACCAACCTTGCATCACAGGAATAAATGCTATTTGATCTTGGTGCATTATCTTTTTGATGTGCTGCTGAATTTGGTTTTCTGGTATTCTGTTGAGGATTTTTGCATCCACATTCATAAGGGATATTGGTGTAAAGTTTTCTCTGTTATTTGTTGTATCTCTAGCAAGCAAATTCAGATGGATTCTAGAATAAATTTGATAAATTCAAGATTGAAAAAGATATTGGCAGACCTAAAACTACTAGTTAATATTTGCAACATAAAACAATGACAACAGCAAGATTCTTCACCCAAGTCTAAAGCATGATACATTCAGAATAGAGAAAGCTAGTAAAATGGTATTTAATATAAAAAGGTTAAAAATTAAATTTATTTAACATGATTCAAAAGTTGATAAAGCTTTAAACAGTATTTATTCTAATAAATATTCCACAAGAAAGGGGAGGTGATCATCTTATGATATACCACATAGAAAGAATCACATGTAGGAAATTTTGTATTTTATTCTAGACAGTAGTTGTCAGAAGACACAATTTAAAGCATGCTTATATTTAGATAATAACAACAATAAACAAAGAAACTAAATAATGTGTTTGCCTGTAGAATAACAGTGATGACTTAGGGGATATAATTTTTACAATCTACAGTCTAGTATTTGATAAGCTTTCAGGTGAGAGAGAGAGGTACAATAGTAAATGGCATTGTATGAACACAAAGAATCTAAGCTAGAGCAATACAAATTTCATCTCAATAAAAGCATGATTTGTTGTTAATGTAGAATCACATACCAAGTGCTATAGTATTAAAGGTATGAATTGTTTTACTCAGATATGAATTCAAGATGTGGTAGTGCCACTCAACAAATGTGTAACCTAAGGAAACTGAGACAATCCTCTAAGCTTCAAATTCATATTCTGTAAAAGGCAGATAATAGCACTTCCATTGAACTATTAAGGGATCAAATAACAGTGTATACAAATATCTTAGCACAGTGCCTGTCACACACACACACACACACACAAAAGAATAAAAACAACTCAATAAATGTACCTGAGCAGTCAGAGCTCTTGATAGCAAACAACAAATTCTACTAGTTAAGATTACATTTGGCTGAAAGTGACTACAAAATCCAAATTAAAGAATCTCAATTGATTAGAGTTGTAAATTGCTAAACAAAGCACACTACATTGGCTTTCATCAGACTTTTACCACTTCTTACCTTACAAATAACTACTGAATTGGAACATAAAAACTTATTTCAGTCTTTTCCTGGGAAATATATCTTAAAATAGCTGAGACTGGCAAATTCCTAGGAAGTAGAACTTCCTTGCATGCATAGATTTAGCAGAATTGGATTATTTTCTTTCTTTTACTTTTCTTTTTTTTTTTTTTTTTTTTTTTAGATGGAGTTTTCGCTCTTGTTGCCCAGGCTAGAGTGCCATGGTGCGATCTCAGCTCACTGCAACCTCTGCCTCCCAAGTTCAAGTGATTGTCCTACCTCAGCCTCTGGAATAGCTGGACTACAGGCATGTGCCACCACATCTAGCCAAATTTTGTATTTTTAGTAGAGACAGGGTTTCTCCATGTTGGTCAGGCTGGTCTCGAACTCCTGACCTCAGGTAGTCTGCCCGCCTTGGCCTCCCAAAGTGCTGAGATTACAGGCATGAGCCACTGTGCCCAGCCAGAATTGGATTACTTTCTGAGCAGATTTTTCATTTTTTTTGAGACAAAGTCTCACTCTGTCTCCCAGTCTAGGGTGCAGTGACACGATCTTGGCTCACTGCAACCTCCACGTCCCAGGTTCAAGCAAATCTCCTGCATCAGCCTCCCAAATAGCTGGTATTACAAGTGCCTGCCACTGCGTCTCACTCATTTTTGCAATATTTAGTAGAGATGGAGTTTTACCATGTTGACTAGGCTCATCCCAAACTCCTGACCTCAAGTTACCTGCCTGTCACAAATTCCAAAATACTAGGTTTACAGTCATGAGCCACTGGTCCCGGCCTACTTTCTGAGCAGATATTAATGAGGATCTCATGTCCCTGATGAAACAGTGATAAATGTTTATATGCTACAGCATCAGAATTACTAAGATTGACCTGTGGTGAATCAAGGTGGAATACAGCTTTTGAATACACTAGCTTATGCAATAGCTGTAGAAGCAGTGTTTAATGGGACCACAACTGAAGGACAGGCTGTGCTTAAAGTCAAACAAAATATTTCATATTAAATGTGCAAGAATTAGAAGGTAGACGAAATTATTAGTAACTATTGCAGATCTCCAACTCAAAAGTCAGGAAAATAATAAAGAAATAGGACCTTTGAGGCCTAGGATGGTGCATTTGGGCTGGATATGTTTGAGACTGTAAACCATAATCTTTTTTATTTCCATTTTTATGGGTACATAGTAGATATATTTATTTATGGGGTACATGAGATATTTTAATACAGACATATAAATGCATAATAATTTAAACCCCAAAATTAATAAGAACACCCTGAGATTAAAATTCCTACTATCTCTTGCTAAACTATAGCTGCTTTCTATAGCCTGAAGACTATACAAAAGCTTCATTTAAGGTGAAAATCTAAAAAGATGATTCTTATCCCCCTGAAGACCTGCCTGTATCTCTCCTCATTGGTTCTAGACTACGATTGATAGAAAATGGCAGAACCTGATGAAAGTAATACTGTCCCTGCATGGGAGGAAAGTGATTATTCATCAAATAACTGCAGGCTGTGGCTAATTTGTACCAACAGGAACTAGAATAATTTGCTTAGGAATGGATTTTGACACTATTGAAGCAAGGTCCCTTAGGCTTATCTAAAAGATAGCAAGTACAAAAACTACCCAACTAAGAATTCTGCCATGGGTTTTACATGAAGAACAAATACGTTTTTGTTTTATAAGTCATTGAGATTGTACCCCCTACTTGAAATTATCTCAGAACTAATTTAAAGACGTTACCATTTAAACAACACTGTCACAGGTTAAAGACTGGAAATTCAAAGTCTATATTTAACGTGCAAGCATGTGGTGTTTAGAAGACACTGGACACTTTTTTAAAAGAGTGAATAAGAATGCCTGTAACTGGGGCATGTGCAAGTGAGATCATCATCAGTACTATACCCCCACAATCTCATATCTGTGTATTTTCACAGGTTTTAGTTAATTATTTACCTCAGGAAGATATCTGAAGCCATTACCCCTTTTTAAATAATTGAAATTATTTTATTTTGGTTTTATGTATATTTATTAATTATTTCCAACATGACTACCTCTGAATCGTTCCTCATCTTTATATTGCTTAGTATAAATAGATACTTAGTAAAGGTTTCTAGAACAATAAACATATTTTGAATTTCATTCAAACTTTGCTGTAAGAAGACATCTTGGTTGTCCAACTACTGAACTAGATACAATTACTTCACATAGAAACCGAACACAATTATAATTATTCCCATTTTTGGACAGTACTTTATCTGTTCCTCTTATCCTATTTTATTTTTTTCAGAGTAATCAAAACCTAATGCATTTGATGGTTTAGATTTATCTCCACAGTGACCAATTACATACAGTCAAGAAAAGCATCTCCTGCTGAGAGACAAGATCATTACAAAGACAGGCATATTCCGAGCAGAACTTCAGACAGAAGGCATTGAGAATGAATGAAGAAATGACACAGACCCTATGATGAAGGAAGAAGAAGCTTGGAACCCTTCACAAAGTTTCTGAGCACTAGGACTTGCTCCTGGAGAACAGGTGAGTTAAACAGGTGAGGAGTGGCCCATTCTCACCATAGACCTCAGGATTCCAAGAAGCAGGAGGCCTCACCACCCCCATGGACACTTGAGCTGACAGGAATTACTACATGGAGTGGTGACAGGGACAGGGCTCCAACCAGGTTTGAACCCAGATGGTTTGGCACAGTAATGGCTGGAGTGGAGCATTGCCAGAAACATCCATCCCCCAAAACTCACCAGGCTCCTCTAGATGGTTTTGCTTTGTTGATGGTAAGACTTGGACAGAGCAGAGCGGTCTTGCACATGGAAAGGGAACAGTCAGATCTGAACTTCCTCTTGACTGCTGGCCTCTCCCTGGGTCCCTGCTTCGCTGTACCCACTTGCAGCACAGCCTTGGATGCTCAACCATGGCACATCTTGGGGACCACAACCATAGCTCCTTCACTGGCAGAACCCTCTAACCATTGAAGAGCTTTTAGCAGACAGGCCTCCACCAACACAAACTCACCCACAGCCTCACTCTACTCAAAAAGTCATACAAAAGATCAATGAAACCAGAATCTGGTTGTTTGAAGGATTAAATAAAATTGATAGACCATTAGTTAGACTAGTAAAGATAAAAAGGAAGAAGATCAAAATAAATACAATCAGAAAAAAAAACAAAGAACAAAACACAACCCCAAAGAAATACAAACATCAGGAGCCATTATAAACAGCTTTATGCACACAAACCGGGCAACCTAGAAGAAACTGATAAATTCCTGGAAACACACAAACTCCTAAGATTGAATGAGATATAAATGAAAACACTGAATGGACCAATAATGAGTTCCAAAATTTAACCAATAATAAAAAGCCAACCAGAAAGAGCACTGATCCAGACGGACTCAGTGTCATATTCTACCAGATTTATAAAGAAGAACTGGTACAAATCGTACTGAAATTGTTCCTCAAAAATAAGGAGGAGGGACTCCTCTCTAACACATTCTGTGATGCCCTCACTGTTCTTATACCAAAACCTGGCAGACACACAATCAAGAAAGAAAACTTCAGGCCAATATCCCTGAAGAACATCAACTCAAAAATCCTCAACAAAATACCATGTCCAGCAGTACATCAAAAAGTTTATCCATGACAATCAAGCAGAGTTTATTGCTGGGATGTGAGGTGATTTAACATTCATAAATCAGTGAATGTGATTCATCACATAAACAGAATTTAAAATAAAAACCACATGATCATCTCAATAGATGCAGAAAACTTTTAATAAATTCAACATCCTTTCATGTCAAAATTTTTCAACAAACAGCACTGAAACCTCAAAATAATAATAACCATCTATGACATAGCCATTGCCAACATCATGATGAAAGGGCAAACACTTGGAATGTTCCCCTTAAGGAACAGAATAAGACAAGGATGCCTATCTTTATGACTCCTATTCAGCTGGAAGTTCTAGCCAGAGCAATCAAGCAAGAGAAAGAAATAAAAGGCATCTACATAAGAAGAGAGAAAGTCAAATTATCTACCTTCACAGATTATATCATTTTATACCTATAAAATTCCATAGTCTCTACCCAAAAATCCTCACATATGATAAGCAACTTCAGCAAACTTTTAGTACACAAAATCAATGTACAATAATTAGTAGCATTTCTATACACCAAAAACATCCGAGGCAAGAATGTAATCCCATACACAATAGTCAACAAAAATGAAATACCTATGAAGACAGCAAACAAGGCAGGTAAAAAATATCTACAGCAAGAATTGAAACATGCTGCTGACAGAAATCAAGACAACATAAACAAATGAAAAACATATTCCATGCGTACGGAGAGCAATAATGTTAAAATGGCCATACTGACCAAAGAAATCTGCAGATTCAATGGTATTTCTATCAAACTACCAATGATATTCTTCAGAGAATTAGGAAACTCTATTCTGAAAGTCAGATGGAACCAAAAAAGGGCTTGAATAGCCAAACAAATCCTGTACAAAAAGAATAAAGCCTTAGACATCACACTACCTGACTTCAAACTATCCTACAAGGTTACATTAACCAAAACAGCAAGTACTGGTACAAAAACATACCCATAGATCAGTGGAACAAATTAGACAACACAGAAATAGAGCCACACACCTAAAACCATCTGATCTTCAACAAAGCTGACCAAAAAAAGGCAGTGGGGACACAATTTCCTATTCAATAAATGATGCCAAGATCACTGATTAGCCATAAGCAGAAGATTGAAATTTTACCCCGTTTTTTATATTTATAACCAAAATCAACTTAAGATGGATTAAAGACTAAACTGTAAAACCTAGAACGATAGAAACCCTAGAAAAAACCCCAGGGGATACCATTATGGACATGGCCCCTGGTAAAAATTCCATGACTAACATTCCAAAAGGACGTGAAACAAAAACAAAAATTGGTAAGTGGGACCTAATTAAACTAAATAACTTCTGCATAGCAAAAAAAAAAAAAAAAAAAAAAAAAAACTCTCACAGAGTAAACATACAGCCTACAGAATAGGAAAAATATTTTCAAATTATGTATCCAACAAAGGTCTAATATCCAGAATCTATAAAGAATTTATTTATTTATTTATTTATTTCTACTATACTTTAAGTTCTAGGGTACATGTGCACAACGTGCAGGTTTGTTACATATGTATACATGTGCCATGTTAGTGTGCTGCACCCATTAACTCATCATTTACATTAGGTATATCTCTTAATGCTATCCTTCCTCCCTCCCCCTACCCCACGACAGGCCCCAGTATGTGATGTTCCCCATCCTGTGTCCAAGTGATCTCATTGTTCAATTCCCACCTATGAGTGAGAACAAGTGGTGTTTGGGTCCTGTCCATATGATAGTTTGCTCAGAATGTTGTTTCCAGCTTCATCCATGTCCCTAAAGAAGACAGGAACTCATTCTTTTTTATGGCTTCATAGTATTCCATGGTGTATATGTGCCACATTTTCTTAATCCAGTCTATTATTGATGGACATTTGGGTTGGTTCCAAGTCTTTGCTATTGTGAATAGTGCCACAATAAACATACGTGTGCATGTCTCTTTATAGCAGCATGATTCATAATCCTTTGGGTATATACCCAGTGATGGGACTGCTGGGTCAAATGGTATTTCTAGTTCTAGATCCTTGAGGAATTGTCACACTGTCTTCCACAATGGTTGAACTAGTTTACAGTCCCACCAACAGTGTAAAAGTGTTCCAATTTCTCCACATCCTCTCCAGCACCTGTTGTTTCCTGACTTTTTAATGATTGCCATTTTTTTGATGCTGATTCTTTTTTTTTTAAAGGCATAGGTCTTCATTTATTCATTGTTTATTTATTTTAATTTTTTAAAATTATTATACCTTAAGTTCTAGGGTATGTGTGCACAATGTGCAGGTTTGTTACATATGTATACATGTGTCATGTTTTGGTGTCCTGCACCCAGTAACTCGTCATTTACATTAGGTATATCTCCTAATGCTATCCCTCCTTCCTCCCCCCAACCCACGACAGGCCCTGGTATGTGATGTTCCCCATCCTGTGTCCAAGTGTTCTCATTGTTCAATTCCCACTTATGAGTGAGAACAAACAATGTTTAGTTTTCTGTCCTTGTGATAGTTTGCTCAGAATGATGGTTTCCAGCTTCATCCGTGTCCCTAAAGAGGACACTAACTGATCCTTTTTGTTTTTTTTTTTTTTTTTTTTTTTTTTTTGAGGTGGAGTCTTGCTCTGTCGCCCGGACTGGAGTGCAGTGGCCAGATCTCAGCTCACTGCAAGCTCCGCCTCCGGGTTTACGCCATTCTCCTGCCTCAGCCTCCCGAGTAGCTGGGACTACAGGCGCCTGCCACCTCGCCCGGCTAGTTTTTTGTATTTTTAGTAGAGACGAGGTTTCACCGTGTAGACCAGGATGGTCTCGATCTCCTGACCTCGTGATCCACCCGTCTCGGCCTCCCAAAGTGCTGGGATTACAGGCTTGAGCCACCGCGCCCGGCCTTTTTTATGACTGCATAGTATTCCACGGTATATGTATGTCACATTTTCTTAATCCAGTCTATCATTGATGGACATTTGGGTTGGTTCCAAGCCTTTGCTATTGTGAATAGTGCCACATTTGATCAACTGGAAGAAAGGGTATCTGATTGAAGATCAAAAGAAGGAAATGAAGCTAGAAGAGAAGTTTAGAGAAAAAAGAATAAAAAGAAATGAACAAAGCCTTGAAGAAATATGGGAGTATGTGAAAAGACCAAATCTACGTCTGATTGGTGTACCTGAAAGTGATGGGGAGAATGGAACCAACCTAGAAAACACTTTTCAGGATATTATCCAGAAGAACATCCCCAACATACCAAGGCAGGCCAACATTCAAATCCAGGAAATCCAGAGAATGCCACAAAGATACTCCTCGAGAAGAGTAACTCCAGGATACGTAATTGCCAGATTCACCAAAGTTGAAATGAAGGAAAAAATGTTAAGGGCAGCCAGAGAGAAAGGTCGGGTTACCCACAAAGGGAAGCCCATCAGACTTACAGCAGATCTCTCAGCAGAAACTCTACAAGCCAGAAGAGAGTGTGGCCCTATATTCAACATTCTGAAAGAAAAGAATTTTCAACCCAGAATTTCATATCCAGTCAAACTAAGTTTCATAAGTGAAGGAGAAATAAAATCCTTTACAGACAAGCAAATGCTGAGAGATTTTGTCACCACCAGGACTGCCTTACAAGAGCTCCTGAAGGAAGAACTAAACATGTAAAGGAACAACCGGAACCAGCCACTGCAAAAACATGCCAAATTGTAAAGACCATTGACGCTAGGAAGAAACTGCATCAACTAACAAGCAAAATCCTTTCCTTACTCCTTATATGAAAATTAATTCAAGATGGATTAGAGAATTAAATGCTAGACCTAAAACTATAAAAACGCTAAAAGAAAAGCTAGGACATAGATATGGGCAAGGACTTCATGGCTAAAACACTGAAAGCAACAGGAACAAAAGCTTAAACTAAAGAGCTTCTGCACAGCAAAAGAAACTGCCATCAGAGTGAACAGGTAACCTACAGGATGGGAGAAAGTTTTTGCAATCTACTTATCTGACAAAGGGCTAATATCCAGAACCTACAAAGAACTCAATCAAATTTACAAGAAAAAAACAAACAACCCCATCAAAAAGTGGGCAAAGGATATGAACAGACACCTCTCAAAAGAAGACATTCATACAGCCAACAGACACATGAAAAAATGCTTGTCATCACTCGCCATCAGAGAAATGCAAATCAAAACCACAATGAGATACCATCTCACACCAGTTAGAATGGTGATCATTAAAAAATCAAGAAATAACAGGTGCTGGAGAGGATGTGGAGAAATAGGAACACTTTTACACTGTTGGTGGGACTGTAAACTAGTTCAACCACTGTGGAAAACAGTGTGGCGATTCCTCAAGGATCTAGAACTAGAAATACCATTTGACCCAGCCATCCCATTACTGGGGATATACCCAAAGGATTATAAATCATGCTGCTATAAAGAGACATGCACACGTATGTTTATTGTGGCACTATTCACAATAGCAAAGACTTAGAATCAACCCAAATGTCCATCAGTGGCAGACTGGATTAAAAAAATGTGGCACATATACACCATGGAGTACTATGAAGCCATAGAAAAGAATGAGTTCGTGTCCTTTGCAGGGACATGGATGCAGCTGGAAACCATCATTCTGAGCAAACTGTCGCAAGAACAGAAAACTAAATACTGCATGTTCTCACTCATAGGTGGGAATTGAACAATGAGATCACTTGGACACAGGAAGGTGAACATCACACACTGGGTCCTATTGTGGGGAAGGGGAAGGGGTGAGGGATAGCATTAGGAGATATACCTAATGTAAATGATGAGTTAATGGGTGCAGCACACCAACATGGCACATGTATACATATGTAACAAACCTGCACGTTGTGCACATGTACCCTAGAACTTAAAGTATATATATATATATAAAAAGGTACATAAACTTTCAAAAAAAAAAAAAAAAAGAAAGAAGCTCACTCAAAACCACTCAATTACATGGAAACTGAACAACCTGCTCCAGAATGACTACTTGATACATAACGAAATGAAGGCAGAAATTAAAATGTTCTTTGAAACTAATGAGAACAAAGACACAACATACCAGAATCTCTGGGACACATTTAAAGCAGTGTGTAAAGGGAAATTTATAGCACTAAATTCACACGAGAAAGCAGGAAAGACCTAAAATTGACACCCTAACATCACAATTAAAAGAACTAGAAAAGCAAGAACAAACACTTTCAAAAGCTAGCAGAAGGCAAGCAATAATTAAGATCAGAGCAGATCTGAAGGAGATAGAGACAAGAAAAAAAAAAACCTTCAAAAAGTCAGTGTGTTGCTGGATTTTTGTTTGCCAGTATTTTATTGAGAATTTTTGCAGCAATGTTCATCAGGGGTATTGACCTGAAGTTTTCTTTTTTTGTTGTATCTCAGGTTTTGGTTTCAGAATGATGTTTGCCTCAAAAAATGAGTTAGTGAGGAGTCCCTCCTTTTCAATTGTTTGGAATTGTTTCTGAAGAAAGGATATCAGCTCTTCTTTGTACCTCTGGTAAAATTCAGCTATAAATCCATCTGGTCCTGGGCTTTAATTGGTTGGTAAGCTATTTACTACTTCCTCAATTTCAGAACTTGTTATTGGTCTATTCAGGGATTCAACTTCTTCCTGTTCCAGTCTTGGGAAGGTGTAGGTGTCCAGGAATTTGTCCGTTTCTTCTAGATTTTCTAGTTTGTTTCCATTGAAGTGTTTATCATATTCTCTGATGGTTGTTTGTATTTCTATGGAGTCAGATATCCCTTTGTCATTTTTTATTGTGTCTATTTGATTCTTCTCTCTTCTTTTGTATTAGTCTAGCTAGTGATCTATTTTACTAACTTTCAGAAAATCAGCTCCTGAATTCCCTGATTTATTAAAAGGTTTTTCATGCCTCTATCTCCTTCAGTTCCATTCTGAACTTGGTTATTTCTTGTCTCCTGTCTGCTTTGGGATTTGTTTGCTCTTGGTTATCTAGTTCCTTTAGTTGTGGTGTTAGGATGTCGATTTGAGATCTCTCTAGCTTTTTGATGTGGGTATCTGGTGCTAAAATTTCCCTCCTAACACTGCTTTCCTTGGGTCCCAGAGATTCTGATACATTGTCTCCTTGTTCTCATTAGTTTCAAAGAACTTCTTTATTTCTGCCTTAATTTCATTCATTAATTATCCAGAAGTTATCCAGGAACAGGTTTTTCAATCCATGTAGTTGAGTGGTTTTGAGTGACTTTCTTAATCTTTTTTTTTTTTTTTTTTTTTTGAGGCGGAGTCTCGCTCTGTCGCTCGGACTGGAGTGCAGTGGCCAGATCTCAGCTCACTGCAAGCTCCGTCTCCCAGGTTTACGCCATTCTCCTGCCTCAGCCTCCGAGTAGCTGGGACTACAGGCGCCCGCCACCTCGCCCGGCTAGTTTTTTTTGTATTTTTAGTAGAGACGGGGTTTCACCGTGTTAGCCAGGATGGTCTCGATCTCCTGACCTCGTGATCCGCCCATCTCGGCCTCCCAAAGTGCTGGGATTACAGGCTTGAGCCACCGCGCCCGGCCCGACTTTCTTAATCTTGAGTTTTAATTTGATTGTGCTGTTATCTCAGAGACTACTTTTTATGATTTTAATTATTTCGTATTTGCTGGGGAGTGAATTGCTTTCAATTATGTGATCAATTTTAGATTAAGTGCCATGTGGTGCTAAGAAGAATGTATATTCTGTTGTTTTGGGGTGGAGAGTTCTGTAGATATCTATCAGATTCACTTGATCCACAGCTCAGTTCAAGTTCTAAATATGTTTGTTAATTTTCTGTCTCAATGATCTGCCTAATATAGACAGTGGGGTTTTAAAGTCTCCCACTACCGTTGTGTGGGAGTCTAAGTCTCTTTTTAGATCTTTAAGAACTTGTTTTATGAATCTGGGTGCTCCTGGATCATGGGTCTCTTGAATACAGCACACTGATTGATCTGGACTCATCTAGCTTGCCATTCTGTGTTTTTTAATTAAATAATTTAGCTGATTTACATTTAAAGTTAATATGGTTGTGTGTGAATTTGATCTTGTCATCATGATGCTAACTGGTTATTTTGCAGTTTTGTTTATATAGTTGCTTCCTAATGTCATTGGTCTGTGTACTTCAGTGTGTTTTTGTAGTGACTGGTAATGGTTTTTCCTCTCCATATTTAGTGCTTCCTTCAGGAGCTCTCGCAAAGCAGGCCTAGTGGTGACAAATTCCCTCAGCATTTGCTTGTCTAGAAGATTTTATTTCTCCTTCATGTATAAAGCTTAGTTTGGCCAGATATGAAATTTTAAATTGGAAATTCTTTTCTTTAAAAATGTTGAATATTGGCCCCCAATCTCTTCTAACTTGCAGGGTTTCCACAGCTGTTAGTCTGATGGGTTTCCCTTTATAGGTGACATGGACTTTCTCTCTGTCTGCCCTTAACATTTTTTCCTTCATTTAGACCTTAGAGAATCTGATGATTATGTGTCATGGGGTTGATCTTCTCATGGAATATCTTAGTGGTGTTCTCTGTATTTCCTGAATTTGAATGTTGGCCTGTCTTGTTAGGTTGGGGAAGTTCTTCTGGATGATATCCTAAAGTGTGTTTTCCAACTCAATTCCATTCTCCCCATCTCTTTCAAGTACCTGAATCAATTGTAGGTTTGCTCTTTTAACATAATTCTGCAGTTCTCAAAGGTTCTGTTCATTCTTTTTCATTCTTTTTTTCTCTAATCTTGTCTGCCTGCCTTATTTCACCAAGATAGTCCTTAAGCTCTGATATCCTTTTTTCTGCTCAGTCTATTAGATACTTGTGTTTTCAATGTGGAGTTCTTCCTGTCGTGTTTTTTAGCTCCATCAGGTAATTTATTTTCCTATCTAAACTGGTTATCCCAGTTAACAGCTCCTGTAGTGTTTTGTTATGGTTCTTAGCTTCTTTGAAATGGGTTAGAACATACTCCTTTAGCTCAGTGATGTTCATTATTACCCATCTTTTGGAGCCTAATTCTGTCAATTCATCCATCTCTGCCTCATCCCAGTTCTGTGCCCTTGCTGAAGATGTATTGCAGTCATTTGGAGGACAAGAGGCACCGTAGCTTTCTGAGTTTCCAGCTTTCTTGCATTGATTCTTTCTCATCTTCATTGGTTTATCTACCTTTGATCTTTAAGACTGCTGACCTTTGGATGGGGTTTTTGTGGGGTGTTGATTGTTGTTGTTGTTTTCTGCTTTTCTTTTAGCAATCAGGCCCCTCTTCTGTAAGGCTGACAGTGGTTTGCTGGAGGTCCACTCCAGACCCTATTTGCCTGGGTCCCTCCTAACCCTGAAGGTATAACCAGTGGAGGCTGTAGAACAACAAAGGTGGCAGCCTGCTTCTTCCTCTGGTAACTCTGTCTCAGAGGGGTACCAACCTCATGCTGGCCAGAAGGCTTCTGTATGTGGTGTCTGGAGACCTCTGTTGGGAATGTCTCATCCAGTAAGGAGAAATGGGATCATGGACCCACTTAAATAAGCAGTCTGGCTGCCCCTTGGTAGGGCAGTTTTGCTGCACTGGGGGGAATCCCCCTCGTCCAGGCTGCCCTGACTCTTCACAGCCAGTAGGCAGAAAAGACTAAGATCTGCTGATCCACAGTACTGCAACCACCTCTCCTCTCTAGGAGATCAGAGATCTGTCCATAAATCCCTGGCTGGGGATGCTGAAAATCCTGCAGGGAGGCCCTACCTGATGAGGAGGAATGGTTCAGGGTCCTGCTTAAATAAACAGTCTGGCCACACACTGTCACAGCCACTGTGCTGCACTATGTGGAATTGTTCCTGGTCCAAGCTGCCCAGTCTCACTGGCACCAGCAGCAGAGGAAAATAGTCAACTGGAGCCACAGTGATGATGGCTGCCCCTCCCCCCGAGAACTCAGTCTTCTTTGGCAGCCTCCAGCTGGCTGAACTGGCCAACAGAGATTCCAAGCCAGTGGGTTTTATCTTGTGGGGTTCAGTGGGAGTGGGGCCCACTGACAGAGGCCACTTGACTTTCTGGCTTCAGTTCACTTCCCACAGGAGTGGACAGATCTCCTGCCTCACTGGAGTTCCCAGATCCAGAGTATGCAAAAACTTCTGTGTCTCAGTGCCTGCCTGAGCTTCTGCCCACTCAAGCAGCCACCATGAGTCTGCATACCTCTGTGCTTGAGACCCAAGACCCTGGTGGCATGGACTCACGAGGGGACCCTCCTGTTCCATGGATTGCAAAGACCCATTGGAAACATGTACTTTCCAGGGCAGGGTAGCATAATACCTCACTGTCTCTCTTGTCTCGGGGAGGAGCTCCCTTTGCCCAGTGCAGCTCTGGTGGGCCCTCACTCCACTCTGCTTTTTCTCACTCTCTGGGGGTCTCTCCAACTGCCTAGACAGTCCCAATGAGAGAACCTGGATATTTAAACTGAGGGAGAAGAATTCACTCTGTTTTCATTCTTTTCAGTTGGAGCCACAGAACAAAGCTGTTTCGATTCAGTCATCTTGGCTGTTCCTTCCGTGGCCATCTTGAGTGCTCCCTCGGGGCACTTTCAAAATGGCTCTTTAAACAAGTTATCCTTAAAATCTGATTTCTAGAATCAAGGAATTCAACTAAATACCATACCTGATTGAATTTTTATTGGACTACACAAACTAAATAAGAGAAAATTCCGTAATGAATCACAAGAAACCTAAGAGAGTTAACTGCATAAATATAAGATTTCAATACAGGCAAGAATAGCATAATTCAAGTATTGTATATAATTCAATGTAGGCATTAAAAGCTTAGGACTCAAGGAAGGGAGGAAATGTCATTAATTGAAGTTGAATTTTACTTTGAATGATGTGGTTCATTTTATCTTGAAATACATACTATCACACAAGAAAGGAACCCATGAAAATCAATTTGGGAAAGAGCTTTTAAGAGGATGTTTTATGTTTTTAAACAATTATGGTTGATGCCATTTTTGGTTAAGGCAAAAACATTTTGCATCCTCGGTTATAGCAAATTTCCTCATTCAATTTTACATGTGTAGTATAGATTTTCCAACATCTGTGGAAATATGTAATAGGTTGTTCTTTTTTGTACTATTATAGTCATCAGTTCATAAATTGGTTTTATATCTACATGCAAATAGCCCAAGTTTCCCCAATTTGGGCATAAATATAATTGTACACTGAGCCAAACACAACTAACTTAATAAACAAAAGTATATATTAATAAAGAGGTCTAAAATCATGAATATTAATTTTAAACACAGATTTTTTTTACACTAAACAAATTTATTTAGAAAATAAATATATTAATAGTAAAACAGCCAATTTTTCCCTGCAGCAAAAGGCAAATTCAGGTATAATCATTTACTATTGAGAATCATCTTTGACATTACTAATGTCCTTGTCATTACACTGACAAATGACATTTTTATAAACTTCCCAAAGGGAGGTAAAATGCAGGGATTTTTAACAGATTCAGAAGATATATGTGCAGGTTTGTTACATGGATATATTATGCAATGCTGAGGTTTGTACTTCTATTGAACTCCTCACCCAAATAGTGAACATAGTATGAAATACGCATTTTTCAACCCTTGCTCCCTTGGCTTCCTCTCTGCTTTTGGATTCCTTTGTGTCTATTGTTTCCACATTTATGTCTATTTGTAACTACTATTTGAATCCCACTTAGAATTCAGAACAGGAGGTATTTGGTTTTTGGTTTCTGCATTAATTTGCTTAAGATAATGGACTCCGGTTATATTCATGTTGCTGCAAGGACCCGATTTAATTCTTTTTCATGGCTACATAGCATTATACGCTGTATATGTTCCACATTTTCTCTATCTAATCCACTGTTGATGGGCACCTATGTTCATATCATGCCTTTGCTATTGCAAATAGTCCTGTGATGAACATACCAGTGCATGTGTCTTTTCGGTTAGAATGATTTCTTTTCCATATGTTTGTTGGTTACTTGGATGTCTTCTTGTGAAAAGTATCTTTTCCTGTCCATCGCACGCTTTTTAAGGTGGTTATTTGCTTTTCTTTCTTTTTGAATTATTTAATTTCCTTATAGATTGTTGGTATTAGTCCTTTGTCAGATGTATAGTTTGCAAATATTTTTCCCATTTTGTAAGTTGTCTCTTTACACTGTTGATATTTCTTTTGCTGTGCAGAAGCTTTTAAGTTTAATTAAGCCCACATTGTCAAATTTTGGGTTGTTGCCTTTGTTTTTTCAGGTCGTAGCCATAAATTATTTTCAGAAGCCAATGTCCAGAAGACTTTTTCTTAGATTTTCTTCTAGGATTCTTATAGTTTGAGGCCTTAGGTTTAAAAGTTTAATCTATCTTGAGGTAATTTTTTGTATATAGTGAAATATAGCTGTCCATTTTTATTCTTCTGCATGTGGCTAGCCAGCTATCCCAGCAGCATTTATTAAATAGGCTATCCTTTCTTCATTTATTCTTTTTGTCAACTTTGTAAAATATCAGTCGTTGGTAGAAATTTGGCTTTATTTCTGGGTTTTCTATTCTGTTCCATTTGTCTGTGTGTCTATTTTTGTACCAGTACCATACTATTTTGGTAATAGCCTTACAGTCCAGTTTGAAGACAAATAATGTGATACCTCCAACTTTGTTCTTTTTACCTAGGATTGCTTTGACTATTAGGACATTTTTTTGGTTCCATATGAATTTAGAATTAATTTCTTCATCATTTGAAACATGACATTGGTAATTTGATAGGAATGGCATCAAATTTGTAGATTGCTTTGGGGATTTAATTTCATCTAAATTAATTCTTCCAATTAAGGGCCACAGAATGTTTTTCTATTTGTGTATGACACCTATAATTTCTTTCATCAGCTTTTTGTAATTCTTCTTTTAGAGACATTTTACCTCCTTAGTTAGATGTATTCCTATGTATTTTTTAAATGGCTATTGTATATTGCATTGTGTTTTTTATTTGGTTTTCTATGTGAACATTATTGGTGTATAGAAATGCTACTGATTTCTGTATATTAATTTTGTATCCTGAGACTCAACTGAAGTCATTTATCAAGGCTATGTGTCTTTTGGAGGGATCTTTAGGGTTTTCTTGGTATAAAATCATATTACCAGTGAGCAGAGATAATTTCACTTCCGCTTTTTTTTATTATTTGGGTGCCTTTTATCTCTTTCTCTTGTCTGATTGCTCTGAGTTCCAATACTATCTTGAATAGGAGTAGTGAGAGTGTATATCTTTGTCTTATTACAGTTCTTAGGGAGAACGCTTCCATTGCTTTTCTATTGAGTGTGATGTTGGATGTGGGCTTGTCATAGATGGTTTTTATTATTTTGAGATATGTGTCTTTGACACATAGTTGTTGAGGGTTTTTATCATAAAACAATGTTGGATTTTCTTGAAAGCTTTTTCAGCATCTATTAAAATGTTCATATGGTTTTTGTTTTTATTCTCTTTGTGTGGTTAATAATATGTATTGATTTGCATATATTGAACTATCCTTGCATCTCAAGAATAAAGTTCATTTTATTGTGATAAATTATCTTTTTGATGTGCTATTAGAATAGGTTTGCTAGGATTTAGGTAAATATTTTCCATCTATGTTCATTAGAAATATTTGCCTGTAGTTTTCTCTGTTTGTGGTGTACTTGCCAGTTTTGGTATTAGGGTGATACTGACTTTGTGGTATGAGTCAAGGAGGAGTACCTCCTCCTTTTTTGCATAGTGTGGGTATCTATTAAAACTTTTACTGGGGGCCTCAGAAAGCTTACAATCATGACAGAAGGTTATGGGGAGCCAACATGTCATGTGGTGAGAGAGGGACCAAGGTGAGGGCAGGTTTCAGGTTCTTTTAAACAAACAGCTGTCATGTGAACTACAAGAGTGAGAATTCACTCATTACCGTAGGGATGGCACTGAGTCATTCAAAAGGGATCCCCTCCAATAACCCAAATACCTCCCACTAGGCTGAATTCCAATATTGAACGTTACATTTCAAGTTGAGATTTGGAAGGGACACACATCCAAACTATATCATGGGTTAAGAGAAAAACAGATGGTTAATGAGGAGTGATTGCAAAGGACTGGAGATGGTAAAAGGTAAGGAAATGAAAGCAGCTTTGAAGAAAGTTGCATGAATGTGAACTACTAAGGTTATTGCTTTTATATATGGCTCAACTAGCATTGCCCAGCAAGAGGTTAAGTCTTTATAGGGGTTAAACAGGGCCAGGTACATAGAGTAAGAACTTTGTTGTCCATATAACATATGTCCATATTACTTCCTAAAATGCAGGAATTTGGGCAGCCAGTGAATTTTCAGTTTATATATTCTACCAGAAAGTATATATAATATATATTCTGAATATATATATTCTACCTGAGGGGATATGCAATAACTCTGCTTGAATTACCTATGCCACAAGAGCATTTTTGGAAGAGATATTTTTCCTCATAACTCAAATTGTATATATGTATGTCTAAAAATTATGATTTCTGGAACTAAATAAATGGTTTTTTAGTTGTCCAGAGGTTTGAAATAATGAACAGTTCTATCTGTTTTGATTATTGCAAAATTTCTTTCTGTTCAAACAAAATGTTTTGCTAGAATAGACAGGATGCAGGAATGATATTGTAACAAAGATAAACTGCCATAGATTCAGTAAATCTGTTCTACATAAAAGTTTGTGAAATTATTTATGCATTTGTGGCCAGGAATATTATGACATAAATGGTCCCTGGCATTTATGGAATGTTTTCTTTATGTGTGCCAGGCACTTTATGCTATCATCTGATTTCTGGTATTTTCCAGACACTATCATACATTGACATAAACAAATTGAAATAAATGTTCTCTTTGCAAATTCTTAGATTTTGCATTCAGTATTTCAACAGCTCCATTCTTGGTAAAGGACAAAACTATCTTAGTCAAGGCCAATCCTCATATAATTTCAATCAAATAACTAAGGAAATAAAATATATAACTACAGACCTATATGTCAAGCTTCAATGAAACCATACTACATGTGGAACTCTGAGGAATGGACTTGTAAATATTTTATTCAACAGAACTGTTCACAATATGTTTGTTTATGTATGTGAATGAACATGTAAGAACCTTCTTACATAAACTTAAACTAATAAAACTGCAGACTGCTGCCAGAACATTTAATCATGGCCAAAAGCTGTACTTACACTAAATATCTCAAAACTCATAGCTGCACAGAATTTAGTTACCAGTGTTGAAATAACACTCCTCATAGATTACCCACCACTCCAGTTTATCTGAACTAACAGATATCCAGGACATGGAACTTTCAGTGCTAAAACCAGGAAGGTCTTGGATCAGTTGGAACAAGTTGGTCATCCTGCTGGTATAATATATAAGTTGTATGTCTCTTATGGAAATAGCTCCAAAATATTGCCTATAATTGTATTGAGAAACACTATGTATGCTTTACTTTGGTCTTTGTAAGCTATTTTATATACTAAGCTACTTGATGATGTAAATGATTTGTTGTAAATATGCTCCAACACATATTGCTCCAAGAACAATGAATTTTTGGCATTCCAAGTCACTAATCAGATTAGAATGGTCATAACCTTTTCCCCCCAAAATAGAGTGAATTTTCTGCCACAAAGTTATGAATTTAATTCCTTATAATTTCACTCAGAATGGAGTAAGAATGAGTTATTTACAGAAATATACTAGAAACAGCTATGTATTTGATATTAGAAATCAGAATCAACAATTGATAGCTACAGCAACCTTTTATAGAAACCTCAATGCATTCACTACAGAAGCTTCCCTTTCCCTTGACATTTTGAGTGCTATAATTTTTCCTCCATTAATATTGAAAATAACTCAAATTTAAATAGAAAATTTGTGTCATGTCTTGTGCTATGTGTAGGTTAAGAAGTGATAAATAAGGCATTCACTGAAGTAGCATTTACAGATCCTTTGTACATCTCATTAGAATGTTCACAATTTTGTACTTGGTACTTAGTAAATTATCTAATAGATAGGAAGCCCTCAATACATAGCTGTTCATAAAAATGAATGGTTTCCAAATGAAATAGAAAGTTATCTGCTTCATCTGTCAAGAGCTTACAATTCCCCCAGGGAACCAAATGATCTACGAAAAGCATATTTTCCTCAACCTCAGCATTATTTACATTTTAGGTGAGGCAAGTATTTATTATTGTTGGCTGTCCAGTGCATATTACAATATTTAGCAACATCCTTGATATCTACTCACTAGATGCCAGTAGCCCCTGGTCTCTCATCCTGTTCTGAGAGCCTAAAGTATCTCCAGATATTTGCCAAGCGTCTCATTTGTAAAATCACTGCAGGTTGAGAACAGGAGGTATAAAAATTAAATCACGAAAACCCTGAAATAATAAAGTTAGACTAAGTAGAGTTGTACTCTAGACAAAGAATGTTGCTCATGCCTGTAATACCAGGACTTTGGGAGGCTAAGGGAGAAGGAGCACTTGAGCCCAGGGGATTAGGACCAACATAGTAAGACCTCATCTCCACAAAAAATTACAAAAATTTAGTTAGGTGTGGTGGTGCATGCCTATAGTTCAGCTACTCAGGAAGATGAGGTGGGAGGAAGGCTTGAGCACAGGAGGTCGAGGCTGCATCTGATTTGAGCTCTTAGATGACCACTGGCCTTCGGGAAGCAGTAAGTGGAGAAAGTGATTAATCCATTTGTGGAGTCTGAAAAAAAAATTTCAAAACTAGAGGTAATAAACAATTTAGTTCAAATATCTTCCAAGGCTGGGCCAGGGAATAATTTAGGTAAAATATCACAGCTTCTGAGGGGCCAAATCCTAAATTTATTTTGAAAAGACAATATTGAAAATGTCAAAATTATTCTCAAACCACTTTAGAAAATTAGTACTCTATAGACCAATACTCTATACCATCTATTAATAAATCTAACAGAGCCAGTGTGTTTTCTCTCTCCAGCATTCATAGTTTAATCTTTCTACATGACATTTAATGTGAGCTTAAGAGGTATGCTGGATTTAAAAGTTAGAGTTACACTCTAGGGCATAAATGCTTTGAGTGGAAGAGTGAGTAGAAATACCAATGCTATTTAAAATGTTTTCATTTTTTAAATTTTTTTCTTTTATTTTTGTTTATGGCTTATGACAGTTTCATTTGGAGACATAATTTAAATACACCTTTTATGTCACTTTTAGTCATGAAATAAGAGAGTTGAAGGAAAGGCTATAATCTGGACAAAGGAAAACTATCAAAGCTATGAGTACAAAGTAGAATCTGAAGGAATTCCCAAAAGTTGGGAAGATGCTGCAGGCTGTTGTTTAATGCACTTGTGGGTGTAGCTAATATAAGAATGGAAACAGTGAGTTTCCAGATTCACTCAGAACAGTAATGACATAAGGTAAGTAGATAATTTGAGGGGGAAAAATAGTTGTATGAGCTGGAGAGCTTGCTGAAATTCTTTTGAAAGACTTTAGAAGGAATTCATATTTAGGCTATAAAGAATACATTTGAGTAAAACTATGAGCAAAAATAAGAGTAAGAATGACATGGCAACTTCCATGCAGGAGATACTATGTTGGTTATTTGGAGAAATCTACAAGTTCTGGAAGATAGCTTAAAAGAAAAACTTTGGACTGGACACATATGAAAAATGGTAAGACATTTTATTTGAGCTATTCCTATAGGGGAAACAGAGTTCAGTACAGAACTCTGAGATCAATTCCAAGCACAGCAAATACAGCGAGAGATTAATGGAGTGAGGGATCACTGGATAGAAAATTATGAAGAGTGACTTTATTACACATCAAGTGTAGGGAGATATTTACTAAACTCTCTTAACAGAATTATTGCTAAAGGCAGGCCAAAGACTTAGGTATCAAATGTGGAGATGAGGATCTTGATCAGAAATCAAGGGTGGAAAGATTCTGGATAAAGATTATGAAAAACTGGGCTCAGCTGGCCAAGAATAAGCAGCAGGCCAAGGTCAAGGCCTACAAAAAATGAGTTCAGGGGAACTTGTCTAAGTTTTAGTCAAGAAGAGAGTTCACATCAGTAGGATGGGACCTGATTACAGAACTTTTTCAGTTGGGAAGCTGCTTCAACTGTGCAACTACAGAAAAGTATTTCATTCTTTACTCTGATGGATATTTTTGCTCTTGAATATCATTCTGAAAATTATACTTTCTCAATTATTTTCTTTATTTTTATCCATTTTACTAGTAATCTCTGTTTTTACACTGGATCTATGGCCTAGTGAAATATTGTATTTTATTTTTCTTATAAATGCCTTACTTCTGATATCCAAGCTACTCAACTCATTAACACCCACATTCTTACATCACAATCAGATTAAAAGTTTGCCTCTGCAAATGATGGGAGTAACAATGACTATAATAAGAAATTGTGAGCAGTGATAGGCCACCACCGATTCTGAGCAATTATTAACATGAATTACATAAATATCAATATATTGTGTACTTTTTAGCTAAACTAAACAAAAAAGTTTTCATATTAAATTTATATGAATTCCTATTGCATAAAATTTAGAAATCTTGGACCACATTCCTAAAGCAGCACAATGGAAATAAGGCAGATGTTGACATTAGTAGATCTGAATTAATATTTTATTTAACAGAAATATTTATCCTTCGGGACATTGCACTAAAAAATGATAGAAATATTGAGCCTGAAAAAAAATTAGAAACTTTAAAAATATTTTTGCCAGAAAGGAAATATATCATCTTATTGTTGCCCAATTAACACACACACACACACACACACACACACACACACACAATATTTCATTTTTTGTTGCCCAATTAACATATATATATATATATAGTAATTCAGAAAATTTAGGTATACATTTTTAAATATGAAGCTGTTCATCCTCCCAGAATCACTTCCTCAAGATGTATCCTAGAAATATTTAAATTTATATCCTTGGAGAATTTCAACGCCTATATATTCAATATAAATAGAAAAGAAAAACAAATAAACAAATAGGAAAGAGATATTCACATGTGGCCAGTCGCTGTGGCTCATGCCTGTAATCCCAGCCCTTAGGGAGGCTGAGGCTGGCGGATCACCTGAGGTTGGGAGTTTGAGACTAGCCTGACCAACATGGAGAAACCTCGTCTCTATTAAAAATACAAAAATTAGCCAGGCGTGGTGGTGCATGTCTGTAATCTCAGCTATTCGGGAGGCTGAGGCAGGAGAATCGCTTGAATCCGGGAGGTGGAAGTTGTGGTGAGCCAAGATTGCTCCATTGCACTCCAGCCTGGGCAACAACAGAGAAACTCCATCTCAAAAAAAAAAAATCATAATAATTCACGTAATAAGTCCCACAGTCTCTACTGATATTCATTTTTAAGTTTTTCTTTGCTTTTACAAAGTATATATGTATTAGTTTTTCAATCATGTATTAATTTCTGCAAAATTAACACTGAACAAAAGATTGAATAATTTAACATCTTATACCACAGTGAAAATAAATAAACTATGAATAAATGCATCGTAGATGAGTAAGAAAAATAATTGTAGATAAATATAAAATTCCCAGATGGCTAAATAATATAGAGTATATTTTATAAAGCTAAAAACTTAAACAATATAATATAAATAAGTATTTGTAATATAAGTTAGAAAAGTAACCAGAAAATTTTAATTACAAAACTCTAGAAGATTCCTACTTATTTATGTGAAAAAAAGGAATGAAATAAATGAGAAGCAAAGATAGATACAATACTATTAATGAAAATTCATTCTTCAGTAAAAACTTTTTTCTATGGAGATTTATTTTATTGTTATATTTTAAAAGATAAAGCTATGTTTAGAGTCTTTTGGAGATATCAACAATTTTCTATTAAAAAGAAAATAATTGGAAACCAGCAACACTAAAAACACATAAAAATATCATTTCCACTATATATTTATCTAATTTTAAATAATTCTGCTAAGATACATGTAAGATCTATGTGAAAAAATACATAAAGGTAAGAAATGTACAAATATTCATTGGTAGACTTTAAAAAGGAAATAATGACTATGCTTTATATTTTAAGAGTATATTATTGCAGAGATGCCAATTATACCCTATGTGTTGTAAAGATTAAGTCAAATTCTAAAATCAGCTTTATTTTTTGTAAACAAAAGACAATCTCATTCTAATATTTATATGGAAGACTAATGAGAAAAGTAATAGACAAGAACATTCTACACAAAAAATAGAGGAGAGAGGCACATGCCCTGCTAGATAAATTAGATTATTATTCAATTATATATATACACACAACTTATTCACTTATAATAAAACTGTAATAATATTTATTATGTATATAAAATGTCAAACACTGCTATGATTTAAATGCTTTTTATCTCTTAAACTCATGTTGAAATGTAATGAGGCCTTTAACAGGTGATTAGGCCATGAAGACTCTGCCCTCATGAACAGACTAATGCCTTTATCATGGGAGTGGGTCCATTATTAAAAAACAAGTTTGGCCATCTTTTGCTCTCTCTGCCCCATTCTTGTCCTTTCATCTTTCTCCATGATATGATGCAGCAAGATGGCCCTCAGATGCCAATCCCTCAGTCTTAGACTTCTCAGAGAGCAGAACTATGAGAAATAAATTTCTATTGGTTATAAACTACCCAGTCTTGAGTATTCTTTTATAGCAACACAAAACAGACTAAGACATACATACATGTGCACACACACACACACACAAACCTACACACACAATTATACAATTCTGTTGCTCACTAAGTCATGAACAACACATCTTATTAATCATGTAGACAAATATAATACAAAGTGCAAATTCTAGCATAAGCATATAATTAGCTATATAACAAAGCTATATTTGTAAGAGTATTAGTGGCAGAGCAGTTAGAAAACAAGAGGCCATTCAAAAAGCACATATTGGAGAAACCATTGACTAAACATGTAGAAGTAAAGAAAATTAAATCTCTATTTTACACACTACCCAGATACCAACTCTGAAATGATAGATATGTTGGAATTATTAGACATCAAAACAGCTACTAAAACCAAGTTCCATAAAGTAACAGCAAACATTCTTGAATTAACTGGGGAGCGAAAAGTTACCAGTCAACAAACAAAGGCTAAAAAACCCAGCTAAATGCTTTGAAACTGAAAATAAAATAGCCCAGAAACAAAACAAACAAAACTAGTCAACAGAGAAAAGAATCGGTAATGTTAAAATCTGTAGAAATTGTTTAACCTGAGAAATAATCAGCAAAGACTATGAAATAAATAGAACTTTAAGGTTTTGACACAATGCTATTATTAGATTCCTTGAAAAACGAAGACAAAAGTATTAATATGCAAATAGCATTTAAATAATGACTGAAAACTTCCCAAATTTGGTGAAAAACATATATTTTAAAATGAAAAACTTTAGCAAACTTCAAACAGGATAAACTCAAAGAAATCATAGAAAAATGCATCATAATCAAATCACAGAACACCAAAAATAAGGAAAAATACCTTGAAAACAACCAAAGACAAAAGCACATTACATATAGGTAACAACTATTCAAAAATCTTGAGGACTCTCATCAGAAACCATGGCGGCCAACAGACAGTTGAAAGATATTTCAAAGCACTGCAAGAAAAGGACTGTCAAGATAGAATTCCATATCCAGTCAAAATATCCTTTAGAAATAAATGAAAAAGTGCATTCTCCTATGAAAAAAGAGTAAGAAAGTTGCCAGTATAACTGCTCTGAAATAAATGTAAAGGCAGATCTTCAGCTAGAAGGGAAAAATAACAGAGACAAATGTGAGCCCCCCAAAATAAAGAAAAAGCAACAGAAATTGTACATTTCTGGGTGAATTTAATATGTCTATTTTCTCTTGTTAAAATGTGCTTGTTTTCTCTAGTTAAAATCTTGTTAAATTACAGTAATACTAACTGTAAATAAACTTTGAAAAGTTATATATGCATATTATAAACACAATGTAAGATTTACCAAATCAATAGATAAAATGAAATACTAAGAAAGTAATTCAATAATAAAACAGAAGGCAGAAAAGATAATTCAGAGAAATAAAGGAGGGAGACACAAAACAGACTGTAAAATTGTAGACTCAAGAGTAGACAATTTTTGTTCATTTCGTGTTTGCTTGTTTGTTTGCTTGTTTTGTCTTTCATTTTCTAAGCCAGTTTGCACTCACATCTGTGCCAATAAAACTTAATCATTTTCAGTTTCTCGGACCTGGCCAAAACAGTTCAGAAGCACTCGATAAGCATGAGGTTGTGACAGCACTTGAGTAGAGCTGGGTTAAATTTGTACTCTAATCCTCCAAGTCCATGAAATGTATCAAAAAGTGAGTTACAGCAAGTTCGTTTAGGGTTGAGTCAGGCTTACTTTTATCTGGAAAGTCATTCTGTTTCACAGCCTACACTGAAATCTCTCCATTTATACACCATTACAAATCTCAAACTGTGTATCATTGAATATAATTAATAATAGTACTCAGATTTGCAAACTTTTCCTTTAGTCTAAGACACACACCTAGACAAAAATGGAATTGTTTCTAACTCAGATTTTCTTAGGTTTAATCATAGTTATTATATCTTTTTCTGCTTAATCCTCATACTTAATCATTATTTGTGCTCTCACAATTTTCAGGTACTGAATAATCTCATAGTTTAAGCCATCAACTGCAAAACTGTATTGATGGTGCCAAAAAATCTCAGCTCCACACATACCAGTTATGCACTGTCGGGTAAATTATTTAAAGTCATGCTTCCTAGGTTGCTTTGTCTACAAAATGAGGATCACGTTAACTACGCTTTTATGAGAATTAAGAAAGAGAGAGAGAGAGTGTGTGTGTGTGCGCGTGTGTGCACGTATGTGTGCATATAGTTTGGAATAGTACCTAGCACTTTGAATAATTTAAAAAATGGCAACTGTTTTATTGTTATTATTTATCTTTTATTTTAGATTTGTGGCCAGTGTTTGCAGCTATGTAACATACTCACTGAAAGCAGAAATTATATCTTATGCTTTTCATTACTCACTCATTACTCTTAATACTGGTGATTACAAATTAATCACTAAATATTTATTGATCTGCATCAAGAACTTGATTGACTAGTTATTGAACAGTTCATCATACATAAGGACAATAGATCTGGAAATATTTTTACTTCTTAACCCTAAGGAAATCATAGGATGGTATTAAAATCATTTCTTAGATATATACCTGTGTCAAATTATTGGCCCTTAAAATCAATATTCTATTTCTTTGAATTCCAACATTAAAACTTTGTCCCAATGCTATTTCACAATTCACTTTTCAGTCTTGTTCAGACTCTCGTTCCCTGAAATTACATTACCTCAATTCTGTAAAATTAAGTAACACATTCCTCTAAAATTGTCTAATTTGCTATTAAGAGTGAGAAAAGCTTAGGAATAAAAGAAATGCCTTTCTTGAGAATGTAGAGAATAGAGAATAGTAAGTTTAAATAAATAAATGTCCTTCTAATTTCACATACATACATACATATACACACATGCACATACATGCACATGCAGGAAAGATTTTTCTATAAGAAATTAAATTATAGTCATTTTTTTTTCCTGCAAGAAACAGCTCCTTTGAGAGCTCTTAGTAGTGAAGCTGGTAAAGTGCAAAAACTAAAGTTATATCTCACAACAGAGACTGGATGTTGTTAAAGCCCAGAATGAATTATTTGCTCCCGGCGGCCATTTCTTACAGGTGGAATAAGAGCTTCTCAAAAGCTTAACAAGAAACCTTCCAAAAGTGGTGAACTTGGGCAAGTTCATATGCTGCGACTCCAGAGGAAAACAGAGAAATATTGAAAGGAAAGCCTTAAGCTGTAAAATCACCTGCCAGAGCAAAAATCTTTTCTATCATTGTAAATAGAAAAGCAAAGCAAGCTCATTTTTCCCCCAGTTTATGATTGCATTCACTTGGAGAAAGCAAGGGAATATAAGGGCTTAGAGAATTAGAGTATGGGTCTTATTAAAATAACATTTAGGTGGAAGAAAATGTCTTTACCTTGAAAAATGCAGTGATCATAACCTGAGAAAACATTAAGTATCTATTTTCCTTGGGGGAAGAGAAACATATGAAAAAGATGGCTTGACACTTGAGAGGAAAAAAAAAAAAAAGACTAACAACCTAGGCAACCGTTCCATCAAACACTTATAAGAGAAATATGTCTAATTTTTGCTATAACTCTCAAGGACACACACATTACCTTTACATGCTCTGTAACAATAATTAGACAAAGCCATAACATCTAAATCAGGAGGGATAGGTTAGTCAATAAATAGCAAACCAAATCTTAATATAAGGTAAACAGTGAAGAGCACTTGGAGGAAAACACAAATCTGTAAAGTTAGGGGCTTTAGTTTTCCACACAAGTTTTCTGATACTTTCCAGTGCTATAGAATTTTATATATATATATATATACACACACACACACATATATACACACACATATATGTACACACATATATATGTACACACACACACATGCACATATATATATATGTGTGTGTATATATATATATAATGTTTTTCTCAAAATAATGGAGACAATTATCTTTCTTCTCACCTTGCCCTAACTGGACAGGACTTTTTCCCCTTTCTATACATCTATCACTAGCATTATGAGCTATTACTTTATCTTTCTGAAACATGGCATACGCAATCTAAAAATCTCACAGAAAGGTCAGTGAAATGATACGAAAAAACGTGTTTTGTTAAAAATCCCTTGGACTAGCATCTTATGTTAAAAATAAGGATTTTTGTTGTTGTTGTTCCTCACAGAAGTATATCTCAACATATCCCCAATTCATGCTTCCACAAATATCATAGGCTGCAATACGAACTGTCAGTGAAGTTGTATTGTTTTTTTCTGTCAATTTTTCTCCTTCCTCTTTACAGCTCACAAGACTTTGCTGTGGGTTGTCCTTTTATAAATTTTGCACCTGGGTGGACAACTTCTTCTTCCTTATCACAACCACTGCTTGTCAGAAATCAGAACTGCATAAACATGGTATTACTTTAGATGGCTCTTGGTGTGTCTGACAAGAGCCAAACTACTTATTCTCTCATATTTTATCTCCTGTTCTAGAAGAATAAAAGAAAGCTTTCACTCTCAATCAGTGTCAGTTTCTGCAGTACATATTCACTGAATTTATTCTTTTTCCAGGATAACTTTTCCAAATTAAAACAAAAATTTTATTTCACTCTATCTGCACTAGGCATAATATTCTTTAATAAGTCTTCAATAATTTTCAGGCTTTAGTCTGACAACATGATACCTAAGCATGCTGGTCCTTTAAGTAATTCTAATTATTTACCATAATGTATGCTTTAAAGCATGTCATCTATTAAGAATTACAGAAAGATGTTTCTTAAAGAGAACAGAAATGAGATAAAATGAGAAAATTATTGCATGACCTTTGCTTCTTGGCCAATTCATTCAATATATATTTACTTATTGACTCAATTATAACATATAGTATGTTAAAAATTTGCCATATAAATGTGAAGAAGTTATAATAAAAACATCAATTAGCTGATGTTTCTATAGGGAGTAAGACATAAGAGGAAACATTTTCTAAGTAGAGGATGGAATGGAAACGGTAGCTATGAACGAAACTCCTTGTGACCATTGGGTCTGGGAACACTTTCAGAAGGTAAATAAAATGTTCACCCGGCAATAGAACAGCAAAACATCTCACATTCCACATCTCTGCTGTGGCTGTGAGAATAGCGGCCCCGGTTCTTCATGTGGCTTGCCGATGCTGCAGAGGCCAATATAGACCTTGGTATCAAGAAACTTCGGTTGTATTTTGACCTGTCTGGTAGCTCTTTGAGGAATCAGCTCAGGGACTTGCCTTTGTTGTTACAATCTCATTCTAAAGTTTATGTGGAAAAGTAAAAGACTCGGACTAGCCAAAGCAAAACTGATGAGCAAGAACAACGACGGAGGACTCATCTGATTCAAGGACTTACCATAAAGCCCAGACATGACTCACACAATATATAAAGAATATCTGGCAATAAAGCAAAGGCAATTCAATAAAAATGACTCTTTCGAACAACTGATGCTAGAACAATTGAACCTCTGTCTGCAGAAAAATAAACAGAGACACAAGCCTTACACGTTTCACGAAAATTAACTCCAAATGTATTGTAGATCTAAATGTAAGATGCAAAGCTGTAACTTCTAAAAGAAAACATGGGAGAAAATTTATGTAACTGTGAGTTCAATTATATAGCACCAAAAGTGTGATTCATGAAAGAAAAAATATAGAAAGTAGACTTTATAAAATTTTTAAAAATTATACTTTGAAAAGACACTGTTAAGAGACTGAAAGACAAGCCACAGACTGAGAAAAAAGTGTTTGCTATACTCATATCTGGCAAAAGACTTGAATACAAAATATACAACTATTAAAACACACAATAAGAAAAAAATGTTAATGGACAAGAGACCTGACCTCAGCAATGAAGATTTTTGTACTGCAAATAGGGATATAAAAAATTAAGCTCAAGATCATCTATAATTAAGGAATCTCAAGTCAAGACAGTAAGTTACCACTATGCCTATTAGAATGAACATTTAAAAATTGACAATACCAATTACTAACAAGAATGTGGACCAAAAGAAATTTCAATTAATTGCTGATGGCAGTGCAAAATGGTACAGCCATTTTTGAAAACCATTTGTTAATATCTTACAAAGCTAGACATAGTCTTATCAGATAATCCAGCAATCATGCTCTATGACTTTTTTCTTAATTTTACTTTAAGTTCTGAGATACATGTGCTGAATGTGCAGGTTTGTTACAAAGGTATACATGTGCCACTTTGGTTTGCTGCAACCACCAACCCATCATCCAGGTTTTAAGACTTGCATGCATTAGGTATTTGTCCTAATGCTCTCCTTCTCCTTTCCCCTGGCCCCTGACAGGTCCCAGTGTGTGATGTTCCCCTCCTTGTGTCCATGTGTTCTCATAGTTCAACTCCCACTTGTGAGTGAGAACCTGTAGTGTTTGGTTTTCTGTTCCTGTGTTACTTTGCCGACGATGATGGTTTCCAGCTTCATCCAGGTCACTGCAAAGGACATGAACTCATTCTTTTTTATGGCTGCATGCTCCATGATTTTCACCAACGGCTTTGAAAACTTACATTTACAGCAAAAGCTGCAAGTAAATACTTACAGCAGTTTTATTCATACGGGCAAATGAGGAAGCCAACAAGATTTCCTTCAATAAGTGAATGAATAAAAAAATTTATGATTCATCTGTAGAACTGATATTATTAAGTGATAAAATGAAGGGAAATATGAATCCATAAAAGACATGTTTGAATTTTAAATGCATATTTCTATATGAAAAAAGTCAGTTTGAAAAGGCTATGTATAGGATAATTACAATAGTTTGACATACCGGAAAAGGCAAAACTATGACAATGGACAAAAGGCGAATGGATGCCAGGGTTTGTAATTTTTCTGTGAATCTCTAGCTATCCTAAAATAAAAATGTTATTGAAAAAATTAGAAGTTTTATATTATGTCAAGAGTTCTCTGTTAGGAATGGAAAAAGTGTCTATGGTAATCAAGCCTGCCATTTTGTTGAAAGTTCATGGTTTCAATGGTATCATTCAAGTGTTCAGTTTTTGGATTAAAAGACTCTTCAGCTGTCCCAAGTAAAAATGTGGACATAGTTGATGGAAGTAAGATGTTAATAAAGTAGTCATTATTATCTGAGTCTTTTAAGTCTACTTGAATAAATCAACTGAAAACTAGCCAAACTTTGGAAAGGGAGATGAAAACTGACAGTATAATATTCTGAGCAAACATATTATTGTAAGAAGAAAGGAATGTGTATTGATTTAGATAAGGGAGTGTTATTTCAGAGAAAATTAGAGATATTAATATTTTCTTTTAATAGCAGGACTTCTACAGGAAGAAAATATTTTTATAATTTGACTCAGTAAAAAAAGACATAAAAAAAGTATAGAATTGGCAAACTGGCATGTGTTCACAAATGATAAACCTTTCCTCACATCTCATTTTACCTGGAGGTAGTTCTGATGGGATGTTGCATGTATAAATGAGGTAATTCATATTGTTAGAGATAAAATAATGGGAATATATAATAAACTGCATCTTTACATATATACTTTTATTCACTACAATTTTATTTTTAAATAGTCTTTGGAAGGGGTAAGAAATACAGGTAAAGATTAGTATTTATTGATATTTTAAGTATTTGGCTGAGTTATTCAAAGTAGCATTAAAAGGAGAAAATATTACATTGGTTATTGGAAGATAAAACCAAATTAAATTATATACTTGTGGCCTCAAGATTGAAATTAGCTAAACACATATTAGAAGGGTTTTTTTGGATACAATGTCCTTTGCCCATATAAATGATAATAGAATAAAATAAATATGAGGGCAATTAACTAAACAGTAATAATTACTGACTGATCATATGTAAAATAAAAATTTCACCTTTTACCAAAACTTTAGACAGGATTTTGGGAGGAAATTTTGAAGAGCAAAAAATGTAATCCCAATAGGATGAACACAGCTTGTAAATAAAATATTGTTTTGAGTTTGTTTTCGTAAGATATTTTTGGATGTAATAAAGATTTACTGCTTACAATATAAAGAAAACAAACAGTCTTGTGGGTCTTTGTTAGCACAATTATTCCTTTTGTCCATCTTATTATATGGAAAGGAATTTTGTCTGAAAAAAACATAGAAATTACTCAGTACTTGGTCTTTGTGAATTGTCAAAGCGTCAGAGTAAATATTGGAGAAGTTATATTGCTTAAGTTCTTGTCTCTGCTTCCTGCTTTTGTCAAGAGGGTCAGGTCCCCTTCACAAGAGGACTATAAGCATAGAGTAGGAGGTCAACAAGCGATAATTCTAGGTTTTAGTTTAAAGAACACAGAAGAAATCTTTCATGAGCTTAGGAAAATTGGAGAAGTATACTTCAAGCAACTTGGGTTTCTGAAGCTGTTTTTTAGAAAATCAATAGCAATATCAGGCAGTATAACACTAAGAGAAATTTCTAAAGCATTTATGGAATTTTATATCTTTCAATAGAGAGCTTTGATTTTAAGTCTCTGTCCCATTGAGGCAATGTATTGATTTTCTTCCCATTGTTCCTGAGGTTGCTTTATTTTTATAAGAACACTACTACAGTATGTCTACCAATTCAGAAGGAAAAAGGTAAATATACAAATTATTGCCCAGAAAAACTTCACTCTTTAAAAATATAAAGAATATAATCTATGTTTTCAGACTTTATATCTACTCTGTATATTTGTGACTCATAAAGCATTGTGTGGTCTGGAAATCATTACTTTTATTGTTGTTTTAGGATCAATAGCAAGCAAGGCACACTAGTATAAGAAGAGAGAGTCTAGAAATTAAAGGCATGTTTCTAGCCCTAAGTTATGCCCTTCTCTTCATCTTTTAATTAATTTTGATGCAATAAATAATAATTCTTCATGTACAATTTAAATTGTTAATATATTTTTTACACCCTATGTGAAAAAAAATTAACAAGCACCTGGACTAAATCACTCCTATTTTATAAACCCAGAACCACAGAATACATTTCTTTGGGACTTACTTATTCTTAGTCACTATTCCTAAGAACTAAGAAGTGTTGACTGAGTTCTACCCTATGTCCTGTCTCACATTTCTGTTCTACTTTCTTATGACCAGTCTGAGACTGTAATATGTTTTCTACTAACTAGCAGATGGCAAGGACAGCCTTGTTTTTAACTTGAGCATCCTGTTCTCTGGTGGTCTTTCACTAGCACCTTTAACTTTCTACTGACATTGGTTATCTCTTAAAAGAGGTGTGGTGTAAAGATAATGAAGGTCATATATGCAATGACCATAGCTTCAAAACCTAGTCTTGGCATTTAAAAGTTTTAATTTTGCCTAGAAGTGTCAGATGAGTTATATTTCTTCATGTTGACCTTTTACTTTTATGCAGTGATTAAATGAGTTCAGTTTTGAAGGAGTAAATATTTTATGGAATTGTCTAATTATATAGTTTATTAAAATAATGTTTATATTTTGGCATATATAAAGCTTTTAGATGTTCTTATTAATTTGAAATATGAAAGTGAAGGCATATTTTAAGGCACTTTTTAATTTTAAATGGTACAATGTTTTCAAATGACAAAAGGATAAAGAGAAAAAATGTTCATAAATATCTCAACTAGAAATAATAATTTTAAATGATAGATTTTGTTGACGTATTTACTTGTTTAGTTGACATAAATCTGGAAACATTGAATATATATTTTTGTAAATGGCTATTTTCACTTAACAATATATTGTATTACATGTCAGTAAAACAGTTTCTGAATCTTATTTTAATCACAATTTTAAATTTATATGGATATTATACACTTTCTATAACTCTTATATATTTCTAGGCACTTAATTCATTCTCAAGTTTCCACTTTAAATAATAATGCTGCAATATATTTGGTTTACATAAAGGGCACCCAACTTCTCTGATTATTTTGATGTTATTATGGACAAAATGATGTTTTCCAAAATTCATATATTAAAGAAGAAACCAAAACTTCTGATACTTTGAGATTGTACTAGCCTCAAGAAACATGAGAAAATAAATTTTTCATTTTTAAGCCATTCATTCTGTGGTATTTTGTTCTAGTACTCCTAGTAATCTAATACAGGTGCATTTCCAGAAATATAGTCACCACATCAGTGCTTAGGAACTCTGAAATTTCGGATTCACATTCACATTTTGCTCTCCATTGAAAAGGCTGAAAGTTCCTGCTTTATTATGCCCTCACAAACAGTAGTTAATAAAGTGTTAAAAAGCAAAAATAGAGGGAATGGAGGGAGGTAGGGATGAGGAAATAGAGGGATAGAGAGAGAGAAGAGAAAAAACAAAGGTACTGCCTTAAAAATAGTGTTTAACAATGAACAGAGACAGAAAGTTGTTTGGCATGAATTCTATCTTTCATCTGATAAATTAATTCCATTTAATTTATTAAATAAATATATTTTATTAATAGTATGGCCCAAAGTATTATTTTTTCTAATGTTAAAAACATGCAATAACTACTGGTTACTCATCAATAGAATATAGGGCAAGGATTTATGCAGATTTCAGTCCCTAATAATTACAAACTGCAGAATTTTTAGAGGACCTCAGAAAGGTAATAAATATTACGCAACTTTCTAATATAAATTTTAGCAGGCAAACAAGCAATATTTACCTGTTCAAGGATAACCAGTGGAAAATAAATGCGTATGAACAGAATGCCTTGTTTTGTATTGTACTGAATTATAAGCATTACTTTCCCGATACTATGAGAATTTAATAAATTTTCACACCTACATTTTTGTGAAAAAAACCTGTGATGGAAGGTAATGAAGTAGTAGAGAATGGGGGAAATTAACTAGCCAAGAGTAGCACTTCTATGATAGAAGATGTTTTTTAAAATATAAACAAACTTTAAATTTTTGTAAAATAATTAATATTGCTGTTTCTCATTTTCCCGATATATCTCTCAAATGTCATTGGTTTTGCAATTTCAAACTAAACTTGGTAATTAAATTTTATGCTGACAATGTAATACAACTCCTAATTTTACAAAATCAATAATAGAGTAGATATATTTTAATGAGTCTTTGAATTTCCAAAGGCTTGCTTAGGGGAGGATCTCTTTATATTCAAAAAATGATAAATGCTATTAATCATTTATCATTTAATTTAATACTGTTAATTTAATATTATGTTACACAAACTCATTTTCCTACGTGTTATGGGGATGACTAGAAGATACTACACTGATATTAACAATATGATAGTCCTGAGACATGTTTATGATATGATTTTGTTTTCTTCATAGACACAATAAGGCAATTAATTTTGATTTTTAAAGTGACACTATGCCCAAGAGTAAGAATTGCATATATTTTGTCACTTTCCAAAGTGAAATAAGATTTCCAATGAAAAATGTTAATTTACACTGTTATTGTTTTAAATAACTGCATTAAGTTTTAATTATACATACCCTGAAGCTATAGGATAGATTGCATCACTTGTGTTTTTTGTCTTTAACTAATAATATGCTTATGCTACAACTATACATAACATACTCTTTACGGCTATATAGAAAATTTATGTATTTTATAAACATCTTGTAAATATTTTACATGAAATATTTTTACATCATGGTGATACATGAAAAGGACCTCATAACCAAATTAATTTTAGAAAATCCCAGACAAAAATAAGTTAATCATCTTTTTCCTGAAGAAATTCTCAGAACCACCAATTTGTTAAATTTCATTGGAAATCCCCAAAGAAGGGATAGACATTTCAATATTTGCCAAAGGCCAGACTGATAACGTCAATAATTATAGGTTGGGGCAAAAGTAATTGCGGTTTTTGCTATTAAAAGTAATGGCAAAACCCGCAGTTACTGCTGCACCAACTTAATATCAGATGAGATTTTGGTCCTAAGGCATTTAAAGCTGTGTTCTATTTATATTGCCTAGGACATAGCTCTAAGTTCTATAGTTCTGTATTCGCTCCCATTGTTATTGTGGTTTTGACCCTACTTAACTTATTGCTGCACTATTACAATAGTTCTGCAAACATCCGCCTCTACTGAAATAAATTATCCCCATGAACTATCTTTCTAAAATTAGATCGTACCAAATAGGCTTTGCAATCTTGAACGAATTTTCTCAGTTTAACATTTGACATCACGGCAACATGCATCTATTATCTTTAGCAGTAGTATCTACACATACTTTACCCTTAATAGACCCTATATGTGGGCCCTTATGTTCATTAATGTTTCTCTAATGGCACAATAAACTTTCATGCCTTTGTGATTTTGTTCAGAAACACCACTACCTCACTTGTATTCTCATATTTTAAGGGTTAGTTGAAACGTAACTTAGTAATATCTTTAGTTTAATTTCTCCTTTTGAAGTTAATTGATTTCTCAAATGTGTTCTTCTAGTAGTTTATACTTACATTTATCACATAAAGTGCCACAGAGGTACATGTGTCTCTCTTAGTGCACTATAGCAGTATACCAGCCAGGAGATATATTTCAGGGAAAAGTGATGTCTTCAAAAGACACCTAGTTCATGTGGTATGTTTTTTAATATGTTGCGAAGCATATTCCTTACCTCTAAATTCTAGTTTCATCTGCTATCATCTCCTATAATTTGATATGAGATTGCTATCAATAGAAAGCAAACTTTGACTGAGTAGTTGTAGTAGAAAGATTTGGATTTAGAGTGAGGGGATGAAGAATAAATTGGAGTGAAGTTATGATCATACTAGTTGGTTTACTTATTAGATGCTTACTGATTGTTAAGTATCTTGCTAAACACTCTATATACACTATATATTTATTTCATGATATTGTTCATGTTTATGAAGGATAGAAACGCAAGAGGACAGTAATAAAAATGAGATAAAAAGGCACTTTATTTAAACTTCAGAATGTTTCCCAATCCAGGTCCTACATTCACATAGCAGTATGCATTTTGAACTTACTATGCTAATAACTAGAAATGCAAAAATGAGTAAGTACCATGTCAACTGTCATAGAGCATGCAAACTAGTATTAAATGAACTGTTGTAAAAGATGTCCACAAAAATGCCATGAATGACCATAGAATTCTGACCATTAGACTTGAATTGTGTCCTTCTCCAAAAATAAAAAATATACTGATATTCTCGACACCAGTACCTCACAGTGTAATCTTGTTTGGAAGTAAGGTCATTGCAGGTATAACTAGCTAAGTAAAAATGAAATGTAACTGGAGTAGGGTGACTACTTAATGCAATATATTTGATGCTGTAATAAGAAGATGAGAAGAAACACAGGGACACAGCACATAAAGGGACAACACCATTTGACAAAGGAGGTGGAAATTGAAGTTCTGAAGCTGCAAGCTAAGAAACAAAGGATATCTAGCAAATCACCAGAGGCCTGAAAGAAATGAGAGTTCTCCCCTATGGGTCTCAGAGAAACCATGACCCTGCTGATACCTTGATTTCAGGATTAAAGTATTTCCAGAACTGTGAGAAAATATTAATAAATTTTTGTTTTCCTTTGTCATTTAATTTGGAGTACTTTATTACAGCATACCTAGAAAACTAATATGCTCACATAAAAATGACAATTTCCATATTGAGCTAGCTTATGAAATATTACTAAGGCAGTAATATTAGTTTTCTTTGAAAATAGACATTGGTATCAGAAAACAGGTGGAGAGCAATTTGTGAAGCAAGTAACTAATTTGGTGGATTTTTGTTCACTTACAAATTTTTTTCTAATTTATATTTTAAGTTCAGGAGTACATGTGCAGGTTTGTTACATAGGCAAACTTGTGTCGTGGAAGTTTGTTTTACAGATTATTTCATCACCTAGGTATTAAACCTAGTATCCATTAGTTATATTTTGTGATCCTCTCCATCCTTCCACCCTCTGCGCTCTAATAGGACCCAGTGTGTTATTCCCCTCCATGTGTCCATGTGTTCTCATCACTTAGCTCCCACTTATAAGTGAGAGCATGCAGCACTTGGTTTTCTGTTCTTGTGTTAGCTTGCTAAGGATAATGACCTCCAGCTCCATTCATATCCCTGCAAAGGACATGATCTTGTTTTTTTGTTTGTTTGTTTTGTTTTGTTTGTTTTATGGCTGCATTGCATTCCATTGTGTATATGTACCAGATTTTGTTTATCCAGTGTATCATTGATAGACATTTAGGTTAATTCTATGTCTTTGCTATTGAGAATAGTATGACAATGAACATGTGTGTGCATTTGTCTTTATAATAGAATGATTTATATTCCTTTGGGTATATACCCAGTAATGAGATTGCTGGGTCAAATGGTATTTCTTTTTGTTGTTGCTGTTGTTGTTGTTATTTGAAACAGAATTTTGCTCTTATTCCCCAGGCTGGAGTGCAATGGTGCAATCTCGGTTCACTGCAATCTCTGCTTCCTGGGTTCAAGCGATTCTCCTGCCTCCGCCTCCCAAAGTAGCTGAGATTACAGGCGCCCACCACCATGCCCAGCTAATTTTTTTTTTTGGTATTTTTAGTTGAGACAGTGTTTCCCCATGTTGGCCAGGCTGGTCTTGAACTCCTGACCTTAGGTGATCCACCCACCTTGGCCTCCCAAAGTGCTTGGATTACAGGTGTGAGCCACGGTGCCTGGCCAGTATTTCTGTCTTTAGGTCTTTGAGGAATCACCACACTGTCACACTGTCTTCCATAATGGCTGAACTAATTTACACTCCCACCAATATAAGCATTCCTTTTTCTTCACAACCTTGCCAGCATCTATTATTTTTTGACTTTTTGATAACAGTCATTCTGACTGGTGTGAGATGTTATCTCATTATGGTTTTGATTTGCATTTCTCTAATGATCAGTGATGCTGAGCTTTTATCATGTTATTGCTGACTGTCTTCTTTATTTTCTAGAAAGAGCAACTCTATTAATGTATAATGTATAACAACTCCATTACAACAGACAAGAGATCACATAGCATATGTTATAAAGAACATTTGCTGTGCCTCTTGTTTGTTCAATGATTTTTCAGGCAATCTAGCATTAACAATGAAATTATATTACAGTAATTGACTGTATAGATTTTCTTTCTCATCTTATTACAATCTTAATGGTTATTGACATAGAGTATGTCCTTTAACTACAACATTATACATCAACCAAAAATCAGCTTGGGCACTAAAAGGCATATTTAATTCTAAGGACTCAGCACCATGTATCAGCTCTGTCGGTAATTACAAAATGTTCTACTTATCAAAACACTCAACAATTGAGCAATGTAAGTCCTGTGTTATAGATCTTTCCCCAAAATGCCTACTTAGATCTCTACATCTTCCATTTCTTTGGAATGCTTATGTAAGTAGAGATTATTTTGTTCTGACTTCTATTGTTTAGGAGTATTTTTTATCTATATTTTCTTACTCACCAAAAAAAAAGGAAAACATGTTTTGCTGCGATTTGCTTTACCCATAATGTGAAAGTATATTTTAGAAAAACTGTAACAGAAATAGAATTAAGATGCAAAAAGTAGATTTTTTCGAGGTGGTTGATTTTGTTGCTTCATGTAACAAGTTTAAAGATTTTGTGCTATTCAATAAGCAATTTCAGGGATCAGTCCAGTTTAGAAAATGATACACTCTTAAATTATTTATTGTTTTTAGTTTAATAATCTGTTAAACTTTTGAGAAACAGTGTTATCAATATTTCATTGTTTTTGACTACCTGGCTGATATATTTATTAGAGTGTTGCAAATCTTACTCCTTGTCTTCTCAGTACTCTCATTGATTTGTATGTACCAGCTAGTTGTCTTTCTATCTTAGTAATCAGAATTTCTATAGTATGTTTTCTTTCCTATAGTTTCAGCTATATTAGAATATTTAAACACTGCTTTATGAGATTCAGTCTGTGAAGTTTTCAGAGACTTTTGCTTTTTAAGCTAAAAAGTATGTGTTTTATTTAACTTGCCATTAATCAATGCAAGCCCATATGGTAAGTATTCATGGGCACCTACTTGCTTGATAACTTTTATACAATTATTAGACTCAAACTGATATTTTGTATTATTTTGTCTTCTTATTTATGCTCTACATTAACCTTTTGCTTTTCGGTATGATTTGTTTATTAGAGATCTGCTTACATTATTGGATAGCCCTAGTATATTTTATCTGTCAGTTCTTAAGCAATCAAGTAACCATGATGAAACAGGAAACAAATTATTTTAATAGCATAGTATCACACATTTTTGAATAAAATTTTATAGTATCTTTGATAAAAAAAAAAAAAGTGCTATCTGCTCTTTATTCATCCCCAAAGTGCCACCAGTAAAATTAAAACCTGCCATATTCAGGAAATAGCATAATTCAGAAACCTTAAATTTCTTTCCATATGATGATGACATACAGAAAAGGTCTTTCTTGCTTTGAGTATTGCTTTAGTTTTGGGTATGATGTGCATTGTACACTCTGGTATGGCTTATCAATACCAGTTGTTTAAGGCAATATATACGACAAAGAAGCTGGATATATGCTTGTTGTAGTATATGATGTCAAGGTTTATTCATTTATATGATCTCACTTAGCTTTCTAATTGGCACACTATGTGTTGAATATAGAAGTGAAAATACAGTTCAAAGACTTTTTGTCAAGTTTAATTTGACTAATTTATATGATTGGTGTAGAACATTTCCATCATCCCAAAGAGTTCTGTCATTTCAGTCAGTCCTTTACCCCTGCCCTATGGTCCCTACTTTCTAGCCCTTTGTTTTTTCCCTTTCTAGAATTATATAAAATGAATCAAACTGTATTTGGTGTTTTGTATCCGAAATTCTTGACTCAGAGTAATGTGCTTGAGAGACATCTATTTTGTTATATGTCAGTCATATATAACATATAACATCTATATGTTATATGTTATTTGTCAGTACGTTATTCTTATTTATTCCTGAACAGAATTAATTATTTCATGGTTGCCTGGAATACATATATATATTTTATATATATACACACACAGACTATATTTATTATTAAACATACACGTATCTTTCAAATCATCTGTAATAATTCTAAGGAAATATTTTATGTGCCTCTTTATGTGACTTCCTTTAATATTTTCTGTAAATATGTTTGCTGAAAATATTTTATGTTAGATAAATATATTCCTATTTAATGGATTATATGCTATATTTTGAAGAAAAATATTTCAACACTATTTTGTAAGAATATTAATGAAATAATGAAACATTGGCACGATGACATTTACAAAATAATGTATCATTATTTTTGACCCTAGTCTAACACTAAACATAATAAAATTGTTTAATTAGAAATTCTTGTTTTCACCAATAGTAAAAATGTAGGTAACATTCTTTATTACTAGGAGATAAATTCAATGAATCTGTTTTTATTTGAATATATAATTACAATCTTGTCATACTCAGCAGGCTTAGATTGTCATGCTATATGGCTGAGCAATTTTTAAAAATGGTTTTATGAGGATAAATTGATAATACTGAAATTCCTATCTGTAAGTGTATAATGGTATCTCCACTATCTAATGCACTAAATGTGTGTAATTCTTCTAAAACGTAGGAAATTATTTTACTAAAAAGACTTCGACCCTATAAGACAATATCCTCTGGGAATATGCAAATGATTTTTTTCCCCAAGTAAAACATAGAAGTTTCACAGGATACTAACTAGCTTTTACTTTACATACAATGTTTTTAAACTTCAATATTTGAGTTTTCAAATTTCACTAAATTAAAGAGAGAGAGCTCAATGCAACAGCAAAGAAACTGAAAAATGTATGAAGTAACTTATTAAAGAAAATCAAGAAACTAAAGTTCTACATAACTTTGACACAAGAATTCCTATGTAATTTGAGATTGCTTAGCATGTTATTAATCAGTAAGGCTCCTATTACTCTCAGGGTATTACTTAATTCCTTACTGTTACAAAATTATATATGTAAGTAATAATGAGTCATAAATATAATAATAAACATAGCAAGGCATCATTGTAATACATCTCTAAAAAGCGTATAATATTTTTGGAAAATTCGTATGACAAAAAGTTAGACAAATTTTCTTGCGTAGAAGAAGTAACATTTACTTATGTGCCATTTTGAAAAACTATCAGAAAAAATATGAGTATACATATATGTTTTTATATGATCAAAGCATTAGAGAAGAAATGGCTAGCTTTCAATGTTCATATTGGTAGAGTGAAGCTATATAATTCTCACAGTTTCCATACTAACAAAAGATTATCAAATTATTAACTTCTTTATATCATTAAAATTTATAAAACTAACAAAACAGGTCCTGGCTTATTTTTTGTTGTTAATTCATATATGTGTGTGTGTATATATATATATATTTTCTGTTTCTGTATCCAAATTAAATTGCAGAAGTGGATTTGTCAGATAAATCATAATTCTCCAGATAGAGAAACTGTCTTCTTGTAAATATTTTACTCAATATCTAAGATTTTCTGATTTTCTTATTTCCCTGATATTTTTCAATGTTTTTATATATATATAAAACTATATATATATATTTGTTTGTAGAATTTTACCATTTCTAGTACTCTTTTTCAAAATCTGCTTTAAAAATGTATAGTGATGTATAGCTGATGAATTGAGACATTTTTGTTTTAGTTTGGTCTTGCCTTATCCTAGTTGTTATTTTTAGATACTCAACCTACTTTCATTGATAGCTTACAGCAGAATAGTCAGAAACATCCAACCTATAATATTTTAAATTTACATTTCTCATTGATTTCGTGCTAATGTACTGAATTAATGTGTTTGTTGGATTTATTCATACTTTTCATCTTATGCCATTCAGTGAACAGCTACTATATATAAATTTTATAAACTCTATATAGCAAAAGTAGGGCCTCCTCATGTAAGACAAAAGAGAGATACAGAAAGTTTTGTCAGAATAGTGCCTCCAAATTTCTTGGGATTTATGACCAAATATGAAGTCATTATAATTGATATTTACAGCATTTTTTGTTCTTACACTGAAGGAAACACATATAATTACTTTGTTTCTTGTCATTTCCCATGTTTACTAAAAGATACATCCCAAATTTTATTTAAATAATTTTCCTTCAAAATGTAACAGGGTCACAGGGACTGTACTTGTATAAAGAGAATATGCTCTTAAGAGTTAGTCTTCTGCAGCTAATCATTTTTATATAAAAAGTGAAGATAATTTTTTCAGGAACTTTTATACAACTGAGAATTCAGACTGTGATTGTATATGTGAGAATGTGGCAAAAAATAATCTCCACTCAATGTCTTTTATATCTTGGAACTGATTCTTAACAATAAAACCTCATTTAACGTGCTTTGTGAGCAACACTAACCAGTGATTTAGAATTTATTTTCTATTTCAAATGGTTGCTTTGTGTTTATTAGGAGAGGTCTAAAATGCTATAGACTCCTAGCATACAATCTTCAGGGCAAGGTACTTATTAGGAGAGGTCTAAGATGTTGTAGAATCCCAGCATACAATCTTCTGGACAGGAAGACCATGGCTGGGGTATCAAGTAATCCAAACTGCCATTTGCACCTGTGTTGTTCCTTGCTCACTTCCTTCATGTTCATTTAATTCACTGACTTCATTTCTCTAATCTGTCATCTAATACTTTGTCCACCTGTTTTACTTCACTTTTGCACCCTGCCTTAAGTTGCCCAATACTCACCAATGAGAAACACAAGTGAATCCCTTTCACTTCAGTATACTTTATGAGCTTTGACTCTGGAGAGAGGGCCTGTCTTGATTTAGAAATGACCTAAAGACTTCCAAGGTGTGATGAATCTGCTAAGCCTCAAACCTGTCTTTTACTCTGAATGCTATTGCTTTAGCTCAGAATACACAATGTGAAGCTTAAGGTTCTTCAATAAGGAAGGACATAATTTCAAGAAAATAAAGGCAATAAACAACTACATGAAAGGAAAACCCAGTTCCCACTACAATGCTTAGTAGTGGTCATGCTAACTGGAGTAGGATGATATCAAATTGTGGTTTTGGTTTTGATTTTTTGATGATTCCTGATATTGAGCATCTTCCATATAGCTGTTGGACATTTGTATATATTCTTTTCAGAAATACCTAGTTAGATCACTTGCAGACTCTTCAGTGGGATTGTTTGAAATTTTTCTGGTGAGTTGTTTGAGTTTTTTTTACATTCTGGATATGTTTTTTGGTGATGAATATTTTGCAAATATTTTCTCCCATTCAACAGTTCGTCTCTTCACCATGTTGGTTATTTCCTTTCTAGTGCAGAAATTTTTTAGTTTAATATAGTTTTAATTGCCTATTTTTGTTTGTTTGTCTGTGTTCTAGGGCATCTTAGCTATAAAATGTTTGCTTAGACCAATGGCCTGGAGTGTTTTCCCTGTTTTCTTCTAGTAGTTTTAATGTTCACAGGTGATTTATATCAGTCTTTAAACCAGTTTGATACGGGTTTTTGTATAGATGAAATGTAGGAGTCCAGTTTCATTCTTAAGCATATGGGTATACAGTTTTCCAAGTAACATATATTTTTATTTTTGAGATGGAATCTTGCCCTGTCATCCAGGCTGGAGTACAGTGGCACAATCTCAGTTCACTGAAACCTCTGCCTTAACCTCCCAAGTAGCTGGGATTACAGACACTTGCCACCATTCCCGGCTTAATTTTTGTACTTTTAGTAGAGATGGGTTTTCAACCTGTTGGACAGGCAGGTCTTGAATTCATGACCTCAAGTGATTTGCCTGCTTCAGCCTTCCGAAGTGCTGGGATCCAAGTAACATTTATTGAGTGTCCTTTTCCCAGTGTATGTCCTTGGTGCCTTAGTTGTAAATCAGTTGGCTTTTAAAACTGGTTTATTTCTGGGTTTTCTATTTTGTTCCATTAGTTTGTGTCTGTTTTTATACCAATACCATGCTATTTTAGTTCCTATATCCTTGCAATATATTTTGAAGTCAGATAGTGTGATGCCTCTAGCTTTGTTCCTTTTGCTCAGGACTGACTTGGCTATTTATGCTCCTCTTTTTCATTTTAGGATTTTTTTGTTTGTTCTAATTCTGTGAAGAATGGCATTGGTATTTTGATAGGAATTGCATTGAATCTGTAGATTTCTTTGAGAAATGTGATTGCTTTTACTATGTTAATTATTCTGATATATGAGCATGGTATGTCTTTTTGCTTTTTGTGTCGTCTTCAGTTTCTTTCATTAGTGATTTATAGTTTTCCTTGTAAAGATATTTTACCTCCTTGGTAAAATCTTTTTCTAGGTATTTTATTTAGTGGTAGCTATTGCAAATGGTATTACCTTTTTGTTTTTTTGTTTTATTTTCAGCTAGTTTGTCATTGGTGTATAGAAATGCTACTAATTTTTGCATGTTGATTTTGTATCCTGTGAGTTTACTAAATTTGTTTTTCAGTTGTGAAAGCTTTCTAGTGGAGTCTAGAGTTTTCTAGACATAAGATCAGGACATCTGCAAAGAAGGATACCTTGATTTCCTATATTCCAATTCGGATGTTTTTTATTTATTTCTCTTGCTTGATTGTTCTGACTTCCATTACTATGTTGAATAGTGATGTCATTCTTGTCTTATTCCAGTTCTTAGATGAAAGGTTTTAAGTTTTTTCCAATTCAGCATAATGTTAGCTGTAGGTTTATCATATATGGCCTTTATTACATTGAGGTATTTTTTTCTATGCCAAGATATTTGAACACTTTTATCATAAAAGAATGTTGAATGTTGTGAAATGATTTTTCTACATCTATTGAGATGATAGTTTTTAGTCTTTCATTCTACTGATGACTGTCTTTCATTCTATTATGTTTATTAATTTGTGTATGTTGAACTAATCTTGCATCCCTGGGATAAATCCTACTTTATCATGACAAATGATCTTCTGATGTACTGCTGTATTTGGTTTCCCACTATTTTGTTGAGAACTTTTCTGTCTATCCTCATTAAAAATGTTGACCTGTAGTTTTCCTTTCTTGTTGAGTTCTTTTCTGATTTTGGCATCAGGGCAATGCTAGCATCATAGAATGATTTGGAAGAATTCTGTCTTCTACTTATTGGAATAGTTTGAGAATTGGTATAAATTCCTCTGTTAAAGTTTGGTAGGATTAGGCAGTGAGGCCATCAAGCCCTGGGCTTCTCTTTGTTGGCAGACTTTTTACTGCTGTTCAAGCTTGTTACTCATTTTGGTATGTTCAAGCTTTCTATTTCTTTCAGATTCCTTCTTGGTAGATTGAATGTGACCAGGAACTTTTCCATTTTCTCTGGGATTTCCAGTTTTTTAGTGTATACTTGTTCATAATAATTTCTAATGAGCTTTTGTATTTCTGTGATACCCATTGTAATGTCCCCTTTTTCTTTCTAATTTTGTTTACTTGGGTCATTTCTTTCTTTTTTTTTTCTTCATTGGACAAGCTAATGGTTTATTGATTTTGTTTACCTTAAAAAAAAAAAAAACCTTTTTATTTTCTTGATCCTTTGTATTAATTTTTTAGTCTCTATTTTGTACTGCCCTGAACTTTGTTGTTTCCTACAACAATTTTGAGTTTGTGCTTTTGTAGTTCCTTGAGATGCACTGTTAGGTTGTTTCTTTGAAATCTTTCCATTTTTATGGTGTAGACATTTATTGCTGTGAACTCCCATATTGGCATTGCCTTTGCTGTGTCCAGTAAGTTTTAATATTGTGTATTTTGTGTTTCCATTTTCATTGTTTCAAGGAATATTTCCTTCTTAATTTCTTCCTTAACCCAATAGTCATTCAGAAGCATGTTGTTTAATTTTTATGTATTCTAACTTTGGAAACCTATCAACTAAGAGTTCCTCTTAGTATTGAACTCTCTAACATATGGCATATTCTGGAAAATGTCCCATGGGCTAAGGAGAAGAATGTGTGTTCTGGGGTCTTGAAAAAAAAGTTTTGTAAATATATCCTAGGTTTATTTGGTCTAATGTGCAGTTTAAATCCAGTGTTTCTTTCTTAATTTTTTGTCTAGATGGTTTTCTAATGCTGAGAGCGAAGTGCTGAAGTACTCAAATATTATTATATTGGAGTCTCCCTTGAGGTCTACTAATATCTGCCTTATATATCTAGGTGCTCCAGTATTAGGTGCATATACATTTAGAATTGTTATATCTTCCTGCTAAGTTGATCTCTTTATCATTATATCATGATATTCTTTATTGTTTTTTACTGTTTTGACTTAAAGTCTGTCTTATATGTATAACTACTCCTGCTTGTTCTTGTTTTCTGTTGCATGAAATATCTTTTTCCATCCCCTTACTTTCAGTCTATGTGTGTCTTTACAAGTGATATAGGTTTCTTATAGGAATCATATAGTTGGGTCATTTTTAAAATCCATTCAGCAAGTCTATAACTTTTAAGTGGAAATTTTATTCCATTTACATTCAAGTTTGTTGTTGATATGTAAGGGCTTATTACTGTCATTTTATTAATTGATTTCAGGTTGTTTTGTATAGCATTTGTTTTTGTTTTGTATAGTGAATGTTTTCTCCATCAGTCAATTTTATACATTTGTGTGCTGCCATGGTATTAGATAGCATCTTTTTCCTTCTAGGTTATGACTCCTTTAAGCATTTCTTGTGCTATTAGTCTAGTATGAATTTACTCAGGTTTTACATGTCTGGGAAATACTTTATTTTTCCTCCATTCATAAAGAAAAACTTTGCTGGGTGTAGTATTCTTAACTAGTTGTCTGAAAATGTTAGTACTTGAAATATATTATTTTCTTCTTACCTGGCCTGTAGCTTTTCTGCTGAGAAATCTGCTGTTCATCTGATGGGAGCTTCTTTATCAGTGATTAGACACTTTTTCTTGTGGCTTTTAGAATTATCTGTCATTGAATTTTGACCGTTTGATTATAAAGTACTGTGAAGTAGACATTCTTGAATTTTATCTGTTTGGAGATATCTGCCCTTCCTGTAGCTGGATGTCTAAATTTCATGCTAGACTTATGAAGTTTTCTGCTATTATTTTGGAATATAAGTTTTCTATCCCTTTAACTTTTTCTTTGCCTCTGAGACACCATAAATATTTGTTCACTTTATAATGTCTCATATGTAATGTAGGCTTTGTTATTCTTCTCTTTTTTCTCTGACTGGGCAATTTCAAAAGACCAGTTCTAAAGGTCTGAGATTATTTCTTATGCTTGATCTAGTATGTTATTGAAGTTTTCAAGAGCATTTTTAATTTCTTCCAATGAATTATTTAGTTTCAAATTTTCTTTTTTAGTTTTTCATGACATCTCTTTGACAAATTTCTCATTCATATCCTGAATTCTTTTTCTGATTTATTTGAATTGCTTATCTTTTACTCTGTATCTTACTGAGCTTTTAAAATATCATATTTTGAATTCTTTTAGGTATTCCACACACTATATTATTTTTTTCTGAATCTCCCTGATTTATTAGGGATTTTTATTTTCCTTTCTTTTTAACACTAACAACCTCAGATTCCTAATTTCCAAAATTATAAATGGGCATATCTTGTTGTAAGGTTTATGGGCTTTTATAAGCATTACTATGATGTCTCTAGTAAATTTTAGTTTTAACATTGCTATTTACTGAAGTAAAATTACGTTTTTCAAAGTTAGCCTTTCTTATAATACCAAACTTATACATAAAACAAAAATTTAAATATTTGAAATTTGTAAATTAAAATACTCTGAGTTAGATAAAAAATCTTCTTATAACCATTACCTGAATTTAAAATTAAAATTGCAGAAATTCAACAGCCAGGGAACTACATTTGCTTTAGCAAATATTTCCCATAAAGTTTCCAAGTTACACTTACAAAAATCTTTAAATTTCTCTACAAATGTTTCAAAACCTCACATACTTTCCTGTAAAAGGTTATAATGTTAGTTTTTAAGGTCTATAAATATTACTTCTATTTTAAGAAAAAAAGGTTTGGAGATTTTTTCTCATATTACATCAGTAATGAGGTATTTTTAAATAATAAAATATGTACTTTGTATTTTTTTCAACAATGCCTTTTTCAAAAATTAAGACAGAGACATTATTTGGTGGTACTGGAAAGAATGAATATGATTATCGGGATAGTTCCAATAACATACTATTTCTAATTCCTTAAAAAGTGAGCATCACCAGGGCGGGTGTGGTGGCTCACACCTATAATCCTAGCACTTTGGGAGGCTGACACAGGTGGATCACCTGACGCCAGGAGTTCGAGACCAGCCTGGTCAACATGGCGAAACTCTGTCTCTACTAAAAACACAAAAAATTAGCCAGGTGTGGTGGTGGTAGCTGGCACCTGTAATTCCAGTTACTTGGGAGGCCAAGGCAGGAGAATTGCTTGAACCCAGGATGTGGAGGCTGCAGTGAGCCGAGATCACGCCATTGCACTGCAGCCTGGGCAACAGAGTGAGACTCTGTCTTAGAAAAACAAACAAACAACAAACAAAAACAAAACAAAACAAACAAAAAAAAAACACTAAGCATCACCAGAAAGAAGACCATGTATACCTATATCATAAGTTCTTCCTTGATTCCTATTAGAAAAGTCAATTATTTTGCAAGGTGACCTCCTATAAATGGGCTATCATTGTATTTGCCTTAGAGGGTGTGGTAGGAAAGGAACCATTAAAGGAAAGCATGATGCATTTGATCTAACACTGTAGGGAATGAATCTCCTTTACCTAAGACCTATGAAGCCATACTTGCATTCTTTTTCTTTGAATTGTTTGTGTCTGTGCAGGATCTTTTGCTTTTAGGATTAACATGAAAAATACGAATTTGTTTTTTGAAGTTAAAGGCCTTTTGTACAACAATTATGCAGAATCCAGACCCTGGGCCACCTGAGAAGAAAGGCATGTATCCTAAATGAGTTACCTAATTCTTTCTGTTAATATCCCCCTAAAATATGAGTAGATTTGAGCTCTGATTTATGGATCTCATAGATATTATTCTTATTTTCAAAAGAGAAATCTCAAACATCATATTAGCCACAAATGGAATTTGTCCTCCTGTTGTTTCCTATGTAGTTCAGTGTCATAAAATAAGAAAGGTCTTATTGGCACTCTGTGTGACTCTAGGACACTCAAAGGGGAAATAATAAAATCTATAGTGATGAGCAAGTTCTATGACATATTCTTAAGAAGAAAAATCTAGTTATTATTCATAACTGTACATGAAGTCATGGATCTAACACCATCAATGCATGAACCATTTCTACCACCACTGTCCCACATGAGATCCTATATGGCTCCCTACATATATACTATTAATAAAAAATATATTTTATCTTCTAAAAGCAAAAAAAAAAACAACATATTTAATATGTCATTATTTTCTTACCATAAGTACACAAAAGGTAATAAAAGTACCAAGGCGAGTTATTGTTCAACAAATACAGAATTTCACGTTTCTGAGATTAAAAATTTCTAAAGATCTGTGCATATAGTTAGCACAGGTAGGTATCAATATAACTCATCCATGTTCTTATAGTTTTACTCTAGAAGTGTAAAACCCTAGGTATTATACTCAATGAATACATTTTTATGCTATTTTTTAAAACAGTTGATAACAAAATAACATAACATCTTTCAACAAGTGAGAAAAATAAAGACAATTAAAATTCCGAATTTTACAGTATGAGGAAGTGCTGCCTGCCTTAAATTTCTAGAGTTTTTACATGGTTTTTGGCTCACATTTTTTGGTAATTGTCCTATTTCTTTTTTTAAATTTCTTGGTCAGTGTGTATTGTGTTAGTGCTGCAGTAAAGAAGTCCACAAACTGGGTAGCTTAAACAACAGAGATTTATTCTCATACTTCTGAAGGTTAGATTCTAAGACTAAGGAATTGGCAGGGTTGGTTCCTTCTGAAAGGTGTTAGGAGAATCTGTTTCATGCCCCTCTCCTAGCTTCTGGTGGTTAAATGTTCACTGTTCATTTCACCTCTCATTTTCCCCTTATAAGGAAGGTGACTAGGTCATCTTCAAGAGCTAAAATAGTCATGTGGACTATTGATGAGCCTTAGTAGACTGGGGTAAACATCATTTAACAGACATTAAACAAATGTCTGTACTGTCTTATAGAGAAAAAAACTCCTGCATTTCAATGTAGACTCCTATTCATGACTAATTTCATAAGCCAACTCTGGCATGCAGTGGTAGCCTTCACGTCAGAAACAATATCCTTTCCTCTGTGCCAGTCTATGTTGATGGATGGCTTGCCTTGTCCATACAATCCAAGCAATGAGAGGAGCAATCTAGGTGTTACTTGTTCAATCAGCACTGAGATTTCAATTAGTCTCATGAAAGACGAGATTTTATATTTATGGAGCATCAGTTTCCAACACATATGTAAGTATACTATAATTGCCCTTTGTAATTCAGAGAAACATGAATCCATAACACACATGTAAGTATATTATAACTGCCCTTTGTAATTCAGCGAAACATGAATCCACTTGAACAGCATGGAAAGTTTATTACAGCCTATAAAAAGGCCACCTCGCTAAACCCCAGCTGAGCAACAGCACACAAAAAAATACTATAATATTTCCACCTTTTCCTTTCTTTTTAAGAGTAAAAAGAAGAAAAAAAATGTCACATTTCTACCAAATATGTTATAAGGTTGTATAATAGCCTTTATGAGCTATTGACTCAATAAAATAATTCCTGAATTTAAAATAACATATGAAAATGCCATAAATACTGGATCTGAAGAAAATATACTGGAAGTAATTTGTTTTGGAATATACAACCCCTGAGATATGCCCTGTTCTAGTACATCTCTAGTACTTCTTCTAGATTCCAAGTCTCCTCTTGCTATTATCAATAACTCAGTAGGCCACTGGGAATTTGCAGACATTAAGATACGTAGTTTCTACTATTTTCCTAATTTCCTGCCCTACTCATCCTTTACTAAGTTACTGCCTGATATTTATATTCTACCACACCAATGTCTTTTAATATAATAATACAATAAGTTAAATTATTTCCCTGCTCCTACTAAAGCTAGTCCAGTGCATTACTTGACTAGCTTCAGCCATTATGAGAAACTGTTAAATAAAATGGGACTAGAAGGTCTTATCTTGGCCCTATTACTTATTTGCTATCTGGAATAAATAAATAAGACATCCTGAACTTCATTTTCTTTCTCTAAAGAATGGAGATAATAACTATTTCTTTGTAAAATTCTTACAATTATTAACATAAGTATAAAATGAAACAGAGTATCAAAGATATGTGTAAACAGTAAAATGTGAAGTAAATAGGTAACATAAGTAGGTGATACTATAGGCTGGCAATTACAGACTGATTTCTAGGCTTCTAGGGAGGTATTTTTTACTTGAAAAGAAAAGAAAAGAAAATAGACAAGCATTTCTCATCCTTAGCCTTGGAAGCTTGTCTTCCGCAATGCAATAAATCTACAGTTTTCAAAATAAATCACCATTGTTGCTGTGTCAAGGCTGAGATTTGCATAAGGTCTCTCTGCCTTGGGTTAGCCTAGAACTCTACAGCATAGGCAAGCACCACAGCTCCCTAACTCTCAGGGTCCATATAAGGCTAACTACTGTGGGATCTGTTCTGCCATCTTTGTTTCTTTAACTTTGCCTTCAGGATGCCAACAGTGATCCCCAGTGATTTATTTGTCCTGTAGTATTACTTGTTATTGAGTGGATGGTTAAGGATATAAAAATTATTTTTTCTCATTTTGAGAGGTTTTATTTTCTCCCACAGCCATCATTATTAAGGTGTCAAATGCTGTACTGAGTAATACTAAAACCACAATCTCATCTATTCCTTATTACTTTAATCATATAACATAGTGATTATTATAATTCATATTTTACCAATGAGAAAGCTAAGGCACAGATGAATTCAATCACTTACGTGGCTAATAATGCTAGAGCAGGTTTGGAATGTGAACATCAAACTCCAGGGTTTAAGCTCTTAACGTTATCAGTTGTTTAATATTTTCCAAGATAATCACTGACAGTAAGTCTGTTCCCAAATTATTTGTTTATGATTGTCAGGAATAAAATGTTAGGTAAAAATACTATACTAAAAGACATCATCTACTCATTAATTTTACCTCTTTTCTCAGATTTAGGGCCTTAATATTTCCCCTTAGTAAAATTATTTTATTAGTAATTTATACAAACCTCTTTAGAGTTAATGTCATGTATTTTAATAGCAACAGTAGATCAAAATCATTGACTGCTTAGAAATAATGGAGAAATTTTAAATTAAATTTAAATCTTAAGTGTCCAATGTTGTCACAAATGAGAGATATATCTACCTTAATTATGAAGTCTGTTAAATTACTCTCAATTGGAAGACTGTCTAGCAATTTGTTTCTGAATCAATTGGTCACAAGAGCTTATCTGAGCTGACTAAAAGTCAGTGTAACATTATTGGAATAATTTTAACTTTGTTTCCATAGCAATAGTTTTGTATGCAAGATAATGCCATCAAGATCCAGGGGCTTGTAGTTTTTGTTGTTTATAGAAATCAGTGTTACCTACGAACAAATCACGTGTCTGAAGTACTTGAGTTTTTATGTAAAAAATCAAAACACTATCTTATTTTAATATGTTGTATCATTCTCTTCTTGAATAGGATCATTATGTTGAATCACATAAGTTAATTCTTCTTTGCTTTACTTGATGTTGTTTGTATCTGAAGTGCAATAAGCATCATTAGAAAAAATTATTCTATAGACACTGGTATTGAAGACTAGGTGAATTATACAGCTCTAAATATGATACAGAAAATGTGAATAGATTGAAACATTTCACAAACAATAGCATGTTTGAAAAGAATGTGAAGATTTGATGTGGACAAGCTCAATGTGAGTCACACTGAAAGATAGATTATCTTCACTACTCCTGTCCTCTATCTTTAATGAAGGTATTCTATCCTAAGAACAGAAAGGTAGACTCCTCAAATTGTACTAGTCAAATCATGGCTTAAGTATGATGTTCACTTTTAGCTCTATTCTGAGACGAACTAAAGAAATGTAATTAAGGGAGTTAATTGTCAAATATCTTAAACAGCTCAAATGTTAAAGAAATGGAAGAGGTGTAGGTTAGGGGTGAAAATATACCACAATGGATTTGAAGATCATAGCTGTCTTCAAATTATTGAGGACTTGCTCTTTGTGTCTTTTGAGCTCAGATAGAGTCTCCATTAGTTACATGAAATTATATGGAAGTAATTTTTGACACCAAACAAGACTCTGATTTTTTACTTCCTCTTCTGTAAGTACTTCACTGGATTGTTATAAAAATTCTGAACTTTAAAACTCCAACATATTTAATAAATATATATCCATTAAAAATTGTTGTTTTTTTTTTTTTTTTTTAAATAGATGAGTGAGTTGTGGTTCAGAGAGGAGAGGTAGCTTGCCAAAGTTCACAGAGCTCCCACTTGCAGTTTAGCTTGTACTGCCTGTGCCACGTTTCCTTCTTCGTCCCAAGCTACCTCCCTATAGGCTTTTATACTCTGAGGAATGTTATATGGACGATACTGGTACTTTTTTCTTCTTAAGTTTACAAAAGAAATTAAAAGCCTTTTGGATTGCCTCAGTTTTCAATAAAACTCCTTCTCTATTTAATATTAATTGTTTGAAAATATAAAGCACACACATTTTTATAATCAAATTAGGAACATTGATTTTAAAAATCCTCAAATTTCCTTACAATATATAGTAGGTGTCTGCAACCCTTGGGCCGCAGACTTGCTCCATGCTTCAGACTGGTAGCTTTCTGTGGCCTGTTAGGAAGGGCACAGTAGGAGGTGAGCAGAAGGTTAGCTAGCATTACCGCCTGAGCTCACCTCCAATCAGATCAGCTGGCATCAGATTCTCATAGGAGCAAGAATCCTATTGAGAACTGTGCATGAGAGGCATCTAGGTTGCACTCTCCTTATCAGAATCTAACTAATAATGCCTGATGATCTGAGGTGAAATAGTTTCATCCCGAAACTACCCCCCACCCTGACTCTGTCTATAGAAAAACAATCTCCCACAAAACCTGGTGCCAAAAAGATTGGGGACCACTGATATGTATGATTCCAACTATTGGAAGCTATGAATTAAGAGACTGGTTGAAGTTCACTAGGCATTCTTTGCTTCTAAGGCAGGTACTGTGTTTCTTTACATTATGCTTATATAATGATTTTACAAAGGGTTAAGTAACTGAATATTTAGTTCTATTTTTTAAATATAATGGGGTTATGTTCATTTCTACACTGTTCCTTTTATGAAATGCATGGCTTTCCAAAATCATGCATTTTGTTTTCAGATTTTCTGTGTCACAAAAACCTGAGTTTATTTCTTTGTCTATTTTAAGTGAGAGTCTGCAAACTAATTCTAAATATTTCTGTACTTGCCCAGAAAATCTATAGTCAATATTTGCTCAAATAAACAAACAAATTAAAACAGCCTCTCATATCCAATGCAGCACGTATTCGTGACTGTTCTTCAAGGTTCCTAGGTCTATTCTTAATTGTTATAAGCAATATAATGGGTGTGTGTGTGTGTGTCTGTGTGTGTGTGGTAAAATAGGTAGGGTTAAGGAAGTAAAAGAAACATAGGGTTAAAACTATCTTGATCCAAAAAGAGCAACTCAGCTAGCTTCAGACAAACTGATTTTTCGTATTGCTATTGTTGATTGTTTAATAGGATCAACTTTACTTGGTTAGTTCTTTTATAAAAAGGTGGCTAGTTATACAAACAAAGATCCTGTTTTAACTCATGACTCTAAATATGATCCTCGACTCTCTGATTTAGAGTGAGCTCAAGTTACTAATCCAACAATGCACTTGACTGTGAAAACATCTCATGCAATTCCAAACAAAATAATATGACATTACTATGCAAATATATTGTCTAAATTATGTGATATGGTATCCCTGCATAGTTCTGACCTAAACGGATTGAAAAAACTGGGAAAAAAGTAAACTGATTTAATGATATGACTATAGGATCAGTATATGTGTATATATAGAATTAGTTTTGAAAATGCAAAACTGTTGGAGAATCACTACTGAATAACGTAATAATACCCTTGTACTAAGTAATATTTATTCTGAGCACTTGTCTGGTCTTGATAAGATATACTTCAAGGCACTAGGGTACTTAGAAAACAAAATTATTGCATATTCCATATAAAATAAATCCATGTATTCCAGATGTCTCACCTGTCACATAAATTAAGCCACAAGTTATCTTTAAGTGTTTGAATACATAATACTCATATTTAGAACTACAAATAAAATAGGCTATAAAAATTATAAATTTTTATGTTACTTTTAACTATTAAAGACTTCATATTAGCTCTTATCCCGATGGTTTAAAATAAGGTCCATAATTTTACTGGCAAAAATAGTAAAAATAAAAACATATATATTGTCATCCCAAATGATAGCAGTCTTCAAGAATAAATACATAAAAAACATTATGATGTGTTTTATTTAGATATGTATATGCTGTACCTAAAAGTGGATCCATAGCAAATGAGAGAACCTGTTATAATTACAATGAGAACATACTTTTACAGTAAAACGTATCTTTGGAAATCACTGGCTGGTTAATATTCATTTTCTTTACATCTAAATTAAACTATGTATGGTAACTATGTATGGCAATTAACATCCCTTTTTTGTGGCAGGCAAAATTCTAAAATGTCTCTCATGATTTGTATACCCAGGCATTTCTCCCTTGATTATGTTATCACACTTGGTAAAAATGATTTTCCAAATGTAATCAAGGTCATTTGCCAATTAATCTTAAAATGAGGAAATTATATGAGTAGGGCTAACCTAATCACATGACCCTTTCTATAGAAGAGGATCTGGTCTTCAACTATGACTGACACTGATCCCACAATAGTCTTTCTGTGATGCACATCTAATCTTCTGCTTATAACCTTTCCATGTTAATTACAGCTTTCAGAATAAGATTCAAAGATATCTGTTTATCACACATAACAGTTCATAATTTTCTTTTATTCTTTTTAGACTCATCTTCTATTATTCCTCCAAACACATTATTTTTTTTTTCAGGTATACTTTAGTACTTGAATTTTGGAAGACATTTTTGTTTCACAAGTTTGTGTTTTATGTTTCAATATGTTTGCTCCTTCTCCAGTACTCTCGTAGTCATTTTTCTTCTATACTGTAAACATCAGTTTACTTATCCCTCTATGTCATTGGATGCTTACTGAGTTCTTTGAGGATGCCTACTGTCAAGCAACAGTTTGATACCTTGTGATCTACTTTATCACATATTTGAAGAGTCAGAAAAAAAAGAGACGAAATAAGAAAAAGTAGTATTTATATAGGGCTTTGCATCATGCCAGGTGTTTTCACTTTGCATAATTGATAATTTGAAAGAGAGATTAAAGCAACGTATCAATGCAGCTCTGAAAAGAAACCAAAATAATATTAATGCAGCTGATGGACATTGACTTAAGCCTTGAAAGGGAGATAAATTTTTTAGTAAAGTGAATGATATTCTAGGACATAAACCATTCAGGTCGGCACAGATTGTCGTTAGGGAATAGAAATATAAATTCTATTTTATTAGGCATTTACATACGCAGTATTGAGAAACAATGGTAGAAAGTAAATAGATTTAGGTCATGATGTATAATACTTTTAGGAACAAGTAGCAAAATCTATAATTAATTCTAAAAGCAATAGGGAGTCAGTGAAGATTACTCTTGACTTTTTGAGACTAATTCTCTGTTTAAGAAAATTATCTAAAATTCTCTTTTATCACCCCAAAATGAGATTTATCAATATCCAACTTTGAAATTTTATTTACAAGTAAGACTATTCCAAATTAGTAAGGGAATATATAAAATAGTTGTGTTTTCTGTTAACCCCACTAACACATTATAAGAAACTTGGATGTATCTTTTATCTTTTTTCCCCAAATCACCTAGCACACTGTCTTATTCAGATAAGATGATCAATAAACGTTTTCTACATTCAACATTCCTATGGTTTGCTAGTCATCAAAATATTAGCATTTAACAAAATACACTCAATTCAGAAATGTAATGAAATCCAGCTTACTCCTGTTTTTTAAGTTTTCCCAAGGGACTCCAGAATCTTGTAGATATCTGAATAATTACTGTAATATCAACTGTCACTCTTTATAATTAAGAAATATACATACATGAGATTTTTTCCTGTTTTCATTTTTTAATATATGTAGTACTTATTAACGAGTCTGTGTTCAAGGAACAACTCAGAGTGAGACCTATACTTATGAAATACTGCCATTCAGATTTACCTTACTATTTCATACATTTAATCTATTTAAGATGTTTTGTACATTTATGATTCTACCAAACAATTCCAACAGTTTTCTATTGTGTGTACCACCTTACAGACTCTTTAGAAAAGAGTTCCTATATTGCTACATTCTGTTATCCCTAAAGGTATTTTTTGTATTTCTTCTACCTATATGTACTGCTGTATCTGTTAGTAGGTTGGAGGAATGACAACTTTGTGCATCAAAGCTATGCAGGAAAGTTGGTAGTGCTCTTTTACAGTTAACATAATTCTTGCTGTTTTTCCAGTCCTCTGTCCTCTAGGCTGTGTTGCATACATAATGATGCAAGACTGGAGGACACCAAAGCATCTACAAATGACAAGATACTTTCAGATGAAGCTTAATTCCAAAAAATTTAAATAGTTCTCCACATGTAGATTATGTAAACTTTCAGGAGGTAAGCATTGCTTCAATAACTGACCTCATTAATATAGTTGCCATTATCAACTGCTTAAATTAAAAAATAAGCCAACAGAAATTTCTTGAGCATCTTTCATTGCGTGAAGTACTTTTCTGGGCAAATAGGGTAAAATACATTTAAAAATATACATAGATATATGTACTTTCTGGATTGTGGCTAAGATTATTTTCAAATTATCACTATTGTGTCTTTGCATCTTTTTATTTTTCCACCTTCACATTTCTTGTGGTTAAAGCTTGTATTTTAAGAGAGTTCTGTTTAATTTGTTGTAGCTGTAACACAGAAAAGAAAGTCATAGGTAGACTTTTTGTCTATTCATCAGTTATATCTCCAGCACTGGATTAACAGGCCAACGGGTATGAATGAACCTCCCAAGAGGATATGCAGGTCATGTTAACCAGTGCTGAGGGGAACATGAAAAGTAAATGAATGTATTATTGCCCTCACGGTGCCTATGCTTTACCTGACTCTTACTTGTTACTCTTCTAAACTAGAATGGAATACTTAATTTGCGGTGGTTCATTACTTATCTAAACTAGGTACCTTTGAGTCCAATATACTCATTTTATAGAAGATAAAACATTTTCTCATTTATAGATGGAAGTGGTGGCAGAAAAATGGAAGTGTAGCTAATTACTAAAGGCAGTCTAGTAGGCATTCAGCTTGTTGCCTAGATTGTAGATTCTAGATCTCGATTCTATAATCACCCACAGTCTATTTGTAACTAACTCAAAAATGAAACAACTCAAGGAAAACCAAATCAAAGTGTACTTTGTATAATATAAGTAAGTGCTACTGTCGAATATGTGTAGCCTGGAGTATTTGAGAAAGAGTGTAGGTTCCCTTTCTGAGCTGCGCTCCATAATATCCTTTCTGAGCTACATTTCTTTTTTTTTTTCTTTTTTTTTTTTTTGAGACGGAGTCTCGCTCTCTCGCCCGGGCTGGAGTGCTGTGGCCGGTTCTCAGCTCACTGCAAGCTCCGCCTCCCGGGTTGGGTTTATGCCATTCTCCTGCCTCAGCCTCCCAGTAGCTGGGACTACAGGCGCCCGCCACCTCGCCTGGCTAGTTTTTTGTATTTTTTAGTAGAGACGGGGTTTCACCGTGTTAGCCAGGATGGTCTCGATCTCCTGACCTCGTGATCCGCCCGTCTCGGCCTCCCAAAGTGCTGAGCTACATTTCATAGTCATCTGGCAACCACAATGATATCTTTATGAGAAACACTAGGTGTTTGCATGACATTTAGTTTGAATTCAAAAAATGAAATTTCTTGAAAGAAGTTTTTGTCATGCTTGGAAGCCCACTGGGTGATAGAGTCTGACATGAGCAGTTAGGGTAGCTGGCTATTATGAGAATTTCTGTTTTCAGTTAACTTATTGCCATCATCTGCTTCCTAAACTTATTTGCAGTCACCAGCTGTCAAAGGGAGGTTTTACATTTAGCAATAAGAAGCATGCATCTGGACACCAGATTTCTTGTAGTCTTTAGAGACATCTGTCATATCCTCTTTAGAAAAGAGAATAATCAGCTCAGTTTGATTTGTACAATTTTTTCAGAATATTTATTATGAATGTATTTTATGTATTTATGTGTATGTTTGTATATGTCTGTATTATGTATCTACACATGTGTTTGCCTATTTTATTTTCAGATAAATCCAGAATTTATAATTTTTTTATTATTCCTAGAAAATAGTTATTGACATTTTTAAAGATAGAGATTGCTATGTATAAATGGCTGTCCAAAAGTATAGTCTATTTATTGATTGTCTTTCATTTAGGAATAATAAGTTAATCAGCACTGTGAATTTTCTGTGAAATTGAAGGTAAAATATTTAATGTCAACTTCTTTAACAATTTTAAGTTACTTTCAGTGGAGAACACATTATAGTAGATTCTTGATGTTTTGAGGGAAGACATCTTAATACAATTGTGATTCCTATTATTCGTCACCACTGTGATAAATGCTAGTATATCTAATGTGATAGGCTATATTCTAGATCATTGTTTCCATACATAGTCAATAAAGAAAAACAGTGCAGCACTGAGTTGTAGATGTGAGTTGTGCCGGGATTTTTTCTTTTGCTCTGCCTCTTACTTTACATATTGATCTTTTATTACATTTTGTGATTCAGCAAAATGCTAAACAGTTACATAATATTGATCTTCATGCTCACTCTTAATCAATTTTACAAATGTTAAAAGTAAAAGAATTACTCTGGCAAATTTGAGTTTCTTTTTAATAATTTCTTATTTTTCATAAGTTTGAGGTTACAAGGACATAACCTCTAAATTAGTAAAATGTATTTGCCCCAAATACATTGATTGAACATTTTCAAAGTGTGGGTCATTTGTGGAAAACCAGGGCTAAAGATTATAGTATTCTAAATATATTCCTAAAGGATACAGCATTCTGAAAAGAAATTCAGTGTAAGGTGATCTGATAGGCATGCGTATAACTTAAATTATAATTATCAAAAATCGTATTTTTGAGCCTTTGATGGGAGCCAAAAATAAGTTTAAAATGTGCTTGGTAATGCATCAAGTAACAATTAATAAATATTTATTAAATAGGGTTAGCAAAGCTTCATCATATTGATTAATAGAATGACTTTTAGAGTCAAATGGACATAACTTTACATTTTGAATTCAACATTCACTTGCTGTATAACATTGAAAATAAATAATTTTCTGATTATCAGTTTTCTCATGTAAAAATGGGAATATAATTGTATTTTCAAAATTTGAAAGTCTTTAAAGGGTGCCTGGTGCATTATCAAAACCTTCTACCCTCTAAAATCTGTTAACAAAATTGTATATGTTTACAAAATTATGCTAATTTATGAGAAAATTATTTAAAAACACTAAAAAAGGAGCCTAATCTTGAAAACCTCATAGTCTGATGAAGGTAAAATTTATGTAGAAGATATAATTTATCATATGTTTAGGAAACATATGGAATGAAATAATAAAAACCTAGCATCTGCCTTTCTGCATGTCTAGAATGGCCTAATCTTCATCTTTGTTGGTCTACTAGTGTGCTATTTGTAACCTGGTAAGAGGTTTTTTTCTCAGACCAAAGACATATTAAGAGAGGCCTCAAAAAATGAAAAAGAGTAGGGGGTATATGATTTCCCTACAATCTTTCCTGTTTATAATGCTTTATCCTAACTCCCTGTAGAAGCTGGTGATGCTAATCAATTTTCAAAGTGAACATTAATGCAAGATATCACTATTCCATAAAATTTGAGCAACAGTCGACTTTTGATCCATCCTCACTGGCCAGCAATTAGATGTACAACATAATGATGTGTTTTGAATGATCAAAGAATAGAGGGGCGTGGTGGCTTACTTCTGTAATCCTAGCACTTTGGGAGGCCGAAGCAGGTGGATCACTTGTAGTCAAGAATTTGAGACCAGCCTGGCCAACAGAGTAAAGCCTGTCTATATTTAAAAAAAAAAAAAAAAAAAAAATTAGCCAGGTGTGGTGGCACACACCTGTAATCTCAGCTACTCAGGAGGCTGAGACAGAAGAGTTGTGTGAACCTGGGAGGTGGAGGTTTCAGTGTGCCTTCAGCCTGGGTGAAAGAGCAAGACTCTGTCTCAAAACTAAAACTAAAAATAAAAATAAAAAACCATAAGAAAACAGTGTAAGAGACCAGCTATCATTTTCAGAACTGGCCTTTAACATGTGCAGAATCCATAAAAACTCCATAAAAACTCTCCCCCAAAAATAAGAAAAATCACAATATTTGTTAGGTCAGCCACTGTTTCCTTTCTTGTTTCACTCCAGAGGCTTCTGCCACATGATCAATAACCACAGAATATTGAAAGATGGGGATGCTTGATAAAATTTTGACACTGTCAAGGTTAATCAAGCTCGTATTAATTCCTATTTGACATGCAAAATGTTACTATTGATATAAATTAAAAGTACTTAATCTTTCATTTAGGCAAAAAGTAAAATTAGGGTTTTTGCTTTCATTAAACCCATGAAACAGAAAAAGGCAAATTTTGTCATCAGTAAGGGGTTATGTAAAATATTGAAATCCTCCTTTGATTTAAAAACTAATATCTCAATGAGGTACTGAGTAGTTGGAGCATGGGCATAACAGTCTGAAAATAACATAAGAATTTAAACTTTATTGAACATATTTGGAATAAATTGTGGTGTCCTAGAGGAGACAGTAAGTTATTCCACACCCAAAGGCAAAGATATATGAGGTAGAGAGAAAGGAGAGTTTTTAATAAAAATGATGAAAATTATGATATTGTAACTTATTGCACTATTTCAATGAATTTATGCTGTGGACATTGATATCTATTTTCATTTGACAAAGGAACTAGGTCTCAAGAGTTGGGGTTTTGCCTACATAACTGGCTGAATCTAAAAACAAATTCAGAACTCTTTAATTCAGATTTTTTTTTTTTTTTAGATGAAGTCCCCCTCTGTCACCCAGGCTGGAGTGTAATGGTGTGATCTCAGCTCATTGTAATCTCCAACTCCTGGGTTCAAGTAATTCTCTTGCCTCAGCCTCCAGAATACCTGGGATTACAGGTGACTGCCACCATGTCTGGCTAATATTTTTTTTATTTTTAGTAGAGATGGGGTTTCACCATGTTGGCCAGGCTGGTCTCGAACTCCCGATCTCAGGTGATCTGCCCACATTGGCCTCCCAAAGTGTTGGGATTAGAGGCATGGGCCACCATGCCCATGCCAGAATTCTAATTAAAGTCTACTGTTGATTTTTATACACAAGATCTACCTTATAGTGCTGGCTGAAAGCAGAGTTTTAGTGTGACTATGATAAGCAAAGAGGGCGAGGAAATAAAATAGTAACATATCCATGTCTCTTTATAAATTCTGGATTTAACAATTCATATTTGAAAATAATTGACTGTATCAGAATGTATTTATTTACTGACTTACTGTTCACTTTTCTATTTAAATTGTTTACTTCTCATCTCAATTTAATTCAGCTCAGCTCTGACTCTGGTTGTTTCTTCTCTTCTCCTAGCTTTGGGGTTGGTTTCCTCTTATTTCTCTAGTTTCTCTAACTAGCTGTGATGTTAGGTTGTTAATTTGAGATCTTTGTATTTTTGATATGAATGTTTAGCACTAATAATATCCCTTTTAATACTGCTTTAGCTGTGTCCCAGAGATTCTAGTATGTTGTATTTTTGTTCCCATTAGTTTCAAATAATTTCTTGATTTCTGCTGTACATTCACTGTTTACTCAAAAGTCATTTGGGAGCAAGCTGTTTAATTGCCATGTAATTTTATGGTTTGGAACAATTTTCTGAGTATTGATTTTTATTTTTATTTTACTGTTGTCCAAGAATGTGTTTGGTATGATTTCAGTTTTTTTTAAAGTTTGCTTAGGATTGTTTTATGGTCAATTGTGTGGTAGATTTTAGAATATGTATCATGTGCAAATAAAGAGAAAGTATATGCTGTTTTCAGGGGGTGGAGAGTACTCTAGATGTCTGTTAGATCCATTGGGTCAAATGTCAAGTTCATGTCCTGAATATCTATATTAGTTTTATGTCTTTGTCTAATACTGTCAGTGGGGTGTTGGACATCTCCCAACATTATTGTCTGTTGTCTAAATTTATTCATAGATCTCTGAGAACTTGATTTATGAATCTGAGTGCTACCTGATTGGGTGCATATATATCTAGGATAGTGAGATCTTGCTGAATTGAACCCTTTACCATGATGTAATGCTTTTCTTTGTATTTTTTGACTGTCATTGGTTTAAAGTCTCTTTTGCTTGAAATTAGAATAGCAACCCTTGCTTGCTTTTTTTTTTTTTTCTATTTGCCTGGTAAAGTTTTCTCTGTTCCTTTACTTTGAGACTATGGGTGCCATTGCTTATAATATGGATCTCTTGTAGACAGCATACAGTTGGTTCTTGACTCTTTATCCAACTTGACACGCTGTGCTTTTTAATTGGGGCATTTACACCATTTGTGTTCAAGGTCAATATTGATACATGTAGGTTTGATTCTGTCATTAAGTTATTAGCTGGTTATCATGCAGACTTGATTATATGGTTGCTTTGAACTCTCAGAGGTCCATGCATTTAAAGTTGTTTTTGTGGTGGCTGGCAATGGTCTTTTCTCTCAATAGTTACATAGTTAGCACTCCCTTAAGGACCTCTTGTAAGGCAGGTCTAGTGGTAATGAATTCCCTTAGCATTTGCTTGTCTAAAAGGGATCTTATTTCTCCTTCACTCATGCATCTTAGTTTGGCTGGATATGAAATTCTGTGTTGGAATTTCTTTTATTTAAGAATGCTAAATATAGACCCCAATCTCTTCTGGTTTGTAGGGTTTCTGCTGAAAGATCTGCTGTTAGCCTGATAGGGGGTCCCTTTGTAGGTGGCCTGCCCCATTTTCTCTGGCTGCCTTTAACATTTTTTCTTTCATTTCCACCTTGGAGTATCTGAAGACTATGTGCCTTGTTCCTATCCAACATAGTACTGAAAGTCCTAGCCAGAGCAATTAGGAAAGAGAAAGAAATAAAAGACATTCAAATAGGAAGAGAGGAAGTCAAACTATCTTTGTTGGAAGACTACATGATTCTATTTCTAGAAAGACTTATAGTCCCTGCCCAACATCCCCTAGATCTGATAAACAACTTCAGTAAAATTTCAGGATACAAAATCAATGTACAAAAATTAGTAGCATTAGCATTTCTATACTTCAACAGCATTCAAGCTGAGAGCCAAATTAACATTCACAATAAGCACAAAAAGAATAAAATACCTAAGAATACAGCTAACCAGAGAGATGAAAGAACTCTGCAATGATAATTACAAAACACTGCTCAAAGAAATCAGAGATGACACAAACAAATGGAAAAATATTCCATGCTCATTGGTAGGAAGATTCAATATTGCTAAAATGGCCATACTGTCCAAAATAATTTACAAATTAAATGCTATCCCTATCAAACTACCAATGACATTGTTCACAAAAATAGAAAAAAAAATATTTAAAAATGCATATAGAAACAGAAAAGAGCTCAAATATCCAAGGCATTCCTAAGCAAGAAGAACAAAATTGGACATATGTCATTACCCATTTTCAAACTATACTACCAGGCTACAGTAACCAAAATAGCATCATACTATTTGATTCAACCAATAGAACAGATATTGACCAATAGAACAGAATAGAGAATGAAGAAATAAAGCTACACACCGACAACCATCTGATCTTTAACAAGTTTGACAAAAACTAACAATAAAGAATGGACTCACTTTGTTGTTGTTGTTATTTGTTTTTCATTTTTCTTTTAAGTTCTAGGGTACATGTGCAGATGTGCAGGCTTGTTATATAGGTAAATGTGTTCCTCGATGGTTTGCTGCATGGATCAACCCATCACTCTAACTTTTTAATAAATGATGCTAGAATAACTGGTTAGCCATATTCTGAAGATTGAAGCTGGACTTCTTCTTCATATCATATACAAAAATCAACACAAGATGAACTAAGGATTTAAATGCAATATTTATAACTATAAAAGCCCTGGAAGATAATCTAGTAAATACCATTCTGGATATGGATCCTGGCAAAAATTTCATGATGAAGATACCAAAAGCAATTGCAACAAAAACAAAAAATGACAAATGGGATCTAACTAAACTAAAGATGTTCTTCACAACAAAGCAGACCAAAAACAGAGTAAATAGACAACCTATAGAATGGGAGAAAATATTTGCAAAGTATTCATTTAACAAAGGTCTAATATCCAGAATCTGTAAGGAACTTAAATAAATTAAGAAGCAAAAATCAACCCCATTAAAAAGTTGACATAGAACATGAATGACCATTTTTCAAAAGAAGACATACATGTGACCAACAAGCATATGAGAAAATGCTCATCATCACTAATCATTAGAGAAATGTACATCAAAACCAAAATGAGATACCATCCCATACCAGTCAGAATGGCTATGATTAAAAAGTCAAAAAATAACAGATGCGGGCAAGGTTGTAGAGAAAAGGGAATGGTTATACTTTGCTAGTTTAAATATAAATTAGTTCAGCCATTGTGGAAAGTAGTGTGGCAATTGATCAAAGAAATTAAAACAAGAGTACCATTTGACCCAGCAACCTTATTATTTGGTATTTAGCCAAAGGAGTATAAATCATTCTACCACAAAGACACATGCACGCATATCTTCAGTGCCACACTATTTACAATGGAAAAGTCATGGAAGTAAACTAAATGCCCATCAATGGTAGACTGGATAAAGTAAATGTGGCACATATACACCATGGAATATTATGCAGCCATAAAAAGAATGAGATCATGTCCTTTGCAGTGACATGGATAGAAGTGGAGGCCACACTCCTAAGCAAACTAATTCAGGAGCAGAAAACTAAATATCCTATGTTGTTACTTATAAGTGGGAGCTAATCATTGGGTGCACATAGACACAAAGAAGGGAACAACAGACACCGGGACCTACTTGAAGTGGAAGTTGGGAGGAGGGAGGGGATCGAAAAACTACCTATCAGATATTACGCTTATTATTTGGGTGACAAAATAATCTGTACACCAAAACCCTGTGACACACACATTTACTTATATCTGCACACATGCCCCTGAACCTAAAATAAAAGTTAGAAAATTAAACATTAAAAAATAAATAAATAATTCAAAATTTAAAATTAAAATAAATAAAAATAAAATAGTTTACTTCTCAAAAGAATAGAAGCATTTTCCTTCACCCTTTGAAGTGTAGAATACTCCTTATATTCCATAAAGTAATCATGTTGCCAGTTGAAGTCACTCATGCCATTCCTTTCAAACAACCTCAACATTTATGGACCATGAGTGGCCTTATACCTCACTGTTGCAAGTAAATTAATAAAATATAATGGAAATCAAATAGTCTTTGAAATCAGGTAAATTTGGGTCTGTATCCCAGTTGAGACAGTCACTGTGTGTGTAACTTAGAAAAGTAATTTGCCAAGTGTATACAAGCATGAATGCAAATTGTGTAGCATAATTCTGCTTATATAGTAATTCATAAAATGTAACTGCCCTTATTATTTTTAACTACTAAATGATCCCTATTTTTGTGTCTAACACTCTAACTCAGTATTAGGACAGAATTCATGCTTATAGCTTCAATATAATTAGTGGAAATCCTCATCTTCTTCCTAGTTCTTTTCAGGCTAATTCTGTGGGTTGCTGGATTCTGGTTCCTTTATGCCCTACAACCTTATGGCTTCATGCTGTATGTTAACTTCTCACTAGGAACAATGGATGACTTGACTGCTCTCTGCTGCCTGAACAACTTCTACCATCAAGTTGAAGCTTCTCAGCTATGTCAAGTTATTCAATATATGATGTCCTATGTTCCTCATCTTTGCACTGGAAATAATGCTATCAACTCAGTAAGTTGTTTCAAGTTAAAGATTTATCCACCAAATATTTCTCACAGTGTCTGACACATACTGAGTATTCAAAATATGGTAGTTATAATTACTTTATTCTTATACATAAATAAATATTGTAATATTTCTAAATCAAGTTCATACCCCATACATCCCTTTTTTCCTTGAGCTTTAGATGTTGTAGCTACCATCATAAAAGCTAACCCCACATTTCCATAATTTTCCTTAGGCCCTTATTCCACTCGGTTTACCTCTTTCTCCTACTTATTCCTACATATTTGCAGAACTTACAGAATATCTTATACTCTAATTTATCTTAGTAAAGCAATGTGCTTTGCATATTTGACAATGCTGTATAATTTTGATGATACAATAGATTTTGTCAGTGAGATTGTGTCCCACCCTAAAAGAATCTGAATGTATTAAAAATAATCTAACTGTAAATGATACCTTAGAGCCTAACTTGAAAATCAATTTTCTCTTAAGTTTAAATTATATGAAAGACTTGGAATATTCTACCCACAATTTCTAATATATTCATCTTTATGTATTCTTTTCTACTCTTTTGTAGCTGACTATATTCAATCCCCAGTGTTCTTTTACTTTTTTTTTTTTTTTTTTGAGATGGAGTCTCACTCTGTCACCCAGAGTGGACAGGCCAGAGTGCAGTGGCACACGGTCTCTGCTCACTGCAAGCTCTGCCTCCTGGATTCACACCATTCTATTGCCTCAGCCTCCCAAGTAGCTAGGACTACAGGTGCCCACCACCACACCCAGCTAATTTTTTGCATTTTTTTTTTTTAGTGGAGACAGGGTTTCACCGTGTTAGCCAGGATGGTCTTGATCTTCTGACCTCATGATCCGCCCACCTCAGCCTCCCAAAGTGCTGGGATTACAGGTGTGAGCCACTGTGCCCAGCCCAATCCCTGGAGTTCTAAGAGAAATCTTACTCCAAGAAAATGTAGAGAAGTAATACCATAAATATCTGCAGTTCTCTGATTCAGTTTATCATAAAATATCTGAAATATTTTAGCATTTGTCCTACACAGGCCTAGATTTTGCGGTAACAAAGTACTTTCATTAATCCTTTTAATATTTCTCTTTGCCAGAATGCTTGATCAAAAGTATTGATTATCTGGTGTCAGCTGTTTTCCCCAATTCATGCAGTACTTACAAAGAAGAATTTGGAATTAAGTACCAGAGAAAAGTTCTATTCCACCTAGAGGGCACATGACAATATTTTTGACATTCTAATTGGGTTATCAGCCTGTGATTGTAAATAATAAATGAAACTAATAATATTTAAATACAAAGGTATTTAAAGTAATGAAAGCAAAAGTTTAATGTATATCTTTAGTTCTTTTTTCATAGTTGAGATAATAAATACGTTTTGTATCAAAATTCGATATAAAAAGTAATTTTTTTTTTTTTTTTTTGAGACAGAGTCTCACTCTGTCGCCCAGGCTGGAGAGCAGTGGTGCGATCTCAGCTCACTGCAAGCTCCGCCTCCCGGGTTCACGCCATTCTCCTGACTCAGACTCCCAAGTAGCTGGGACTATAGGCGCCCGCCACCACTCCCGGCTAATTTTTTTGTATTTTTAGTAGAGACAGGGTTTCACTGTGCTAGCCAGGATGGTTTCGATCGCCCGACCTCGTGATCCGCCCACTTCAGCCTCCCAAAGTGCTGGGATTACACGCGTGAACCACCGTGCCCAGCCAGTAATTATTCTTATATATCATTAATCAAGATCATATGAATTATAACAAATCAGTACTTAGAAATATAATATTAAAATGCAGCAGCCTTAAAATCTATTGACCCAATGGATATTACCTACAAGTCTGGCTTTGTACAAACCCATTCAGAATGGTCCAGCTACACAGTGAAATATTTTATGTCAATCAAATTATGTTAATGTGCTAGAACATGATATGGACTTTTAAGAAAAAAATGATCCAATACAAAACTGTTATATGCTTGGCCCTCACCCCTATGATCACAAATCCCAGAAGTTCAAGAAAATTTGGCCAACTGAAGTAAATTGTAAATTGTGTTTACACTGTCACAAAGGTGGCATCACTATAGCTAAGACACAAAATGTTCTCTGTGTATTGTCAAGATTATCCTGAAATATGATAATTTTTAAAAGTTTTCAGGACATACCTATTTATCTAATATTATATATATTTAAATAAAATATCTACACTATTTTCATATATACCTTAATTTTCTCTGCTACGTGTTGAACTCTGTTGTGTAAAAAAGATACACTAAAATTGTAGCCCCCAGCACCTTAGAATGTGAACTTATTTGAAAATGGAATCATCACAGAGGTAATCTGGTTGAAACGAGCTCATTAGGATAGGTCCTAATCCAATATGACGGGGCTACTTATAGAAAAAATAAAATTTGGACACAGATAGACACATAGAGGGAAGATGATGAAGATACACAGAGAGAATGCCACTGAAGATGGAGGTAGAGTTTGCAATTATGTTGCTGCAAACCAAGGAACATCTGGGATTGCCAGAAGCAGGAAGAGGCAAAGAAGTAACCTTCTCTACAGGTTAGAGGGAGCATGGCCCATCATTCCCTTGATTTCACATTTCTAGCCTTTAGAACTATGAAACAAAAATTTTCCCTTGTTCTAAGACATCTAATGTATAATATTTGCTACTGCAGCCATAGGAAGCTATACCTTCTTTCGTTCACTTTTTAAAATTTTATTGTTCTCTTTCAACTTCTTTGACATGTCTATTCCTTTATAGCTAAAGTCAATGATTAAAGAATAATATCTCTAAGTGTACAGTTGTGTTCTAACCTTCTTACATACATTGATTCATTTAATTCTTACAACAACCCTGTGAAGTAAATATTATTATTTTGCTTTTTACATATGAGAAAGCAGAATTGCAGGAAGGTTAAATCATTTCCTCAAGTAAACACACAAAATTATTTTTGGTTAAGTAACTTTCATTTGTCTGTCTTTTGTATTTACTTTGATTTTACTTTGCTCAATATGTTAGAAAACACTCAAGAATAAACGTGATTTATATTGAATCTGGGTTGCTTAATCAAAGCAGTTACAATTTCTTAGGCATAAATATCCAGACATGGGAAGTTCCACAATCTTATTATAGTTCACATTGCTCTCTTGCTCAAGAAAAAAAAAAAAAAATGTTTGAGGGCCCACTGAAAAGAATTGAGGAAGAAAATAAACACTATTTTCTATTCAATAGGCTGTAATTTTCTGCCCTTCCTATGTTTCGATATGTCCGGGACAGAATTGTGAAGAAAGCAGCAAAAGCTTCCTCAGTGCATGCTTAGTGTATTTCTTTATGCATTATGTTAAATTTACCAATCAATTCAGAAGAGAATTGAAATTAAACATTTTATCCATTTCACTTACTCATTTTCAAGAGATGCTAAAATAATATTTTATAGTGAACCAGTGTGGTCGAAAACACTCTTTTTATACAGCTTTCACACGAGTAATGATTGCGAACCTATCAAAATTCGTTTCAGTTAATAATTGCATTCAACATGGGTTTACAAACCATTTACAAAAGTTTTTCAATACTGTACAGAATCTGAGATTTTTGCCCTACGTTCAAACAAGAATTTAATCTGCCACAATATCAAGAATGTTGGCAGAAGACTAAGACTTCTGTGTTAGAGACAAAGGACTTTATTACTCCCAGATATAGCAGTAGTCAGAATATTAACGTCTTCTTGTGCTGGTTGTTTAAGCCTTCATTCCCATAGGGCTACATGAAAAAAAAAAAAAAAATAGGTGCCTATACAGTGGGCTACATTACCAGAGAGGAACACTAAAGTCAAGGATCATGGATGTTTTATAATGAACAGTAAACATGCTGTACCTTTGCCCTGAAGGGAGATTCCATCTCTATCATCCAAAACTGTAAGCAAACATGCCCTTTACTGTAGAAAAAGACATCATCTGTGTCTTCCATGGACAGTCTCCATGGAAACATCTTTGAAAAAGAGTTAAGAACAAAAACATTTATTTCCTCTGCTTGAAAGGCATGCAGAAACACAGGAAGCTTATGAATAATTTTTTCCCATAAAAAGGCATGCAATTAACTCTTTCCAAGTGATCATTGAAAATAAATTATTTAGCTCACTTATGGATACTTAGTAATATATTCAGTTAAACCCATAAACAATTCTGGAACCAATACCAATAATGCCAACAAATAAACATGCCTAGCAGGAGGGTCTTAGTCCATTTTTGCTGCTATAACAAAATAGGAGTGGGTAATTTATAAAGAGCAGAAACTTATTTCTCACAGTTCTGGGAGCTAGGAAGTCCAAGATCAAGGCATTCACAGGATTTGCTGTCTAATAAGGGCTAATCTTTGCTTCTAAATTGGCTTCTTGGGAGGAGAGGAATGCTGTTCCTCACATAGTAGAAGGCAGGAGAGCAAGCAAACTGAACACTTTAAGAAGATTCTTTTACTAAAGCCTTAATTATATTCACAAGAGTAGGAGCTCTAGTGACCTAATTACCTCTTAAAGCCATACCTCTTAATATGCTTACATTGGCCATTAAGCTTGAACACATAAATATGAGAGACAACACATTCAAACTATAGCAAAGGGTAAGAATTGGGAAGCAAAACAAGACTACATGATAAACAATAGATGAAGAAAAGGGAGCAGCAAATTAAATGAACATCAGGTGGTTGCCACTGGGTCTTCCACTTACAGTCCATGTGTAGTTAAGAGGGATAGGAACTACACTTTCACTGGAAATGACTAAAAAACTAGACAAATAAATTAAACAATTGTTATCAGACATTGTACATCAGGTGACGTGGAGTGGAGATTTCTGGGGAAGAGAATAATAATGAAGTGATCCTTATGATTGCTTCACCTTACTGCCTAGAAATAGTCTGCAGGCTGTGACTCAGGGTCATGGAACACCAAGCTCAGAAGTGTTGAATTGAGGAGATGGCACAAGAAAACCAGGGAGATACAAAGTAACATGAAGAAATTGTTTCTGGTGGAGATATGCTTGTTTCATGGATTGTGATGATTATTTCATGGGTGTATAGATATATAAACACTAATCTAACTGTATACTTTAAATAAGTGTAATTAATTTTATTCCATACAGCTTTAAATATAATGAAAAAAATTATACAAACACTTTATGTGATTAGTTTGGAAATAGTGATAGTGGCAGTAGAAAGACAAATTCCTAGGCAGGCAGGGATGGGTCCTCAATGAAACCTGACCTTCAATCCAAAGACAGCCTGAAGCCTGAAAACTGAGCCACCAGTTCTGGATAGAGTCCAGGACCTGAGTGAGAACTTCCTCCCTGCCTTTTAGCTAATCAAATGGTGCTTTTTATAGGCCCACCCACAGACTCATTAGCACACAGTCCCCCATTCTAAGCCCATGCAAATCCTGGACTCAGCCTCGCAGAGGGCTACCTGCTTTCAGTCCCTCTGCCACACAGAAGGTTAACCACTTTGGGTCCCCTCTCATTGCCGAGAGCTTTTCTGTCACTCAATAAAATTCTTCTCTGTCTTGCTTGCTCTCTGGTGTCTGTCCACCTCATTCCTCTTGGTTGTGGGACAACAACTCGGAACACACCAAAATGGGGGTGTGAAAGGAGCTGTAACACGCGTTCCTGCTCACCAAGTTACAGGAGTGAAAAAACTGCTGAATGCCACACACCCCCATGCACCAAGCTGTAGGCAGCAGGAACAGGCGAGAATTGTAACATCTCCTGGGGGCTCAGACCTTGGGGCTCCCCCAAGCAAAAGCTGCAACTCTCCCTGGGTCTCTGTGGTTGCTGGCATCTCCTAGTTTTCAGGTACCTTTGCATCCCCCTTATCCAGATGCCAGGGCCCAAGGCAGAAGCTTGTTGTACCATGCCTACACCAGCCTCTGGGCTGAACCCAGAGCCACAGTTGGTGCAAGATTCTGGTGGTAGCATCAGCTGACTTAAGCCTGTCAGGCCAAGTGGGTGGAACCAGCCCTGTGGGCCTGAGGAAAGCCCAGGCAGAGGTGCCAGCAGTAGAGATTTTTCACTGGCAAAGTGGTTCTACAAGAATCCTGTGTCAGCAGTAAAAGTACACAGACAAAAGGGTTTTATTTTGTAAGATTTAAAATTAAAATGTATTTATTACATTTCACTTTTAAATAATCTTAGTTTAGATTATATATGTGCATATATCTACATGTCTTGCTTTAGATTACATACACACACCATACACACACACACACACACACACACACACATACACACACAAAATGGACTGTTTATGTCCCCCCTAAAATTCATATGCTGGAGCCCTAATCACCAATGTGATAGATTTGGAGATGTAGCCTTTGGAAGGTAATTAAGTTTAGATGAGGTCATGAAAGTAGATCCCCGTGATGGGATTACTAACCTTATAAAAAGAAGAGACATGAGATCTCTCTGCATGCATGCTTCAAGGAAAGGCTATGTGAGGACCTCATCTGAAAGAAGGCCATCACCAAGGAACCAGCCATGATGGCATCCTATCAGACTTTCAGATTCCAGATCCATGAGGAATAAATGTTTGCTGTTTAAGCTACCCAGTAGATAGTATTTGTTATAGCAGCCCTAATTGACCAAGACAGTATACTTTTAAACCAAATTTAGATTTAAAAATATTTGCTTTATTCTGATAAAAGTCATTTTAATGGGATTGTCATGGTGGCTTTAGGAAAAGGACAAAACTCATATAGATGTATTATGGAATTTCTGAAGCATTGTACTACGAGGGACTTTGACAATTTGTAAGTAGGTATTTAAAATGTGGAATTTCTGTCCTATGTGAAATTATATCAGACAACTTTTGCTTACACTTATAATACATGAGTGAGATTAAAACTCCTCATAATACACTGGTCTTGGAGCCTAAGAAAGCATTATTCTACATGAGTGAGGTTAAAACTCCTCATAATACACTGGTCTTGGAGCCTAAGAAAGCATGATTCCTGTGATTCATCTGGGCTTAGACTGAATTTTTATTGTTGTTATTTACCATCTCCCTTAATTACATATAATTATGCTGTATTGTGTTTTAACAAATGACACCTGACACATCACAGGACAAAAGTTATCCAGATCTGGGTCACTGGAGCTGAGTAGGGTAGACTCAGCTGCATGTGGTGGTAAGAAGTCTCAGTTCAGCCAAAAAAAAAAAAAAAAAAAAAAGGAAACAAAAAAACAATGTTCAAACCTTCAGTTTACAATAGCAGGTGGTAGCACTTACCGAAATACGGGCAGAACACGGTGACAATGCATCCAAAAGTAAATGGGCCAAAATTTACTAAATATAGCATCAAAACTCTGAATAAAAATAGTAAAGCCTGTAATCCCAGCACTTTGGGAGGCTGAGATGGGCGGATCACGAGGTCAGGAGATCGAGACCATCCTGGCTAACACGGTGAAACCCCATCTCTACTAAAAATACAAAAACTAGCCGGGCGAGGTGGCGGGCGCCTGTAGTCCCAGCTACTCGGGAGGCTGAGGCAGGAGAATGGCGTAAACCCGGGAGGCGGAGCTTGCAGTGAGCTGAGATCCGGCCACTGCACTCCAGTCCGGGCGACAGAGCGAGACTCCGCCTCAAAAAAAAAAAAAAAAAATAGTAAAGCTCCAGCCCAGCCCTTTCAAATAAGTGAGGCTGTAAAATCTTTACAACGACCCATTTCTGTTTTTGTTTTGTTTTGTTTTGTTTTGCCAAGGGGACTGGACAGAAGTTCATTTAGCAATAGTAGACTCAGCACTGGCTTGTCACTAGTTTCTTTGATGTCAATGTTTTCCATTACTTTTGCCCCAGGTGAGAATAACTTTTAGAACTAAGATAGGATGAAACAGAGTATGGTACCAAACCATGCATGGCTGGGGGAATCAAGACGGTAAAATGAGTGGACTTGTTCTCAAATTTCAGGTGTTGAACAATTGCTTGGAATACATTGTAAGAATTCAAACTCCCATTCCCACCCCTTTTTGAAGTCTGACTCACTAGATCTAAACTGGCACCCCGGAAACTGTATTTAAAGAAGTTTGTTGCATAATTTGAAGACCATATTTTGGCAAATGTGGTCAGTGATTAGGAGGTGGACTTTGAAACCAGGCAGCCTTCATGATTGAGTCCTAAACTGTCATACCTTAGCTATGTAAATATAAGCAGAACATGATACTGAAACTAAGTTTTCAGTAAAAGTAGGTAATTATCTTATCTCAAAAAGTTTTATTGAGGAGTAAATGTAAATTATTAATAACAGAGCATGATACATATTTACTTGTAATAACAGCTCTCTTACTATGTTATTAAAGAACTAAGGATATGGCAAAGTCTGATAAAAATTGGTAGTGAAATAATTATAAAATATTCCATCCTCATTCTGATTGGTGGGGCAAATTTTAACATTTAGTTTAAAAAATATTAATACACTTTATAAGATGTATTATATATAATGAATCAAGGGGGTTTAGCAAACTTGGGTGAGAGGGGTAGCAAATAGGTAACTCTTAGACAAATGGTTCAGATTTTTCTGAGAATGGTACATTAAGGAAATTGTGTTTATAGCTAAAGATGTAACCAAAATTATTTTAGAGAAACAACTGTTAAAAAAATGAATTTGAAAGAAAATTTTAAAGAAGATGATATATTAAAAAATTTGCCTCATGAAGAAAATAGAAAAGTTCTAAATGTTTTATAAAATAAAAATTAGTATTTTATAGACGCTCTTTGTATTCATTTCCTAGAGAATGAAAACCAAACTTAAACTAGCATGCAATTATGCAAATTATTCTAAGAATTCTGAAAAATTCTGTAATAAGTAAACAAAATAGAAAGAATTGTCTGACTATATATAATCATATGTTTAAAAGTTTTTGAAAAATTGAATTGTTATTATACTGAGTATATTTGTAAAAATTGTAATACTTCAAATAACTTTATTTTTTAAACAGAACTGATGGTGAAAGTTTTTATTTATTTTAATCATGTATCATGGCATTGATGAGATCAAACTTGTATATTTTTTATTAAGGTAGGTTTCATTGTCAGCAAGTTTTTACCTATAGTCAATGTAAGTTGATAAGTTTTTCAGGGTCACTAAAAAAGTTTCACTGAAATACCACTGAAGACAAGATATACTTCTATATCTTGGTCTTTCTCATCTTATCCTTCTTCCTACCTCAGCTTTTTCTCTATTACTTGTGGCATAATTGCCACTTAATATTTACTCCAAATAATGTGTGCAAAAATATTGGCAATGCTAATGCAGTATTTATTATTTTACTTCTCTGTGTTTCCAAATCCTTCAAAGTAGTAAACTTTGCCAAGCAACAAAGAATTTTTTTTCCCAAGTAAAACAATAATAATAATAAGCAAACACTTGGGGATAAAAGATTCATTTCGGTTGGTTCCAAGTCTTTGTTATCATAAATAGTGGTGCAATAAACATATGTGTGTATGTGTCTTTATAGTAAAATGATTTATAATCCTTTGGATATATATCCAGTAATGGGATTGCTGGGTCATATGGTATTTCTGGTTCTAGATCCCAGACCATAAAGTAAAATTTTAAAAAATAATTCATTTCATCAAATATATGATATGGAGTTTTTGAAATAAAAATTATAATGAATATATATTCAGGTAAGTGGAAACAAATGGACTGTATTTTTTAAGTAGCCTTTATTTTTCATAGCAGTTTTAGTTTCATAGTAAAATTGAGCAGAGAAGATACTAAGACTTTTATTTTTCTTTCTCGGTAAGAGAATAAGCTGACATACTTATACAATCAGCCATATACATACCTTCAAGTTCTTTCCTCTATTCTTTGCTCATTTTATCTCCTGGGTAAATGTTACTTTTTCTATCACTTATCACCTCATAATTCTTGGTGATTTAAGTCTTCATATCAATGATACCTCTATATCTTGTTCTTTCTCATCTTATCCTTCTCCTTACCTCAGTTATTTATTATCATAAGCATACCTCTACTTTTAAAAAATAAGCATTTAAAAAAATTTAAATGACAAGTAAAAATTGTATATATTTATGGAGTACAATATGATGTTTTCATATATGTGTACACTGTGGGATGGTTAAATCAAGCTGTGTAATATAGGCATTATCCCAAATACTTATTTTTTGTGGTAAGCACAGTTAAAATCTATCTACTCATTTAGAAGCTGGATAACACTATGGCAACAATCTCAACTAAATCTCAGTAGCTTACCACAGCAAAATATTATTTCTTGTTCTCATACAATCTCATTGATCCAAGATTCTCCAAGGAATCTTCCTTTACGTAGTGGCTCACCATTCTAGAACACTACATCTTGTAGCATGTCTTTTTTTTTTTTTTTTTTTTTTTCAACACGATACTTCAGGTTTTGCTGTATCAAGGAAACAAAGCACAGAGCATTGGTTTATAAAGACTTCTGCCCAGAAGTCATATTGCTGTCAACTCATTGGCCACACAAAATCACATGGCCACGACTATCTCCAAGAGGAGACTTTTTAATAATATTTTCTTGGTCAAAACTATTCTCTCATTGAATTCAGTTCTTAGACTACAATGTACCTGCACCTATACAGCATAACAGAGCAAACAGGTCTAATATTAGACCTATTTCATTGCCATGAACCTCAGACAGGCTCTTAGTGCCAAGAGACAATCTTATTATATTTTCATGGAACAATAATTCTTAACTCTCCTAGACAACACCTTCAGACTTTGTCTTCTCAAATGTCCATCACATCCGTTCAGTTCTTATTCTCAGCGGATAAACCATCCATCCCCCAGGACAACATTTTTTCCCTTTTCTTGCAGAGTACAACATAATATAAATATGTGAAAAGCTGGTGGCATTTTGTATTCACCGGAAAAAATGAAAGCCAGCAGAAGAGGCATCCCATTAGTACCTACCACACCAGCCTCTCCTCTACTATATCTCCTTTATTATCAATTTCTTTTTCAATGAGTTTTCCTTTTCTCTCCTATCTTTAAAGGTTGTACTCTTTCTAGTTTTTGTAATTATTTTTTCCTTTTTTCTGTGCTCCTTCCCTCTACTGTAATGGTTACAAATAAGATCTATTTACAGAAGCAGCCAAAATTTATATTTCCAGTCTGAACATCACCTGTGATCTCCAGACTTGTGAATGCAACTGCCTAATTATACCCTTGAATTTCTATTTGGCATTGCAAACCTAATCCATTCAAAATTAAACACCCGATATCTGGCTCAGATCTCCATTCCAAAGTATTCTTCCACCACTCAGTATTAGGTAACTCTATCTTCCCAGTTCCTCAGAACAAAAGTCTTTGGAGATCTCCTTGACATATCACTTTCTCCAACACTCTGCATCTAATCAATAAGGAAACAATGTTGGCTCTACCTTCAAACTCTATCCATAAACTCACCATTTATCTCCATTTCTGTCACCAACACCTTGACCCAAATCATAACCTCCTATAAAATTTTCCTCCTTCATCCTGTTATCCTCAAGTCAATTTTACGTATAGAAGTCAAAATCATTCTCTTGAAATGTAAATCAGATAATGTTATTCAAAACTCTACTGTGACAGGCATCTCTCTCAGAGTAATAGGTAAAGCCCTCATAATGGCCTACACAGTCCTATACGATCAAGTTGCATATGTTACTATTTCTCACATTTCTAACTCTGCATCATCCCCACTAGTTTTCATATGTTTCTCAAATGCACTAAAATCTCTTCCATATAGTCCTTTGTACTTGCTTTTATCTTGGCCTAGAATATTTATTCCCATATATCCAAATGCCTCACTTACTCACTTTCTTCAGGTCTTTGTACTAACGTCGCTTTATCAGGGCAGCATTCTCTGACTCTATTTAAATATTTTTCTAACCAAAACCACAAACAATGACACTCCCCTTTATCCCATTGGTACCGCGTGTTCTTCCTCTCTGCTGTATTTTTATTCATAGCACTTTTGCCATTATATTTCATTTATTGGTTTGTTTCAACATCTGCACTAGAATGTAATCAAAGGAATACTGGAAGAGAAAAAGACAAATTCTGAACACATAATTACCAATGAGAGTTTAGGTTAATGAGATCCTAGTATTAACAGATGACAGAAGAAATGAAATAAGTGTGTAAAATATGAAAGAAAAATATCATAGTTTTACAATTGTATCTTGGTTCAATATTTGTCTACTGAAATTCATTTTTAAAGTTGTAAATCATGCACAAAATGTTGAAAAAGAAAATGGAATCTAAAGTCCAACACTATGGTGCACTAATACTTAGTCTTTTTTTATACAGTTTCCTCCATTTTGTAGTATTTATTTAGGCACAAGAAATTTGGAGCAAAGCTTTGTAGCAAAGCTTTCTGGCAATTTGAAAAAGATGTGAGTTTGTAGAAAAGAAAACCTGGCATTTTATGTGCCTGACTTCATTAACAATTCTGAGAGCAGTCTTTCATCTGAATTATTTTTATAAATTGCTACTGGGAAAAGTACTTGCTATTGTGCTTATGATTGCCAAGCAAGCACATCCCTAGATGCGGTGTAAATGAGCAGAGTAGAATTTAAAACAGAGTTGATGTGAATCAAGCGTGCCAAACTTATGCTCAGCTGAGGAGGCCCCCATTCATGCAGCGTAACCTGGTCTATCATCATTTGGCGGGGAGCCCTCACATTCCTCCACACCTGGCTTTTGCTGATGATAACAAGCCAGATTCTTCTCAGCAGGACCATTCCTTGCTGAGCAGCTAGAAAGAAAAATGTTCAGTGGGTAAATTTATATTTGGGGTTTCCAAAAGTACCTCAATGTGCTTTAAAAGTTTTAAGAAAAACATTTTAAATTCTAAAGACAAAATCTTAAGCGTCAATACATGACTTGTGGATCATATGGAGTCAGAGGAAAATATCATCTTCTGCCTTTAAATATCATACTTCATAGATTATCAGAATTTCGGGGGTAATTCTACCAAATGTCTTATTCCCCACAGTGGAGTCAGCCTTTCTGAGCTAAGTAATTTTATTGTAGTTATGCTAGAAATGTGTGATAGGAACTAAAGGGTTCCATTTTCAGGAGGAAAATTCAAGGGAAGAAATCTGAGGGTGTATGTTCTTATTTCTCTTAAGGCCAAAGGTGAGAACTGAGTTTAACAAAACAACAAGAAATAATCCACTTTTCCTCACACACACACAAAATAAGTTTCAAGAAGATACCTAGGAAAGTAATAGTTTTACTGTTAGCAATTCTATTAAGTTATATGACTAAGTGTTGAATATTCAGCTTTTTAAAGAACAACTTCTTTTCTATTCACCCTTGATTGGAACGCACAGCATAGGAAGAAAAAACAAACTAAGACACTAACGTCAGTCTTGAGTTTAAATACTTGCTTTGTCACTTAGCCATTTTGAAGAGGATAGTTAATATCTCTGAGCCTCAGCTTCCCTATCCTTAAGATAAATTATCAAAATTTAAACTATTGACAAATAAAATAGATGAAATGTACTTAACATAGTATATGTTTCATAGAAGTAGCTATTAGCACGCATTAATTAATGTTAGTAATGATATTTGTAATTTCTAGTTATTAAGACAAAAATAAAGAATGGTGAATGTTGCATATTACCTTACAGGATCATTATTTACAGGATGAATAAGACAGAAGAAAATAAGAAGGAGCACAATAATTAGTAGCCTGGGAGTTCTCCACAGGAAACAAACATTTGTATATTCATATTCCTGTACTTGCACAGCCTTAGTTTCCCATGTCCTGCAACTCCTCTTTCTGTTCACTCCACTCCCTGATCTCTTAAAATGTTGTTATTGATCTTATTTGAAAATGTAATTTTTGAAATTAATTGGTCTATCAGCACAATTTTGAATATAAAACATTTACAAATGCACAAAAGCAAGACAAAATAGCCTTATTGCTAGCTTGCAAATATGAGTTAAAGAGACAAATTTTAAAACTCATGGTTGAAAGTCCCATTTGAACTTCATATGACACGTTACATCATGAAAGTATAGAATGACCCTGAAAATTAAGAGTGATCATGAATTTTCAAAAATAACTAAATAAAAAAAAAATCTAAAGACAATGTTTTTCCTAACAGTATACTTGAAAAACGTTTCCTGTGAAAAAGTTTTACTGGTAGGTAGAAATTCTGGCCTGTATGGTAAAGTGTTCTTATAGAGTTTGGAAAAGTCTTATTGACATAATTATGTGTTTTATTTCTCACAGTTGAGAGACAAGAAATTGGCTAGCAAAAATTTCTCACCCAATAATTCATAATGTGTACACATTTCACATTTCAATTCTCCATAAAAAAACTGAATGACATGTAAATGTTTAATATTAATTGCCTGGGGACTTTTTGTACAGTTCTTCAGGATTATGGAAGTTTTTTGAATATTGTGATTTATTTTGAGCTATTCTTATAATTCCACTGAAATTTTCAGTAAGACATAGTTTACAAAAAAATAAAAATAAAAAATAAGGCCAGGTGCAGTGGCTAATACCTGTAATACCAGGATTTGGGAGGCCTAGGGGGCAGATCACTCGAGCTCAGGAATTCCAGATCAGCCTGGGTAGCATGAAGAAAGCATCTCTACCAAAAACACAAAAATTAGCCCAGTGTGATGGCACACACCTGTAGTCCCAGCTACTCACAAAGCTGAGGTGGGAGCATCGCTTGAGCCCAGGAGGCAAAGTTTGCAGTGAGACGAGATCATGTCACTGAACTCCAGCCTGAGCCAGAGTGAGACTCTCTCTCAAAAAAAAAAAAAAAAAAAAAAAAAGTGGGACTACATTTTCAGATACCTACAAAAATAGAGGAAAGGCTGTTCTTATCAATATTAGGAATTACAACCCCACCAAGAAAAATGACGTTCTGGTGTTAAAGGTCTTATCCAGTCCCAGATTTCAATTTACAACTCTTGCTTAATTAAATCTTTACAAATTCAGATTGACTCTTGAAAGAATAGGCCATCTATGCCACTGAAGGTATGAACTGGTCTTAGCTCTGTCTCTATTCAACTGTGTGGTGATAGAAGGTTATTATCTTTGACATTTATATCTTAGTTTGCTTATCTATCAGATAAAATGTCTCTAAGATACTCCAGCACTTAAATTTCAAGACCTTCTGAACCTGAGAATTGGAACATTCACTATCAAGGACAAACATCCCTTTAGGAGTGTGATACGTCAGTGAGAGCAGCTGCCTCCACAGTGATGAGTGCAGATGTGGAGAGATGACCTCCATCTGGAAGTTCAGCAGGTTGTCTTCCCAACAGAGTCCTTTCTAAATAGTTGTTTGTGTGCATTTCTCACTAGCCTCCCTTAGCAACCCTTGAACATTAAGGTCAAGGAAAGATACACTTGAACCAACCAGTTCCACTGCCAGCAACGAAGGCAAGGGTATCACTAGAGAAGGATGAAAGACAAGCTTGACAGCCACAGTCTGAGATTGTCTAGGCTAAAGCAACTGCATCGACCTCCTCCAATCACAGGGGGCTTAATTTATCCTATCATATTTATTACTTTCAATATGCCACCTGGTGCCATGTGAAGTATTGGAGGAATGTCAAAACATAGACTAGATAAATTCTGTCAAATCAAGTGGGCCATAGTGCAGGATAATTTTCTGGGTGGATTTTTTGTCAACCTAGTTCCCTACTCTTTCTCACTTGTATTTCCCAAGAATAACTGCTGAATGTGCAAAGACTGCAAAATCTTGAGTAGGGAGGAACTGGCTGGAATAGCCTGCACTCGGTTCCAGTCCCCATTAGAGACAAGCTATCCTTCATCATTTTAGCCTAATGTTTCGTGTTACCCCAGGGCATAAAACTCAGGACAAACTGCTTTCAGGAGTCTTTCAGCTGTGGTACAAGTAAGGCACATACACACAATATCCCTTCCTCCTCGGAGCAGTTTTTCTGTTCCTTGGAAGGCCAGCTTACAATAAATCCTAAGCTATTTTCCCTTGATGCCTACCTGTAAGTAATAAGCTCGCCTCATGTAACTTGTTTTCTGTGGGTGTGTCATCTCTCCAGATTCAGACAAACTGGCCACAGTGAACTGCACACACCAGACCACTGATTGACCACAAAACATTATTATAGCTATATATATGAGAGACACCTGGGAGAAACACACTACGACAGTTCTTGTCTCAAAATATATGTATAATCTGACCATTTATCACCACCTCCAATGTTACTCTCCTAATTGATGCAACCCGCTACATTTTATTCTCCACATAGCAGCTATGCAGTCTTTCAAAATGAGTCAGACCATGCCATTCCCTTGTTTAAAATCCTTTCCGGCTTCCTAACTCATTCAGAATAAAATCCAAATTTCTTACCATAGACTGTAAAGCTACTATATGACCTGGACCTGAACTTCCTTTCAGACTTCCTTTCTTCTCTCCCTCTTCCTTTCACTTTCTGCTCTAACCATTGTGCTCTTCTAACTATTCCACAAAGACATGAAGTACTCTTCTGTCTCAAGGCATTGCATTAATACTTCCTCCCTCCAAGACTCTATTCCCTTGGCTTTCTGCCTGCCGTGTCTGTTTTTGTCTATGCTCAGATGTCACCTAATCAGTGCTAACCACCTATCTAATATAAGTCCTTTTATTTTCTTCTTTTACCTTTACCTTTTTTTTTTCCATAGGATTCCATGACATTATATTTCCTATTTTCTGATTGTTCAGTCTCATAATTCACTGGATTTGGTTTCATCATTGGATACCAAGTGGTAAGAACAAAACATGGAACTCATTAAGCACTGACTTTGCTCTAAGAACAAATGAATTTATTGTTGGCATCTTTAATGTATTTAAGTAAATCGAAACAAAAGTAACTTGGTGATATGAATCACTGGCCCAAACTATCAACACTATAAGCATATTTCTTAAGTAGGGATGAAGTTAAGAAATATCACAACCAAATTTTAAAATGTGAAACAAATAGACACGAAATTCAAGTAAGGTAAAAGGCTGGTTCTTAAGCTGCAGACTCAATTACATATGGGCCAAGCGCTCTCTTTACTGCTTTTCATCACTTAATTGAGCATTTTTCTGAGATGATGGAGATGATGATAATAATGTTATTATTTTATAAGGAGAAAATCCCTAGATATTTAGCTCCTCAAATTAGAAAACACATGAAGGAAAATTGTTCAAATAAGAGTATTTTGTTTATCACTCAGAAAGTTGATTGCAAATACACATATCCTTTCATATTCACTTGCCTTCAGTATTTCTTGTGGGTTTTTTCCCCTAGAAAGATCTGTAATTTTAGAGGAAAAGTGAACTAAACTCTGAGTTACAGAGAAAAACTTTTTTTTTTTTTTTAACCAGGATCCATTTCCTTGTATTGCCAGTCATCAGCTGACATTAAATGCCTGAAGGTTTTCCATCAATGAAACTGGACAGAAAGCAATTATTTTTACCTAGTTATTTGTTAAGTTCAGAGTTTCCACAAAAGAGACTGATAATTGCATAATTTAATATCACATAATAAACAATAGCCTGGGTCGCATCTGAGGTTCTCTAGCCATTGGTTTCAAACAAATTTTGGTGAAAATCTATACCCAGCTACTTGTTCTTGGTGAATTTAGCATTATTGTTTACTTTTGTGATGCTAGAAATCTCAATCTACCTCAAAAGTATAGTTAATGCACTGGAATGCATTAGGATGTAAAGGATGTAAAATAAAGTATAACCTCCTTGTTAGTTTTATTTAAAATAAATGACTTTTCATCCCAGTGAGTTTTTATTAATCTGTCTAAAGAGTGGTGTAATAGTACTAAAAATAACCATATGCCCATATGTACTCATGTCTTTTCTATATATATCAATTATTTCCTAATGCAAGGACCTGCAGTTCTATGATGAGCGATGGCTCTTTCAGCCCAAGGAAGTTTTCTTGGCACATGTGCAAAGCAGTTTCAAGTTGCTAAAATGATGCCCTTGAAAGCAACCAAAGATGATCCAGGTTCCTTATGCTTCAGTTAGAAGAATTCTGTCATACATTGTTTCCACTGAGTCTCAAAAGGGTTTTAGAATCATTTACCCCTGGAAGTGGCACACTCACGTGTATTTATACTCTGTACAAACTACCCAATTTTTCGGTGTTGTTCGAGATTGCCTCCAAAATAAACTACTCGAACTCAAATTTATGTATCAGGGTCTCATTTGTTGGGACCTAAACTAAGACAGTTGGTGTCACATGTGGCCCTAAAAATCAGAGTTTTAGGTGGGGAATATGGCATCTTTCAACAACATGCTAACAGAATGATCACTGCCTGGACAATGATAAGTTGCCTAGTATTAACCCATGATATGTTGTAAAAATAAATTTCTAAGATACATTTATATTAAACAGGGATAAAGTATTGTCTTAGGGTGGCCATTTGTGCTGCAATAATAAAATGTCTTAGGCTGGGTAATTTATAAATAACCGTTTATAAAGTAATTAAATATAAAATAATTTATAAATACTAATATATTTATATTCATTTATAACAGTAATATGATTTATAAATAATAGACATTTATAACAGTAAATATAACAACAATTTATAAATAATAGACATTTATTCCTTACATTTCTGGAGACTGGGAATTTCAAGATCAAAGTGCCTGGGTCCACTTGAATCACATCTGGGGCAACAAAGGAGTGCTGCACCAGAATATGGGGAGCAGAGACTTGAGGCAGCACTGGACAGTAGTGCCGTGGTCTCTCTAGCACCCAAGGCTCCTCTTTTGACATAGTTCTGTCCCCCAGATCTTGGCATTCTGGGCCTATGATAGAAGGGGCAGCACTGATAATCTCCAAAATGCCTTGGGAGTCATTTTTGTATTATACTGAGGAATAGCACTTGGATTCTGCCTATCCATATTCATCCCTTTATCAAATGGTTGCTTAGCCACATCCTTGGTGTTCTCACCTGAACATGCTTTTCCATTCCATATTCTCTACATAGCTAGGCTGAGAATTTTCCTAATCTTTAAATTCTACTTGCATTTTAATTATACATTCTGCCTTTACTTCATTCTCTCTTCCCACATTTACTATAAGCAGTTAAGAGAAGCCAAGCCGCACCCTCAAGACTTTGCATAGAGATTTCTGCCAAATATTTTATTTTATGACTCAGAAGTTCTTCTTTCCATGAAACACTAGGACATAAACACAATTCTTCATAGTTCTTCATTGCTTTATAGCAATTGTTTTAAAGCCATTGCTTTATAGCAATATTCCATATTTCTACAAACATTCTTTTTGCAAACACTTAGGTAATGTCTCAGAAGATTGAGGCTGTTTCTATACCTCTCCTTTTCTGAGCCTTCTTCACCAGAATCATTCTTAACACTTCATTTATGGCAATACAGGCTTTATCTAGCATTCATCTCCAAGCTTTTCCATCCACTGCCCATTACCCAGTTCCAAAGTGACTTCCACATTTCCAGACATTACAGCAGCACCCCACTTCTCAGAACTATTTTCTGTTTTAGGCTGTCCGTGCTGCTATGATAAATTATCTTAAACTGAGTAATTTATAAATAATAGAAATTTATTTCTCAGAATTATGGAGGCTTAGAAATCCAACATCAAGGTGCTAGCAGATTTGGCATTTGGTAAGGGCTTGCTCTCTACTTCAAGACAGGACTTTCTTGTTGTGCCTTCACATAGTAAGAAGGGCAACAGCGCCAAACAAGCTGCCTTGAGCTCTTCTACAAGGTACTAATCCCATTCATGAGGGCAGCACCTTCATGACTTAATCATCTCATAAAGGCCTACCACTTAATACTTTTGCACTGGGGGTTACGTTTTAACATAAATTTGGAGGGACTAAGAATTCAGACCATAGCCGGTATGGTGGAAGAGCCTGCATCAGCTTTCACAGTATCTCTAGCGCTTATACGATTTCAGGCCAAAGGTAAATATAAATCAATCAAAGTAGTCCTAGAAGAAAAAATTAAGAGACTTAGGCAAGCCTTTTAACTCAGTGCATGTTTTGTAAGACAAAAGGCCTATTTGGTAACATTTTAAAATAACTTTATTTCCTCTTCCTACAATCAGAGTAGAAAGTGTTGAAAGTAAAGAACCAGTAAAGTATAGACATACGAAGGAGCTGAAAAGAACAGAGTAACTTGGTGTTAAAATAGCTCAGGGTTAAATATCTATTTTATTCTGCTGAGCCAGAAATCTAAATCACCAGATATGTTGACAGAGGTTGAAGGAAATCTAAACTTTGTGGTTTAAAGGGAGAAAATGATTACTAATTATAGACATAAGGTTAATTGTAGTTGGGAAAAATTGTGTGAAGAGTATATGGGACCTCTATGTTATCTTTTGAAATTGCATGTATATTTACAATTATTATTTCAAAATAAAACTTTTTTTTAAGTAATCAGGAAAAAAATGCAGTGCTCACTATATTTTATACCACAAACTCCCTTGATGTAAATATGTATTTAAAACTGTGACTGACTGTGATCTTGCAAAATCAGTGAAAAGCCATGAGAAACATAATGTGAGATACAGATGGATTTGAAGAACGCAAGTAATAGGCTGTAGAAAAAACTGTTGGCATCCCACTCAATTTTTTTTTTTGGCACAAATGCATCTTGTTCCTAACTCTGATATGTACACATACTTTTTTTTTTTTTTCTGGCTGGAAGAACATATTCTACTCACATATATGGCAGAGTGTAGGTACCAGGAAGTTCAAACTTTTGGAAGGAATCTCAATGTATGACAACTGGAAAATGTTAAATATTCACTCCAGCTTTCTTACCACTCCATTTGAACAACTCTGAAACATGTTGTATGCCATCACCTAGAAATCACAGTGGGTGTGCACCTCATTTCCTACATCTGTAGCATACTGATTAAATGCTGTGTGTTGACTTTCTTCCTTTCACACTCTTATTTCAAACTCAAATCCAAAAGTTCCTAGAATCACCTTCCAAATAAATTATTTGTATACAAATTCTTCAGAGAGATTTGAAATAAAGACAGTTAATGCTATGAAATCATCTGAGGTGACTTAATTTCACCTCTAGCACTTTCAGAAAATATATTGAATATGGAATAAGCAAATTTTGCTCTAAAGCATATTAAGAAATATAATTAAACACAACATTGTTGCTTTAATCCTTACTTCCAAGAAGTATATATAGAAATTGTAGATGTACTTGCCCTCCATATTAATCATCCCAGTTTATCTGTGACACTTCAGCGGACTCTGAAATCTGGAAGTAGCCACAACTCTCTTACATTTATCCTTACAGAACCACCCCTCCTAACTCCTTGGTTATCAAGGAGTTTTCTTGTTTGGGTAACTCATAGGTTGCGTAGAAATTATTTTCTCTTTGGCAAACTCTTTTCTGGAAGCTGACACAATTACCAAATTATTTCCACTGTTGCTAGAAGGAATAGATCCTAGACATTTTTCTTAGATTTATAATGGCTTTCCCTTTCATTTTATTCTATCTGTCTAGGCTATACAGTTACTTATTGTCCAAAACTGTTTATTCAGGAGATTCCTAGCCCACTCAGTCCTCCAACCCATAATTCCTTGATCCATCACCATGAATTGGTCTTGTTTCAAATAGTGTTTCATAAAATTATAGAACATTAGAGTTAGAGAGACAATAGGTCTCCCTAATTTATAGATGAAGAAATTACAGTTTTGACTGCTTAGTTTATGAAAGAACCTGAAGCTTGCATAATTTCAGTTACGTGTTTAAGGAATCACAGTAAGTTCATGACAGAACTATGACCAACAAAAACAATGTTTTACTACATTCCACATACAGCAGAGGCAGAAATAGAAAAAAAAAAGGAATGATGATATAGCATGCTTATGCAAAGATATAGTATTCTATTTAAGACATTCCAGAAAGAAAACAGCTATCAATTAAATCAATATATAAATGTTCCAATTGCACTGGCTATAACAATTGTACTGATTAAAAATATATTAAAATATAAAAATGATTATCTTAAAATAAAATACCATGATGATGAACATAATAATGAATTACATAGTGTTATGTGTTATGTACATGTGTTATTCAATTTTCACAGTTTTCAATCTGTTCTATTAAAAAATTAATTTTTCATCTATTCAAGCAATTCAATACTAAACTACCTGCAAATTTTTTCTTTACTATGTGAAATAATCCAGAAAATTCTCATGTTATTTTGCTACTGAAAAAAATAAGCTGCTGGTTTACACATTTTATTTTGCATAACTATCATCTGGAGAATGTAGTAAAACATAGATTTATGGCTTCTAACCCCAGATGCTCTGAATCAGAAGGTCTGGAATGGTAACCCAGAATACAATTTTCTACGAACCCTGAGGATACTGCTGTTGTTTTATACACTTTATGCGCTTCATGCACTTTAAACGTTAAAAAATCTTATACAAGAAGTGGCTAAGTTGCACATTCTATAATTTAAATAGAGTTTGGAGGTGTATTAGTCTGTTCTCACACTGCTAACAAAGACATATCAAAGACTGGGTAATTTATAAACGAAAAAGGTTTAGTTAACTCACAGTTCCACATGACTGGTAAGGCCTCATAATCATGGCAAAAGGCAAAAAGAGGAGCAAAGTCACATTTTACATGCCAGCAGGCAAGAGAACTTATGCAGGGGAACTCCCATTTATAAAACCATTAGATCTCGTGAGACTTATTCACTACCAGGAGAACAGTATGAGGGAAACTGTCCTCCACGCCCCATGATTCAATTATCTCCAGCTGGCTCTGCCCTTGACAAGTGGGGATTTTTACAATTTAGAGTGAGATTTGGGTGGGGTCACAGCCAAATCGTATCAGGAGGCATATAAATCAGTGCTTTATTTTGTCATAGACAATAATATAAGTTGTGTTATGGTCAATGATTATTACAGTGTAATAATACTGTAGATAATAATACTGAAGGTAGGTAGTCTGAGTAGACTGGAAGGCAAGACTGATAAATATATCAAGCCTTTTAACTCAGTGCATGTTTTGTAAGACAAAAGGTCTATTTGGTAACATTTTAAAATAACTTTATTTCCTCTTCCTACAGTCAGAGTAGAAAGTGTTGAAAGTAAATTTGAGCTTTAGTTGTACAGAAGTAGGACCATGGAGATAGTTAAAGTAATAAGGTTCTGAAACTCATATAGCAGCATAAATGTGAATAATGCAAAGAGAAAACAATGTTATTGTATGCCCTTTTATACTAAAGATATGTGTTTTACACACCACCATTATAGTATTATATTATTCTGAATCTACGTGCTGACATTTTTCAGTAATTTTTTTTTTTTTTGAGACGGAGTCTTGCTCTGTGGCCCAGGCTGGAGTGCAGTGGCCAGATCTCAGCTCACTGCAAGCTCCACCTCCCGGGTTTACGCCATTCTCCTGACTCAGCCTCACGAGTAGCTGGGACTACAGGCGCCCGCCACCTCGCCCGGCTAGTTTTTTGTATTTTTTTTTTTAGTAGAGACGGGGTTTCACCGTGTTAGCCAGGATGGTCTCGATCTCCTGACCTCGTGATCCGCCCGTCTTGGCCTCCCAAAGTGCTGGGATTACAGGCTTGAGCCACCGCGCCCGGCCATTTTCCAGTAATTTTTATACTAGCATATGATTTAATGTTATTCATCAGTATCCTTTTCTTTCATCTTGAAGAACTCTCCTTAGCATTTTTTGTAAGACAGGTCTGGTGGTGATAAAGTCCTCAGCTTTTCTTTGTCTGGGAAAGTCATTATTTCTCATTCATTTCTGAAGGACAGTTTTGTTCTAAATAGTACTTTGGGGCTTTTGGTTGTCAGTTTTTTCCCCTTCAAAACTTTTGAGTATATCACATTATGCTTTCCTGTACTGTAAGGTTTTTGCTGAGAATCTTGCTACTAGCTATATTGGAAATTCTTTTTGCTATTTGCTTATTTCCTATTGCTGCTTTCAGAGTCCCCTATTTGTCTTTGATTTTTGACAGTTTGATATAATATGTCTTGAAATAGTCTTATTCAGATTAAATCTGATTAGAGACCTTTAACTTTTGTCTACATGGATACTTTCATCTTCCTCCAGGTTTGGAAAGTTTCCTGCTTCTGTTTCTTCAGATAAGATTTCTACTCCTTTATACTTCTCTTCTTTTTCAGACTCCTATGACTAAAAATAATTCTCTTTTGATGTTTTCCCATAAATCTTGTAATTTCTTCATTACTTTTCACTCTTTTTTCTTTCTCCTTTGACTGTATATTTTCAAATAACTTATCTGTGATTTCACAGACTCTTCTGCTTAACCAATTTTGCTCTTGATGTTTTTCTATTGCAATTTTCATTTCATTCATTGTATCTTTCAGCTCCAGGATTTATATTTTATCTATTTTTATTTTTTTCAATCTCTCCATTCAATTTCTTATTCTAGTTACTTATCATTTTCCTCATTTGATTGAATCATTTCTCTTCTTGAAGTTCTCTGAGCTCCCTTAAAGTACCTATTTTAAATTTTTGGTCAGATATACCATGTATCTCCATTTTTTTAGAGTCAGTCATTGGTATTCTATTTTGTTCCTTTGGTGATTTTATGTTTCCCTGATTGTTCCTGATCCTTGTGGCCATGAATCAAAGTTTCCACATTTGAAGGAGTATGTATTTATTCTCATCTTCAGAGATTGGTTTTGTCTCAGAAAACCCTTCAACCGTTAGCCATCCAGAGATTCTAGGCAGGCCATCTGGCATGGATCTAAAGCCCAGGACCTGCTCTGAACAACTTGGCACTGGGGCACACAAGAAGCTCAGGGTCTACTGAGTCACATTTGTCCCTGAGTGCTGTCTAGAGCATAGGGTCTCTGAAGTCAGCTGGCAGTGATGCAGCCTTGAAGCCTGGTGCCAGGGCTGTCCTAGAGTCTCAGTCTATGGGTACTAGCCTAGAGCCTGGATTCTGGAAGTCTACTAATTTCTAGGTTTTACTGTGATGCACCTGTTGTTTGTGTCCAAGGCAAAGTCCTATGCTTACTTTTCTATTTGCTTCCAAAGGAATGGTATCTCTCTCCACACAGTGCCACCTGAGGTTGAGAGAGGGGCGATGTAAATAATATAAAACTGTTTTTTTCTATGTAACCTCAATTTATCTTTTCTTATTGTTGTGCTACAAGCAGGTTCTGTGATCTTTTACCTGGTTTTCTTAGCTCTTGTGAAGGTAATTTTGTGTATGGATAGTTGTTAAGATTGATTTTTTAAATAAATTTCAACTTGTTTATATTTTTCTTTTGTTGTCTTTGCTTTTGGTGTCTTTGCTTTAGTTGTCTTTGTTTTGGTGTCTTTTTCTTCTGAAAAAAAGTTGTCAAATCTCAAGTCATGAAGCTTTTGTCTTATGTTTTCTTCTAAGAGTTTTAGTCTTAGCTTTAACATTTAGGACTTTGATTCATTTTGAGTTAATTTTTGTATATGATGCAAGGTGAACGTCCAGCTTCATTTTATTGCATATAGATATCTAATTATCCTAGTAATATTTTTTAAAAAGATTGTTGTTTCCCTCATTGAATGGTCTTGATACACTTTTTGAAAATCATTAAACATATATACAATGTTTTATTTTTCCATAGTCTCTAGTCTCTTCTATTGGTTAAGACGTCTGTCTCTGTGCCAGTACCACACTGTTTTGATTACTGTAGCTTTGTAGTAATGTTTTAATAAAGGAAGTGTGAGTCCTTTGACTTTTTTATTTTTCAAGATTCCTTTTTCTATTTGAAGTCCATTGAGATTTCATACAAATTTTAGGATAGATTTTTCTATTTCTGTAAAAAAGAAAGGCATTGTGATTTTGAAAAGGATTGAATTAAGTATGCAGATTACTTTTGGTAATATTGACATCTTAAAAATATTAGCTTTTCCGATTCATGAACATGGAATGATTTCCCATATATTGATGTCTTCTTTCATTTGTTTCAACAATGTTTTGTAGTTTTTACTTTATGATTATTTTGCTTCCTTTGTTAAGCCAATTCGGAAGTATTTTAATCTTACGCTATTGTAAATTACAATTTTCTTAATTTTCTTTTTAGATTTTTCAGTGTTGTTGTGTATAAATGCAACTAATTTTGTGTTTATTTTGTATTCTGCTATATTGCAATTTTGTTTATAAGCTCTAAACAATTTTCTACAATCTTCAGGGCTTTGTACATATCACATCATACAAGCTGCAAACAGAGATAATTTAACATTTTACTTTCAATGTCATTTATTTTTTTCTTGCCTAATTGCTCTGGCTAGGTCTTTTAATTCTTTGTTGAGTAGACCTATTAAAAGCAGGATTCCTTGCCTTATTCCTAATCTTAGAGGAGCAACTTTCCGTCATTCAATATTAAATATAATGTTCACTATAGGTTTTTATATATGACCTGCATTATGTTGAGATAGTTTTCTTATAGTCCTTGTTTGTTGAGTAATTTTATCATGAAAGAGTGTTGGATTATGTTCAATGCTTTTTCTCCATCAATAAATATTATCATCCTGGTATTATTTTTCCCTCATTCTGCTAATGGAGTTTATTGCATTGATTTTCATATGTTGAAACATCCTTGCATTTCAAAAATAATTTCCAGTTGGTTATGGTATATAATTCTTCTAATATACTGCTGAATTCAATTCATTAATGTTTTGTCTAGAAATTCTACATTAATATTGATAAGGGACATTGGTCTGTTGTTCTGTTTTCTTAAAGTGTCTTGGTGTCTGGGTTTAATATCAGAGAAATTCTGGCCTCAGAGATTAAGTTAGAAAGTATTCCTAGATCTATAATTTTTTGGAAGAGTTTGAGAAGGATTAGTGTTATTTTACTTTTAAATGTTTGCTAGAATTAATCTCTGAAGGCATCACCTCCAATAATTATTTTTGTTGGGAGATTTTTGATTACTGACATAATTACAGATATATTCAGATTTTCTATATTTCATGATTTAGTTTAGTGCTTTTAGAAATTTTTCTGCTGTATCTAGGGTATCCAATTTATTGGTGTATACTTATTCATTGAACTATGTTATTTTTTTTTGTTATTTTAGAATTGAAAACAATGTTCTCACTTTAAATTCTGATTTTTCTAATTTGAGTCTTTTTTTCTGTCAATTTAGCTAAAGTTTTGTCAGTTTTGTTTACTCTCCAAATAACTAAGGCCAGATGCAGTGGCTCATGCTTGATATCCGAGCACTTTGGGAGGCCGAGGTGGGTGGATCACCTGAGGTCGGGGATTTGAGACCAGCCTTGCCAATGTGGAAAAACCCTGTCTCTACCAAAAATACAAAAAATTAGTCAGATGTGGTGGCACATGTCTGTAATCACAGCTACTCAGGAGGCTGAGGCAGGAGAAGCACTTGAACCAGGGAGGCGGAGGTTGCAGTGAGCCAAGATTGTGCCATTGTACTCCAGCCTGGGGAACTGGAGTGAAAAAAAGTCTCAAAAAAAAAAAAAAAAAATCCTCTTCTCCTTGACAGTTCTGTCCCCTAAACTTGTTTTTTTATGTCATAAAATTACATCTCTATAACTTGTATGTCTCAAAACAAATTAATCATTGATTTTTCAATGAATTCATTTCTTATACTGTAGAAAAAAATGTGAAGTTACATCCTGGATTGAAGACTGAGAATCCTGGCCAAAAAATCCTAATTTTTAATTCACACTTGTAACCTTTTATAAAATACATTTTGCAAAATTCATAAACTTTCACCTACTTTTGAATTATTTTATTCAAATTTAAATAGACTCTTCAATGTTTTCATTATTCTTCAGCTATGTTTTTTCTTCATTATTATTAAAACTCATGAGCAGAGAAAGTAACATAAATTAACTACCATATATATGAAAATGTGAAATAGAGAAATTTTTCAAGAAATGAAAGATAATAGCATTGTATCTTTGAACAGCACATGGAAATGTTATATAAATAGCAATGCACATTAGACATTTATAAACTATAACAATTTTCAGTTATGCGTAAATTATAAGCCAATAAGCGAGGATATTAACAAAAAGAAAGTTTTTAGGCCATTACTCAATAGTATTATATTTTTATCTTTAGTAAACTGAGTATTTATAGAATTTTGTTTGCTTTTTGAAATCATTTCAGGTATATTTTGTTCTTTACTTCTCATGTCATGATTGCCAAATAGAGAAGACACTCCTTCCCTATTGAGGTTCAAATTGCTCTTCATTGCTCTTTTCCTTTCCTGTTTTATTACATTTTAGCAAAGGTGGGTTTTTTCTTTAAGGTTCTTATATTTCTTTTTATTAAAAACTTGTACCATGTTTTCCTAGGAATGAATCAAAGTATATTTGAGCTGTATCTTGTAATGTTACACTCCAAAGATCCTTCCTGCCAGCAATTCCCTCCAGGAAAACTCCCAGAGGTGTGATCTATTTTACCTTCAGGGTAAAGTTCGCAGACAACCTGTACCATTTTCTGAAAGACTTGGGTATACATATTTGTTTAAGAGTCTAATTCTGTTGTCTTAAGCTGTCATAATTCATCCTAGTGCCTCCTTTGCTATTTCTGTAGAGGATTTCTGGTAACCTAATTCAAAATGTTTCAGGTGGATAAGCTTCTAAGTTATTTCTTGTTCTCTTTATACTATGATACCTAGATTCAAAATTTAATAACTATCTGATTATAGAATCATGAAGAGTTAGATATATAAGGGCCTTTAGAAATAATTTATTTCAACACTCTCATTTTATAGTTGAACTGACTGAGTCCCAAATATATTAGTGTTGGTTATCACCAGGCTTAGAACATAAGCCCATGTTTCTCAAAAGCCAATTTGCTACTCTCTGCACTAAAATGTGCTGACTTCAGTACAAAATGCTGACTTTATTCATGGAAAGAGAGCTGTGTATATATTAATCATTAATTTTAATGGTGCAATCATACATACTCACTCAATGTTGAAAACATGGAAGAGATCCCTTGGCTGGAAAACAAGAAAAGTTAGCTCTTACTATACAAGCTTGTGTTCTATTGTCATGAATTTATATAGGATAGCTCTCAAGACATTTATATTTGAAAATTTCCTTTGCATCCTTAGGAGTTCTTGATTGTAAGGAAAACATATAAACTTTAGATTTTAACAGAAGAAAAATGTAGTGGTAAACAAAAGGCAGTTGATGAGAATATGTGTGTGTGTGTGTGTGTGTGTGTGTGTGTGTGTGTTTGATTTTTGTTCCTAGTGGTGGCAGTTGGAGAAAGTGTTTAAGGAAGACATAAGCCAAGACTACCCTCAATGTTAACATTCAAATATTATTTTTCAAGTTGTACATGTAAAAGTGTACATGGCTTTTGACAGGTCATGTTATGCACTATTCATGGAAAAATGTATAAAATGCTGTTTGTACTCACCAGATTACATAGGACAGCACCATGTAGTAGGTTTAAAACACATATTAACTTATGTACTAAAAAATGAAAGTATAGATTATTTTTATAATTACTGACTTTGCAAGATAAAAAGAAAATAAAAAGACAGTATACTTAAAGAAGTAGAGTATAATAGGACTATAAAACTCTACTCAATGCTTACTTACTAATGGATGTTTTCTTGAATGACAACTTTCTTCCTATGATGCAGCTAAGCAGAGTACTGGGTCTTGAGACACACTTCTACAATTGAGTAGCTCTGGTTAATCACACAATGTAATAGAATGTGGTCACAGGATGCTAAGGAAAGGGAACACAAGTGAATGAATTTATCTGAAGAAAGCTAATTAGAGAACACAAAGAGGTAGCAGTTGTGTTAATAGCACAAAGGTAAAAGTAATTCAAGAGAGAGTGATGTCAACAAAGTATTTGACTAAGAAAGTCCAGGCCCTTATCTCCCTCACTTAAACATTATAACACATGTACACAAACAACCTGTAAGACTGAATCATAAAAAAACTAGAAAACCTGAATAGATATATAACTAGTAGGTTAACTGAATCAATAAGCAAAATTTTCCAAAAATAAAAATCCCAGGATCAGATGACTTCACTAGTGAATTTTAAGAAACATTTAAAGAATTAACATCAAGCACTCTCAAACTCCTTCAAAAAATTGAAGATGTGGGAACACTCTCTAACTTATTTTATGAGGCTAACAATACCATGATATCAAAGGCAAAGACGTTAAAAGAAAAAAATACAAAATTACAGACCAATATTCCTCATGAATATTGACACAAAAATCCTCAACAAAATACTAGCAAATAAAATTCAAGAGCATATTAAGAGGATTATTCAAAATGATTAAATGAAATTTACTCCTAGGGTGCAGGACAGTTCAACAAATAAAAACAATCAATGAAACACACCACATTAACAGAATGAAAGAAAGAAACTCACATGATTATATCAGTTGATGAAGAAAGAATTATTTCCTATCTATTGACAGAATTCAACAGAATGCACTTGCAAGACAAAAACACTCAACAAACTAAAAATTGAAGAAGACTGCCTCAATACAATAAAGGCAATATATCAAAAGCATTTAGTTAACATCATCCTCAGTGTTGAAAGATGAATAACTTCTCCTCTAAGATCACAGACAAGGCAAGGATGCCACTGCTTTTATTAAACACAATATTGAAAGACCTAGCCAGAGCAATTAGGCATGAGAAGTAAATAAAATTCTTTCAAATTGAAAAAGAATAAATATAATTATCTTTGATCCGAGCTGACATCATCTCAAATGTAGGAAATCCTACAAATTCCACAAGGGAAAAATATTAGAATTAATAAAATGGATTCAGCAAAGTTGCAGGATACAAAAATCAAACTCCCCAAACAGTGGTATTTCTACACACTAACAATGCATAATTTGAAAAGGAAATTAAGAAAACAATTCCGGCCTGGTGCGGTGGCTCACGCCTGTAATCCCTGCACTTTGGGAGGCCCAGGCGGGGGGATCACGAGGTCAGGAGATCGAGACCATCCTGGCTAACATGATGAAACCCCATCTCTACTAAAAATACAAAAAAACTAGCCAGGAGAGGTGGCGGGCGCCTGTAGTCCCAGCTACTCAGGAAGCTGAGGCAGGAGAATGGTGTGAACCCGGGAGGTGGAGCTTGCAGTGAGCTGAGATCGCAAGACTCTGCTTCAAAAAAAAAAAAAGAAAAAAGAAAGAAAACAATTCCATTTACAACAGCATCAAAATGAGTAAAATACTTAGGAAAAGCTTAAGCAAAAAGGCAAAAGATGGTACATTGAAAACTACAAAAACCTGCCAAAACAAATTAAAGATACAAGTGGAAAGACATCTCCTGTTTATGGACTAGAAAATAACATTTTTAGGATGTCAAAACTACCCAAAGTAACCTACATATTCACTGCAATCCCTACCAAAATAACAATTGCATTACGTAAAATAAAAACATAAAAATTCATCCTAAAATTTGTATTAAATCTCAATGTACCTCAAATAGACAAAATAGTCTTGAAAAAGAAGAAAAAAAATCAAAGGACTCATACTTCCTTATTTTAAAAATTAATACAGAGGTACAGTAATCAGGGTCAGGCACATTGGCTAATGTCTGTAACCCCAGCACTTTGGGAGGTTAAGGTGGGAGGATCACTTGAGGCTAATAGTTCAACACCAGCCTGGGCAACATAGTGAGATCTTGTCTCTACAAAATAATTTTAAAAATAGCTGAGTGTGGATGCATGTGACGGTAGTCTAGCTACTTGGGAGGCTGAGGCAAGAGGACTGCTTGAGCCCAGGATGTTCAGGTTGGTATGAGCCAAGACCTTGCAACTGCATTCCAGCCTGGGTGACAGAGTAAGACCACATCTCAAAAAAAAAAAAAAAAAAAGAATAAGAAAAGCTACAATCAAAAGAGTGTGCTACTAAAGGCAGACATCTTAATCAATGAAAAAAAAAATATACAGACCACAGGTAGAAAAAACAAAAAACTTTTGCATATATGGCCAAATTATTTTCAACAAGAGCATTAAACCATTCAATGAGGAAAGGATTTGTCTCTTTAACCGATGGTACAAGGAGAAGTGAATATTTATATGCAAAATAATTAACTCTTACCTTATGCCATATGCAAAAATTAACTCAAAAATGGATCAAAGACGTAAATTTAAGAAATAAAACACGATACTTTTGGAAGAATACATAGAGGGAAAGTTTATTGCATTTGATTTTGCAAAGAGTTATTGGGTATTACACTAAAAGTAAGGCAACAAAAGAAAAATGTAGACATATTAAATTTCTTCAAAATTTTAAAATTTTGTATATTAATGACATAATTAATGAAGTCAGCAGATAACCCACAGAAGGGGAGAAACTATTCACTATCATATATTTAATAAAATATTAATATTCAGAATATATATAGAAATCGTACAACTGAAAAACAAAAATTAAAATATGAGCAAAGGACTTGAATAGACGTTTTTTTCAAGAAATGAACATCACTGATGGAAAAGAAAATGCAAATCGAAACCACAACCAGAGTACCACTTCACATTCATTAGGTTTATTATTATCAAAATAACAAAAAATAACAAGTGTTGATGAGAATGTGGATTTATTGCAATTCTTGTACATTTCTGGTGGGAATCTAAAATGGTACCTCCATTGTAGAAAATAGTATTAAATTTAGAATTTCCATATAATCCAGTAATTTCACTTTGGTGCATATACACAAAATAATTCAAAGCAGGGACTCACACAGATATTTGTATACCATGGGCACAGCAGCACCAAAAGGTGGATGAAAGGCTAAATAAAATATGATATATACACACAATGTATTATTTTCAACGTTAAAAAATAAGGAAATTATGTGACATGCTACAACATGGTTGAACCTTGAGGACATAATGCTAAATGAAATAGTTTAGGCACAAAAAACCAAATATTGTATGATCCCACTTTTACGAGGTACCTAGAACAGTCAAATTCCTAGAAATTAGACGGTAGTTGCCAGTGCCTAGAGGAGAAAGAAATGATGTGTTATGTTTAATGTGTATGAAGTTTCAATTTGTGAAGATGATAATAGTTCTGGGGCTGGATGGTGATGATTGCTCTATAACAATGTGAATACACTTAACGCCACTGAACTCTGCACCTAAAAATAGTTAAAATGCAAGTTTTGGTAATAGTTTGTTCAAATATATAACTATATACACATATATATCTTTCTGCAATAAAAATTGCATCTATATCTTTTAGAATGTCACACTGTTGTTGGGAATGAGACACCCTTACTCATTTGGAGATCATTGTGAAAGCCCCATTGATCTGTCCTTACACATTTCATTTTTTTTATTATTATTATACTTTAAGTTCTAGGGTACCTGTGCATAACGTGCAGGTTTGTTACATATGTATACTTGTGCCATGTTGCTGTGCTGCACCCATCAACACGTCATCACCCATCAACTCGTCTTTTACATCAGGTATAACTCCCAATGCAATCCCTCCCTCCTCCCCCCTCCCCATAATAGGTCCCGGTGTGTGATATTCCCCTTCCCAAGTCCAAGTGATCTCACTGTTCAGTTCCCACCTATGAGTGAGAACATGCGGTGTTTGGTTTTCTGTTCTTGTGATAGTTTGCTGAGAATGATGGTTTCCAGCTGCATCTATGTCCCTACAAAGTTCATAAACTCATCCTTTTTTATGGCTGCATAGTATTCCATGGTGTATATGTGCCACATTTTCTTAATCCAATCTGCCATTGATGGACATTTGGGCTGATTCCAAGTCTTTGCTGTTGTGAATAGTGCCACAACGAACATACGTGTGCATGTGTCTTTATAGCAGCATGATTTATAATCCTTTGGGTATATACCCAGTAATGGGATGGCTGGGTCATATGGTACTGCTAGTTCTAGATCCTTAAGGAATCGCCATACTGTTTTCCATAATGGTTGAACTAGTTTATAATCCCACCAACAGTGTAAAAGTGTTCCTATTTCTCCACATCCTCTCCAGCACCTGTTGTTTCCTGACTTTTTAATGATTGCCATTCTAACTGGTGTGAGATGGTATCTCATTGTGGTTTTGATTTGCATTTCTCTGATGGCCAGTGATGACGAGCATTTTTTCATGTGTCTGTTGGCTGTATGTATGTCTTCTTTTGAGAAATGTCTGTTCATATCTCTTGCCCACTTTTTGATGGGGTTGTTTTTTTCTTGTAAATTTGTTTGAGTTCTTTGTAGGTTCTGGATATTAGCCCTTTGTCAGATGAGTAGATTGCAAAATTTTTCTCCCATTCTGTAGGTTGCCTGTTCACTCTGATGGTAGTTTCTTTTGCTGTGCAGAAGCTCTTTAGCGTAATTAGATCCCATTTGTCAATTTTGGCTTTTGTTGCCGTTGCTTTTGGTGTTTTAGACATGAAGTCCTTGCCCATGCCTATGTCCTGAATGGTTTTACCTAGGTTTTCTTCTAGGGTTTTTATGGTATTAGGTCTAACATTTAAGTCTCTCATCCATCTTGAATTAATTTTCATTCTTCCATTCACAATTGCTTCAAAGAGAATAAAATATCTAGGAATCCAGCTTACAAGGGATGTAAAGGACCTCTTCAAGGAGAACTACAAACCACTGCTCAGTGACATAAAAGAGGACACAAACAAATGCAAGAACATACCATGCTCATGGATAGGAAGAATCAATAACGTGAAAATGGCCATACTGCCCAAGGTAATTTATAGATTCAATGCCATCCCCATCAAGCTACCAATGAGTTTCTTCACAGAATTGGAAAAAAACTGCTTTAAAGTTCATATGGAACCAAAAAAGAGCCTGCATTTCCAAGACAATCCTAAGTCAAAAGAACAAAGCTGGAGGCATCACGCTATCTGACTTCAAACTATACTACAAGGCTACAGTAACCAAAACAGCATGGTACTGGTACCAAAACAGAGATATACACAAATGGAACAGAACAGAGTCCTCAGAAATAATACCACACATCTACAGCCATCTGATCTTTGACAAACCTGAGAAAAACAAGAAATGGGGAAAGGATTCCCTATTTAATAAACGGTGCTGGGAAAATTGGCTAGCCATAAGTAGAAAGCTGAAACTGGATCCTTTCCTTACTCCTTATACGAAAATTAATTCAAGATGGATTAGAGTCCTGACACAGTTCTAGTTTTGAATGTATCCTGACAGAGGGCCTGATGAATTCAGTTCATGCCACTGACATATAGGTTAAAAAGTACAAGAAGAACAAACATCATCATACATTGCAAAGAAATAATTTTGGATACCTACTATGCAATAGCTGCTGTATTTGGCAGTAATAATAAATGAAAAAAGAAGACAAACTTTTAGCACTAAATTAGAAATGTAAATACTACTTACAATAAAATTTGGTGAGTGCTAAACTCACTCATTGTATGCTCAGATGCAGTGGAAATCTTCACACTTTGTCCTGAGATATGCTGAAGACAACTGATAAATACATTTTTTTAAAGGATCTGTCAAAGTGCTAACATATATTTTGTATTTTTAAGATAAACATTATAAAGTTGTGATAGTTTCCCTATCTATAAAACATCTGATTGCTGATACAGAAGTACCCCATTAAATTGTTATAAAAACAATTAATAAAAATAATGGATATGATACAGTATCAATTAGGAAGAGATGCAATCAAAACATTTCTTATCAAAAGGTTTTTTTTTGCATTTGCACTGCTAACAGGTATTGCTATGGCAGCTCAATTATTTTGAAATATTCAGAGATTACACTCAAACGTCATACTATTGAAAATCAACATTTTCACTTTTATTATTTATCATACTTTTAATATAAAAATAACCCTTGAGATTCCTTTGTTCAATTTTTCCAAAAGATAATATTAGAAATTATTGTCTATAGGTAAACAGAATATTCAAGAACAATGAGTTTAGGGAAAAAAATAAGGAAAACCATCCCCAAACCTCACCATCCTATACAGACAGTTCTTATCCCCATGTGTATATGTTGACTGGGTAAGGGTGAAGGGCAGAAAGAGGCTGGGGAAAGTAATTACAAAGTATATATTATAATACAAAAAATGAGATGTGGCTTCTAGAAATTTGAAATTTGAAAGCAAGTAAAAGTAAATCACTGTAGAGTCTTTAATATGAACTTTACATTTCAAACATGAAAGCTTCAAGAGGAGGATTCAAAATAACAATATTGAATCATAATACTGTAAGGTTTTTTTAAACAAATTTTATAACCATCTATGATGGTGGTTCACTCATCTTCTCATAGGTTCTTCAGGGTGCAGGAAACTGACAAACAGGTAAGAGATAGTCATGCAAGTAATATGAGAAGAAAAAAGGGGTGGCACAAATGCTGATATAAATGTGTATAATTAAATGACTCACAGCAGGAAAAATGAGTAAACAATTTCCCAAAGAAAATACAAGAACAAAATATTCTAGACTCAGAGTGATAATTAGAAGTTCCACTGATTTACATACAGGTTGAAGCTGAGCATATTATAAACCTACCAAACAAAACTTTTATCTGGTCAGGGATCAAAGAGTTCATTAGTCATGGTAAGACTCATGTTTAGAGCGTTTATAAACATTGGGTATCTTTCAAACGATTCAAACTGTTCAGTCTTCCTAAGAACATAAGAATATTTTGACTTACCATATATTTTAAACTATAAATAGCTCAGCAATCAATTTTTCAAATCAATATGTCTTGGGATTTAAGCACAGAATATTTGAGATTGAAGGAATACTGAGTAAAGCACTATATGGTAACACATTTTTGCACCTTTAATGTGGGAAATGGAGAATTTAAGGCAACTAACATTCCTGCCTTTGACAAAAATCCGTTTTAAAGTGGAAATTCCAGTTGAAAATTGCGGGCCAGGCGCGGTGGCTCAAGCCTGTAATCCCAGCACTTTGGGAGGCCGAGACGGGCGGATCACAAGGTCAGGAGATCGAGACCATCCTGGCTAACACGGTGAAACCCCGTCTCTACTAAAAAATACAAAAAAATAGCCGGGCGCCTGTAGTCCCAGCTACTCCGGAGGCTGAGCCAGGAGAATGGCGTGAACCCAGGAAGTGGAGCTTGCAGTGAGCTGAGATCGCGCCGCTGCACTCCAGCCTGGGCGACAGAGCGAGACTCCGTCTCAAAAAAAAAAAAAAAAAAAAAAAAAAACCTACAATTTTTTTTTTAATACTGAAGATAAAGATCTTTCAAAGAGTAGCTTTTCCAAGCCCAACACATGTTTAATTATTATCAACAATAATTAAAGAGATTTTCTTCAAATATTGGCTTAGGGAAATCAGGATAGTGTTCAGAATGTTTAAACTCTGCTATCACAACCTCAATATTTCAGTGACTTTATATAATCATAATGTTGTTTTTCTGTTTCCCACGTCTCACTCAGTGTAATCCAACACAGTTATCTTTACTTAAACCATTTTCTTCCAAATGACAAGGATCCAATCTCTCTCCATTTTGTGACTCTACCTTCCTCATGCCCCTCAGTGTCCTGTCCAATTAGTCAGTAGACAGAAAAAGAATGGAAGATGGAATGTGGGAGGATTTCATGAGCTGGAGTTGAAAGTGGTATATATCATTTCTTCCCACACTCTTTTAGCTATAATCCAGTCATATGGTCTCATCTAATCCCAAAGGAGGATAGGGACTGTCACTGAGCTCTGTGTTTGGTGAACAGCCAGTAAATTGGGCAATTTATCTTTTCATAGATAAGGATTTCTATTTTCTGAGTTTATTTCTTATGGGAACAAAACAAGATTTTATACTCACTTTATCTAATGTCATCTGCTTTTCAGGCCGGTGTGTGTGTGCGTGCGTGCGCGCGCATGTGCGTGCAAGCATGTGTGAGTTTAATAAAAACATTACTTTGCTAAAACATTCTAAAGCAGAAGTTTGTTTTCACTCTACCATTACTATCTTTTCAGCATCATCTTTCTGCTCAGGGTGCACATCTTTTTTGACTTCAGTACTTAGGCCAGAACACAGTGCTCCCATCACTATATCATACCCAGCTCTTCCTAGTATAAGAGTACTTTAAACTTCTTTCTGGATGTCCAGTCCTATTCAGAATGTACATGTCTGTTGTTGCATAGTTTTAAGTATCATCTTGTGAGTTGTTAATATGCTAAAGTATTAATGAGAAATAGTATAGGGTTTCTCAGAAAATGGTCCCTAAATCCACTACATCAGAATCACCTGAGGCATTTGTTAACTTTTGAAAATCTAAACCAGGAATTGAGAATTGCAATCTCCCAGAGATGACTGAAACCTGCGTTTAAAAAACCACTTCCAAGTGGCTCTATTGCACGTCAAATTTTAAGAACTAAAAGCTCAGTGGTACTATCTTCCAAGATAACACATTTTGATTATTACAGTGACCTTCATATAATTTCATATAACCACATAACAAATGTTATATAGACCTCAACTGAGATCAAGTAAAACAAGTACACTGTTCTCCTCACAAAACTTAAATATTATTCAACTAAGACAAACACCCAAGAGACAAATATCTCTTGAATTCAAAGACAGTACGAAATGCGAATGCTGCTCCTAATACAAAATTTAAAAATGAACCAGGCTGTCATTTAGATTCTTTACAAATAAACAGGAAACTCAGGTAAAAAATAGCAAACAGCTGATAGCAATCAGAATTGCAACTAAGTTAGATGAGTTTCCTGTAGCTTCCAGGTGTCTTTTTAATGGAAATAAATGACTCCTTAAAAAATAAAGCAAAATAAATTAAATTATGAAGAGAAGGATGCCTGACAACAGTTTAGAATATATGTAAATGAATATATATTTTTAATATATTTGACACTTCACGATACCTAGCTAGATAAACTAAACCAAGTCATCAAACAGCTTTGTAACCTATATTTATAAGATAAAAATTAAGTTAACATTTTTAACAGACAGTATTATTTTATTGAAAAGAACTTTAGTGAAGATGTTTTTCTTAAATAACACCTTTCTTATTGGAGACTAAGTTTTCCAGAAATACATAAAATGCAATGCAAAGGCCCAAATCATTTCATTATTTAAATAGAAAACAAAAGGTATGCCTCGAGGGGCATGGAACCCCATGGTTTCAGTTTGTGTACTATACAAAATATATGCAGTACATAATGATGATCATTAGAATTACCTGAATATTTATTAGCTCTTCCTTTTTGTTGTGATAACATTTCTTTAACTACTACTCTTTCATATCACCACCACCACCGCCGCCACCACACCAAGAGTTAGATTTAGCTAGTTAGTTCCTGAAAATTCTTGAGATGGGGGTAGACACAGGAGTGAAGTGAGAGAAAACCTCTTCTTATAATACCAATGAAACTTTGTATAAATTAAATACAATTTTTATTATTACTTCCTCAAAAGAATTAGAGCACCCTCCTGCTACTGCCAAGGATGACATAGGCACCTAATGTATGGCACTTTTTCTCTTTACATTCCAAGAATCTGAATACTGTTGAACATAATTGTTAAAATTAAAGTTATTAATAGAGTCTTGTTAAAAACTGTGATTTTGCTAATTAATGTGAAATAGATTAGTATTCTTTAATACAAACATTTTGTATTATTCTTTATTAATACAAACATTTAATACAAATTCATTATGGATGAGTTTTTTTTTTTTCCCATATTTTCAATTCTTAGTCTCTGAAGCCTTGATAAGGAGGCTGTTACTCAAGCACAAGTGATTTTGCATTGCTGGAAATGTTTTCCAATGTTCTTAGGAAGCCATGAGTCTTCAGTGACTTATATACCGAAAAGCACTGAGCTGTGGGATGGATAGTTCATCACTTTCCAGTAGATGTGTTTTTGATTGCTAACTGTGACCATCTAGGAATACTAGTGCCATTTAACCACTTTGGGAATTATTTTGGTGGCTAGAATGTACAGCTATTCATAATTATTGTCTGGACGGAGGGAGAGGGAAACAAAGAACAAAGGTGGCTAAGACGGCGTACTTCCAGGTTCTTCATCACCAACTTTTCCCCGCGCCCGCGAAACTGTAGCCAGTGCCCTGGAAGGTGCAGATCAACGGGGCATGCGCCAGGTGACATCAATCCGAAGAGACCGAGATTTACCTGGCCGCACCTATGGAATGCCCCTCGACCCGCCCACATCCCGCCTACTGCCCTCCCACTCCCAGGCCCAAGACACAAAAGCACTCCCTGCAGGTGCCCAGCGCGAACTTCCTGGGCCCTCGTCCTATGCGGACCCAGGAACCTTCACCCGAGAACGCAGGCGCGAACTTCCTGGACCCCTCCTCCTACGTGGACCCAGGAACCTTGCCCGAGAATGCCACAGCGGCTTCCTCGGCCTCCGCCGCGGGAGATCGGTGAACCTCGCTTCCTCTTTCTTTACATTGGCTACGTAATAAAGTTTCTTTTTACATTGCCTACTTGCCTTTTCTCTGGCGCCTGCTCTGGTGGTCGCATAAAACAAATCAGTTGGTGCTGAACCTGGGAGGAGACCCCTCCTCAGGGCCCCCAAGGTCCGAGGAGCCTCCTCCTTCCACGCAGAGGACAGACCAAGACCTAGACATCGCTTTCCACACCTCCAAGTCTCCTAGGGGTGAGTACCTTTTGCCTCCCTCTCATAATCCTTGGCCAGAAGTCCTGCGCAGGCCCAGGGTTTTTTTCCGGTCACCAGGTGACCCACAGGGGAGTTCCCAAAGGCAGAGACATCTGCCCAAAGGAACTCCATTCCGTTCCGTGGGAGACCCGTCCAGGATGGAGACCTCCACCTGGAGGTAATCTCCATTCCGGCTCCAGGAGCCTCCCACTGGTCTCTAGTGGCTCCAAAGGACGCCTTGTAGCCAGGTAGAGTTCGGTTTCCATTTCTGCCTATAGGCGAGAGGAAGGCAATGGGAAACCCCCAATCCAAAATACCTAGAGACTCCCCTTTAGGGTGTCTTCTAAAAATCTCAAAACTTTACAATTAGAGCAAGATCTTAAACAAAAGCGACTGATTTCCCTCTCCACTGTGGCGTGGCCACAATATAAATTAGACAACCAGTCTCAATGGCCGCCTGAAGGCACCCTAGACCATAACATTTTAATCGACCTCAGTAATTTCTGCCAGCGCTTAAGTAAGTAGTCTAAAATAAATTATATACAAAAGTTTTAAGACTTGCGTTCTCGACCAGACTTGTGTAGCCAACGTTCCTTGGCCCAAGTCAAGTTGGCTAAGGCGCAGACCTAGCAGTCAGAAAAGAAAAAGTCATCTTTCCCGTCTGAGTCGCCTGTGCCAGCTTCCCCTCCCTTCCACTCCTGCAGTATACTCCACCACCCTTCCCGCTTCGGCTGTAGTTCCGCCCTCCTCCTAGGTCCCGCCTACCATTGTTGAGGCTGTCCCTCCTTCCATCCTTTGGCACTTCCGCCTACCCACCTTCCACACTCCCTCTCATTCTTGCCTTATCAGTAGCTGTCTCTTACTCTCATTCTGCCTTCCTCTTTAGTCTATTCCTGCCCTCCTCTTCCTCGGCTCCTTCCTAACTATTCTGTCATCATTCTATTACTGTCATCATTCTATTACCTGCTTCTTATATCTCCTCTAATAATTGTTTCAGACCTTTAGGCACCTAAGGCACTAGGCAAACCAGTGTCTGATCTCCGGCCTAGTCTTAACTAAAACCAAACAATACTCCAGACACTAGGCAAACCGGTGTCCTTACATCTAAACAGCAGTGGACAATACCGTTTCCTAGCAACTACCTCCGCTACGTCACCTGTTGCCCATCTAATACCAGGTAAAACAATTACTGTTATCTAAATTCTTTTCTCTTTATACTTCCGCTTCTTCTATATCGGCTACAAAACTTTCCGCTGCGTCCTTCTCTCCCCCTTAAAAAACACCAAAATGAAGTCCTACTTTATACTTACATTACTACTCTTCTTATACACTCCAACGGCTGGCGGAGTAAAAGGAGGACTCTACGGAGATCCTATTTAAGATTCATATCCAACTGCCACCCTCTTGATCAAAAGAACACTAGTCCAACAGGAAAACTCCCTCCCTAAAAATATAAAACACCTACAAAATTTAACCTTAGCCATACAATCACAAGAACAGGCCCTACAAGATCAAGTACACTCCTCCCTACAAGATCAACTACACTCCTCCCTACAAGATCGACTACACTCCTCCAATAAAGACCCCTTCTCATAGTTAAAGCTTGTCCGTCAAGGGTTAAACCTAACACAGGCAGCTCACATAACAAATCTCTCCCAGTGTTTCCTCTGTGCAGCCCTTGAAAGAGCCCCCTTAGTGGCAGTCCCCTTACCTACTGCTTTCAAGGCTACAACTGGCTCTACAAGCACCTCCCAAAAACCGTTTTTACTCCAAGTCCCACTATACCAAAACCCAGAAAATCCAATCCTTCCTTTCTGCTACTCTGCCCCAAACTCCTCCTGGTGTAAGCACACCCAGTCGCCCAATAAGACCCAGACAGCCCCCGTTGGAGGTTATTTCTGGTGTAATAAAACCGTCTTCAAAGTCCTTAACCACACATCTATCAGCCAATCCCTCTGCGTCCCAGTGTCCCTAGTACCTAGCTTAACTCTATATAGCAAAGCAGAAGTGGCTGAACTCACCTTACAATTTAACTCTCCTCCTAATAATCTCCAAAAACGGGCCGTCTTCCTTCCCTTAGTCATCAGAATTTCCCTAGCCTCCTCCTTAGTGGCGTCAGGACTTGGAACTGGGGCTCTTGCCCATTCCGTACAATCTACTCGATCTCTAACCGCCCAAATTCAAGAAACCATAGAGGCTTCGGCTGAAAGTCTAGCCTCTTTACAACACCAAATCACTTCAGTAGCTCAGGTGGCAGCACAGGAGAGCACTAGATCTTCTTACAGCTGAAAAAGGAGGAACATGTCTTTTCTTAGGAGAAGAATGTTGCTATTACATAAATAAGTCAGGCCTAGTTGACCCTAATATCCAAACCCTAAACCAGATTAAAACAGAACTAAAGAACTACAACACTCCCTTAACCCCAGGTCCACCTATATGGTTATTACCGGTAATGCAACAGATGCTCCCATTCCTCATCCCTATACTAATTCTCTGTCTTATCCTATGTTTTGCCCCCATTTTAATCAAATTTCTCTGAGCCAAAGTTCAAGAGATCACCCGTGTTGCCTTCAACCAGATGCTCCTACATCCCTACCGTCCAGGTGCCAACCATAGACCCTCATGACAACGCCCCCTGACAGCAGGAAGCAGCCGGACAGACGACGCCCCCAATCATCATAATCAATAAAAGGTTGGACTGTCTGGATGGAGGGAGATGGAAACAAAGAACAAAGGTGGCTAAGATGGGGTACTTCCAGGTTCTTCATCACCAACTTTTCCCCGCGCACGTGAAAATGTAGCGGGCGCCCAGGAAGGTGCAGATCAACTGGACATGCGCCAGGTGACATCAATCGGAAGAGACCGAGATTTACCTGGCAGCACCTACTGAACGCCCCTCGACCCACTCACATCCCGCCTACGCCTACCGCCCTCCCACTCCCAGGCCCAAGACACAAAAGCTGCTCCGGGGAGGCGCGCCGCGCCGGAACTTCTTGGGCCCTCTTCCTACACGGACCCAGGAACCTTCGCCGGAGAACGCAGGCGCGAACTTCCTGGGCCCCTCCTCCTAGGCGGACCCAGGAACCTCGCCGGAGAACGCCGGAGCAACTTCCTCGGCCTCCGCTGCCGGACACCGGTGAACCTCACTTCCTCTTTCTTTACATTGGCTATGTAATAAAGTTTCTTTTTACCTTGCCTACTTGCCTTTTCTCTGGCGCCTGCTCTGGTGGTCACATAAAACAAATCAATTATGATAACTGTATTTTTAAGTAGTGACTTATGTTTAACTAGAGGCATTTAAGCATTGAGAAATAGAAGCTCCATTCTGGTGCCACTCCAATGTTCCTTTAGTGTATCTAATTGCCTAAATGGATTTCAGCTCTTTAGCTGCTGTCATTATAGCAAGTTCCAATAATAAGCAGTAGTTACTCAGGGAAATGTGTTTACTTTGGGAGGATGGAAGCATTTGCACTGCTTTCTAAGTGTGAATTCTGCCCAGAACTCATAAATGTGCTCAGCCATGGTGTGACTTCTTTGATAGCTCTATTTCAATATACTAAATTGCACCTGGAGATTATTTGACAACGTAGGAAAGAAAACTTCAACAGGTTTCCATGGCTTCAGGGTGAAGACTTTGAATCCCTATAGTCATCAGGGTAAAGATAAAAAGTCCTTATGAACTCACTATTCCCATTTCCTCCTTTCCATCTTCTGCTCCAAACTCTGCTTGGCCACTTGCATTCCTGATTCTATCAGTCTCTCACTTCCTTTATTTCACTTATGTTTCCCCTGCTTAGTATTACAGATTACCCTTGGTGCTGCCAAAACATCCTGCTTCTTAGTCTTTGAAAATAATAAACATTGTTTTAATAGAATTATTTTTCATATTTTTTTTCTTTCCTGACTCCAAGTTTAAACTCAGAGAAGGTAGGACTAGAGTTTTTTCTTTTTAAAAGATTGTTAGAACTTATGTTCAGCACATAGCTGACATTCAATAAATGTTTGATGAAATCTGCCTCTGGATAATTTCATCTATTTGAAGCTAAGCTTAAGAGGCAGCTCTTTGTAAAATATTCCCTAATACTATACAATGAACATTTACTAAGTAAGTATATTTAATGTTGAAGGTACTGATATATGTTCATTTGTGGATGCAAAGATGTTATGTCTCTGTGTACAGGAATTAGGAGAGCAAGTGGTTAATGGCAGGGTCTGAATCTGAAAAATACCATAATATCCTTCAAGTAGCCACTTACTTCTCCCATCTTATTTCCATTCTCCCTGGCTACGTTATGTATGTATATATGTACAAAGACATACTGAGAGACAGGACTAGCTGGATTTCCTAGGCTGACTAACAATTTTTAAGTCTAGCTGGGGAAGGTGACTGCACCACCCTTTAAACACGAGGCTTGTAACTCAGCTCACACCCAACCAATTAGGTAGTAGAGAGCTCACTAAAATACCAATTAGGCTAAAAACAGGAGATAAAGAAATAATCAAATCATTTATCGCCCGAGAGCACAGAGGGAGGGACAGTGGGATATAAACTCCAGGTATTCGAGCTGGGAGTGGGCAGTCCCATTTGAGTCCCCTTCCATTGTATGGGAGCTGTTTTCACTCTATTAAATCTTGCAACTGCACACTCTTCTGGTTCCTGTTTGTTCCGGCTCCAGTTGAGCTTTTTTGCTGAATGTGGCTGTTGCAGACTTGACGCTAACTTATACCCCTTGGGATCTGGCAGGGTGTCTGCTGCCCTCCCGATCCAGCGAGGCACCCATTGCTGCTCCTGATCGGGCTAAAGGCTCACCATTGTTCCTGCACAGCTAAGTGCCTGGGTTCGTCCTAATTGAGCCGGGTTCCACGGTTCTCTTCCGTGACCCACAGCTTCTAATAGAGTTATAACACTCACCACAAGCCCCAAGGTACCATTCCTTGGAATCCCTGAGGCCAAGAACCCCACCTCAGAGAACAAAAGGCCCACCACCATCTTGGGAGCCGCCAGCCACCATCTTGGGAGCTTGAAGAACAAAGACCCCCTGTAACAATACCATATACACAGACATGTTCTATATTTTTACGATTGAATTTCTCTAGTGAATTTATCATTTCTTTCCTTTTCCTCTTATTTCCCTGTTGAAAACATACTGAAACAAAGTTATGCTTTGTAATTATTAACAGAATTTTCAAGCTACAAATCCACGTATCTTTCCCCACAGTCTGTTATCTTTATGAAGTAACAGAATGAACCTACCAGAGATAATGCTATATTTCAGTAAATAAATTATTTCAAATTACTTTTATCCATCCCTCATACATATGGAGACTGTGGACAGGCTTCTATCCCCAAAGAGAAGTATTTTTCCTTAAATGCCCATATAAAAATAAATTATTGTTCAATGATTATTGTAAGTATGAATATTTAATATTACTGCTTTTTAACTAGACTAATAAAATTGATATTTACTGTTTGGTTATTAAGATTAGACCCAGTTTTACAATAAAATTTCATATATTGGATAACCTGGAGAATCTACAGAATATTTTAAACAATTCATTTTTTCAGAAAACAAATTATTTCACTTCATATTATTTTTTATAGTACATATAAACAGAATATGTTTGCACTAAAGTATATTTTTTACATTTATTTTAAAAATTTTAGTGATAACCTTATCTAATAGTCCTATCACTTTCTGAAAGCATGATCCTGAATTTCCTCTGGTTTCATCAAACATGATTTTAGGTGTATAGTAATCTACCCACATAAACAATCAACTTCTACATTTGGGTATAATTACTACATAATGCATGATGAAATGAATTACACACACCTTGGATAGTGTTTCCTAAAGTTCATCTGACAATTTAAAATTTAGAAATGCATACAAACATGGCATCCAAAATCTAGTCTTTGTATACTACAGAGGTCTATGAAGGTTTTTTGCTTTTTCATAATTTTGACAAGTTATAAATTTAAGGACATAATGAATTTATGACAGTTTTAAATGGGTCTCAAAACAATCTAGGCTAGTCAGGGTTTCAAGAGCAAATTGTATCAGTGGGGCATGTTTGTTAATTAATGAATTACAAACCCAAATAGGAAATTCCTCACAGTCCAACGTTCTATCTATAAAAAGGGTCATTTAAAAACTGGACTGGGAATAATAATGAAATAAAATTATTTAATTTCACACTCTATTCATATCTCAGAACTTATACATAAAAGAGACAAATAAAGAGGCTCAAAGAAGAGACATAAACATTCAATATAAGTTATGGAAATTCTGTAAGACAGGAATGTGGTGTATTAACCTCAGAAAGGCTCTACAGTAGAAGAAAATTAACATTGTGTGAAAATAGTTACAGCATTTTCAGAGTTAGCAGAAACTTCTTAGAAGTTATCACTAACACACTTTGTAGATATTTTATTCCCTTTTGGAAAAACAAGCTCATAAAAACAATACTTCAATACAATACATACGCCTAGTATTGTAAGACTATATACTGGTAGCACAGGGGAGAAAGCCATTTATGTTTAGAGATATTCAAAACCCTCACTGATCACTGCTGCAAAAAGTACAAGTTTAGCACTATAAGAGATAAAGAGCAGTGGAAAATCCCCATCTTGTTATGGCAGGGGAGAATATTAGAAATGAAACCTTAGTTTTATAAATTTCAAAACTGTACAGACAGAATGTGCAGTATTAGCTTTGCTGACACTATCCGGGATAATAAGAATATTTACCTGATAGGAATAAGTCACATAAATATAGAAGACCTTAATAATTTTAGGGGGGTACCTTTGAGCAAGTTTTATCTCACTCATGTTGTTTTTTAGAAACTCATCCTAGTAACTGGTTAGGTAAAAATAGTCAGAAATACTGAATGCAATGTGTTAAATGATTTTCGATGTTTAGAACTCCGTCAGAAAAAAATAGTATTTTGGAAAAAATGGATGTAGTAGAAGTCATAATATAGAAGTAAAACGTTTTTTTGGGTGTTACCTCTGTGAAATCTCATACAAACCTCCAAGACACACTAAAAATCTGGAATACCTCATGTATGCATTGTGTTCCTTTTTCATTTTTGTCAACCATTTGCATTTTCACCAATGTCTGTGGATCTACCCTCTATCAGGATTTTTCTTGAACCTGTGGGTTTAGTGATGGACAAAAATGATAAAGTCTCTTTCCTGTAAGAACACATATAACGACTACGCATATACATAAGCCCTAATGTAACTAGTAAATTTTAAGGAACAATATTCACAAGTGTCATACCATTTGAAGCAAATGGAATAAAAGCACAGTAAAATTACAAAATTTGGTGCATTAAAAATAACAGAAAATTATCTTAAATCCATTGAGAAATTAAACACCATTCCCAATACGTTTGAGAGGCAACAGCAACAAAAGAAACCTCCTTGATTTAAAATAAAATCAATACTAAAATTATAATCTATTTAGAAATAATGAATGGCCTATGTATTAAAATATATGAATTATTCTCAGAGTGGTGGTCAAATAAAAATGTAAATATGTAAATGCATTTGCTGGAATATAAGAACATATATTATCAAATATTAATTTTTAAAAATCCTACAAATATTAAAAAATAAAGCAGAAGGGAATAATAAAGACAAAAAATAATTAAAAGAATGTATTAAAAGCAACATTAAAGAAAATAATGCCAACACCTGTACTTTTGAAAGACATATATAGTAGAAAAGCCGCCTCTGGGAAATACTAATAAGAAAAAAAACAACAGGAATGAAAAATGGGATAGCACATAGACATAAAAAACATTAAAAACATTCATTTTAACATTTCTAAGCGTTATACAGGTAATGCCCACAAGCTATTGACAGAAGTGAACACAAATTCTCTTGATGTTTGTATCAGGCCATAACGATATAATTCAGGAAAAATAGGCAGCTCAAAGTAAAACTACATGAACTATATTAAACAGGGAGTATGAGATAGGCCAAAAAAGTTATATATTAAGAACCTTTCCAAAAAAGAAAACGAAGTGTCCATATATTAAGATAATAAAAAATAAGCTCATATGTATACCTACTATATAAATACATTAAAAATTAAAAAAAAACAAATTTTAAAGCTCAAAATGTAAGCCAGAAGAAAATATCCAAAAGCAGTAGTAAATTGAGATCTAATACAACTTAATGAAATGAAAATCAAATATCAAAAATTAAGAAATGGATGAAAAAATAATAGCTTGGGTATATAAAGTTAAAATAGACTTAGGAAAAGTATCTAGAATGCAATCTAAAGAGAAAGAGCAATGGTAACTACAAAAGAAAATTTGCATGACATGAAAAGTTAGAAAATTTAATTGATGTCTAATTGGCATCTTAGAAGAAGTTAATACAAAAGAGGTGTCTTTTTAAACAGATAAAGCTGAAAATATTCCAGAATTGTTGAAAGAGTGGCAATTTAGAAAGCACAATTAATTGCAAGCCAAATGAATGAATAAATAAGTAAACCAGAGTCCCAAACTATTCACAATATAGTAAAACTATAGAGCACTAAATACAGGTGTTATAAGCACCAAGTTGGTAAAAAAAATTTATAGGAAGGGCTTTCAAACTGACATTTGACTTCTCATCAAGGACCAAAACCAGATGACCAGAGAATCAGTGAGTTAATCTTCAGTGTGTTAAGTCAAATTACCTACCAAGTAGTCTCTACATAATAAAAACATTGCTCAAGAATGAGGATGAAATAAAAATATTTTCATAGTAAAATTTAAAGCATTATACAGTTTACAAACTCTAAGGGAAATTCTGAGACATTTATTTCAGCTGGAAAAAGTATTCCACATGAAAGCTCTGAAATGTAAAAATAATGTGGGCAAAAATAGTAAATAAATTAGTAATAAAGCATTGACTGTATAAAATAATTTAAAAAAATAATTTATGAGAATACAGACAGGCTAGAAGTAATAAACTGGACAAAAATACAATAGTTTAGAGTGGGATGATCTATCAATGGTTACAGCTGTTTAGGCTTCATTTATTAAGAAAAGGATCAAGAGTCTTTATAACTATGAAAGCTAAACTAGCAGGTCTAAATTAGACCTTCTAAACAAAACAAACAACAAAACAAAGCATGAAAAAACAATAAAAAAAAAAGGCACGAAAGGGATAAAAAACCAAGAAAAAGCAAATAAAAAATCGACGCAACTAGAAAATCATAAAGACAAATGTGAAACTGAGCTTTTTTTAAAAATAACCCTTTAAATGCTGTATACAAGTGGTAAATATAAAGAAAGGTTGAAACTAAAAAAGGATTGAAATTCAAGAGAAAGGATGTCAAGCAAAGGGTAACCAAAAGAAGTGACAAAGATTTATTAATATTAAAACTATTAGTCTTCAAGGCTAAACACGTTAGCCTATAGATGAAGTAGGCTACCACACAAAGGTAAGAGTTCAGTTCAGAAGAAAAATATAAATGTAAATTTAAATATACCTTAATAAAGGAGCTGCAAAACATGTAAGAAAATGGAACTATAAAGAGAAATGAACAAATCCACTATCACAGTTGGAGACTTGAACACACCTCTCTCAGGTGATACTCAGACAACAAAAAATTAAGTATATAGAAGATATAAATTGAAACAAAATTACAAACATAATCTAATAGAAAATACTACATACAATCTAAAATGCATTCTTTCCAAACCTATGTAAAACATTAAAAAAGATCACTACATCCAGGCTATAATTCACTCACCAAATTTCAAAGTTTGTTAAACAGATGACATTCTCTGACCAAATTAAACTTAGATTATCTTCCCACAATCAATAGAAGACCAAATTATTTTTCAAAGAAATTTATGAATCAATGAAATAATTATAACAGAATATAGAAAATGCTATGAATTGAACGATTGTGAAAATAAAGGAAGTCAGAAGAAATGTATAGCTTTAAATATTTATTTGAGAAAACAAATATTCAAGTACATGAGTTGATCATCTGATAAAAATAAGAGTTTACAAAATAAGAGTTTACAAAAAAGGTACATCTTTTCCATCTGAAAACAGAAAGCAGGAAACGATCTATCACTAGAGGTCAATGAAACAAAACATACAATAGTGGATGACAAAAGGCAATGTCTGAATCTTTGAAAAGAATATAATTAATGAACATCTGAAACCAGTGATCAAGAAATGTTTTAGATAAGGCACAAAAAGACACTAAGAATGTTAACACCAGGCTATACAACCTCAAACAGTCAGATGAGCTCACTGTTACAGCTCTGGTTCACAGCAAGAACCTTAGCACAAAGAAAGGACTCAACAAACATTTGGATCCATGAATAAAATTTGGATTAGTGAATAAATTATCTTCCCACACATAACCACCTGGCTAAAGCAATCTCCTCCTCCTTGAATTAAATTCAGCATGTCTGCATCATAGGGGGAAACAACCCCTGAGGCCCAAGGCCAGTACCCCCTCCCCATCTGCACACCCTGTGTTCAAACCAGTCCCAGCTCCTGTCATGTTATTGGCTTCTGAGTATCTGTACTGATAGCTCTTCCTGCCAGCACATGAAGATGAACAAATATGCAACTGAGAGAGATCCAGGGCTTTTAATCCACAGATGCCAGAGCTTGCTGGGGATGTACTCAGCAATCAGGCTGAACTCAGGAGTTCACAGTCTTTCCTGGAATGATGGTTGGGGGTGGTGAGGGAAGTCAGAGGCCTGGGGAAGAAGACAGGGGTTAGCTCTGGGTGGGCTGAGCAAGGGAATGAGGTGTTAAACTGTAACATAAGCTCTTTCCTGTTCCCACCATCCATCTGCTCCATGGGTAGCAGAGCTCAGATGCAGAGAGAAGCTTTCCCTCTTTCCACACTTGCAGTCCAGGAACACCAAGGCCTAAGTTGGGTCTGATCTATTCTAGGATCTTTCTCCATGCTGTTGTCCTCCGGGAAGTCATGGCAAATTTGCATCTCCAGCAGGTTGTAGACTGACAGCCTTGGAGAAATACAGTATAGACACTGGGTAAGGCCAGTCTCCCAGCTTCTGTCTCCACCTGCCTGCCCATGCCCACCTGTTCCATCTCTCACTTACCTTGAAGGACACACCAGCATCTCTCCCCATAGTGTCTCCTGTACTCTGCTCCTGGGGTCGAGTCGGCTGCTGGGGTTTATCATCTGGAAGATTCTCTGCCTCAGCTTCAGCCTCAGGGAACAACAGCTTACCCTGCAGGGTATACAGAAGCTGGAGGAAGGTCTGGTACCTGTAAATAGGAGGTAAGTGTGAAGGAAAGGAATCTCAGCTGGACCATTCTGAATCTGCAACCCATGCTCCCAACCTTACCTCTGCAGCTTGTCCTGCTCCTGTTCTGCCTGCTGCTTCAGGTTTCCAAGTTTCTGAAACACCCCCTCAAGCTCCTGCTGAGTCCCTGTCTTACGCTCCCTCACCTCTGCAGAAACCTTTGCCAGATGCTGCAGATGCTTCTCCTGCCAGGAGTGAGTGTGCAGACATTATGTATCAGATTTTGGGGTCTTAGAACCATCCCTCCAACCCCTCCAGCCTACACCCAGCTCAGGGCTCAGGCTCAATGATGAAAAGAGGGACTCTATTCACTTCAGAGTGGAGTAGGGGCCTAGAGAAAAGGAAAGATCAGAATGAGCTGTTCTAGGGTGAGGCATTCTTGGAGGGAAGGGGCACAAAGATGGTAACACTTATTTAACTTGCTATGTGCCAGGTAGTATTTTAAGCCCTTGCTGTAATGATCATTTAATCATCTTAATAACTCTCTAGAGTAGGTGGTATTATTGCCTCCATTTTAGATAAAGAAACAGAAAGTTAGGTGACTTGCCCAAAGTCATGCAGTGGTTAAGTGGTGATACTGAGATTCAAGCCCATGTTGGTATTTATATTATAGTGCCTCAAAGGAGGAAGCAAAATGAAGGTTTTCTAGACAGGGGACACAGTCTATACGATGGCATGGTGGTGGGAAGGGATATTCTCCTAGGAGGATGAATCTACCTGTTGTAGCTGCCACTGGTTCTGGACTGCTCTGCGTTTCTCCATGGCCACTTGTTTCTACAGATAAGCAAGGGAAAGGGACCAGGAGAAGAAGTCTATTTTTTCTGGCTGGAATTTTGGGAGATTGCAAGCTGGCACAACTCAGCTTGCTCACTCTTTCCCTCTTCCTATCTGACTGCCCTTCCCTCCCTGTACTCAGGACCCCTGGGTGTACCTTGGCCTGGAGCTGCTCAAAGGCTTCCTGGAGTTGTGTCCGCTTCCTCTGGGCTTCCTCCATCTGAGTCAGGGCCTTGGTGAGGCCAATTTTGATGGCCTCTACATGCTCCCTGTAGGTGGCCTTCAGCTCTTTCCATTGTTCCTTAGCTGCAATTGCCTTCTGTCCTGAGATGAGCCACCAGGAATGAGAACTTGAGTGAGGGTGGCCTGCTAGCCTGCCTCCTTGCAACACTGGGCCTCCTTCCCATCAGTCAAATAGGAGACCTATCTGAAATCCTCCTTCCTTCCCCACTCAGGCCAGATGCTACTCCAATCCCCTGCCTACTCACGGCTCGTGTCTTCAGAAGCCAAGGGGTCCAGACCCTTAGCAGTGTCCTCCTGAGCCAGGATGTTCTGCAGGAAGTCCACTACCTGAAGCTGGCTGCAGAGCAGCTTGTCTTTCTTCTGGGAGTCCTGCTCAGGGGGAGGGCAGAGACAGGGAACGTCCTTACCTCCTTACAGGTTTCCTTAAAGTCTGCTCTCTGCTAATGCTGCCCTGTATCTCAATAAGAGGAGCCAGGACCAGATCCTGGTTTCTGAAAGGCTCGCTCTCATCTTGTACATACCACCACAAACTCAACCAGGATCTTGGCTGGCAGTTCTGCCTCCTCCTGCAGGCCTACAGGTTCCAGGATGCCTGCCACCTCAGTCAGGACCCTGGAGGGGCAAGGAAACACAGGAAATTGCAGTATCTTGTGATGCTAGTTCTACAGTTCTTGTGTGTACACAAATGTGGAGATGTATATCAGTATATATACTATTGAGAGTCTTGCCTTGACCAGAGTTTACACAAGGGCCTGAAGGGCCTACAGCCTGCAACCAGGAATGGTGTGCACGGAGGGCATACAGTGGTAATACGTGCCCAAAGGAAAATCAGCAGGGTTAGTAGATAAGGAGTTTGAGAAAAACGCTGAGATTTTAAAAGGGAGTGTCTCACTGAAGAGAAACCATTTGAGTCAAGATGTGAAGGAAGCCAGGGAGATATGCATGGAAGGGTAAGAATGCTGGGCCTTGGGATCCCTTCTGGCAGTGAGCACCAGCCTTGGGGCAGGGTCTTGGAAAAGCTGAGAAAGGACTCAGGGCAGAGGGCTGGATGCCTGGCTCTACTCTAGGATTTTTCATTATTAGGGACTCGAGAAGTCTACGAGGGGCCAGGGAGGGGGATGAGAAGTGATTGGGAATGTGTCGTGTTGGGACAAGAAGACAGAAGTGAAACAGTCTCCTAGAGCATATCCTGTGGAGTATGTGGATGTGGGGAGCGGCGAACGGTCCCCCAAAGGCCGTACTCCTGGAGCAGGCAACAGTCACCTCAGGAACCTAAGACGGGACTGCTTAGGTTGGGTGAGGATCAATTCACGGCAGGGTCGAACCTCAAAAGCTGTATAGGGTCGAGGGCAGCAACCATTACATATAGGGGCCCACAAGGTCCTCCCAAGCCCGCCCCCAGCTGCCACTTGGCCGCAAACACTTACTCTAGGGCTGCAGCTTCCGCCTCTGTCTCCACCGCCTCCATCTTTCTAGGTGCCGCGTTCAGCCGCCTTCCCACAATCCCTAGGTATACTTTGAATTCACAGTCGACTTCGCGCCGGGGCAGGCGATTGGCTGCAGGGGTTAGTGGGCGGGCATTAATGACCATTCTGCGCTCTAATTGGCAGACGCAGATTCGCACGTTGGCGTGCCTCGCTGCTTGACGCAAGCGCGGTTATGGCTAGGCGCGCACGGGTTCTGCGCTTGCGCGCTAGACCGTACGCGGTGCCAGAGACTGAGTGGGGTTTGAACTCGGCCGCGCGCTGTGAAGTTCTTGCTCTACTCGAAAGAGGGAAAGCATTTCCTTGAGTTTGCGTTTTAGGGGACACTTACAGCATTGACACTTTATTTAAAATATTTACTACTGCTGTAGAAAAAAAAAACCCGAAAAACAGTGGGGCTGTTTCTAAGACGCTGGGAATCAGTAAAGAAGAATAGTGATCCGGGAGATACAGGAAGCAAGTTATCTGAGCTCCAAAAGCGAGCTGCTTTCAGAGATATTAATGTTTTATAGAAGAGATGCAGGAGAGTGAACTCAAGCAGAGCCCAGCGGATTGCCTGCGTTGGCAAAATAGAACTGATATTCTTGGGAAACCAAGGTAGGTAATGTTCTTTGCAGAGTACAAGAGAAAGAGAACTGCTCAGAGAGAACTCGGTATTCATTCAGCTGAGTACTGAGCAGTATGTGTCTCAATAAACTAGCCAAAAGATTTTTAAAGGTATCAGGACATGGCCGGGCGCAGTGGCTCACGCCTGTAATCCCAGCACTTTGGGAGGCCGAGGCAGGTGAATTACGAGGTCAGGAGTTCGAGACTAGCCTGGCCAACATAGTGAAACACCGTCTCTACTAAAAGTACAAAAAAAAAATCAGCTGGGCTTGGTGGCGGGCGCCTGTAATCCCGGCTACTCGAGAGACCGAGGCAGGAGAATTGCTTGAACCCGGGAGGCTGAGGTTGCAGTTAGCCGAAATTGCGTCACTGCACTACAGCCCTGGTGACAGTGTGAGACTCCTTCTCAAAAAAAAAAAAAAAAAAAAAAGAAAAGAAAAGAAAAATCTGGACATTACAGAGGGTCAGAAATAGTCACTATTTCCACTAACCAGTCTGGAAAACTTCATAGTCCATTGGACGTTGGATAGAGTACACAAAAAAAGTCTTAATTTGGTAGTTGTTTAGTAATTATTTAGTAGGCAGTAATTAGTCCTAGCTGATCAGTGCTCTAGTTCCATCTAACTCTTAAAAGTAAGACCCAGATGGATCAAACTTAACAAACCATGACAGATGACAAGACCAAACTTCAGTAGTATTTATAGAAATAGAAAAATGTTCACCAACCAGTTAAAGTGCAATTTACATATGTCATGCAATGAAAAATTACCAAGCTTGCAAAAAGAAAAAAAAAAAAAAACCACATAATGAGGAGAAAAATCAATTGCTGATCAGAACTGAAGTAATGTTAGAATCAACAGGCAAGGACATTAAAACAGTTATTGTAACTATATCCCCTATCTTCAAAAAGATTATCAGAACTATAATGAAAAAGGTTAAGTGGTGGTAAAGATGTAAAGAAAGTGGAATTCTCATGTTGATGATGGAAATGTAAAATGGTGCATAGGCTTTGAACATAGGGTTACCATATGAGTCGAAGTTTCACTCCTAGTAATATATCTAAGACAAATAAAAACATGGAGACACAAAAGTACACAAACATCCATAGCAGCATTATTCACAAAAGCTGAAAGGTAAAAACAACCCAAAGGCCATTAACTGGTGAGTGAAAACACATACTTTCATTCAATGAATTATTAATCAGTAGTAAAGAGAACTTTATTACATGCTAAATAAAGGTTACTGCATGCTAAAATATGAATGAACCTTGAAAATATAATAAGTAAAATAAGCTAATTATAAAAGGGCCACATAATATATTATTTCATTTAAGTTAAATGTCTGGATTTGACAAATCTATAGCAACAGAAAGTGAATTTATATAGTGCTTGTCCAGGGCTGGGAATTGGTGGGAATAAGAGGTTGAGAGAGTATGGGGAGGGACTGCAAATGGATATAGTATTTCTTTTAAAGGGGTAAATAAAATGTTCTACAATTAGGTTATGGTGAAGGTTGCACAATTCTATACAGAAAACCACTAAATTTACACTTTACTGCTGTCATAAAAGCTGTTAAAAAAAAGTTAACCAAAGACACAAAGCTTGTAATAAAGACCTAAATCAAACTTGTAGAGATGAAAACTACCATGTGATAGATGGAATTAGATGGTGATAATAGTAGGTTACACATTGCAGAATGAAAGTGAAACATAGCTCTAGAGAAACTACCCAAAATGAATCACAGAATATTAAAAAATGAAAATAAAGTAACACGAACAAATCAATGGTGAGCTGTGAGACAACTTCTAATAGCCTAATATACTTGAAAGTGGAGTCTCTGAGAGAGAGGCAAGGGGAGAGGACAAGAAAACATAAGTAATAAAGACCAAAAAGTTTGAAATGTGATGAAAAATGTAATTCATATATTCAAGAAGCTTCACAAATCTCAAATAAAGAAATATTAAGAAAATGACATCAAGTTACACCATAATTCATAATCCAAAACCATGGATAAAAAATTCTAAAGTAATTAGGGGTGTTGGGGCACATGTTACATAGAAAGAAAGATCAGGATTACAGGAAATTTATTTTTGGAACAATGCAAGCAAGACAATAGAGTAACATCTTTCAAGTACTGTAAGAATCAAAAAAGTCAACCTTGACTTCTCTTTCTAGCAAACAGCTTTCAAAAATGAAGGCTAACTAGGTCGGGCGTGGTGACTCACGCTTATAATCCCAGCACTTTGGAAAGCCAAGGTGGGCGGATCACGAGGTCAGGAGATCGGAGATAGAGACTATTCTGGCTAACACAGTGAAACCGCTCCCCCCTCCCCCGCCCATCTCCACTAAAACTACAACAGTTATCCAGGCGTGGTGGCGGGCACCTGTAGTCCCAGCTACTCAGGAGGCTGACTCAGGAGAATGGCATGAACCCGGGAGGCGGAGGTTGCAGTGAGCGGAGATCACGCCACAGCATTCTAGCCTGGGCGACACAGCAAGACTCCGCCTCAAAAATAAATAAATAAATAGAAATAAAAATAAAAATAAAAAGGCTAACTAAAGACATTCTTAAACACACACGCATGGAAGGCAATTTTCAGCATAAGATCCCACACTACAAGAAACATGGAAGAAGTTTTTCAGGCAGAATGAAAATGGCATTAGCTTCAAATCTGAATGTATACAAAAGAGTGAAATGTGGTCCTGGCTACTTAGGAGTCTGAGGTGGGAAGATCACTTGAGCCCAGTTCAAAGCTGTGATGAGTTGGTCATGCCATTGCACTTCAGCCTGGGTAACAGAATGAGACCCTATCTTTAAAGAAAAAAAAATTGTGATGTGGGTTTTATAGCATATGTAAAAGTAAAATGGAGCACAAAGTGTGGGAGAGAAGAAATAAAAGTAAATTTATATGCTTGTACAGTTTCTCTGAAGGTTGTGTATCAGTTGAAGGTGAACTGATGAGTTAAAACTGTGCAGTAGACTCTGAAGCAATAGTGCCAACACACCTTAGAGGGGCTGCCAATGAGTCATTTCCTTGTGTGATTTCTTTCTAGTGCAGATAGAAATTGTGACCAATAGAATACAATAAAGGTGATGGGATGTCATTCTATTGATTAGGTTGTTTATTAGGCAGAGGGGATATCATTCCACTCATGCCTCCATTTTCATGTATAGCAGAAGCTTAGCAGACTGCATAAAAAAAGAGAGATTCTCCTTCTGACCTGGAAGAAGCATGCAACCATGTTGTAAATTGCCTGTGGTAAATATCACATGGCAATGAACTGTGAGTGGCCTCTAGGACCTGTAAATAGACCTGAGCTGATAGCAATGAGTAGATGGGGCCCTCAGTCAAACAGCCCTGAGCAGATTACGTTTCTACAAACAATCATAAAATAACGCTACTCAGTTAACATCTTTATTGAAAACTTATGAGACCATGAGCAGAATGCAAAACCTTGACCCAGTGAAACTGTCTTAAAATGTTGACTTATAGAAACTGTGAGATAATAAATGTGTTTTTTAAGATTCTAAATTGTGATTAATTTGTTACACAGCAATAGAAAACTATTATAAACTTATAAAACAAAGAATTGTAGCTAACAAATCAATAAAGGAGATAAAATAGAATATAAACAACTAATCCAAAAGAAGGCAGAAAAAGTGAAGACGAACAAAGAAAAAAATGAAGGGAATGGAAAACAAATAGCAAAATGATAGGGGTAAGCCTAAGCATATTTGTTATCACCATTAAATGTAAATATCTTAACTATACCATTGAAAGGAAGAGATTATTAGATTGGATACAACAGCAAAATTATGTTAAGTACATTAAATATAAAGAAATAAAAGGATGGAAAAAATATTCCATGCTAATATTAGTTAGATGAATGCTGAATAATTATATATATTTATATAATATATATTTATCTATAGTATTTATATATTTATATGATACATATTTATATATAGTATTTATACATAGTTATATAAGATATTTATATATGTATATGTATTTATATATGATATATATGTATTTATATATAATATTTATATATTTATATATAATACTTACATTTTTTTTTAGGCAAAAGGCTATCACCAGAAGAAAGTGATATTATGATAAAGGGGTCAATTAATCATGTGAACTTAATCATAAGTGTTTTTGTACACCTAATATGAGACCATGAAAATACATGAATCAAAAACTGAACTGCAAGGAGAAATAGATAAATCCATAGTCATTGTTGAGATTTCAATAAGCCACTTACAATAATTTATAGAACACTGAACCTAACAGCAGAATATTCATGCTTTTCCAGTGTATACCCAACAGTGAAGTCCATATTATGGGTCATAAAATTAGCCTGAACAATTATAAATGAATAGTACAATACAAAATATTTAGGGTTTTTGTTTGTAAATGATCTAAATAGCCTCCTATATGCATTAAATGTGATGATGTATGCTAATATTGCAGTCTTTTTCTTTGACTTAATTAACTCCTAATTTATCTTTAGATTTCTGCTCGGATTTTTCAGACATGGTCTAGGTTTTTGCTCAGATTTTTCAGACACGATCAAACCTTCCTTCACCTATATGCCTATATCAGAACTCCTTACTATAGGCTCACAAAGCTCTACAGACTTTTTCTGTTGTCACAGTTGCATTTTACATCTGCTTGTAGAATTATTTGAGTGATATCTCTTCTTTTCTAATAAGCTTATTGAGGATAAAAGTTATTTTTTGTTAATAGTTGATAGTAATAATAATTTGTTCTATGCATATCAGGGACAATTTATGCAAGGCTACAGTAGGCCATTTTAAGGATATTGGTTTTATATAAACTTAGTAGAAATCTATTGAAAGTTTATTCATAATTAGATGGCAAGCCAGGTTTTAGTGTTGCAAAGTTAAGCCTCAATCATGGGTGGAAAAATAAAAGGTTGAAAAATGTTATTATTCCAGTGGCCTTAGTAAAAGGTGAGAACATTTTTGGATTCTATAGTAAGTAACTTGGCACTAAAGATACAAATAGCTCAATATATTTAGGTGAAATAATTCATAGGTTTTATCGTTCATTGGATACGTTGGAGTTACTAAACTATGTATAAAATATGTTACTTCAGTTTCTGATAGTGCAACTGGATGAATTGTGATACAATTTATTTAAATAGTGATTTCTGGAAGATAATTCTATATGACAAATGACAGAGGAAGATCTTCAACTTGATTTTGTTGACTTACCTATTAGAAGTGTTTTAGCTATTCATGTGTATATTTTTGAAAGACACTTGAATGTGTCTTGAATGGACAAGGAGGTTTAGGGCTTGGAAGAATGTGAGAACTGGAAATATATATTTGATCAACATAAATATATAGGCAATTGAAACTGTGGCCATCAGTGGCATATTCTATGCTGACTATAGAGTGAACAAGAAAAGAATGATGGAATCAATATAGTTGAGTAACTGACATATTGTGGATTTGTAGAAAACAGATGAGTTTCTAGTATCAGAGAAGTACCTACAGTGACAGAAACATTAAAATAAATAAATTGAGATGTGTAATTCAGAAAATTCTTAGAAGAATTTTCAGCAGTTTTTCATTTGCCAACGTTTTAATGCTCTCCATTGCAATTTGTATTGTATGCATACTTCTGATTTAATGAAAAATATTTTTCCTATGCATTCCATAAAGAATCTTCTTGCTTGACTAGTAAGAGTTCTTTCTGCTTGATGTGTCTATTTTTTAACACTGTCTACCTGTTTTACATTTATGATACAGTAGAGAAATGACACTTGCTAAAATGCACATTTTGATTAAAGTGGCGGGGATTGGCTTTATGTGTGAGAGTTTAGATCCCTTTGATCTGTTTATCACAAATTCCTATGAAGATACTATACTGCCTTTTGAATAGGATACTTTCCAAATATATCAATAACATCACTATTAACATCTAAATTTAAAAAGCGTTTGGTTAAACTGAAGACCACACCGTTCAAGGATAACACAACAAATTGCAAGTCAAAATGACATGCTACAAGGTGAAGTTGGAGAATAGGACTTTAAACATACTGCATAAATTTGCCAACTCTGTTTCCCCCTCCACTTGGCTCTGATTGGGAGAGATCTGGCCTAAAATTCTAGTGAAAATAACAGTAGATCAATTAAAAAGTTTGAATCTAAGTCTTACTTCTTTCTGTGTCGTCCAATATGCAGCTTTTATTGTTTAGCACGTACGAAATGACTCTGAAAATAGTTGTATTATCACTTAAATAGAATATCAACTATATTATTAAAATATATGAAGTGAGCATGGAGGCAAATTCATGTGAGATTTATAGAACATTAAGCAAATATAAATAAGCAGATAAAACATATCTTTACATTTGTCTATAGGCAGAACTCCTCCAGTACTTAATGAAACATCAAAACCGACATCATACTTTTGGAATCTATTTCTATTGCATAGAAACTTCTGTTTGCTGTGTTTATCTTTCTCAGGATTGTTTTAGGAATCGAAACAATCTATATTTCCAGATCATCACTTCCTTGAGGCAAGATCATCTAAATGAGTCATGGAAACCCAATAAATAAAACATTATATAAAAATACATATGTATGTTAATATATACATATGTTCCCTCCCTCTCTCTTTCTCTACCCAATCTACAAATATCTTTGCATGCATGTGAATATCTTACATTGTGAACATTATCTAAAATAATATATTGAAATTCACTTAATTATCTCCTTGAATTTTAACATTAGCCTTTTTTTCTGAATAGAATCTCTGATTGTTTGCTTCCTATGTCACATTTATTCACAGGTAGCTAAAATGTAATTTTATTGTGATGTTTATTAACTTAGAGGCTTAAACAATAATGGCTTAAATAAAGCACATGTGCTATAATGATTTCAAAGGATGCCTAAAAATGCACCTGTAGAAATCAGTTCACTTTGTATATGTATAGCAAAACATCATATTGTACACCTTAAATATATACAGTAAAATATTCCATGTGCTGTGTGTTATAATTGTCAAAAATATTTCTTCTACCTTCCTAAATGGAATATTTCTACATTTATATCACATCCATTAACTGATGGATGTTTTTCCACTATTTCTTAAATATTCTCCAAGCAGTCTTAAAACTTACATAATTTAACCTGCTGAATTTTTTTTAAAAGATACTTTTGGTAATAGTAACTTTTGAAAACCATTTTTCCATAACTAGACAAAATGATAAAAATTTTATTTACAAAACAAACTTGGGCCAGGTGCGGTGACTCACGCCTTTAATCCCAGCACTTTGGGAGGCCAAGGTAGGCGGATCACAAGGTCAGGAAATCGAGACCATCCTGGCGAACACAGTGAAACCCCGTCTCTACTAAAAATACAAAAAAATTAGCCAGGCGTGGTGGCGGGCGCCTGTAGTCCCAGCTACTTGGGAGGCTGAGGCAGGAAAATGGCATGAACCCAGGGGGTGGAGCTTGCAGTGAACGGAGATCACGTCACTGCACTCCAGCCTTGGTGACAGAGTGAGACTCCATCTCAAAAAACAAACAAACAGACTTGATAAATATTTCTTTGGTTTGGGTGTTTGAATGCATTAAAGCAAGTTTTATATTTGATCACAACCTCTACACAGTAAACTTATATGGCAGATAATAAAAAAAGTGTTCATTAGGGACTCAGACTCTTGATGAGCAAAATACTTTTGCTTTAATAAACCAATGAATATTTTTTTCTGATTTTATTGTGTGTTTTCAGTGTTGCTTTGGGAATAAGGAATCCCCATTCTTTTACCTACATTTTAAAACAGTTTTATAAAAGTAGAAATTACATGCCTAAAATGTATTGATTATAAGTATGAAATTTAGTGATTTATTACACTGATAGAATTTTGCAATCAGTTGTAAGACATTTCTAGCACCCTGGAGAGATCTATTTTGTCTCTTTGCAGTGAATTGCAGTTCCTACTCCCCGGTCCAGAAAAAACAATGATACGGTTTTTGTCTTTATAGACTGGCCTCTTATGCACATTCAGGAAGTAAACAATATGTAGGTTTTTGCATCTTTCTTCTTTCCCTTAGCACAATGTTTTTGAGGATCATCTATGTTGTAGTATACATCAATAATTTGTTCCTGTCTATTGATGAATATATTCCATTATGTGGATATACCAGATACAGTTTACTTGTTCACCAGTTGATAGAAATTGTATTGTTCCAGTTATTGACTTTTATAAATAATGCTGCTATGAACTTTCCCTTAAAAGTTTTTATGTGGGCTAGGAGCATGACTTATGACTGTAATCCCAGCTCTTTTGGAGGCTGAGACCAGAAGAGGCCAGGAGTTCAAGACCAGCCTGAGCAACATAGCAAGACTCTGTCTTTACAAAAAATACAACACTTAGCTGTGTGTGCTGGCATGCACCTGTAGTCCAAGCTACTTGGGAGGCTGATGCAGGAGGTTTGCTTGAGCCTAGAAATTCAAGGTTGCAGTGACCCCGATTGTGTGAGGTGGAAATTAAAGCAAGAAAGGAGAATGAAATTAGAAAGAATAAGGTTTCTGTATTCAGCTAATTCATCTGCAAGGCAGTGACAGGCAAAAGCTAGACCTAGGCAAAAGTTCTGATAACATTATCTAAGAAGCCAGGGCTCAAAGGAATGTGCTTTGGAGACTCTCCCAACACTCCCTTAACATAAGGAGAAGAAAAACAAATTTTCTCTAATGATATAAGTCAACCTATGAGTTTATGGATTCCTATTCTCTGTAACTAGTAACATCAAGTATTCTGTTGTATCTAAGTGGCAGAGAAGGTCATAGGAAGCCTGAGCAGGCCTGAACTACAGCCACCTAGGTGCCATAGCAAAAGTTATGAGATAAGCCCCTACAAGGCACTTGAGTAAAACCTGGATAACAGTTATCTAGGCCACATAGCAAGATGTCATATATAATCCTGAGTTATGCACCTGGCGCAATTTGATTAACTGTCTTTGTTCTGCTTCTACACACTTCTTTCATGCCACTACACTTCACACTACTGTAAGCTTGCTTCAAACTAGCCAACCTCCTTTTTTAAGTGTGTATAAAAGCCAAGACCTGACTTTGTTCTTAGTCCAGTTTTTAGATGTTAAGTACACTAGGTCTGAGTGCACTCACTAAAGATCCTCCTTTATTCATCCCGTAATCTCTCTAGTCCTGATTCCCGCAACAGTGCACTGCCCTCCAACCTGGGTGACAAAACAAGTGCCTATATGAAAAAGGAAAAAAAAAAAAAAGAGTGAACAGATGTTGACATTTCCCTGAGTAGATAACTAGATATGGTATAGCTGAGTTGAAAGATAAATGTATGTTTTCACTTTTCACGGAAGTGCCAAGGTATTTTCTAAAGTGCTACCATTTTACAGCCCCACCTACTATATATGAGGATTTCAATTTGTTCACATCTTTACATGGTATGTTCAGTAATTTTGATTGTAAACATTCTAGTGGGTCTAAGGTGGTATTTCATTGTGATTTTATTGTGGATTTCCCCCCTGACTAATTATATTGACCATATTTTCATATGTCTATTATCATCTGCCTATCCTCTTGAATGAAATGTCCATTCAGATACTTTGCCCATTTTGCAAAAGGGAGGTTGTTTTCTTACTTTTGAGTTGTAAGAGTTATTTCTACTCTACATAGAAGTATTTTTTAATCAGATACATCATTTGCAAAATGTTTTTCCCAGTCTGTGACTTGTTTTTTCATTTTCTGAAATGTCTTTTAGGCTATTAAGAACATTTTGCCAAACTGAAGTTATGGAATGTTTTTTCAGTATTTTCTTCTCAAATTTTTTTTTTTTTTCAGTTTTTAGCTCTGACATTTAATATCTTTGAACTAATATTTGTGTATGATATAAGGTAAAAGCCTAAATTCATCATTGTGTATGTGGATATTCAATTTCTGCAGCATACTTGTTGAAAGACTATTCTTTCCTAACTTAATTGCCTTGACCCTGGTTTTCAAAAATCAATGGGCCATATAAGTTACTGCAATTTCAAATCTTCTCTTCTAGACAGTTGTTCCCAACACAAAGAAATATCAAATGTTATAGGTGATGAATATCCTAAATATCCTGATTTGATTGTTACACATGTATCAGAATATCACAACCCCATACATATGTACAATTATTATGTATCAATAAAAATAAAATTTTAAAAATCAGTTGTCCATAAATGTATTTTGGTGTCTATAGTCTCAACTCTGATTCACTGATTAGTATTCCTCTTCTTTAGGCAGCACCGCATTGTTTTGATTATTGTTCCTTTATAGTACATTAAGAAATTGGGAAATGTGAGTTTTCCAACTTTTCCATTGACAAAAATATCTGGGTTATTCTGAGTAATTTGCGTTTTCATATACATTTTAGGAAGGACTTGTCAATTTCTGCTAAAAGTCCTGCTGGGACTTTATTTTTAGAGATTAAATTTAATTAGATTGGAAGATGTAAGTTATGGTTCTTTGTTTTTAAAATTTTTAATTTGCATTTTCACTTCTATATGGTATTTAAAAGCTTGGCTGCCAATAATTTTCAGATAATATTTAACATTCTTACTGCATAAGACACTGAACCAATGTTACCCCCAAGTGTCCCCAGGAATTGTCTGGAATTGGTGAGACTGAATGCTAGGTTGTTAAGCTCCTCTTTATCCACATAAGTATCTAAAATACACATATACACATGGAAAAGTTAGACTTTTAGAAAAAAATGCATACTCAGATAACAGTTTGACACAGTAACCTCACTTTGTTTAAAAGGAAGTAGGCACAAAGTGTAAATACTTTATTCTCAGTAAGATTATATTGACAGAACTAGATATTTTGCTATGAAACAATTAGGTGATTTTTTTTTCCTTAATAAAAGTTTAAACAAAACTCTGTTCTGCAGATTTCAAGTACTAATTATCACAGTGCTTTGAAAAAGGCAACAGCAAGTACAAAACTGAGATGCGTATTTTGTAAGTTCAGAAAAGGACCAGTTTCTCCTTTAACCTGGCATCTTATGGATTGCGTGACCAAAATTCACATGTATCAATCCAACAGCACTATATTAGGCTTTCAAAAATGCATATTTTCCCATTTTGTTGCCACAAAGAAAACTCTCTCAATTGACTTTTATTATTCCAAATCAATAGAAAGGAAACAGAAGCTCACTAAAGCTAACTTACTAAAGCCACAGATCTGGGGAGTGGCAAATATAAGTCTGAGTCAAATCTGTGTCACATCAAAGTCTGCTGTATTACATGTGCCAATTGGAGTTAGACCCGAGAGGTTTTAGTAAAAATAGTCTTTGAAATACCCTTCCTCACAGCACTCCAATTACCAGTGTTTTCAATATTTTTTATTTTCAACCATATTTTCTAAACTTGTAGGAAATTTGACTGGGACAAAGAATGACCAAAGGCCAACCTTAGCTGAAGGAGGCTTTTATTTATTTATTTATTTATTTTGATCAGAGAAAATGAACTTTCCCCTGAAGATGCTTATTGTCAGATTTCTTACAGCACAATTCATGGCAAAATGCAAAGAGCCTTGTCTTTGGAACAAGAGATTGAAGTTCAAAACCTAGCACATTTGTAACCTTGGATAATTTACTTAGTAATTCAGTTTTATTATTTATTACATCATGATATAATGATGATAATTTTTTTTTTTTTTTTGAGACGAAGTTTCACTCTTGTCATCCAGGCTGGAATGCAATGGTGCAATCTTGGCTTACTACAACCTCCACCTCCCAGGTTCAAGCAATTTTCCTGCCTCAGCCTTCCAAGTAACTGGGATTACAGGCCCCTGTCACCAAACCTGGCAATTTTTTGTATTTTTAATATAGATGGGGTTTTGCCATGTTGGCCAGGCTGGTCTTGAAGTCCTGACCTCAGGTAATCTGCCTGCTTTGGCCTCCCAAACTGCTGGGATTACAGGTGTCAGCCCCCACACCCAGACTAGAATATTTCTTACGAGAAACCATAAAAGGTAATTTTTGAAAATGCCTCAACTTAAGTTTGACACATAGTGGATGTTATTAACATTTTTGTTTCTGTTTTCATCAGTTTCTTTTGCAGGTCATATTTACATAAAGCCAGAACGTTAAAAACTACAGAAATCATTTGGGAATATGTTTTCATGTAAGAACTTAATAAATGCTAAAAAGTCTACAAGGATTAGTTTTCCAACACACTATCTCTTTCAAATGCATTTTTACTATAATTTACAATCTTTACCTTTCACCGTTTCCTATTATTCATTTTTTGATGTCAACTTCCTTAGTAAACTTAAAACTCTATTTTATAGTTTCAGCAAAATAATAATTAAGAAATACCATTCTAGAAGCTTAAAATTTAGCTTAGAAAGCTGGTAACTGCTCTTCTGTGAACTATGATTCTGAGAGTCACCAGTGGTGTTAGCTACTGCTGTACTTGCTGGAATTTTCAGATCAAGATACTGCATTTTGTTTTAGGAGGGATCTTCATGTTTAGCATTTAAATTGCAGATCATAAGGTAATTCTTGCCTTGGCTTGCTAGTTCCAGATGGATAGATTCTGACTTACACACTGTTCAATTCCCTATTTTAGTCTGTCATTTCTCTAACAATGCTCAGCATCCATGCAATTTGGACACAGACCATCAGAACTAAATTGCAATGCCCTCATGAGAAAGGGTTTCTCACTAGGAGCAAATGCACATGAAACCTTTTGGATTTTTTCTAATCATGATTTAGCCCTACAGCTTCTTCCTTTTTGTTTTATGTTAGTAATAAACCAAAACATCATGAAAAGTGCCTGAAAGCTAAAGGGATTATTTTAAAGTCGCAAACTTATTTTTACATACTTGTTGCACTTACAATCATGTTTGGGTTGTTTCTATTGCCTCAGCCTGATTTTCAAAGGAGATCATTTCACCCTATCTATATAAACTCTTTCCATTTAAGAAGAGTTATCTATTATTCAGAGCTCAGGCTGAACACAAAGTTGATTTGGTTTGCCACTCAATAGCTATCAAGATTCACCCCAGGACAGCCAGTATTTCATAGGTGCACAAAGTGAGTGGTTTGGAAAAATCACTAAAATAACAAGGACAATCTGAGGATTATTCCCGATTTTACTCAAATCCATCTATTCTACAATATTTCAATGTTGCTATAGATGTTACTAATCCATTCAAAATTTTTTGTTTAAAAATGTTTATGAGGAAATGTCATAAATCCTCAGGTAACTTTGTATTGCCATTGAAGAAAATACATTAAAAAACAAATTATTTGTTGCCTTTTCCCCCATTCAATTCATATATCTCTCTATCTTATTAATACCGTATGTCCAAAACCAATATAATTTGAACAATTAGTTTTCCAGGTAATTAAAATTTGTAAAATCATGGTGATTACAGTATTGGTTTTCATTATTTCATTGTCACAATGTGCTGTGCCATTTAAAAGTAGTGATATACTAGCATTTTTCTCAGTTCTTTTGTTGATTTTTAATATCTAAATATGAATTTTTATTGAGATACAGAAAGATATTTATTCCCTATGTTAAGATTTTAAATCAAAGATGCATTACAAATCCTCTACTCGTTAAAATTCTTCCAAGTATTATACTTTTACAATTATATTTGTCTGGGTTTCTATTGAAATTAAGCATTTTTTCTTAATTATGTTAATGATTTGTGTTTTTCTAGGAGCTAATAGGTCATCTATCTGGATATAGGCCTTCCTTAGGGAACAGTCTTAGCATGAGAATTTAGGGACTATTAAAGATATCTGAAGTACATAAATAAAACCTTCTTTGTGAAATGTCTGATTAAATCTTTGCCAATTTTTTAAAATGGTGTTTGACTTTCTATTGTAATTATTATAATACCTACATGTATTTTTTATGTATTCTGGACACAAGACTGTTGTCAGATACACAGTTTGCAAAAATTTTGTCTTTGTCACAAACATTTTAATTTTCTTAATGATATCTTACCAAAAGAAAAATTTAACAAAGTAGTTGTAGTCCATTATATCAAATATTCATTTTATGATTTTTACTTTTATGCATATCATCTTAGAAATATTTGTCTAAGCCAAGGCCACAAACATTTTTCTTAAATATTTCTGGCAGAAAGTTTATGTTTTTCACTCAAATATTTATATTTATGATCAATATCAAGTAAATTTTTGATGTAGCATGAGATAGATGTTGAGGCTCATTTTTAATATTACTATACAATTGTTTGAGCACCATTTTTTGAAATATATTTCACTTATAGTTTGACATTTTAGTCAAAAATAACATTGACTATAAGTAGATGTATTTTTGGAGTTTCTCTTGTTTCATTTATGTATATATTTATTCTTATGCTAATACTAGAGTCTTAATTACTGTATTTTTATATTAATTCTTGTAGTGGGTTAGTTTATATCCTCTAGCTTTGTTCATTTTTCAAAATAGTTTTGGCTTTTTTTGTCATTTCCATTTCCATTTACAGTTTATAATTAACATCACATTTTACAACAGATTTCCTTAGTAGTGGTTTGAGTTTCCATTAAATCTATAAAGGTGGTGAGAATGGTCACCTTAACAGTTTTGAATCATCTAATTTATGAACATAGATAACTCTCAAATCATAAATATGTTCTTTGCCTTTTGTCTGCAACATGTTGTAGATAAAGTTGTACAGATTTATTTATATTTTATTTCTCTTTTAACTAGTTTTAATAATTCATATCCTTCAAGACTTTTCTTTATTTTCTTTAAATTGTCAAAATTGTTAGAATAAAGTGTTCACAAGGGTTAAATTATAATCTTTCCATTTCTTTTCTTATTGATTGATTGATTGAAATGGAGTTAGCACTTGCTGTCCAAGGTGGAGTACAATGGCACTATCTCAGCTCACCGCAACCTCCGCCTCCAGCTTCAAGTGATTCTCCTTCCTTAGCCTCCCAAGTAGCTGGGATTGCAGGCATGCACCACCAGGCCCGGCTAATTTTGTATTTTTGGTAGAGATATTTTCTCCATGTTGGTCAGGCTGGTCTCGAAGTCCCGACCTCCGGTGATCTGCCCACCTTAGCCTCCCAAAGTGCTGGGATTACAGGCATGAGCCACTGCACCTGGCCTTCGATTTCTTGAGGATCTGTAGTAATTTATCCTCTCTTATTTCTGGTATTCTCTTTCTCTGTCTCTGTCTCTGTATCTCTCTCTCTCTCTCTCTCTCTTTTTCTCTCTCTCTCTCTCCTTTCTTTCCTCTCTCTTTTTCTCTTAACTAGTCCAGCTTGAGTTGTATTCATTTGTAGACTTTCTTTTTCAGAAATAACTTTGGGCTTATTATTTCTCTATAAATGTTCTCTGTTTTCAATAACACTGATTTATGTTTGTATCTTTATTATTAATATTTCCTGGCATGTTTTATAAGTGCAAAATCGAAACTATTGGTTGATGATGTCATTCTATCATCCATATTTTATGTCATGTCATTCTTCCAATTGTTGAAAACAGAATGGTGAAACTTCCCACTGTATTTGTGGATTTGTCTATTTCTCATTTCAGTTCTATCTGTATTTTTGTCACATAGGTTGAAGCCCTAGAGTTTGGTTCATACACGTATAATATTGCTATATATTCTTATTGTTTTTTTTAATTTTTAATTATAATGTAATGCCCATATTTTCTCCTAGTAATTTTTTTTTGTTCCAAGGCCTAACTTTATAATGCTAATGTAGGCACTGCTTCAATTTTTATTAATGTATGCAGAATATATTCTCTTTGCATAATTTTTCTTTTAATCTTTGTGTTGCTATTTTGAGTTTCTTAAAAAGAACATATAGTTGGTTATGGTTTTTTTAAATCTACTCTGTCAAATCTTGTCTGTTAATGTGCATGTTTAGACATTTTAACATTTAGAGTACATTATGTGTATGTATTTGTTATATATCAGTTTACATAAATGAGGTTTGTTGATGTCTATGTATTATCAGTGATGGAATTTTGAGCTACATAATTCCATTTAGTTATTTTGTATAACTTGTATATTTGCTGAGATTTTCTGTTTTCATATGTTTCAAGAGAATTTGTAGTTGGTTTCTAAAGCAGTTTTATGATAGTGGTTTTAAAATTCTCCCCCAAATGACTCCAATTCATCTCCATATTGTCATTCCTTATCTTTCTCACTAAATTTTCGTTATCTTGCTTCTTAGTATAATGAGTGATGTTTTATTGTATCCTGGACATTTTGGTTATTCTGTTAGGTAATTCTTTTTTCTCTCTAAGTCTTCTATTTTATCAGGAAGTTAGCTTAAGTTTAATGAAGTGTCAGTTCTGTTCTACGTCTGTGAGCTTTCATTCTCATAAAGTTTAGCTCCCGAACCCTTTCAATCTTATTCTTGGCTGCTCTATTTTCTCATGCTGCTGGAGCTCCTCCTGCTGAATACCCCCAACCAGTGCTATCTGCAGGATCACTGGGAAGTCTTCTGGGGTGAAGCTAGAAGCTACTGAATCTTGTCCTTTTATGCTACTGGGTGGAAGCCAAGGAGACACAGGGCTTTGCTATTGTTGTAGCTGTGAGCAGATGGGGCCACTCTCAGGGCCCTGGATCCAGAATAGGGATTGAATAACTTGGGCTTTACTTCTGCACCTGCTGGGAGACCGTAACACCCACCTGGCCTGAGTCATGGAGCAAAGGCTGAGATGGCTGAGGATTCACTGTTTCACTGCTGTTAATGAATTTGCTCATTAACAGAGTCCTCCTTTGTGGAAAATTCTTAGCAATCCCCATTAAGTCTCTTGGCTTCTACTCTGCCTGGCCTTTGGTCAGAAAGAGCAAGTTTTTCCCCTTTTTTCTTCTATGCCTATTGGTTGTTCCTTGCTGCAGCCCTTTCCAATACCCGCAATATAGAGAAAATAAAAAGAAATCTCAGGGAACTCATCACATTATTATTTCTCAAGTCCTGTAGTCTCTAGCCTGTCTGCCTTCTTTTCAGCTTTCAGAATCCTTTTATTGTTGTCTATTAAATAATTTGCAGAGTATAGAATTATACTTAGAGAAGAGGAACAGAAAAAAGTGAATCAATACCATCTTCTTTCTGAAACTTTATTTATAGCTGTCATTATAGCATATTTTTATATCATTCAAAATTAGCAGTTATCCTAGAACATAATAAGTGCTTGGAAAGTAAAATTATAAGTAAATGAATTAACAAGTTAAGTGGTTGCCTAAATAAAAGGAAAGAAGGAAAGAAAGGACAGAAGAAGAAGTCATGAATGAAGAAAATAGAAAAGGAAAGGAAAGAAAGATTGCTGTTGTCAATGGACTATTCTAATAACAATATTATATATTGGAAAAGATACCAGCCTTACTTGTGTTACTAGCCAATTCATAATTTTGGTAATGAATTTAAGTTTTATAAACACATTTTTTAATTTATAAAAGAAAAGGCTCTGATGAAAATTTGTTGTCCCTTTCAGTCACGTATGTTCTGGGTTTTAAACAGTCTCTCTGAAAGCCATAATTGATGCTCCATTTAAAAGTGGTTTGCTATTAAGCTTATGGTTGTAGCTTCTGAGGCAGCATGCAAGCCCTGTGACACAGCTGTGCGCTAGTAGGAAACAGCAGTAAGTCAATTGAATTGGTGTAAAACAATAGGGAATTCTGTACATTTTTTTCAAGAAATGGCATATGTAGGGCATGAGTCAAAGAGGTTGAGCTGCCAAAAAATGAAAGGCTCAACAGAGCTTTCACCTGTGAGCAGCTGATCACACACTTTTGGTTTTCCAAATATGTTCACACATTGAGAGAAACCCACCCAGTGGCTATTATCTTTGAAAATCAAGGACAAATGTGTCATGGTTAATGCCTATCCAACTGTTAATGCAGTCTGTGCTTTTATTGGAACTTCTGTTCTCAGTTTAAAGGATATAACTAATACACTCTGCATTAGCACCTAACCTTTTTATGTTAGAAGTCACAGGGATATGCTGAGGGTGTATATGTTTATTCTCTTGACCCCCAAACTTAACTAATGAACTTATATAAAGAGTGTTAAATTTTGGAATTCAGAATAAAATTGTCAGTAAAGAAAATGTATAAATGTGTCATTAAAACATTTTGCTACAGGCATAGCTATGTACACCGTCCTTCATAGATATATAGTATGCTTCATGAGTATATATGACACCATGGTTGCTCTTCAGATGCAAGCTGGAAGACTGTTCAGGGTTAATATTTTGAGAGCTTTCTGTAATCCCTTCCCCAAAGATAAGTAGAGCTTTCTAAAATGTAAATCTGGTTGTATATTTTCATTGCTTTATTAAGTCTTTCCATGCATATTTATTAAACATCTAGTGTGTGCAACACACTACTAATGTGGAGAATATGGTACAGAGTTTGAATAAAACAGATATAAAAGTTACAGTCTATTAGGTGAATGCTTGAGAGACCAAACTCTCTAAACATTTTTTTAGTCCCTACATGATAATGACTGTTTATGACTTTTAAAAATATTTTCCTATTTATTTTCCCCTCCTCACTTTCCCATTTTTCTCTACCCATATACCCCTACCCTAAAGTAAAGCTTGCTTTTGTTTGCCCTTAACCTTTCTCATATGCTCTTCCTTTTGACTGAAATATCATGTCATCAAAACCTGCATACTTATGTGAAAAATACCACTCATTTTCCATCCCTTGCTTTGATATCAGTTCTTCTGAAAGTTCTTTCCTGGTGATCCTGACAGCAATTGGACATGCTACTTCTCTATTTTCCCATACCACTCTCTATATACTGTCTTACAGTGGCTCTTATTACGCAGTTGTAAACAATATTATATGGACATATTTAGGTTTTCATGGATTTAGAACATTTTAAAACGTGTCAATTGTGGTAAAATATGTAACATGAAATCTACCTTTTAAACTGTTTACATGTACAGTATATAATTGTTAACTATATGAACATGGTTGTATAGCAGGTTTGTAGATATTTTTCATCTTTCAGGACTCAAGCTCTATACTCACTGAACAGCAAATTCTCATTTCCCCTCTCCCCCTAACCCTAGGCAACCACAATCCCACTTTCTATTTCTAAGAGTTTGAGACTTTAGATACCTTACATAAATGGAATCATTAAATATTTGTGTTTCTGTGACCATTTTATTTCACGTAGTATTATGTGTCGATGTTCATTCACATGATGATATATGAAAAGATTCAGTTTTTAAAAAGTAGATAATATACCACTGTGTGTCATTTTCTTTAACCATTCATCCATCAGTAGACATTTAGATCCTTTTTAACTCTTGGCTACTGTGAATAATGCTGCAATGAACATGAAAGTGCAGATATATTCCATTCAAGGTTCTGATTTCAATTCTTTTGAACAAATATCTGGAAGTATGAAGGCTGAATCATATGGTAGCTCTACTTTTTAATTTCTTTGGAGAAACTCCATAATGTTTTCTATAGCTGCTGGACCAGTATGAATTCCCACTGACAGACTTCTAATTTCTCCACATCCTCATCAGCACTTGTTATTTATGACATTTTCCCTTTTGTATTTTATTTTTATAATGACCATACTTGTTAAGGTATGAGGTGATAAATTATTATGGTTTTATTTAGATTTCCATGATGATTGATGGTACTGAGCATCTTTTTATATGCTGATTGGCCATTTGTATTTCTTCTTTGGAGAAGGGTCTATTGAAATTCTTTGCCCATTTTTTAATTGAATCATTTGTTTTTGTGTTGGGTTATTGGAGCACTTCATGTATTTTGGTATTAACCCCTATATCAGATATTTGCATTCCATACATTGGCTTTTCACTCTGCTGACTGTTTTCTTATCAGTGCAGAAACCTTTTAAGTTTAATTTATTCCCAATTGTCTGTTTTGCTTTAGTTACTTGTGTTTTTGGTGTTATATCTAATAAATTATTGACATAACCAATGTTATAAAGATTTTCCCTTCCATTTTCTTCTAGCAATTTTAAAATTCCAGATCTTACACTTAAGTCTTTAATCCATTTTCATTTGACTTTTGTGTAGTTTGTAAGATAGTGGTCCACTTTTATTTTGCATGCGGATATCTAGTTTTTCCAACACCATTTGTTAAAGAGGCTATCATTTCCTCATCGTGTAGTTTTGGCACCTTTGTCCGGGATCGTTTGATTGTATAGACTTGGTGTTATTTCTAGGAACTCTATTCTGTTTCATTGGTCTAAATTTCTGTCCTTATGCCAGTTTCACGTTGACTTGGTTACTTTAGTTTTGTAATAGGTTTTGAAGCCACAGACTGTGAGGCCTCCAGCTTAGTTCTTTCTCAAGATTTTTTTTTTTTTTTTGACTATTCAGGAACTTTTCTGGTTGCATATGAATTATAGAATTATTTTCTCTATTTCTGAAGAAAAAATGCTGTTGAGATTTTTATTGGGATAACATTCAATCTGTAGAAGACTTTGGATTGTATGAAAATATTAACAAGATTAGATTTTCCAGTCCAAGAACATGAGGTGCCTTTCCATTTACTTGCATCTTCTATAATTTATTTTAGCAAAGTTTTGTAGTTTTCAGTGTACAAGTCTTTTACCTCCTTGGTTAAATTTATTCCAAAGTATTTTATAAATCTTGATACAATTATAAATGGAATTATTTCCTGAATTTTCTTTTCAAATTGTTTAGTTGGTGTAAATAAACACCACTCATTTTTGTGTTATTTTTACACTGTAGCTTTGCTGAGTTTATTAGTTGTAACAATTTTTGTGTGGAATCATTAGGAATTTCTTCATATATGATTATGTCATCTGTGAACAGAGATAATTTTATTCTTACTTTCTGATTTGGGTTTATTTATTTTTCTTGCCACATTTCTCTTCCAGTACTACGTTAAATAGAAGTGGTGATAGAGGGCACCCTTGTCTTATTCCTAACCTTAGAGGAAGAGCTGTATGTTTTGCACCGTTGAAGATGATGTTACTGTAGGATTTTCATATATGGCTTTTATTATGTTGAGGTTTTTCTTCATCTATTGATATAATCATGTGGTTTCATTTTTAATTCTGTTCATGTGCTAAATCACATTTATTGATTTGTGTACATTAAACTAAACTTGCATCCCAAGAATGAAGCCTACTTGGTCACAGCAAATTAACTTTTTCATGTGCAGTTTAATTTGGTTGGCTAATATTTTGTTAAGGATTTTTACATCTATGTTCATCAGGAATATTGGCCTATAGTTTCTATTGTTGTTGTTTGTGTCTTTGCCAGGTTTTTGTATCAGGGTGATGATGGCTTCATAGAATGAGTTAGGCAGTAGTCCCTCCATCTTGATTTTTGGGTAATAGTTTCAGTAGAATTGGTACCAGCTCTTCTTTGTATGTCTAACAGAATTTGACTGTGAATCCTTCTGAGCTAGTACTTTTTTTTTGGCCTGTAGAGTTTTTATTACTAGTTCAATTCCAGGCTTGATATTGGTCTGTTCATTGGTTCAATTTCTTCCTGATTTAATCTTGGGAGATTGCACATTTCCAAAATTTATTCATTTTCTCTAGTTTTTCTAGTTTGTGTTCATAGAGGTGTTCATAATAGTCTCTGAGAAACTTTTGTATTTCTGTAGGATCAGTTGTAATGTCACCTTTGTCATTTCTGATTGTTCTTATTTGTATCTTTTTTGTTAATCTAGCTAGAGGTCTATCAATCTTGTTTATCCTTTGAAAAATACAACTTTTGGTTTCATTGACTCTGTATGGATTTTCATTGACTCTTTGTATGGATAAAATCAGTTCTGCTCTGATTTTAATTATTGCTTTTTTTCTCCTAGCTTGGGGTGAGTTTGTTGTTGTTTTTATAGTTCTTCTAGGTTTGATGTTAGATTGTTAATGTGACATCTTTCTACTTTTTGAGGTTAGCGTTAGTGCTATAAACATTCCTCTTAACACTGCTTCTCTGCATCCCAGAGATTTTGGTGTGTTGTGTCTCTGTTTTCATTTATTTCAAATATTTTTTTATTTCTGCTTTGATGTTATTTGTTGGCCTAAAAGTCACTCAGGAGCAAGTTGTTTAATTTCCATGTATTTGTGTGGTTTTGAGCCATCTTGATATTGATCACTATTTTTATTCCACTGTGGTTCCAGCGTATGGTTGGTATGATTTTCTTTTTTTCTGATTTACTGAGACTTGATTTATTGTCAAGCATGTGGTTGATCTTGGAGTAGGTTCTATGTGCAGATGATAAGAATCTGTATAATGTGGTTGAGGAGCAGAACATTCTGTACATGTCTACTAGATCCAGTTTGTCAAGTTTCAATTTTGAGTCTAGAAATTTTTGGTAGTTTCAGCCTCAATAATCTGTCTAACGCTGTCAGCAGGGTGTTAAAGTCCCTGATTATTATTGTGTGGCTACCTAATTCCTTTCATGGGCCTAGAAGTACATGTTTTATGAATCTGGGTACTACAACATTGGGTACATATATATATTTATGATAATTAAGTCTTCTTATTCAATTGAAGTATTTTTCGTTATGTAATGCCATTCTTTGTCCTTTTTTACTGTAGTTGATTTAAAGTCTGTTTTTTTCTGATATGAGAATAGTGACTCCTGCTCTTTTTTTTTTTTTTTTTCATTTGCATGGTAAATCTTTCTCCAATGCTTTACTTTCAGCCCATGTGTGTCATTACCTGTGAGATGGGTCTCTTGAAGAGAGCAATTAGATAGGTTTTGTTTTTTAATTCACCTTGCCACTCTGTGGCTTTTAAGTGGGGCATTTAGATTGTTCACATGTTAGGTAATACTGATATGTGAGGTTTTAATCCTATCATAAAGTTGTTAGCTTGCTGCTTTGCAGTTTCTACTGTGTGGTGGCTTTACAGGGTTTTCAGGCTATGTACCTAGGTTTGTTTTTGTGGTAGTGGTTATTGTTCTTTTGTTTCCATGTTTAGAACTCCCTTAAGATTGTCCTGTAATACTCGACTTATGGCAATGAAAACCTTTAGCACTTGCTTTTCTGGAAAAGATTTTTATTTCACCTTCTCCTATGAAGCTTACTTTGGCAGGATATGAAATTTTTGGTTGGAATTTCTTTTCTTTAAGAAGGCTGAAAATAGGTCCCCAATTTTTCCTGGCCTGTAAGGTTTCTGCTGAGTTGGCCACTTTTAGCTTGATGGGATTCCTTTTGTATGTGATCTGAAATGTTTCCCTAGCTTCCTTTTAACAATTTTTCTATGTCAGTGACCTTGGGTAGTCCAGTGACCATATGCCTTGATGATGTTCCTTTTGTATAGTATCTCACAAAGTTTCTCTAGATTTCTTATATATGGATGTCTAACTCTGGCCAGATTAATGAAGTTTCCTTGAATTATTTCCTCAAATATGTTTTCTAGGTTGTTTAATTTTTCTCCTTCTCTCTTAGGAATGCCAATAATTTGTAGGTTTGGTCACTTTACTTAATCTCATATTTCTCAGAAACCTTGTTCATTTTTAAAAATTCTTTTGAAGTGTTAGCATATACCACTGAAAACTTACATATTTTACTACTTTTACTTTCGCTGCATCTCATGTATTTTGGTATGTTCTGTTTCCAATTGGTTATCCCAAAATATTTTCTAATTTCACTTTTGATTTCTTCCTTGTCCCGCTGGTTGTTTGAGAGTGTGTTATTTAATTTCCATGTATGTGGCTTTTTTAGGATGATTTTTTGCTATCGGTTTGTAGTTTCACTCGATTCTGGTTGGAAGATACATCTAGTATAATTTAAAACTTTTAAAATTTGTTAGAACTTGTTTCGTGACCTATCAAATAATTAATCCTGTAAAACGTTCTGTGTATGCTTGACAAGACTGTGTACTGTCTTGCTTTTCGGTAAAGTATTCTCTATATGTTCATAAGATTCATTTAGTCTATATTTTATTAATGTCCTCTGTTTCCTTATTGAATTTTTATCTATATGTTCATCAGTTTTTTAAAGTAGGGTTTAGAAATTGTCTATTATTTTTGTGTTGCTCTCTATTTCTCCCTTTAGTTCTGTCACTATTTAAAAAAATGCATATTTGGGTTCTCTGATATTGGATACATATATATTTATAATTATTTTATTTTGCTGGTGAATGGACCATTTCATGATTATATAATGTTATTATTTGTGTTTTATGACAGTTTTTATTTAAGGTCTATGTTATCTGATATTAGTGTGCTCACTCACCCCATACTCTTTTTGTTACTGTTTTCATGGAATATTTTGTACCATTTTAATAGACTCCTTCTAAGTCTTTCATAATGCACATATTGTTCCACTTGATGGTATACCAGAAGTCCCACTTTGTATATGTGTATGTGTATATGTATGTATGTATGTATTTATTTATTTTTGTACCTGTGACTGGATAATTTCAAATGACCTTTCTTTTAGCTTGCAGGTTTTTTCTTCTGCTTGATTAAGTCTGGGGTTGAACCTCTCTATGAAATTTTTTATTTCAGTTATTGTGTTCTTAGGCTTTAAAATTTGTGATTTTTCAAAAACAAAATTTGTCTCTTGTTTGATATTCTCATTCATTGTTTGTTTGCTAAGCCCATTGGGCATCTCTACAACAGTTACTTTGAATTCTTTGTCAGGTAATTAATATGCCTCAATTTTTCTTTTTTTTTTTTTTTTTGAGGCGGAGTCTCGCTCTGTCGCCCGGACTGGAGTGCAGTGGCCGGATCTCAGCTCACTGCAAGCTCCGCCTCCTGGGTTTACGCCATTCTCCTGCCTCAGCCTCCCGAGTAGCTGGGACTACAGGCGCCCGCCACCTCACCCGGCTAGTTTTTGTATTTTTAGTAGAGACGGGGTTTCACCGTGTTAGCCAGGATGGTCTCGATCTCCTGACCTCGTGATCCGCCCGTCTCGGCCTCCCAAAGTGCTGGGATTACAGGCTTGAGCCACCGCGCCCGGCCTCAATTTTTCTTAGGATCAGTTTCTGGAGATTCATTTCATTCCTTTGATTAGATCATGTTTTCTGTTTTACTGTATGCCTTGTAATTTTGTGTTGGGACCCACACATTTGAAATAACAGCCACCTCTTCCATTCTTTCTGGTTTCATACTAGGAAACACGTATGCAATCAGACTGGCTAAAGATGCTAGCAGCCTTTCCAGTCTTTTCTGGGAATGTGTCTTCTCTGGGATTGTGCATGCAAATTAACAATTAGAAGTTTTCCTTTTTTCTTTTACAGGAGATTGTATTATCTTGGACCTCCTGGTGTCTATCTCTGGTATTGCAGGTTGTTTGACTAAGTCCAGCTGCTGACCTGTTTTATACTCAGCATACCCCTAGGTATCTAAGGTATGCTTGTTCTGTCAGTGCTCTGAGTCAGGTGAGGCTGAAATCAGTCCCTCTCACAGCTCACTGAAAAACTATGCAATTAGATACATATTCTACTCTTTTCTTTCCCTCCGAGGGGAGAAGTCATTACTTAGTCTCTTAATCCTGAAGTAGTGAATTGTGCTGGTTTTTGTCTGTGGTTTTTGTGTTGTTTTGTGTGGTTTTCATTGTGTTCTCATGCTATCTATCACAAGCCACTGAGCTCTCTTGTTCTGTATGGCCCAAGGCATTCAAGGTATGATGGTTACCCATCAGTGTTCTGAATCACATGAGACAGAAATTAGTCCCTCAGACAGCACACCAAAATCTGGAACATTCTACTCTTCCTTTTACTTTTTGAGAGAAGCCAGAAGTTGGTCTCTTTCTCCCAGTTATGCCAGACTTGGAGAGAAGCTGACATGGTCAAAATGGCTTTTCGTACCCATTTCAATGTGTTTGTTTTTGGTTTGGAGCTTGCATCACCCTGATTTCAAGAATTCTTATAAAGACTTTTTGGACCATATGTTGTTTTAAGTTGGAGTTTTGGTGGAGAAACAAGATTTATGGATTACTGTTCAGCTATCTTGCTGACATCACTTCTGGGTTTTGATCATCTTGTGTAGCATAGGTATCATAGAGTTGGTATTCAACAAATATCTATAGAATCTGAATAAACTACTGTCAATTCAGGCTTATAATATTAAACTTGCTTCAAAATGTCATCAAAATGCTTAGCTTTGTGAAGACATCCATGGCCTTGGCAGAGCTGTTCATTTGTCTTCAAGACTGTGGGCTTCAGGGCATAGTGTCCATGTATATTCAACTAATAAAACAACAAAGCCGTAAGTAATGCTAATAGAATTTTCTCCAATGATGGACATGTTTATTTCTGCTATCCAAAAAGATTGCCAGAAGCCATATGTGGCTTGTGAGCACTTGAAATGTGGCTAGTGTGACTGATAGAATTTTAAATTTAACTTAAATTTAATTTTTTGAAAACCGAATTTTAAATAAGTACATGTGTCTAATCATTACCATGCTGGACAGTGCAACTCTAAAAAACTTGAAAGCCGTTATGTCTCTAAAAATGTATTTTGAAAATGCTTATGCTACAGCATTCTGTCTTTTCTCATTGTGAGAAGGAACCTACAGTCATGCCATATCACTATATTGACTTGTCGATAAATTTCTGCCTGCTACCAGACCCAGTTTTTGTTTTGTTTTCTTTATTCTTTTTTTAATTTTGGACATTTTCTTGGCTGTATTTATGCATCCATAAAACAGGTAATGACTCAATTGTTAATGTTATTACTTCATGGTATTTAAAAATTATGTCAAACAAATAGTATGCATTTATTTAGATCAAATAATACTACAAATTTTAAAAAAGAAGTGAGATCTTTTTCTAGCTACCACTTTATCCCACTCCTGAATTATCCTCCTTTGAAACAACTACTTTGAACTTTTACAGCTATTTCTCTTAATATATTTTCCTTCATACATGTAAAATATGATTAAACCTATTTTTCAGATTTAAAGAATATTCTGTATCCATGTATGGCAGATAAGGATCCAAATCTCTTTTATTACCCCACTGTCCACATACACACACACACTCACACACACACACACACACACTGTCTCTCTCTCACACACACTCACATAATATAGTCATGTTGTAATGTTAGTCAAACTAAATTTTGGTAATGTACATGCATAAATTTATACAAATAATTTTTACAACTGAGGCAGGATTTGAGGGAGAAAATGCCTGTCATTTACACTTGATTTTCTCCTTCATGTGAGCACTCCTGCTTCCTTTTTGCCTCTTCTTCCTGTTTTCCTAATCCAGAGAAGTTGGGGTTATCAATCTAATTAATGAATTTGGTAGAAACAACAGGAAGATCTGACTTATGCCTGTTTCTCTCATGTCTTCCCATTAAAAATGAACTTGCTTATGAATTACTAATTCTATAGAATTCAGCATTGGATCTTGATCAATTAAATGGGGGTCACAGGCTTTGGCAAAGTTTTAGGGTCTGGAAAACTTCTAACAGCTATACAGTGATATAATTTGGCTCTGTGTCCCCATCCAGACCTCATCTCAAATTGAAATCCCTGTATTTCCAGGGAGGGACCTGGTGGGAAGTGATTGGATCATGGGGGCAGTTTCCCCCATGATAGTCTCATGATAGTGAGTAAGTTCTCATGAAATCTGATGGTATGAAAGTGTGTGGCTTTCTTCTCTCTCTCTCCCTCTCTCTCTCTCTTTCTCTGTCTCTCTCCTGTTGCCATGTAAGACATGCCTTGTTTATCCCTTTGCCCTCTGCCATGATTTTGAGTTTCTTGAGGCCTTTCCAGAAGCAGAAGCCTGTGCAGCCCACAGAATAGTGAGTTAATTAAACTTCTTTTCTTAATTTATAACCCTGTCTCAGGTATGTCTTTATAGAAGTGTGAGAATGAACCAATACACTGGCACACAGTGAGTTCTTAATATGTTACTAATGTTATTATCTGTGTATAAATTATACAATAAGAAGAACAGTTCAGATTTCTTTACATTATACTCTTCATGTTACTCAAAATGCCATGATAATTTTGGGCAGAAATATATTAACATCATCCATTAAAATGGCTAGGGTAAAAGATATGAACAGACACTTCTAAAAAGAAGACATTTATGCAGCCAACAAATATACGAAAAAATGCTCATCATCACTGGTCATTAGAGAACTGCAAATCAAAACCACTATGAGATACCATCTCACGCCAGTCAGAATGGTGATCATTAAAAAGTAAGGAAACAACAGATGCTGGAGAAGATGTAGAGAAATAGGAATGCTTTTACACTGTTGGGAGTGTAAATTAGTTCAACCATTGTGGAAGACAGTGTGGCAATTCCTCAAGGATCTAGAACTAGAAATACCATTTTACCCAGCCATCCCATTACTGGGTATATACCCAAAGGATTATGTCATGCTACTATAATGACACATGCACACATATGTTTATTGTGGCACTATTCACAATAGCAAAGACTTGGAACCAACCCAAATGTTCATCCATGATAGACTGCATAAAGAAAATGTGGTATACACCATGGAATACTATGCGGCCATAAAAAAGGATGAGTTTATGTCCTTTGCGGGGACGTGGATGAAGCTGGAAACCATAATTCTCAGCACACTAATGCAAGAACAGAAGACCAAATACTGCATGTTCTCACTTATAAGTGGGAGTTGAACAATGAGAACACATAGACACAGGGAGGGGGACATCACACCCTGGGGTGGGCGGTTAAGGGAGGGATAGCATTAGGAGAAATACCTAATGTAGGTGATGGGTTGATGGTTGCAGCAAACTACCATGACGCATGTATCCATATGTAACAAAACTGCACATTCTGCACATGTACCCCAGAACTTAAAGTATCATCATCATAATAATAATACAATTTATACTGATTAAAAAAATGTTGTCTCACACCAGATACAGAGAAAAAATGAGCAGCCTCCAATCCTATTTAGGAAGGAGGCAGGACATAAATAACAAAATATGGACTAAATGAAATATAACTTAAGCAATCTCCCTTTATACATTTTTCAACAAACCTGCAATCTATTAGGTAAAAAAAAATGGCTGAGATGACTGATACTAACATATATGTGGGTAGTCTAAGAGTACTGACCCTAAATTAGAGTTGTAGTCACTGCTATTATAAACAGTATTTTATAATAATTTTTTAAGTCCATACTGTTTTGGACTGAATTATCTCCCCCCAAAATTCATATGTTAAAGTCCTTAACTTTATGTATTTGGACATAGGGACTTTAAGGAGGTAATTGAGGTTAAATGGGTCCCTAATCCAGTAAGACTACTGTTCTTACAGTAATAATAATAAAAACTAGGAATACCTGCACACAGAGAAAAGACCATGTGAAGACACAGCAAGAAGGTGGCAGTCTGCAAGCGTAGAAGAGGGATCCCAACAGAAAACAACTGTGCCAGCACCTTGATCTTGGACATTCAGGCTTCAGAAGAGTGGGAAAATAAATTTCTTTTGCTTAAGCCGCCCAAATCTGTGGCATTTTTTATGGCAGTCCAAGAAGATTAGTACACACATTTTATCAATTGGAAATACAACATGATTCCATAATTTTGAACCATCCAAAATTATTTAATCATTGTACTGGAGGTCACATTCCTTTATTTAATAATTGATTAGATCACTTTTACTCTTCCTAGACCATTTTTGTGTCATGCTTTATTTGTTCGTTGGGAATGAAATTTTGTTTCCTATTATAAATACTGGAATGCTTTTATCTCATTTCCCTGTCTAGAAAAATGAATCATGGACAGATATTAACACTAAACAATACTTTGGGCAAATAAAATCATTTGTGTTTTAAGAGTGAGGGCCATAAATTGCATTAATAACTTCACTCTATTACTCAGTGCCTCTTTTCATTATAAAATAAATACATGTACACACACATTAAATTACTCTCCTGAGGGAAGGAAAGACATTTGGATATGTGTTTGTGCATGTGGGGTAGTTATTAAACAAATTAAAAGAATTAGAACATTTTTAACTTTTAAAAATATGTAATGCCATATTTAACAGTTATGAAACAATGCTATGTTTCTCATGAAAAATATATGTAAGTATACAAAAATGAATATAATAATTGCATAATGAATAAAAAGGGAGAATAAGAAATGTATGTGAGCATTTCTCTTTCCTAAAAACTTACACACAGAAGTTCATTGTATAATTAACCATTGCTGAATGACTGGATTTGTAATCCAAGGGATGTTCTCTATATCACTAGTGAAAGTAAGTGGAGCTCGAACAATGTGAAACAAATTTGAAAAACCATAAGACTTAGTTTTTGGTTGCTATAACAAATTACTATAAACTGGGTAGTTTATAAACAACAACTTACTTCTCACATTTCAGGAGGTTGACAAGTCCAAGATGAAGATGCGGTAGATTAGGTATCTGGTGAGGGCCTGCTTACTGGTTCTTGGACAGTGATCTTTTTGCCCCTGTTTTCACATGTTGGAAACTGGGAATGAGCTCCTTTAGTCCTCTTTTATAAAGGCACTAGTTTCATTCATGAGGCTCAGCTCTCATGACCTAATCATCTCCCAAAGGCCCCAAATTCCAAAGGAAATTTAATTTCCATTTCAGAGGCAAGAACCAGAGCTGTCAAGTGACTTAGATATGGGAACACAGCTAACAAGTCATCACTTAGGATTTAGAATGCCTGTTTTCTTTTTCCATGTTGCTGCTTATTTAGTGAGTGGTTTTTCCCACTTTATACTGTATTCATATATAGTAACCCTATTTGTGAGCTTCGGGGAATAATTATGTGCTGAATAAACACTTATGCAAGTTTACATTAATAACATTATTTTTCAACTGTGTGTTCCATTCTTTCTCAAAAAAATAAAGATGGTACATTTTTATCAAATCTAAGTGACATGGTCAGTCATTAATTAGTAAAACAAAAAAATTCCCAAATGTACAAAATCCTTCCTTTTTAAAAATAGGGTATTATTTCTACTTTACAAAGCTAATAGCTATAGCTTCTCTAGAGACAAGTCCAACTGCCCAACATGCGGCAAAGTTATAATGAAAAGATAACTTTTAAAATGTACCTCATTAGTCTTTAGTATATATCTATGAAGGAGGTAACTGTTGGCTTAAAATGTGTATAGGATGAGAACTTGAAAAAATTAGAGGTAAAGTTAATATTCAAAACGTTACAGTTTATACATTAAATAGAGATTTGGGCTGGAAATAATCATTTGGAAATTATGTAGATTAAATTAAAAATATTTTATACAAAACATCTTTGCCAACATTCTCAGGTTTTTCATTTGTAATATTTTCTGAAAGAAACAAAATGAAGTAAAATGCTATAAATACTGGAGTAAAATAATTTTTTAGAAACATTATAATAATTTCCATTATATTATACTAATTACTACCATAGTAATATCCACACTTTAAAAATTTTTCCATTTTGATAACTGAAAAATATTTTATTTTTGAAATTTCCATTTACTTGAGGTAAATTACTTTCAACATATGATTTAATGCCCAAACTAGCATGAAAAGGAAAAGTAGAAAAAACATTTGCGAAGTTTAAAATATTTTTTTCTAATGCTTCAGTTTTTAGGAAGCTAACGGAAAATACATCCCACAAAAATGAGAAAGCAAATTACAAGAGAAGAAAAATTCTTAAAATATGAATCTCAACAAAAGATATTTGAATGGTAAATTTGGTTAAATAAATAGACGGTCTTCAGAAAAATGTCCAAGTCATAGTTGTCTCTCCTGTGCTATCACTCTTTCACTGTGAAAAGCCCCTGGGATTTAGAATCTTTCTAGAGTGGAAAGAGTTAGAGAAAAATCTTCAGTTGGCTGCAGAAATTTACAAATAAATGGGATTAATCCAAACTGTCAGATTTTTTTTTATGTTTGACAGAATGAAAATGTATTGTAAAAGCAATGCAGTTATAGTAATAAAGTTACATATTTCAATATTTGTGTTTATTTTCTAGAAAAATATATATCAGTCCTATATTAGTGTTCTCCTGAGGAAGAGAACTGTTTATATATATACAAAGAGATTTATTATAAGAAACTAGACCACATGATTATGGAGGCTGGAAAGTCCAAAATCTGAAGTGTGAGCTGAACCAGCAGGCTTGAGACCTGGAAGAGCTGATGTTTCAGTTTCATCTGAAAACTGGCAAGCGGAAACCCAGGAAAGCTGATGTGCAGATGAAGCCTGAAGGCAGTCTGAGAAGCTAGTCCTTGTGTTCCATTTAAGCCTTTAGCTGATTGGATGAGGCCCATCCAAATTATGGAGGCCAGTCTGCTTACTCAAAGATCACCAAATTAAATGTTAATCTCTACCGTCTCACACCAGTCAGAATGGCTATTATTAAAAAGTAAAAAGACAACAGATGCTGGTGAGGCTGGGGAGAAAATGGCATGCTCATACACTGTTGGTTTAAATATAAGTTAATTCAGCCATTGTGGAAAGCAGTGTGGAGATTTCTCAAATAACTTAAACTAGAACTACCATTCGACTTAGCAATCCCATTGTTGGCTATAAACCCAAAGAAAACTAAATTGTTATACCATTAAGATACATACACTCATATGTTTATCACTGCCCCATTCATAGTAGCAAAGACATGGAATTAAACTAAGTGCCCATCAATGGATATATTGGATAAAAGGGGTACATATACACCATGGAATACTATTCAGTCTTAAAAAGAATGATATCATGTCCTTTGCATTAAATGAATAGAGCTGGAGGCCATAATCCTCGGAGAATTAACACAGGAAAAGAAAACTACACAGTATATGTTTTTATTTATAAATGAGAGTTAAACATTGAGCACTCATGGACATAAACATGAGAATAATAGACACTGCTGATTACCAATGGGGAGCAGGAAGGAGGGAGATGTGGGTTGTAAAACCACCTATTTTACTATATGCACCATCTGGGTGCAATATACCTCATAACAAACCTGCATGTGTACTCTGTGTATCTAAAATAATAGTTCAAATTTAAAAAATTATAAAAAAATGAATAAATAAATGTTTATCTCATCCAAATACACCCTCCGAATTGACAACTAAAATTATCATTGGTCCTTTGTTCAAATAATTGCATGGAATGTTTTCAGAGATGAAACATGGGTGATGGTAAAGCTGAGTCTTTTTTGTTGTTTTACTTTTTTTTTTTTTGGTGCAGTGATGCAATCTTGGCTCAGTGCAACCTCCATCTCCTGGGCTCAAGGGATCCTCCTGTCTCAGCCTCTTCAGTAGCTGGGACTACAGGTGTGTGCCACGACATCCAGCTAAGTTTTGTATCTTTTTGTAGAGATAGGGTTTTGCCATGTTGCCCAGGCTGGTGTCAAACTCCTGGGCTTAAGCCTATACTGAAAGGTAGAAATTTATAAAGAAAGGGATAATCATGAAAACATAGATCCTTTTAACTTCTAGGTTTGTGTTAGAACTACTTGTTAATGACAGTAACACTTCTGATTACATTGTGGGCTAGGCTCTTATTCTGGAATTATCCATATCCATTTTCAGTCACCAGGCTTGAGAGTCTGTAAGCAAAACTAACTTCATATGCAGTGAATATGAGGCACATGTTCCATCTTCTATTACCATAAAATTAATCTCCTTAGATTTGCCACAGTGGAGTTTCAAATCCTAAAATTGCACTCAGTAATATATAAAATTCTGCTTTGCTTATAATTTCACTATCTTACATTTAGCTACAATTGGAAATGAGGCCTACTAGAAGTACATAATCAATTTAGTGAATTTATCTTTGCTTCCTTAGACAATTTCCGTTGAAATCAAACACTTGTGGAAATGTTGATTACTTGAATGGCATAAGAATGGCACATTTTTTTGAGTGCTTCATTTTTCTGTTTCTCTCATTTTCACACAAAATACTTTAATCTTTCCTCAAGGGGGGAAAACTTTTATGCAATAAATGAGACAGGCTTTGAAACTTCAAAGCACTCATATATGTTTTCAGTGATTTTATGAAAAGTCTAATAGCTTTTCTTGATGCAGAATACAATTTTAAGAAACAAAAATAAAATAAATAGCTAAATAAAATGAGAGAGCGAGAGAGTGAGCGAGAGAGAGAGAGAGAGGAAATTCTGCATCCCAGGAAACCCCACAGAGTTATCACCTTCTTGCCATGATATAAGATAACTTAGTAAGTGTCACATTGCAAGATAAAATTGAGCCATCGTATATGGAACATCTTACTGATGTGACACCTGTCTCTTCACCTTGGGTGATTTGGCCCCCAAAAATCCATGTACAGAGCATTAAGACTGGACAGTAATTTCCTGTACTTGAGATCTGCATGTACTCAAAAGTATTAAACACGACCAATTTCTCTTTTCACCCTCTCAGTATCTTCTACTTTATAGTCTTATGTAAAGCTTCACAGTAAAGATAGCTAAAAGGTCATGCTCTGAGGAAGTGAGATCTGTGATAGAGACCTGAAAGACTCCCCAACATACCCTCCCTATACAAACAGCCATGCAATGCCACTAATAGAGCTGAGCTATACTAGCAAATAGGAGGTTCAAACGTCACGTTCCCCCTGCCAGGAACACTCTTCTCATTTCTCACTTGACTTGTTCCTTTTTATCTTTCCAATCTCAAGACCTTCAAAAAAGGGCCTTTCTAGCTATTTTTATAGCATCTATAGGATGGTTAATTTTATATGTCAACCTGAATGGGCTACATGATGCCCAAATATTTGGTTAAACATTACTCCGGGTGTAAGTGTGAGGGTGATTCTGGATGAGATTAACATTTGAATCAGTAGACTGAATGAAGCAGATTGTCTTCTCCAATGTGAGTGGGCTTTACTTACTCAATCTGTTGCAGGCCTGAATGGAACAAAAGATAAGATAAGGGATAATTCGTTCTCTCTGCCTGATTGTTTATGAGTTGAGACATCATCCTCACTTGTACTTGGACAGGAACTATGCTACTGGCTTGCTCTCCTGGGTCTACAGCTTATAGAGGGCAGATTGTGGGACCTCTCAGCCTTCATTACTGCATGAGCCCATTCCTGATAATCTCTGTCTCTCTCTACCCCAGTGAATGTGTGTGTGTGCACATATGTGTGTATACATACATACATATATATATATAAATTGTGTATATGTGTGTGTGTATATGTGTGTGTGTGTGTATTGTCTCTGTGTATATACGTGTGTGTGTGTGTGTGTATATATATATATATATATATATATATGGAGAACCCTGAGTAATATAACTTAGTTCTTTCATTCATAACACTTTTTGCAAATTATGACTATACATTTATTTGCATACATTTGTTTTGTTGTGTCTCTTTTTAGAATGTAAAATAATCCAGTGAAGGCAAATATCTTGGCTCTTTAGCTTGCTACTGAATACCTAACATCCAGCACATTGCCTGGAACATAAAAGGTGCCAAATAAATTTGTGCTTATTACATAAATATATAAATAAATGAAATAAATGAAAAATGTGAAATATAGCTTTGTTTCCTCACGTGTAGAGAAAGTAAATTGTATTTTTTTGGTATGTATTTAGCAAGCTTATATGGGGATTATCTTTAGAAATGCATAAAAAATAATATTTAAACCTCTAAACTCCATATAGATACTGGAGATTTTTCACATATGATTTCATCTACCAGGTTATTAAATCCAAACTGTAGCAGTGCAGTTTTAATGTCTAGGTATCACTTTCCTATTAATTTTTAGGCCGCCCAGTGGTTTTCTTTAATTGATTTAATATAATTTAAATTTCTCCTCACATTATTCTCTTCTAGGTTTTTTATAATTTCAAACATAGAGGGTGGCCATGAGTTCATTTGCTTTCTTAGAGGGAACTGTGTCTCAGAGAAGTTGCAACCTGCCCGATACTACCTGTGTTAAATAACTGACAGAAAGAGTTCAATTTATGTGTCATGACTTCAGATCATTCTGGTAAATCATAGGTGGAATGCATAGCAAACAGGAGGGTCAATCATATTCCTTGAAAGTAAAATAGAATGGTTAGAACAATTTGATTTAAGTGACTTTTTAAATTTACTTATTTAGTAATAGAAAACTCAGTGTCAGGTCGGGCGCAGTGGCTCACGCCTGTAATCCCAATACTTTAGGAGGCCGAGGTGGGCTGATCACCTGAGGTCAGGAATTCGAGATCACCCTGGCCAACAGGGCAAAACCCCGTCTCCATGAAACATACAAAAAAAAATTATCCAGGCGTGTTGGTGGGCACCTGTAATCCCAGCTACTTAGGAGGCTGAGGCAGGAGAATCGCTTGAACTGGGAGGTGGAGGTTGCAGTGAGCCAAGATCATGCCACTGTACTCCAGCTTGGGTAACAGAGCGAGACTCCATCTCAAAAAAAAAAAAAACAAAAAAACTCATCGTTTAATATATTATGCTTGTAGTGGAGTGAGAGGATAAAGACATATTTTATATATATATATATATATAAAAGCATATATATAAAATATGTATAATTTATGCATATATAATTTCTTTATATATATAATTAATTACCTTTACATAGAGTTTTTTCTGCCTCTGTTTGGGTTTCTGTGTAATCTAATGGTGCCTGGTCAATCTTTCACAGACAGTAATCTTTTTTTTTTTTTTTTTTTTTTTTTTTTTTTTTTTGAGGCGGAGTCTCGCTCTGTCGCCCGGCTGGAGTGCAGTGACCGGATCTCAGCTCACTGCAAGCTCCGCCTCCCGGGTTCACGCCATTCTCCTGCCTCAGCCTCCCAAGTAGCTGGGACTACAGGCGCCCGCCATCTCGCCCGGCTAGTTTTTTGTATTTTTAGTAGAGACGGGGTTTCACTGTGTTAGCCAGGATGGTCTCGATCTCCTGACCTCGTGATCCGCCCGTCTCGGCCTCCCAAAGTGCTGGGATTACAGGCTTGAGCCACCGCGCCCGGCACAGACAGTAATCTTAAGCAGAAGTGAGCTGCTTAGAGTACTTTGATACTCTTAGTGAAGCAGCTCATTATTTGTATTAAAGTAAATGTACCATAGACAGAATAATAACCTCCCAAAGATGTTCAAGTCTTAACCCAGAGCCTGTGAATATGTTTCCTTACATGGCAAAATGATTTTTCATATGTGATTACATTAAGGATCTTGAAATGAGAGATTATTCTGGATTACCCATGTGAGTCTAATGTAATCATAAGGATTTTTATAAGAGAAGCCCCGGAAGAAGACCATAGTCGGAGAGAAAATGTAAAGATGAAAGCAGAGGTCAGATATTTGAAGGTGCTATACTGCTGACATTGCCCATGGAATATGGGATCATCAGCCAAGGAGTGCAGGCAACCTCCAGAAGCAGGAAGAAGAAAGAGTATGTATTTTCCTTGAAAGCCTCAGAAGGAACCCAACCTTGTTAACACCTTGATTTTATCTCTTTGAAACCCATTTAGGATGTCTGACCTCCAGAACCATAGAATAAGTTTGTGTTCTTTTAACCCATAATGTTAGTCATAATTGTCTTACAGCAATTTTATATGTCTCAGTCTATTTGGGTTGCTCTAACAAAATACCCTAAACTAGGCAATTTATAAACATGAGAAATGTATTTCTCACAGTTGAGAAATGTACAGTGTTGGATGGGAGGTCCAAGATCAAGGCACCAACAGATTCAGTGTCTGGTAATGACCTGCTCGCTGCTTCATAAATGGTGGCTTCTGTCTGTCTCCTTACATGGTGGAAGGGGGCAAGGCAGCTTTATGGTACCTCTTTCATAAGGACATTGATAAAACACAGTACATCCTCATGACCCAATTATCTCCCAAAGGCACACCTCCTAATATCATCACATTCATGATTATGTTTCAACATTATAAATTTTGGGGGAACATAAACATTTCATGTCATTGCAAGCAGCAACAGGACTCTTATACAAAGAGTCACCCTGCATTTCATGATACTTGAATTATGAGCTATGAACACTTTACAATATGTTTCTTTACTTCCCCTAATCACTTCTCATAAAAATAGCAAGTACATAAACTGAAATCAAAAGAATAAGAAAACATTTATCAAACATTCAATAAATATTTACTGAGCAAAAACTAAATTTCAGGGACTTAAAGGTTGTGGAAATAAATGTAAGGGTAAACGATATTAAAACTATAAGGCTCTTTCAGAGCAGAGGCTGGAGAATGCAATTCATTATGGATCTTTAGGCACAACAGAGCTAAGAGTTATGGGATCAGATTCATGTGTTTCACATGGTGAAATCTGTGAAAGAGCTCAGAAGAGGTTATCTTTAGAAGTATCTATAATTCAAGTTAACAGCCTTCAAAGGTTTCAATAGCAGCTAAACCTCATTCATCATTTCAGGGAGAAATAAATCTACTTCAGTTCGTCTCACACAACTATTCTAAGGATTGCCTGTGAGTTGTCAATTTTTTCTTTGTGTGTATTAGCAAAGTTTTCTCTTTAGTTTTAGGATGGGTTATACAAAAGCATCCAAGAATGCCACTACTTCTAGTTGGCCATCTTGGCTCCGCCCCTTCCTTGCACTTACACAAAAACTAACTCAAACTACTAGTTTGAATCACCAGCAAAATAGTGAAATAACTGATTTTATACAAGTCACATCAAGATCAGGCCAATTTTTAAAATAAGCAATCAGTTGTACAGTTTTAAAACCTTCATTGTTTGCTCATTGCTGTATAGGTGTGTACTCTTGGAATATATACAAGTGTGTACTCTTAGGATATATCTGTCTCCTCATTGTGTCTCCAAAATTATTCATATGCTACTTGCAATAGTGCCTAACTTTAAAATGGCATGTATGATTATTTAGAAGATACACTTTGTTATTTGATTCTCTCAGTTTTTTTTTACAGAAATTAGGAAAATAATTGTAATTTTTAAAACTTTTTCATCAGGGTACACTTCAAACTCATAAAAAAGTTGTTTCATCACCTTAAGAACTGTCAACTCAGGGCCAATCTTAATGCATCTGTACTTCTGTACTGATTCGTTTTAAAGCAAATGTCTGCTGTTTTTATCTGTAATTTACAATGATGAAAGTATGTAGCATGTATCTTCTAAAAGACAAGAATGTTTTAAATAGACATAGGAATAATCTAATATCTGAAAAAAGTTACTTAACTTCAAGTAATTTGTCAATAGAGATCTCAGAATTTGTGTATTACATGTAACCTTACGTAAGTGCTGAACGTTAGATTGTCTTCTATATTTATGAGAAAAATATTTTTAAAGAGATGGATCAGTTTTTTGGAAAGAATATTTCTTAGATGGTATACATTTCCATCAGAAAACACATAACATCTGGTGGTCTCTGTTTATGTGTTGTTGACAGCCATTGATGATATTTCTAGGGGCCAATATGTTGTTGGAAGTTGGATTATGGAGATACTCTCTTTCTACCATTTCTCATAAAGTAATTGGCCTAATTTTATAATTTTTTCTTATTAATTATTTATTTGAATTGAGGTACAGTTTTCATAGTAAGGAGAGATAACCTCTTTGATTCTTTTCTTTTTTTACCCAGTATTTAATATCATGAGTTAGTTACCTATTACTCTCTAATTATAACCATTGATTATTTTTTGTTTGGTTTTGGTTTGTTCGGTTGGTGTTGGCTTTTGATATCATTATGTACTCATACATTTAAATATGTTTGATAAATTTCAATCTATTGCAGTTATCATTCTTATTGATGGTCAAATTATCTCAACTGTATCCAAGGAGAAACTGTTCAAATTTGTCTCTAGGACTTTTTAACATGACACTAGTCATCTCATATCACTTTTGCTATCTGATTCTATAAGATGTTATAGCAACATCTTGTATACTTTCTAACCCATACCTCAATCAGTCATTTCTCCAAGGATACCTGATTGATTTCTTTTGATAGAAAATTGTGTTCAGATTCTAGAATGTAAGTGTCTAGTGGACACATTGGAAATGAATTGTTCATTATTTCTAGATGTTTTTCAGTGGATATTATATTCATTTCCTATTGCCACTATAACAAATTACCACAGACACAGTGACGTAAAACAATGCAGATTTTACTCTCCTTCAGTTCCGGAGGTCAGAAGTCTAACATAGGTTGGCAGGGTTGTGTTCCTTCTAGAGGGTGTAGCGGGTAATCTGTTACCCTGTTTTCTTGTGTTTCCAACACAAATATTTCTGAAAACATATTTAGAATAAAATTGAACTGAAATAATAATTTATTAAAGAAAATTTCTCCAAAACATATTCGTGGGGTTTTTGTTTGTTTGTTTTTGTTTTTTTAGATTTGTAAGTTGTTTTCTTGAGTATTTTAGAACAAACTCACTGGTAGCTTATTCATGTTGTATTGTTAAATTTAGGAAGTTAGAGCAGGTGTGGTGGCCCATTCCTGTAATTCCAGCAGTTTGGGAGGCCACTTTGAGGGGATTGCTTGAGACCAGGAGTTTGAGACTATCTTGGGCAATTTAATGAGAGCCTGTCATTACAAAAAACACAAAAATTACAAAAACTTTCTGGGTATAGCAGCACTGGAGTGGGAGGATCCCTTGGGCCTAGGAGGTTGAGGTTGCAGTGAGATATGATCATATCACTGCACTCCAGCCTGGGTGACAGAATTATGCTCTGTCTCAAAAAAAAGAAAAAGAAAAAGAAAATTAAAGTAATTTAATGTAGAGAATTAAATTGTAATAAGATACAACATAGTATTTTATTATGAATTTATTTTGATGACATTTTGTTATGAATTCATTTTGATGAGGTACATTTATTATTCAGCTAGATTGAAAATATAAATTAATAAATATAAATAAAAATTACTAAAATACTAAATCTATTTTCTGATTTGAGAAAAGTCGAATAATATTAATTTTTTTCATGAATTTCTTTGTGGACTTCATTGTAATGGTTACTTCTGTTCATGATCTAGAAAACTGACTTCATCTTATAATTGCCGTGGTTATCCTCTTTCCTCTGTTGAGACTTTATCCCTACATGGAACTCAGCATATTGTCTTGGATCCTCCCTTGCCATAATCAAAACCAAACCAAATCATTTGCCAGTCATGTAAGTTCTTTTCAGCCTTTACCTCTCCTTCCTCACTTTGATTTAACTCTGAAGGACTCAGAGGTGTTTCTGTACCTGCAGCTTTTAATGAAGAATTCAAAAACAGCAGGAGGTGTACTCATCATGTGTTGGAATGCCATATGACGTAGCTTGATGCCTGTACTCAAGTTAGACACTTACTCACGCATCCCTTAATATCTACCAACATATTTATTTTTTCTGACTTCATTGATTTCTTTATGTTCTTCAAAACTCAATTCCATCATTTTACTCTGCTGGAGAAGTTTATTCTCGGTTTTCTGCTAAGCTTAGAGCTTTTATTTATATATTTGCTCTCATTAATGCCTCTCATAAAAGAAAGACCTATCTATCTATACCTGTTGTATTGATTTGAATAATTAGAAAGACTATAAAGAACTTCCAAATTTGGGGTTTTATTTTCTTTTTCCCCTTCCATCTATTTGTACATATAGAGCAGACAGGTTTATAAGTTTATTTTTATGTAGATATGAATTTTAGCCACCCACACTTTAAAATTAGTTTGAAAGGTTGTACACCTGAGGGATGCAGTGGTTCATGGATGATGACTACAGTTTGTGTATGTTACTTTGTTTATGAGTGTGTGTATTTTGTCTTCTTTAGTGACTATTGCTTTGTGAAAACATAAATATTATAAACAAAAGTTAAAAACATAAAATTATCTAGAATTTTGTAAGTTTTTTTTTGGAGCTTCTTTTCTGAATTCTTCTTTTGTTCTCTATTTTAAAGCTAAATGTAATATTCTGTTTTTCTAAGTTTTTAAATTAGGAGTTCTTAGAAGATATATTTTCAATTATTAATACACTTTAACTTTTTGTAGACTAAACATACTATTTTGTAATCTATCACTATTCAGGAATTTTGTATGTTTATATTTATGTTACTTATATTGTTTAGCAACTTTTGCTAAATACTTATTGTTTTATATTGAGATTATCTCCAGATTTTTTATTATTATTATAATGGTGCATAGAATTCTTGCTTAAATATGAACTCACAATACAATAAAGAAGAGGAAAAATGAAGGAAAAAAATCTACCTGAAAAAAATTTAAGAGAGATAACCAACATTGAACACATTGTCGTTTTTTAACCATTTGGGGTGGCATCATCACACAAGAGGCAAAGCCAAAGAATAGGATGAAAGTTCAGATAAGCCATCCAGAGAAATGGACTACATAGAATTCAGGGGTTACAGCAAGACAGTGATTCAAGTCAGTTAAAAGGAAGAAAAACAATACAGGAGGTACAATGAAAATTTCAAAGGGCAGGCAGCAGAGCCTGTGCTGAATGGTTATATTCTTCATTTCATCAAAAACAAATGAGCTGCTTCTTAGAGAATAGGCTTCCCAAGTTCGAAAACCACAGCCTGCTATTTTCCTCAAATCACTACAAAAGGCAAATCCCAGTTAAGACTGTTGGGACCTAATTTGTTTCCTGATGTTTAAAGATGGTTCATAGATGTCTGATATAATAAATGTGAGTGGAAATTTGAGTAAGATAGGAGGATGATTTCCTAACTGCTAAAGGAAAAAGAGAAAACAGTATTCCTTTTTCTTTTCTGTATTCTAAAAAAAAAAAAAAAAAAGAAAAAAAAATGGGATACATGTGCAAAACATGCAGATTTGTTACCTAGGTCTACATGTGCCATGTGGTTTGCTGCATGTATTGACCCATCCTCTAAGTTCCCTCCATTCAACCCCAGCCTGCAACGGGCACTGGTACGTGTTTTTCCCCTCTGTGTGTCCATGTGTTCTGAACGTTCAACTCCCACTTATGAGTGAGAACATGTGATGTTTGATTTTCTGTTCCTGTGTTAGTTTGCTGAGGATGATGGCTTCCAGCTTCATCTATGTCCCTGCAAAGTTCAGGATCTCATTCCTTCTCTCATTCCTTTTTATGACTGCATAGTATTCCATGCTGTGTATCTACCACATTTTCTTTATCCAGTCTATCATTAATGGGCACTTGGATTGGTTCCAAGTCCTTGCTATTGTAAATAGTGCTGCAATAAACATACATGTGCATGTGTCTTTATAGTAAAATGATTTATATTCCTTTGGTTATATACCCAGTAATGGGATTGCTGGGTCAAATGGTATTTTTGGTTCTAGATCCTTGAGGAATCACCATACTGTCTTCCACAATGGTTAAACTAATTTTCATTCCCACCAACAGTGTAAAAGTATTCCTATTTCTCCACAGCCTCGCCAGCATCTATTGTTTCCTAATTTTTTAATAATTGCCATTCTGACTGGCGTGAGATGGTATCTCACTGTGGTTTTGATTTGCATTTCTCTGATGAACAGTGATGTTGAGCTTTTTTCATATGTTTGTTGACTGTGTAAATGTCTTCTTTTGAGAAGCGTCTGTTCATATCCTTTGCCCATTTTTGGTGGGGTTGTTTGATTTTTTTCTTGTAAACATGTTTAAGTTTCTTGTAAATTCTGGGTATCAGACCTGTGTCAGATGGGTAGATTGCAAAAATTTTCTCCCATTCTATAGGTCGCCTATTCACTCTGATGATAGTTTCTTTTGCAGTGCAGAAACTCTTTAGTTTAATTAGATCTCATTTGTCAGTTTTGGCTTTTGTTGCAATTGCTTTTGGCATTTTTGTCATGAAGTCTTTGCCCATTCCTATGTCCTGAATGATATTGCCTAGGTTTTCTTCTAGGGTTTATATGGTTTTGGGTTTTACATTTAGGTCTTTAAACCATCTTGAGTTAATTTTTGTGTAAGTATAAGGAAGGGGCAGAGCCAAGATGGCTGACTAGAAGCAGTGGCATTTGGAGGCTCCCATGAAAAAAAAAAACAAAAAACATAATAAACGTGTGAATCCTTCACCGGCAACGAAGGTGTCCAGGTTCTCTTATCAAAATTGACTAGGAAGCTGGCGTGACTCACGGAGAGAAGGAAGAACAGTGTGGTGCAGGGGACCACTTGAGAGCAACAGGAGGAAGGGGAACCCCCTCCCCCCAGCCAAAGGAGGCAGTGAGTGAGCATGCCACCCCATTGGAGAAACTGTGTTTTTCACATAACTGTGCAACTCATGGATCGGAAGATCCCACTCTCAAACCCACGTCACCAGGGCCTAGTGTCCCAACCCTGGAATGTGCAGATTCTTACAGCCTCTTAGCTGGAATCTGCTTATGCCTAGGGAACTCCTGGCCAGGTGGGGTGACCAGTACCAGCAGCAGCTGCCTGCTGTCTAAGCCATTTGAACTACTTGGGGGAGAGGCAGCAGTCAGCACTGGGACTGGCAACTGCCTAATAAGCTAAACTCCCTGGGTGGGGGAAGGGCAGCACCCATTTCTATAGCTCCAGGCTGCACTTTTCCCCTGGTGGAATCAGGGAGGCTGGATGGCTGGGTCCCAAGACTTGTCCCCACAGCCCAACACACTGGCTGTGGCAGTCTGCAGCCAGAATGCCTCTTCAGGCCTAAACCTGACCCATTCTTCCTCATTGTGTGTTGCTTCCCTGCAGTATCTCCAATAACTGCAGCTAGAGGCTCAGGGACAGAATTCAGATCTCCCTGGGCCTAAGCCCCTAGTGGGAGTGGTGGCTGCAGTCTCTACGGACCAGCAGATTTAGGCTCTCCTCCTGGTAGTTCTGAGGAATCCGGGCAGCCCAGACAAGTAAGTTTCTGCCTAGCAAAGCACAACCCCTCCACCAAGGAACAAAGGGTCCTGTTCTCCATGCCACCCTACTGGGTGAGACCTCCAACAGGATCTGCCAGACACCCTATATAAGAGTGATCCTACTGGCATCAGGTGGGTGCCCCTTGAGGTCAGAGGTCCCCAGAAAAGGAGCAGGCACCCATCTTTGCTGTTCTCCAGCCTCCTTGAGTGACATATCCAGGGACTGGAGCAAATCTGATGAATAGGCCCTGAAGTGAACCCATAGCAAACTGCAGCAGCCCTACAGAAGAGGGACCTGACTATTGAAAGAAAAACAAGCAGAAAGCGGCAACAATGGCACCACCAGCAATAACAAAAAAGGCCTCCACAAAAAACCCATCCAAGGGTCAGCAGCCTCAAAGACCAAAACTAGACAAACTCATGAAAATGAGAATCAATGAAAAAATGCTGAAAACCCAAAAGGCTAGAATGTGTCTTTTTCTCCAAATGATTGCAGTGTCTTTCCATCAAGGGAACAGAACTGGACAGGGGATCAGATGGGCGAATTGACAGAAGTAGGCTTCAGACAATGGGCATTCCTCAAAAAATTAGCCGGGCATGGTGGCACACGCCTGTGGTCCCAGCTACTTGGGAGGCTGAGGCAGGAAAATCGCCTGAACTGGGGAGGCAGAGGTTGCAGTGATGAGATCACGCCACTGCACTCCAGCCTGGGCAACAGAGCGAGACTCCGTCTCAAAAAAAAAAAAAAATTCCTTTTTCTTATTCAAAAATACAGCATAGTAAGAGTAAGAGGGATATTTTTTGTGTGTGTTTCAATTTTAATTGGGGCCCAAAAGCTAAAAGCAATTTTTCATGTAGTCTAAAGAGAAGTGTCTGATTATGCAAATAGTTCATGCAAAGGAATTCAAAACAGTATGCAAAACAGTCCATATAGTACATCCCTAGATAAGTAAGATAGTTGGACAAGATTAGAGAGAAAGGGGAGCTTTCAGCTCCCGCCATACCCCACATCCAAGCCATGAGAAAGCAGCTTCAAAAGAGCTATTTGGTGAACCTGATATGAGTCCTCTGGAGCTAGTAGAAGCTACAAGTTTGTGCCTGACTCTTGCCTTGAAAAGCTAAAGGGTATGAGGGTGGATGGAGTTGCCTCTGGTGGGAGATTGAGAAGAAAGGGCGGTGGTGATCTGCACTTTCAAGTTGGATGAGTAAAAGTGCAAAGTTCCTGAGGGGACAGAAGAAAGCTGTGAGGCTTAAAGCATATTCAAAGTGACCCCAGCCAAGGGGATGACTGGCAGGGTATCATGTCTCCCCAAAATAGAGCTATTTTGAAACATATTGAAATAGAAATTGAGAGGGAAATCTAACAAGGTCAGTATAAGTTTGCACTTTGGCCTGTCTCATGGAAGTACTGAGAGGGGTCCTGAAGAACACATAGCACTAGTACTAGAATACAAAGTTATAGTCTTATAAGCCCTTTATGCTTGTTACCTCTCCTTCCCTGCTTTGGTTCAACCCAAACAGTGCCAGAAGCAAGACAGGGAGTGGAGAAGGAGGATGCAGGAAGGAGGCAGAGTGTAGGCAGAAATATTATGCAACTGAGCGGCTCCTTCATCTTCAAGGTTTCCATATCAGGTTAATTAGCCAAATTCAATCTTGAACATTAAATCAACAAAGGTGTTAAAATTTTATTCGTATACCAAACGAGGCTTTTGAAAATGCCAAAAAATAAAAGGGGGAATGATTGTTCACCCCGAGAGCAAGATTGATACTCATTTCTTTTGTGTTATTAGTAGCAGTATAGGCTTTTTTTTTTTTTTTAAATGAAGTCTTCTGTAGTGGCTGAAAAGTGCTCTACTATTCTAGCCACACCAGGAACTTCTCTGATATATTCTGGGTACCCCATACCTGAACCACGATTTTGCAACTACTGTTTTAGTGCTTGGTGTAGGAGGGACTCCCCAGCATCACAGTCCTGTTGATTGACTGGTTAGTGCCCTTGTTGAATATGTTATTAAATATTTGACTATTACCCAGACCAGAAAAATTGCCTGAAAAGCTGTAGGATCATGTGATAGAATGAAGAGAAACAATATTTATTTTGCTGATTGCATGACAGCAAATCCAGCTCATCTAAAAAATGGCTTTAACAGTAAAAATTACACATTATTGATTCTACATTATATCACCTGCTTTTAGGCATTAGGTAATATGTTTCCTAGCAGTTTTCTGGAGTAAGCATTATCAAACCTGTTTTACACATGAGAAAACTGGGGCTCAGAAAGTAAATTTTTCCAAGTTAACAAAACTAGTAAGTGGGTGAGCTTGAGTTTCAAACACAAGTGTGCCTCCAAAGCCCATTCTTTGACTTTTCATATATTGCCACTGATTCGGTCTGCTGGATTTTTTGCTTCCATTTTTATTACTTGTGCATAACGAATTTTTTTCCTCTGGTTTGCTTTCCTTTACACTAATAAGAACTGCAAGAAAAGTGTTTCTTTTTATTTGATTGTGCTTTTTTTTTCCCAATCTCAGCATTACTTTTAGGCAAACATGTATTGGAAATTAGTCTGGGAAAATCTGATGTGAAGGAAGTAAAACATTCTCCTTTTATAAGTTTGGTTTTTCAAAGTGAACTTCTGTAGGGGTGGTTTTAATTTATCTTCATAGTAACCTACTTTTTTTGCAGAAACTAACAAAGTTGAGAACATCATTAACAACCACATTATGAGGCTTATCAACCCTCAGTGTAAAATATGTAATAGAGTAGGCATGAAATGTATGCTAATTATTATAGTTATAACTATTCATTCTTGATATTGCTGAGAAAATGAGTTTCAAGTTCCCATTTTCAAATATTATCTATTGCACAGAATGTTAAAAATATTTTCGTAGGTTACTATCTACTAAAATAATTTAATTAAAATTATATTTCTTATTGTTGATTCACAAAATAAATATATTTTTTAAATAAATGAACAGGCAAAGAAGCAATTATTGGCAACAATGAATGTAAAAAAATTTGCTTGTTCATTCCGTGTATAAAATCCTATCATCTGAAGGTGAAGAGACACATTTGGAAGCTACAAACACCAAGAACAAGGCTGGGGCAGTTGAAAATTAAAACCACACAGAAGGCCCAGTATGACATTTTAGATGTTAAATGGAATACAATTCATTTTAGATTGGATGGCCATTGTAAATCCAGTCACTGTGTGATCTGCAATTTATATTTAGATGAAGCAGAAATAATTTTTCTGCCTCAGCTTCTTGGTTTTTAATATAATGTTTCACAGATGTCTGACCTTTGCTTTTAATATGATAATATGGCTTCCTCCCAACTAAGACCTAAAAGCTGATTGTCACAACAGAATTTGTTTTTAAAAGGAGAATTATACCAGATTGTGTACCAAAAGAAATGCTACGATTTTTCTTTTTAAATTCTTGATATATCAAATTTAGTTGTTCTCAGAGGTATTTCAAGATTAGTAGGCAAATATAAAAGATAGGTTTTGTTAAAGCAGAAATTATTATTATTAGTTTTTAGTTAGTTGATTGAGAGAAATGTTCAATTCTCCTTTGGAGGTACATTCATTCTTCATTACAGTTGTCACTTTGTCTTAGAGCTTTATTGTATACACCATTGTTGTCACATGATGTCATTGCTCCTTTTTGTCAATGCTGTTTCTATGTACCATCATTTGTATTCAAATTAAATGTTTTTTCTTGTTTTTAATATTTTTAAAAAATTTACTTTTAAGTTATGTCAGTGCATAGTAGCTGTACATGTGTATGTGGTACATGAGATAGTTTGATAAAGGCATACAATGTGTAATAACCACGTCAGGGTAAATGAGGTAACAATCACCTTAAACGTTTATCTTTTCTTTGTGTTAAAAACAATCTAATTATGCTCTTTTAGTTATTTTATAATGTACAATAAATTATTATTCACTATAGTCACCCTGTTATGCTATCAAATACTAGATCTTGTTCATTCTATCTAACTGTTTTTGTACTCATTCACTTTCACTTCTCCCTCTCGGAAACCCTTCCCAGTCTCTGGTAACCATCATTCTACTTTCTCTCTCCATGAGTTTAATTGTATTAATTTTTAGCTCCCACAAATAAGTGATTAAATGAAAAGTTTGTATTTCTGTGCCAGACTCATTTCACTTTTTTCCTGTTTTCCTTTTAGTGAAGGTGTTTTTCTCTGGTGATGTATTTTAATTTCTTGCTTTTTATTGTTTGTGTATCTGTTACATGTTTTTTAATTTGAGGTTACCATGAGGCTTTCTAATAATGTCTTACAACCCATTATTTTATTTTACTTTTTTATTTTTTTTTATTATACTTTAAGTTCTAGGGTACATGTGCATAATAACTTGCAGGTTTGTTACATATGTATACTTGTGCCATGTTGGTGTGCTGTGCCCATCAACTCATCAGCACCCATCAACTCGTCATTTACATCAGGTATAACTCCCAACGCAATCCCTCCCCCCTCCCCCCACCCCATAATAGGCCCCAGCCCCAGGTGGGTTCAGAGATGCTGTCTGATAGCCAGAGTCTGTAAATGGAAACCCTAGGAATCTAACTGGTGCTATATTCTACTGCCTCCGTTGGCACCCAAGCCACAAGACAAAATTCTTCCCACTCTTTCCTACCCTTTTCACAAGTAGAGGAGTCTCTCTCCATGGCCAACACTGCCCCAGGCCCACAATGAGTACTGCCTAGATACCACCAATGTTCACTCAAGGCCCAAGGGCTCTTCAGTCAGCTTGTTGTAAATGCTGCCATGCCTGGGATTCTCCCTTCAGGGCAGTGGGCTCCCCTCTCACTCAGGGCAGGTCTAGAAATGCTGTCCACAAGGCAAGGCCTGGAATCAGGGATCCCAAGTGCCCACTGGTTGCCTTAGCCCACTGTGGCCAAGCTGGTATCTAAACTGATTTTTGAAGGTGCTGTTTTGTTGGATTTTGTGTTCTTGTGAAGGTACTGTTGTTCAATTTGTTGTTTCTGTAGAGAGAATGATCAGTGAAAGCTTCCATTTTGGTCATCTTGCTCCACCTCCTCTCCTAATTGTTACTAGTGGTTTTCACACTCTTATCTACATCTCTGACTCTCTAATTCAGATGACATTCTGAGCTTCATTGATATTTTTTCCAGCCTTTTCCTTATAGATTTCTGAATTTATGACAGCAGGAAGATGGACAAAGCCATTTTCTATTAGTTTGATGCTTTTTTCCAACTGGAACTAACCACTATCCTCACACAAATGAGTGAGAAGTTTTTGGAGTATCTTTAAATCTTTAAGAACATTTTTATTGTTGGTAATTATATATTTGAACACTTACAGTATTACTTTTTGAGTGTGGTTCAATTATCTATTCTTGTTTCTCCATAATTACTTGTTAAATGTTTCTGGGCTGGGCATGGTGGCTCATGCTTATAATCTCAGCACTTTGGAAGGCTGATGCAGAAGGATTGTTTGAGCTTAGAAGTTTGAGACCAGCCTGGGAAACATGGCAAAACCCTGTCTCTACAAAAAATACAAAAATTAGTCAAGAATGGTGGTATGTGCCTGTAGTCCCAGCTACTTGGGAGGCTGAGGTTGAAGGATCTCTTGATCCTTCCTTGAGCCCAGGAGATCACGGCTGCAATGAACTATGATTATGCCATTGCACTCCAGCCTGAGTGACAGAGTGAGAACCTGTCTCCAAAAGGAAAATAAATAAATAAATAAGTTTCTGGTGCTAGGCAAGGATCACAAGTCTTTACACTAGTTCTACAACAAAGTCATCGTTTGCCATAAGTCAAAATTCTCGCCTTGATATTTGTTTTCCCATCCATTATTTTATGGGCCATTTCCTCTAAACCCATTATTGGTTATTTTCATCCCTTTCTTATCTATTCAGATGTATTTTGCCTTGACACTAGAAAACGTTTCCTTGCCTATAAAGATCTCTTCTTTTTCTTTTTATCCAATAGCGATTATAAAACTCAAAAGCCAGCTGTCATTGAAAAGTGGCCAGATCATACAGTTTTTCATTTTTCCTACAGCCAGATGCTCTCAATTGACTCTTCCTAGAAGCCTGGATCTGCCAGTTCTTCAAGTCATTTGACTAAGTGGCCATTTCTGCACATCTCTCCTAGGACTTGGATTAACTGCCTCTTGTGTGCCCACCTTCTCCATTTCTAACTGGCTTCACACTTTTTCCTCCTGTCTGATATCTTAATGCTACCCTTCCCTTCTCCTGTAGTACCTGAATAGCTTTGATCTGCAAGATGCTCTAACATTTCTTCTGGCATAAATTCCAATCCTTATTATGCTGATGTGTATGTCTTCCCCCTCCAATCTTACTCTTAAGAACTCTCTATTATTTCAGAACCCAAACAATATGTTGTACTAGCTATTCTGTTTCTTTTATCACAGATCCTCTTGACTAGCTTTTGTCCAGAATTTACTTCAATATATAAATGAAAGGTGCTGTTCCTTTTCAATGTCTTCCTCTTTTATATTCCTCAGCCAAACTCGTCTGCATATTTTCATTTAAGCACTTCTTATTCTTAATGTTCTGTACTAAATTATCATCTTTTTTCTCTCACTAACTGATGATACATCACCGTTTCTCATCAGCATTCATCCATCCCGTAATACTTCATCTTCGTACTTTGAGTTGGTTCACTTAATAACTAGATTGTCCCTGTGGTTTACATTCCAATTATTTCATCTCCATTTACTTAATGTTGTCTACATTTCACGTTATTTCTCTCTGATTTTCTTTTTTTTTTTGGTGTATGACAGATTTCCTTACTGCAGTATTTCTCTTCTCAAATTTATTTTACTTGAGAAGTAAAATATTCTTACTCTTCAGTAAAGTTTTTTTTTTCACATTTTATATCAATTCTGCGTTTTATGTGAAATCTTATTAGCTGTTGTTTTATAACTCATACTTGTTATGCAGATGACAATTATCATTATATATCTTCAAAACACCATGTAGGCACTTCTCTTCTAAATTCAATACAATTTGTAGAATCATAACATATGTTGGGGATAAAGATGCAAATAATTTACTACTCCCCTAAGGGAGCTCATGGTACATTGGGATTACAAGAGAATAAACAACATATTTTGCTATATTTTAATGAGCATTTAGACCAGGGTTGTCCAATCTTTTGGCATCCCTGGGTCACATTGGAAGAACTGTCTTGGGCCACACATAAAATACACTAACACTGACAATAGCTGATGGGCTAAAAAAATGCAAAAAAAAAATCTCATAATGTTTTAAGAAATTTTACAAATTTGTGTTGAGCTGCATTCAAAGCCATCCTGGGCCACATGTGGCCAATAGGCCACAGGTTAGAAAAACTTGGTTTAGACAGAGGTATGCAGAGTAGGCTGTGGGAACCCAGAAGAAAAGCATTTAATCCAGTCAGAGGGAAAAGTGTCTGGTGAATTAGTTGGTTCCCTGAGGACAGAGTCTGTAAGTGCCTTGTTCACTGTTCTTTTCCTGTTCTAGTACTTCTGTATGCATATGGAGGGCACATGTAAAATATTTAGTGAGGAAATGAGGAAGTAAAATGGCACATACGTAGATTTCTGGAATATGCTTAAGATGGCTGCAACATTACCAAATCAGGGATAGAAAAGCCACTGAGGACTCAGGAAACCACAAGGAGTTGACATGATAGGTTTGTAGATGCAGGCAGTTCATCTCAAGATGAAGGCAGTTTAAAACTCATAGGTGATCAGAGGCCACTAAATGCTTTGAAGTAGGAAAATGACATGATCTGACATATGTTTTAGAAAAATAATTCTTACTGGCAATATGAAAAATAGATTTGAGTGATAGAGAGTACAGAGGCGGGTGTGAGGAAGTCCTTTAGGTGTCACAGCTAAGACAGTGGTGATCAAATGGACTGGATGCAAAATCAGCAACAATCTCCCTCATCCTGAGTGACACAATGAACTAGTAGAAAGGAAATGAACTTCTAGATTCGTTGTCCCTCTAAGTGACTTTTTCTGAATCAAAGAAGGTTTGACATATTATTTGGGAAATATGCCAGATGGGGATTCTGTTTCCTCTCCCCTGTTCCAGATACCCAGACACTCCAAATTTCCATTTTACATACCATACAAGTAAAAGAGACAGTAGTTGCTGTATTCAAGGGTAGGATTACGTGTCTCTGAGATTTTTCTTCCCACTTCTAACTTGGGTAAATGCTGGTATTTCACTTTCTTTTTTTAGAGGTAATCATGTCTAATCCCCACCCATTGTCCAAGGGGTCTTTTCACCAAGGCCTTTCCCATTTCTATCCAGCCATTTGATCTCACCAAACTTCATCGGTAGATTTCTACAAGAGGTTTTCATTATACTTGTGTCAATTAATAGAATTCTGCTAATCAACATCAATTGCTAATTTAAAATGAAATGAATATATTCAGAATTATCTACTCTAACTTAAACGTATGTTTCAGATAGTTATTCTATGTATAGTTGTTGCCAGCTATCAATTAAATGTTAATTAACTTCCAATCCTTCCAGATATTTAACTCCCTAAATTTGGAAGGGGGTTAGAGTATTGTAATATCTACTTTCAACTATAACGCAGTGAACTCTGGACTACAGCTACTATATGTGAGTGTAATTCTTCTCTCACCATAGAGACTCTGATAAGGTTCATTTATTTTCTCTTTAAAACTGTAGTAAATGGAGTGGGGTATTCTTCAAAGGAAATAAATGAATAAATATGATATTTGTTATTAACAAACTGATGTTTGAACAATTCATCCAGACTGTAAGAATTAACTACTAACACAGCAATAAATCTCTCTTGACTGAATACTATATTTGCAAGGAATAGAAAAATCAATTTTATCACTGAAAATACATTTGGATGTAAGATCAACATAATTTTTGAATCAGCCATTTCCTTACTCTATCTCCAGAGAAGCTGAGATCAAAATTTACATATTATTAACTATTTAAAATAAATAAACCAAAAGAAAACTCTTGAGATTTGCTTCTGGGAAGATGGTGACAGAATTTCAGATACTTGAAAATGTAATTATTTGCTTTTATCTTCTTATAGAAATCCTAAGAGTATTCCATTTCTAGCCTGTTGTAAATAAAAAAAAAAAAATGCCACCAAGTTTTTCTCAAGAAAATATGCAACCATGTCTCTCTGTTTTCAGTGTGTTTCTTTTCAGCAAGTATAAACAAACAAACTTACTCTGATAGAAAATGCATCTGTTTTCTAATCAAACAAAGAGAGAAAGCTGAAAGTGCTGATGGGTGCCATCCGTGAATGGTTGTTAGGATGCTATGATATGCCTACTTGAGGGGAAAAACACAGATAATAAGGACAGGGAGAAAAGCTACTAAGTTACAAATAGATTTCAGATTAAGATGCCACTCAGAATAGTTCTCAACATGCCACAAGCGTTAGGACAATAGAATAGGTATACAAAGAGGAGACAATTGCCTCTCTCAATGGTACCCTTATATTTACTTTGCTCTGTGCAGTTTTCATTTACTAATGTTGTCTTAATGTCCCAACATAACTAAGCAATTGTCCCTCCTCTTTTCTCCTTTAAAGAATCTCACATTTAGACAAGTTCTATGATCACCTTAATTATGTATAATAATGCAGTAAAGTTACTTGATAACTTTAGCTTTACATCAATAACTCTGATATTCTAACCCTAAAATTTGATACCTAGCATGAAAGATAGTCACTTCAACAAAGTATTTGGTTTGAGAGGGTTAAATATTGTGCTATTCTGGAATATTGACTGTTTAAGAAAAGGGACTTGAAAAGTAGCAGGTGTAAGAAAAACACTTTGATCTTCAGACTGTTTCTTAAAAGCAGAAGATGAAATTACTGTGTGAAAGAAACCCTTTCTAGGCCGGGCGCGGTGGCTCAAGCCTGTAATCCCAGCACTTTGGGAGGCCGAGACGGGCGGATCACGAGGTCAGGAGATCGAGACCATCCTGGCTAACACGATGAAACCCCGTCTCTACTAAAAAAATACAAAAAAATTAGCCGGGCGAGGTGGCGAGCGCCTGTAGTCCCAGCTACTCGGGAGGCTGAGGCAGGAGAATGGCGTGAACCCGGGAGGCGGAGCTTGCAGTGAGCTGAGATCTGGCCACAGTACTCCAGCCTGGGCGGCAGAGCGAGACTCCGTCTCAAAAAAAAAAAAAAAAGAAAGAAAGAAAGAAAGAAACCCTTTCTATACTTGACATATGTAGCATCCATGTCCTCAAGGACGAGAAGTTGAAATTAAGAGAATTCAGCAGAGACTTTGCTAGAATAACTTATCTTTTAAACTTCCACATATTTTAGTCATGTTTTCACTGTTTAGTATTCTTTGTCCAATTTAGTATATAAGTAACTGACTCTGGTTCTTCTGATCTTCATTTCTTTATGAGGGTTCCCGAGCTTTATAAAACCTTTCTTATGTCATTGTAATTCTTGGATCCAACTAGAAACTGAAGAGGATAGAAGTGGAAGTTATCTGCCCGTATAGCCTCTTTTTGACCTCTCATTCAAACATGCTCTGGCATTCAATACTCTCAAATAAGGAACTCAAAATTACACTATCCATCTCACTATGAAAGTCCTCATGAATATTACTGCAAAATCTGAAGAATATCTTGAAAAGAACACACTGGGAAACAGCATACTTCTATAGATTTCAAGACATAGAAGGAAGGATAGCCAAAATGCATTTCAATGATCTTTTCCTTGGTCAACTCAAAGTATATTTATTTATATCTATAGTACTGAAAAAAAAGTACGGATACTTTTTGCTAAAATCGAGAGCTCACTAGGCCATTTAGTCTGCCATCTTCTCTCTTAAAATTTTCTCTAGTCCTAATTAGTTCTTCCTTTCAAGTGTTTCAGACTTCTAATTATAAGAAATGGCTTTCACCTCATTGTTGTCACTTTAAGGTTTCTGCACTATGACTCAAGTTGCAATTCTTTAAAAAAACATCCAAAAGGAACTTGCTAGCCAAAATTTCCTTTTCCTCTCTGAATTTCTAATTCTATTTCTACAGTAGACCACGAATGGCATCCTAATCCCAGAGTATTAAAATATTAAGAAAACAAATATCTTCTGTTGCATTTTTCATTATCATTATTTTTGGTCTTCTGGATTTTCAATTCTTTATTCCAGAAAATGATAAATATATAAACTGCAACCTTAGTCATACAGATTTCTAAGCCATTGCTTGTTCTTGAATACCAATATCTGAACAAGCTCTCACTCTACCTCAGTGTCCAGTAAGTACAAATCAATATTTGTAACCATTGTTCTGCACATATCCTAGTGATACTGATGAATAATTCAAGGCTGAAGAAACTGTTTTTATATTTTCTAATTATATAATTTTATGTTATCTGCTGTCAAATCTATCTGGAAATACATGGGCAGCCTTAAAAATACTTATGCTAAGAAAAGTTTCATAAATAATTTGGCAATTACGTTTTCTGTGTTTACTTGTCTATTTTCATGGGCTCAGTAAATGCAGCTAACAGCTTTCTAAAAATCCTTGCTTTATTTTTTTTATTTTTTTTTTTATTTATTTTTTATTTTTTATTATACTTTAAGTTCTAGGGTACATGTGCATAACGTTTATATCATGTATAACTCCCCAATGCAATCCCTCCCTCCTCCCCCCTCCCCATGATAGGCCCCAGTGTGTGATGTTCCCCTTCCCGAGTCCAAGTGATCTCATTGTTCAGTTCCCACCTATGAGTGAGAACATGCGGTGTTTGGTTTTCTCTTCTTGTGATAGTTTGCTAAGAATGATGGTTTCCAGCTGCATCCATGTCCCTACAAAGGACGCAAACTCATCCTTTTTGATGGCTGCATAGTATTCCATGGTGTATATGTGCCACATTTTCTTAATCCAGTCTGTCACAGATGGACATTTGGGTTGATTCCAAGTCTTTGCTATTGTGAATAGTGCCGCAATAAACATACGTGTGCATGTGTCTTTGTAGTAGAGTAATTTATAATCCTTTGGGTATATACCCAGTAGTGGGATGGCTGGGTCATATGGTACATCTAGTTCTAGATCCTTGAGGAATCGCCATACTGTTTTCCATAATGGTTGAACTAGTTTACAATCCCACCAACAGTGTAAAAGTGTTCCTATTTCTCCACATCCTCTCCAACATCTATTGTTTCCTGACTTCTTAATGATTGCCATTCTAACTGGTGTGAGATGGTATCTCATTGTGGTTTTGATTGCATTTCTCTGATGGCGAGTGATGACGAGCATTTTTTCATGTGTCTGTTGGCTGTATGGATGTCTTCTTTTGAGAAATGTCTGTTCATATCCTTTCCCCACTTTTTGATGGGGTTGTTTGTTTTTTTCTTGTATATTTGTTTGAGTTCTTTGTAGATTCTGGATATTAGCCCTTTGTCAGATGAGTAGGTTGCAAAAATTTTCTCCCATTCTGTAGGTTGCCTGTTCACTCTGATGGTAGTTTCTTTTGCTGTGCAAAAGCTCTTTAGTTTAATGAGATCCCATTTGTCAATTTTGGCTTTTGCTGCCGTTGCTTTTGGTGTTTTAGACATGAAGTCCTTGCCCATGCCTATGTCCTGAATGGTACTACCTAGATTTTCTTCTAGGGTTTTTATGGTATTAGGTCTAACATTTAAGTCTCTAATCCATCTTGAATTAATTTTCGTATAAGGGGTAAGGAAAGGATCCAGTTTCAGCTTTCTACTTGTGGCTAGCCAATTTTCCCAGCACCATTTATTAAATAGGGAATCCTTTCCCCATTTCTTGTTTTTGTCAGGTTTGTCAAAGATCAGATGGCTGTAGATGTGTGGTATTATTTCTGAGGACTCTGTTCTGTTCCACTGGTCTATTTCTCTGTTGTGGTACCAGTACCATGCTGTTTTGGTTACTGTAGCCTTGTAGTATAGTTTGAAGTCAGGTAGCGTGACGCCTCCAGCTTTGTCCTTTTGACCTAGGATTGTCTTGGCAATGCGGGCTCTTTTTTGGTTCCATATGAACTTTAAAGCAGTTTTTTCCAATTCTGTGAAGAAACTCATTGGTAGCTTGATGGGGATGGCATTGAATCTATAAATAACCTTGGGCAGTATGGCCATTTTCACGATATTGATTCTTCCTATCCATGAGCATGGTATGTTCTTCCATTTGTTGTGTCCTCTTTGATTTCACTGAGCAGTGGTTTGTAGTTCTCCTTGAAGAGGTCCTTTACATCCCTTGTAAGCTGGATTCCTAGGTATTTTATTCTCTTTGAAGCAATTGTGAATGGAAGTTCATTCCTGACTTGGCTCTCTGCTTGTCTGTTACTGGTGTATAAGAATGCTTGTGATTTTTGCACATTAATTTTGTATCCTGAGACTTTGCTGAAGTTGCTTATCAGCTTAAGGAGATTTTGGGCTGAGACGATGGGTTTTTCTAAATATACAATCATGTCATCTGCAAACAGGGACAATTTGACTTCTTCTTTTCCTAACTGGATACCCTTGATTTCTTTCTCTTGCCTGATTGCCCTAGCCAGAACTTCCAACACTATGTTGAATAGGAGTGCTATTTACGACAAACCCACAGCTAATATCATACTGAATGGGCAAAAACTGGAAAAATTCCCTTTGAAAACTGGCACAAGACAGGGATGCCCTCTCTCACCACTCCTTGCTTTAATATGTTATTTTATAGTTACATTAATGAATCAATATACAATTGAAATATTATAAAATCCATGAACAACCACATGGTTACCCACACAATTAATGTTACTTAAATATGTATATACACACATATGTGTGTGTGTGTGTGTGTTTGTGTGTGCAGGAAGTAGAGAAAGCTGGTGCTGGCTAAACCAGAAGCTAATAATTTTAAAATAAGTAATGGCAAAGTGTGTATTCATCCTGTTATTTCCTTTTAAACTCTTGTAAAAATCTTTTCCTTCACAGCTCCTTAATTTTCTGTGCTCTCTTCCAAATAGTAAATAATATTATTTATGGATTGAGGCTGTCTGTGAATAGAGCATTATGTTGTGTGTCTGATACTGGAAGTCTGATTATAATGCCTAAGATCAGGAAAGATGCATATTTAAAATCCGAACAGTAAACGGTCAATCTTTTCTTTAGGGAAAATGCTTCTAGTGCACACATGCATAGATTTACGAATTATTACAAAAGAAACATTAAGGTATCAATTCTAGAAATTTTCATTGTGATGTATTACTCATCCTAATTTTTATTTTTCAAAGTCTTGCATGTCAAGTCTAAACAGAAAACATACGTTGTTAGGATGTATCATTTGTAGGAATGGGTAGAATTAGTAAAGAATCTGATATAACCTATATAGTTGAATAAAATATTTATACCAGCGATAGCAGTACTACAGAAGATTAATATGCTTTGAGCTTCAGTGACTCTAAGGAGAAATATATCAAGTTAGACTCTAAGCAAGCAATTTTATAGCAGAAAATAATTTTGGGGAGATCAAAATTGCTACTGAATTAAAATTGCAAATTTTGCTAAATTATCTACTCCAGTTTGTACTCTAGTGTAAAATACTTAGATTTTCTTCTTTATTTTAACTTCACATCCAAGACACATCTACACAGAAGAACTATATATGAAAGTTCTTTTTCTTCAGATATGCCAATGTCTTTTTCACTTCAGGGTCTTTGCACATACTGTTATTTATCTTGAACACTCAGACCATTACATTACTACCTCCTTTTCATCATTTAGCTCAAGTGACACCTCCTGAGGTAGGCCTTTCCTCATTACTCTATTAAACATTACTCTATTAAACTCTATTCCTCTTCACTACTGTCAGAGAAGATTAAATCTGCATTGCCTGAGAAAACTTTGATCGCTTCCCCTGAGGCAGTTGTTATGCAAGATCATGCTGATTTTCCTTAGGACTCACCCTCACCACCCTTTTTCCTCTAGGATTATAACTAGAGTCACATCACAGCAGTCCCCTAGAGGTGAGGTACAAAGTGTGACCTAGGAGGTACATTACACTCAAAGATAACTACTTGAGTTTTCTAATGTATCCATAAATAGTGAATATGTTTGAGAATGGATAGTGAAAATGTGGGATAGTGGTGGAAGGAATATGAAGTTAGGTCTGGCTGAATTTACTGATATAGGCTCTCTAAGCAGAGAACCTGCCAATTTAATGTGGCAACTTGAAGAGATAGGAAGAACTCTAACAATTTGATTGGTTGACTGAACCATAGGTCAAAATGGGATTCACAAATGGTATACAGCAATATGGAAATGCTGGATCTGCCTTGGTTTAATGGAGACAAGGGGTTTGAAATGCTTACGAAGATGGGAATGTTAGAGTGAATTTGTGATTCAAGATATATTCACCCACACTGGAAGCGGCCAGAAGACATACCTTTCATCATGACTGTGGAAAATATATTTTTGAGGGGAAACCTAGCATCCTTAAAGAGTTCAGTGGTCACTCTTGTCTGTAGGAATGCCTTATAATGTGAATCACAGTCACTGAATTGGAAAACCTAAATGCAGTGGAAGTAACTGGATCCTGGGGGTAGCAGGGGCCAAGTTATGGTGTTCAACCACAAAGGCAAGGTGGGCTTGGACAGCAGAGTCAAAGCAGCAGTTAAAATAATCTGACTTTTGCAGAACTGTGGTCTCAGCTAGTTGATTTTGGTGTTCCTAGAAGTGAAATAGTTAGGAATCCTACTAAATTACTGCTTAATCTGTGTAAGCAGAAAAGTTGTAGGTCAGGTGCACAAAAATCTAACCTGAATCATAGGGAGGGAGAGTCATAATCCATCAATTAATTCCCAGATTTGAGCCAGTTGGCAGACCCAGAATCCCTTAAATGAAGGGTAGACTGGTATTCTTAGAAGAAACCCAGGTACGCTGCTAAAATTAATCTTTCTCCAAGTCTTCCTCAATAAACCTGTGGTCTTCTACCAGAGTAACTCTACATTTGGAAAAAGAAAGTAATCAGATCTTTCAGGGACTACTGGACACTGGCTCTGAACTGTCACTAATTCCAGGAGACCCAAGCAGTCACTAAGGTCCACAGTCAGAGTAGGGGCTTTGGGAAGTCAGGTGAGCAAAGATTTAGCTCATGTTTATCTTACAGTGGATCCAGTGGCTTCCCAAACCCATCCTTTGGTTATTTATCCAGTTCTAAAATGCATAATTGGAATACATATATTCAGCAGCTGGCCGAATCTCCATATTGGTTTTCTTACCTGTGGACTGAGGACTATTACGGTAAAAAGGGCCACGTGGAAGCCACTATAACTGCTTAGGAAACTAGCAAAACAAAAATGAAAAGAAACACAAATACAAAAGAAAAACTGCAATTCCTAAGGAATTGTCTAGATTAGTGCCACCATCAAGGATTTGAAAGATGTAGGGGTTGTGATCCCCACTACATACCTATGAGGCCTGTGGAGAAAAAAAAAAATAGTGGATCTTGGAGAATGACAGTGATTTTTGAAAACTCCAAGTGATGACTTTAATTACTGCTGGTATACCAAATGTGGTTTCATTGCTTGAGCAAACTAACACATCTCCTGATCTTGGTATGCAGGTATTGATATTGCAAATAAATTTTTATCCATCCTTGTCAATTATAACCACCTGAAGTATTTTGTTTTCAGGGGACAAGACCAGCAATACACCTTAATGTTCCACTTAGACGTATATCAACTCTCCATCACTATGTCATAATTTAGTTTTCAAGCATCTTGATTGTCTTTCCCTTCCACAAGATATCACACTTGTACATTACATTATGTTGATTGGACTTAGAGACCGGAATTAGCCACCAATCTAGACTTATTGTTAAGACATTTGTGTGTCAGAGGATGGGAAATAAATGTGAAAAATATTCGGGAGGCTTCTACCTCAGTGAAATTTTTAGGACACAAGTGGTATGGGGTATGTCAAGATATTCCTTTTAAGGTAAAGGATCAAGTGTACCTGGCCCCTAAAACCAAAAAAAAAAAAAAAAAAGCACAATGACTACTGTGCCTTTTTGGACACTAAAGGTAAAGATAATGTTTTTCTCATTTGGGTGTGTTACAGTAACTTATTTACCAGATGTCACCAAAAGCTGCAAGTTTGGGATAAGGCTCAAAATAAGAGAAAATTCTATAGCAGATTCAGGTTGCTGTGTAAGCTCCTCTGACACTTGGGCCATTTAATTCAGCAGATCCAATGATATTTGAAGTATCAGAGACGTCTGGAGCATTTGGAAGGCCCTTAGGATTTTGGTAAATCCTAAGGTAAACCACAGTGAAGCCTCTTAGGATTTTGGAGCAAAGCCCTTCCATCCTCTATGGATAATTACTACCATTTCGAGAAACAGCTATTGGCCTGCTACTGTGACTTAGTAGAAATTGGACACTTAATCATGGGCAACCACGTTACCATGTGACCTGAGATGCCTGTTATCAACTGGGCATTGCGTGACTCACCAAGTCAGAAAATTAAGTGTGCACCTATTTATTTATTTATTTATTTATTTATTTATTTTGAGACAGAATCTCGCTCTGTCGCCCAGGCTGGAGTGCAGTGGCCGGATCTCAGCTCACTGCAAGCTCCGCCTCCCGGGTTCACGCCATTCTCCTGCCTCAGCCTCCTGAGTAGCTGGGACTACAGGCGCCTGCCACCGCGCCCAGCTAATTTTTTGTATTTTTAGTAGAGACGGGGTTTCACCGTGGTCTCAATCTTCTGACCTTGTGATCCGCCCCCCTCGGCCTCCCCAAGTGCTGGGATTACAGGCGTGAGCCACCGTGCCTGGCCACCTCTTTATTAAGTAGAAGTGATATATACATGATTGGGTCCAAACAAGCCCTGAAGTCTCTACTAAGTTACATGAAGTAGCCTAAATGCTCATAATTCCTGTGCCTGCTACTCGTCCTTCTCTCTCCAATCTTATACCTGTGGCTTCATATAATCAGTTGACAGAGGAAAATAAAACTTGGACTTAATTTACAGATGATTCTGCACTATGTGGTAGTGCACACTACATGTCTACCACTCAAAAGTAGATATTTGTACACTATACCCCTTTTCAGGTACAACCTTTTAGGACAGTGGTGAAGGGAAACTCTCCCAGTGGACAGAACTTTGAGAAGTGCATCTGGTTAGTTCCTTTGCTTGGAAGGAGAAATGGCCACACTAGTGATTATATACTACTTCATGACCTTTGCCAGTGGTTTGCCTGGATGGTCGACCGGCAAGTATATGATAGAAAAGTTGGTGACAAGAAAATTTAGGGAACAAGTATGTAGACAAACCTCTGTGAATGGGAGAACAATGTAATGTTTTGTCCTATGTGTATATTCACCAAAAGGTAGCATCATCAAAGGAATATTTCACCAATCAAGTGGATAGGATGAACTGTTTGGTTGAAACCATTCAGCCTCTTTCCCCAGTCACTCCCTTCATTGTCCATGAACAAAGCGGCCATAATTGTAGAGATGGGGGTTACACATGGAATCAGCAATATGAACTTCCACTCACCAAGCCTGACCTGATTGCTCAGTCTAGCAGTAGCAGAGGACACATTGAGCCCTTGATATAGTGCCATTCCTTGGAGTAATCAGCTGGCTGCCTGGAGACAGGCTGATTACATTGGACAAATTTCATCATGGAAGTAGAATTTTGTTCTTATAGGAATAGACACTTACTATGAATATGGATTGCCTTCCCTGCATGCAGTGCTTCTTCCCAAATTACGATGACAGACTTACAAATGCCTTATACACTATCACAATATACCACACACCATTGCTTGTAATCAAATAACTCACTCCCTAGCAATAGATGTCAGCAATGGGCCCATGCTTATGGGATCCAATGGTCTTACCATATTCCCCATGACCCTGAAGCAACTGGATTCATAGGATGGTGTAATAGCCTATTAAAAACTCTGCTGCAGCACCAGCTAGGTGGCAATATCTTGCAGAACTGGGACAAATTCTCCATAAAGCTATATATGTTCTGAATCAGCATTCAATATATGGTGCTGTTTTTACCGTAGCAGAAATCTTGGCTCCAGGAATCAAGGAGTGTAAATGAGAGTGACAATTCACAGTTACCTATCGTAGTGACTCTGTAGTGAGATGGTTGCTTCCTGTTTTCATGACTTTATCATATAATATGAGATGTACTGACTTTGTTTCACAGTATTTAATGCTAATTTTATATCATAGTATTTAAGTTAGAGGATATCGAGAAGAGTGAACATTATTCAAGGACTTTGCTTCCTCTTTCTGGGAAGGAATTAGTGCAATTTTTGGTTGTATACAGGATAGTTGTATCCTCTCAGGCAAAATTATGACCTGGCTATTGTCTTTATCTGAAAATTAAATATGGTTTTAAAAGATACATATTGGTGCCATATTGACAAGGAATAAACTTATAATAGCTAATTTTATGTGTTGACTTGACTAAGCCATGGGGTGCCCAAATATGCAGACAAATATTATTGGTGTATCTGCAAGGATGTTCTAGATAAGATTGATATTTAAATTCATAGAGTGAGTAAAGCAGATTGTTCTCTCTAAAGTAGGTAGTCCTTATCCAGTCAATTGAAGACCTGAATAGCACAAAAAAGTTGATTAAGGGAGGACTCCTCTTGCTTGGCTACCTGAGTTGGGCCATTGGTCTTTTCTTGCTTTTATTTTTATTTTTTTATTTTAATTTTTTTATTATACTTTAAGTTCTAGGGTACATGATCACAATGTGCAGATTTGTTACATACGTATACATGTGCCATGTTGGTGTGCTGCACCCATTAACTCGTCATTTACATTAGGTGTATCTCCTAATGCTGTCCCTTCCCCCTCCCCCCTCCTCACAATAGGACCCGGTGTGTGATGTTCCCCTTCCTGTGTCCAAGTGATCTCATTGTTGAATTCCCACCTATGAGTGAGAACATGTGGCATTTGGTTTTCTGTTCTTGCGATAGTTTGCTGAGAATGATGGTTTCTAGCTGCATCCATATCCCTACAAAGGACACGAACTCATGGTTTTTTATGGCTACATAATACTCCATGGTGTATATGTGCCACATTTTCTTAATCCAGTCTGTCACTGATGGACATTTGGGTCGATTCCAAGTCTTTACTATCGTGAATAGTGCCGCAATAAACATAAATTCAAGTGGAAACATGAGCTTTTCTTGGATATTGAGCTTGCCAGCTTTTGGGCTGAAGCTTACACTATCAGTTCTCCTGGTTCTCATGTCTTTGGACTCAAACTGGAACTAAACTTCAGCTTTTCTGTGTCTCCAGCTTGCCAACTGCAGATATTGACACTTATCAGCCTCCATAATAATGTGAGCCAATTTCTTGTAATCTCTTTCTCTCTCAATATTGACATTCCATATAATAATGCATCAGATGCCTAAGTGCTTTGGATAGTCATAAGGCTTTTCTCCTATCGCTTCCTAATTAGAAATGCCTGCTGTTTTCTTAGGCTTTCCAACTTGCTCCTTCCATTTTATAAGAATAATAGTCTATTTAGGAAGACTATTATCAAATCCCTCAATATTGAGAGAGAGAGAGAGAGAGAGAGAGATAGCTATATACAGCTAAGATCGTCATGGAATGGACATGATGACTCTATTACTCAACGTTATCTAGAAAAATATATGATGAGAGAGAAATGATAAGAAATTGGCGCACACCATCCTTATAGAGGCTGAGAAGTCTCAATATCTGCAGTTGGCAAACTGGAGACACAGGATGTGGCACTCAAAGGTTAGCTTGCTGGGAAACACAGGGTTTGGGATTTGAATATGTAACAAACCTGCACATTGTGCACATGTACCCTAGAACTTAAAGTATAATTTAAAAAATAATAATTTGGAATTATACATAAAAAAAGAAAATTTAGAAACTGAAACAACTTTTATTCTGATAGTTACATGCTCTCATTACTGATGCTCTCTATATATTTCTGATAATAATTGATTTAAATATCTTCTTATTCTCACCATACAAGTTTTTCATATTTTACTATTGGTAATGATTTTAACTACTACAGAAGTGGTCTATTGATCTATCTGCCTATTTATCTATGTCTCTATAAGTGCATACATGTTTGTGGGGGAAGTGTATGTATATGTGTGCTTGTAAGTTCATGGATGAATTACAAAGTTTTCATATGTGCATTGCAGTTTAATCAGGAATTAGCAAATTTAATTTTGGACCTTTTAACCCCTCTATTACTATGAAGAGATCCACATTTTCATTTTCATGTATTCTCTTTCTCCCTCTCTTTCACACATGTGCGCGTGCACACACACACACACACACCATACTCTTAACAATTCTTCATTTGTGTAGATTTGTGTATTGCCCCCTTCTTGGTTTTGTGTCTGTAAACTATGTACTTAAATATTGAATTAATTTAATTGTGTTCCCCCTCTATAATTTCCGTATATATTTAACCTTTGAACAACATAGGTTTGAACTGCATGGGTTCACAGATACATGGATTTTCTTCTGCCTCTGCCATCCCTGAGACAGCAAGATCAATCCCTCCTCTTCTTGTGCCTCAGCCTCTTCAAGATGAAGATGGTGAGGATGAAGACTTTTATGATGATCTATTTCCATTCGGTGAATAGTGAAGATCTTATAATTCTCTTAATAATATTTTCTCTAGCTTACTTTATTGTGAGAATGAAGTGTATAATACATATAACATGTACAACATATGTTAATTAATTGTTTATGTTATTGGAAAGGTTTCTGATCAACAGTAGACTATTATTACATTAACAGCAGTTGAAGTCAAAAGTGATACAGTGATTTTTGACTTCATAGGGATCAGCACCCTAACCACTGTGTTGTTCAAGGGTTAACTGAAAATGCACTGGATTGCATGAGCATAAGATAATAATGAGACCTTATTGCTTTCCAATTGAGGTAGGTGAATTTAAATTCTTCATAATATCTGCTGTTAATAGATTTGCCCAGTAAAGTTTTATATCAAATAAGTTCTAAGTTTCATTTCACATTTTTATCTCAGTTTCTAAATGTGCCATTATTACATTGGATTTAGGAGCAAAATCCATTATAATCTGTTCTAACAAGATCGATTTTTGGTAGTCTCTTAAACTTCCTATTGGGAGATTATGCTCCTTGAGGATAAGACTCATATTGTAACAATTTTCTATATCCTCCACAATGTTTTGCAGATTCAATAAGTATTTAATAAATTGAATTAAATTTGCCTATACTCTTACAAACCATGCTCTCATACATCAAACTTCTAATTCTCAATTCCTCTAAAACATAGAAAAAATTGTCAATATAAAAACGCAAGAAATAAGATTTTAACCATTTCTGTCATTCAAAATATGATTCATTCTTTCTTATACAACTACCTTTGTCAGCATTCTTGCCATTGGACTGTCTAGCCCTTGAGTCTGTTATATCATGGCTTGTTGTTACAGAAGGTAAAGTTTGGAAAAAAAGAAGCCGTTATGTAAAGCAATATTAGAAAATCCTTGAGTTTCCCTTAAAATCTTGTGTCTTCTACATGTTTTTTATTTCATATAGATTAAGTTTGAGAGTTGTGTAATAATTTCATGAGTGTATCAGGCCTTTGAAGGCCTATTTAATCCAACTAAGACTATTTTTTCCTTGTTTTAATACTATTAAACTTATTCTCTCCTTGATAATAAGTGAGGAAAGAGAGAAAGACATTCCATATAATACATCAGATGCCTAAGTGCTTTGGATAGTCATAAGCCTTTTCTCCTATAGCTTCCTAATTAGAAATGCCTGCTCTTTGAAGTTTTCTTAAGCTTTCCAACTTGCTCCTTCCATTTTATAAGAATAATAGTCTATTTAGGAAGACTATTATCAAATAAAAATCAGAATGATCAGTAGATACCTATTTTAGCCTTGGGATTTATATCACAATTCCCTAAGACTTTATATTTCCAGAAAAGAAATTCAAACTAAAGGTCACAATTACAATTATTATGGTAATTCTGATAAGATGTACATTTTAACTAAAAGAAGTTCCTACTATTTTTTTTTTCTTCTTCCTACTTTTCAATAATCCTTGGGACTGTAGTAGGAGTGTGCAAGACTCTTATGGTGTATTTTTAGTTTAAAATCTGAGTATATCTAATTACTACTTGCTAGATATTGTCCAAATTCACTTTTGAATCCAAGTGTTTTTACCCTCATAGAATTTTTTTTTTAAAGCAGTATTTGCTTATTTCTATTATGCTGTAACTATTGGAGCTACTAGGAGGTCTTTTAAATTTCACCAACAAGTAGGCAGAATGGGGACTAACTGAAGGGTTGATGGGCTTAAAGAAAATAAATAACCTAACAAAGCCACCAGGTTAGTGGCAAAACCAACAGTAGGAACCAAATCACTTTACTTGGGATTAGTGGATACCAAAATGTGCTTTCTCTGAAGCAGTACTTTACAAGGAAATATGAAAATCCACCTTTGTTGTCCTTCATCTAAAGGGAATAAAATTGTGTACTTTCCGTAATTTTAACCTTGTTATAACAGATGCTACATGAACTCAAGTGGAACTCTGACTGCCTTGAGAGCTGAATAAAATGCATCCCACCATCCATTGCTGCTGCATCAGGGCATTATAAAGAGAGACAGAAGGAAGAGGAGAGAGAGGCACAAGTTCAACAGTGTGAGGGACTCGGACACAATGGGAGGGAGAAAGAAATAAATGTCTGAATGTCATTGAAAGAACAGACAATGAAGGCATATGTAAGAGGCCTGCTAAAGCTATGGGACCGCAGAAGCCTATTTGTAAGAAATACAATTTAGAATAGGGAACTTGCAGTACAGTGCCTGACCTTTATTTCCTTTCTTGCCTCGAACTTGTCAAAACCTTTGATCGATTTTTCTATGAACATGAATTACTGCTACAATATTTAGTTTAACTACATGAATTTCTTAAAGCAGTAATACAGTGCTACAGCATAGCTTAACATTGTTTACGTAATATTGCTTATATTTAAGTCATTTCTAAAGGACCTATGCAAACACGGTCTGGAGATCTATTTATGATGTATTTCCAAGGCTAAAAACAAAAAAATGCTATTAATGCATAAACAGTCAAAAAGCCATGCATTGTGGTTTTACAGGGACTTCTATTTCTAAAGATGATTGTTGCATGAGGGTCTCTGCCTTTATGAAGGGAAATGTGTAGATTTTAACTAACTCTGTGTTATAATGTTTGTGTTTTGAAAAAGAAAATCATGTTTCTGCACTAAAAAATAAATTCCCAATCAAACCTTTAAACTTAACATTTAGAACAGGGACAGACACTTCTTTTGTTTCCTAAGTGTTCTGTTGTTCTTGCTGTTTAGTTTTAAATAATTTTTTAGAATTTTTATTGATATATAATTAATATAAGAATTGTATACCTTTAATATATTCACCTTGATGAGTTTGGACATGTGTGCATACACCAATACCATCATCACAACCAAGGTATTGAACATACTTATTCACTTCCAAAAATTTTCTTCTGTTATTTTTTAGTGGTGGTAGTATATTTTTAAGAATTCAGCCTTTGAGCAGGGTACTAAGGACCTTCAACAGCAAATGAGAAAGTAAATGAACTAAGTCCATATAAAGGGTTAGATCTCAGTGAGATATTCAAGTTATGACCAAATCCTCAGGAGGCTTGTAAACTGACTGTGGGTTTCCAGTTTGATTATCCATAGATAAGCCTTCATTTGCTCATTCACCTATTCATTTATATATCCACTCATTCATTCTCAAGAAGAGATATTTGTCCATATCTCACTATGTGGATGAACAGGTGGTCAGTTCTCACTTCTTTTGCCGTTAAGTGTACTAAAATATTCACCCTTGAGCTCCAGGATGATATTTTTTCTCACTTTGCTTCATTACCAAGGTGGCTATCAAGATTCCCTCCCCTACCTTTTTTTTTTTTTCCTTTTTTTAATGTTTAAGAGCTGGAGTTAATTTCTTGACTCTTTAGTAGCACATGAAGATATATACCACTCAAGGCCTGTTGGATTAAACTGTTAAATTTGTCAGCTAGCTAATGTTTTCTCAGAACCAGACAAATTAAGCAGATTGAATTGTTGAAATTATTTCAAAGATAAACAATCATAGAATGGAAATAAACTACAGAAAGTAGGGAACTTGAGTAACTAAATCTCCTAGGAAATATTTACAGCAGATGGTAAAGTATCTAGTCTCGTTGTTACAAATGAATTTCAAAGAATCTCAGGGCAGCTTTACAAAATTTTACTGCACTAACAAATAGCAGCCAACCTCTGTAGTGAACACAAAATACTCTACCATCCTTTCTACCTCCTTAAATTAAGCCAATTTATGCTTACATAGAATATGTGTCTGTGGAAAATACTGCTTAGAATATGCAAGCACATTAATCTGGAAGCCACAAGAGAAGCTTGCTTCAGAAAACTTCTTAATATTTTTCTTGTAAGTTATTCTTTTACGCTGATCACATTACAATATTACCAAGTTATCATAATGTATTTTCTTTACTCCCAGAGCAAGATAAGACTCTAGTTGTTGCTAGGAACTATGCGTTGTCTAAATATATGTTCACATTCTCCAACAGTGATTCTGGAATCGTACCCACAAATGAGATCACTGCTGTCAGATCACTGGGATTAAGACTCAACCTCTCTACTACTACTAATTATATCATTATTTTCTGCAATATTGGGTCATAGAACCAACAAAGAATATATTACTGGGTTAAACGTATGTATTTACTTGTGCAATTAGTAATACAATTCTTCACTCATTCCTAGATTTGAATCCCAGGTGCTCTTCATAGCAGCTGTATAGTATTGGACAAGTTGCTTAACCTCTGTACCTTGATTTCCTCATTTATACTTCAATGTTCTTATGTGGTAAATGTAAAATTACTTAACTCAGCGCTATGAGGTCAGTTTTATCTGAGATAATCCAGAAAAAAATACTTAGCACACATTTCCTAGCATTCAACATGCATAATAGGTACTCAAGAAAATTTCAGATCTCTGTACGTGATTAATATTTGAGTATTTAATATATTAAACACTCAAACTGACTATAATATCTGAAAATGCATGTCTTTATGTGACTGTACCTCTCATTGCACTTGGTATAGTGTTATGAATATATTTGTCATCTGTATGTTCTTTCTACCATGCAATTCTGCCACTCCAATTAGCATACTGTATTGGAAAACAATTGAGCGCTTGCTTTATGTTTTACTAAATTTATACGGAACTACATTGATACTTCCTTGCCTTCAGATGCTGGGACTCACTGGCTGCTTTCTAGTTCTCAGGAGTCTCTACATAACTCTGTCCTTTACACTTGCCCTGCACCATCATCCTCAGCCCTAGACAAAGCCAACGTCATTTTTAAAAACCTTCAAATATGTCTGCAATTCACTGTATGAATGTTCTCATTCTATCAAAACTCTGGACCTCACTAACTCAATGGAGCAATATAGGATGATAAAGTAGTTTATATGAAAGTCACAGCAAGCTTGCTTTGGTTATTCATCCAAACGTACATTTTTAAAGGATGAGGCTTTTATCTGAAACAAATAAAATTATAATTGAAATTTCAAATAATGTGACTAATAGATTATGAATTCATTTCCAAATATAGAAATAATTCAAACACTGGGGCTATAGAAAAGTGAGTGCTGTATCTATTATTTTCTTACATTAATTTTACCCTAGCTGCCAGAATTTAGTATTTTTAATATCAACTAAGAGATTTAAGGCTATTATAATTTTCCTATTTTGATTTTCCTC